>NC_072373.2:163940000-165140000 GCF_028885625.2 Pongo pygmaeus
TATGTTTTAGGACCTTCATATCTGAGGTGAAAGTAGTTACACAGAACAGGGAAACTACCACTCAAATATTCTGCTTTCTTTTCGTAACCCTTACGTATTGGTCATGATTCTCTTTAAGAAGTGAATTCCATTTTCAGTCTATAGTACCTCTTAGGTTGTTTTAAATCCTGCCTTATTGAAGTTTCTAATATTTTTTGCAGCTACAAAAATCTATCATAGCTTGTTTTTGAGATTATTACTCTACTCCTTAAAAACACCACGTAGAATACATTGTGTTTATTATTAATTGTATTGATTTCAGCTAGTGACTTTCATACATCCCTTGAGGTAAAAGACAATGGAATGCTTCAAAACCTGCCTTGGGAATTGCCACTTCTGGATTAGCGATTTCTCAGGGCTGGGACAGCCTACTAATCAGGCAATTTTCAAGATCAACTCTAGGGCCTATCAAAAAAAAAAGAAAACTTTGGACTACATAGATCTATCCTTTTCTACCCTGAAAGCATATATATTATTATGTGTTTTGATATTTCAGTAATCCCTAAGCTAGAGTATGCACCAGCAAATTGAGGAAAATTTGTAACAGATTGGAGGTTTGCACATATAAACTATTAACTAAAACTATAAAAGATGAAAATAGTTTCATAACATAGTTATAAAATAGACATAAATATCATAGACTTAGCAATTTCTTATGCAATTTTATCCTATTAAAAAAGGTAGTTGGGCTTGTTATGTATTTTGTGTTTTCCATTGTTAGCTATCATAATTTAGAAGAGATGGAGAGATGCTTTGAACAACAATGTACCTCAAGATGTATAGGTTTGTTGGGTTCACGGAAGGTTTATAGAGGCAGCTTCTACTGCAAACACGAAGTAGAGGGGGTGCTGGTTGCAGGTTTGCCTTACCAGTGACCTCAGCTAACCCAACCTCATAATAGAATGATATAGGAGCATCTGAGGATTCAACCGAGTCCAGAAATAAAATATGACATAGGAGCATCTGAGAATTCAACTGAGTCTGGAAATAAAATATGTACTGTAACTTAGTCTGAGAAACTTAGCAAGTCATTGAGTCTCTTAGAGACTAGAATTTTCTATCTTTGAAATGGGAAGATTAGGAATAACATGTAAAGTGGCTGCCAAGGTGTCTGAGACCAAGTGCGTGCTCTTTCTTCCACAGTATTTGTACTTGAAGCTAGGTTTTATCTGTAAATTTCAAAATAATCTGAGCTCATGGTACCTTTCTCACTTTGGCTTTGCTTTTGGGTGGAAGTTTCCGTTGGTTCTTTGATACTTGAACACCTTCTTTTCATTGTTGACAGCAGCATATATAATTAAGTACAGAATTCCCATAGCATGCTGCTGCAGGTGTGATGCAGTACTATGTCACATAGATTATGTGACACATGAGTTACTCATAGAAGTTCAGACTCTCTGGTTGACGTTTAGATTATTCACCAGTCTAAGGAGCGTAAACAAGAATTGCCAGAAAGATAGATGAAGCAAGTCAAATGAAAAGCACCATAACTCAAAATGGCCTTATGTTTAAGTTATACTGTAAAAAAAGAGTTTATTTGGAGAAATCCGGCTGTTGGTAACTATCCATTCATGCTTCTTTGGTTTAGCCAATTTTCTCAAATTAAGACACTTTACAACTTTTTATCTATTGGCTAAAAGCTGTGACTGACCACAGACTACCTGACATAAGGATAACTGCACCAAGTATGCATTTTGCTCAGATTTTCACAGTTAAGCTCAATGTGGTAACACATGAATTAATTGAATATGTGGCTGAGGTGAGAGGAGTGTCACCAATATGCCAGGAATGAAAAACATAACCAAATGATGGCAGATAATTAGGCTGCTATTCTCCAACAGATATGGAGAGTGGCTGAGTTACAGACACATGTGCTCATAAATAGGCTCCCCAGAGAGTGTGGAATAGCCATTGCCAGTCTCCAAAGGGCTTAGATTCTTGTCCACAGGATGCAGACTTTTTGAGAGAATAGTAAGCCAAATATTGCAAAACTGAACCAAAAACCAACTGAACAACAAAAACCCCAACCAAAACCATGCTTCACATTTCTGCTCACAGGAAGCAAGCATTTGTCCCTGACAACTTTGTTCTTTGTTATCTGACTCTGGATGAAAGAGAAGGGTAGGAATAAGCTTTCCCTTTTTTCAGGATACTTTGGCGGGGGGTCATTGGGAACCAGATGAGGGTTTCTCATGCAACCTAACAATTAGAAAGCTGGAATTAGGCATGGCAGGACCCTACATGTAGCCATTGCCGCACAACAGGAAACAGGATTCCAGGGTTCTAATGGATTTACCACTAACAAATACCTGGGTCCTGGACAAATTAGATTAAGTTTCTGAACCTCATGCAATTGATCAAAAAATATTTTTTCTAATGCCTACCGTGTGCCTATAGCTAGTCTAACTGCTGGGGCTTCACTAGTGAACATGGTAGACACAATTCATGTCTTCAGTAACTTTACAGTCTAATGAAAGATATCAGTAAAAACCAAGTTCCATGATCAAAACCAAAAACCATAAATTGTGATAGTAAATTGTAAAACCAACAAGCTGCTGAATTAGGGTAATAAAAGAAGGTCTTTCTAAAGAGATGATATCTAAACTGAGGTCTGAAAAACAAGACTTCGTTGATTTCTAGCTTTAAAATTCTATGATGATATGTTTTGTTAACAAGTTATATGAGAATATAATAAATTAAATTGTGGATTTCCCTTTAACTTTTATTTTTAAATCATTCAACTTTTGAGCAAAGAGAACAAGATTTGATTCTACATCTTGCCATTTAGTAGGTAAAGGACTTGGACAAATTGGTTATCTTTCCCGAATCTCAGTTTCATATCTGAAAATGGGGATACAATAAGACCTTCCTCAGGGTGAGTGTCATACGAGAACACAGGTAAGAGCGCTGTGTATGCAGGAAGGGATGCTTCAAATATGTTTTATTACCATGCTACATTGGATCTAACAACACGAAAATAAGAAAGAGCTATAACTCAAAGAGAATAACGCTATTTAATGCTCTATCCTGGTACCACAGGAAGCTTTGAGAGCAAATAAACTTTAAGTGAAGAAATGGGCCTTAGAAATCTCTGCACTGTCTCATAACTAATGTTCCCTCGGGCAGATGCAGAGTTTTCTGGGAAATGAAGTCCTGGATCATGTGGTTAGATTTGAAAAGCAGTGATCGGAAATTTCTGAATTTTTCCTAATCTCTATTCCTCCTTTATTAACTTTACAAAAAGGAGCTCATATTTTGCTCATTTTAACACAATGTATTTAACTTTTTTAAAACAAAGAGAATCTACTCCTACCAAGGAGTTCATACTTTTGTTTATTTTTGACAAAGTTCTTCTATTTTAGCATTGTATTAAGGGGCCTAAAGAGTCTTGAAAAGCAGTATGTGACCTTTCTCAGTTTGAAAATTTTACTATGGCAGACAGCATTAGACAATGATTTTGTCTTAATACTTTAAATATGTAAAAGAAAAAATATAAATACAAAAGCATTTTTAATTAATTCCAATAAGTTGAAGCAAATTCTCTGAAATTAAATGATACTGATTTTTAAATATTTAAAAAACAATACTAGCAAATCTTGACAAGATATTCTCAAGGACACTCCCATGCAATGCACAAGAAAGATGCAAATAAACTTTGCACAACCAGTTCCTGAGTGTTAAAATACAGCAGGAAAAAATTCACTGGTAGCTCTCCCTGACAAGAACACAAATAATATACTGAGCCTGGCCAAGAAAAACATACCCATTGCATTAGTAAACATATATGTATCTAAATCATCTGACTCACTTATAGAATGAAGCCAGCAATAGCAATCACAGCGGACAAGGGCTACAGGCATTGGGGGGCACTGTGTCCTTTCAGCTTGCTAAATGGGTAGCCTCTGGCAGGTTAAATTAATCCTTGTGGATTATGAGTGAGAGATCCAGAGTGGGAGTTGGAGTCCATTTCATTAGTGACCCATTAGAAGGTCCCTAGCTTCTCACCATCACACAAAAGTATACTGGAAATGCATGTTGTCACTGGATAGTCTAAAAATGTTTCATAACTTTAAATTTTTTGAAAATACCAAAAAAAAAAATTCTATCTTTATTATTGTTCTGTGCCCACCAGTGAGGTCATTACCCATGCCAGCATTGTTTAAAAGCAGGATAATCTATTAAAAGTCCCATGTCAACAAATTTCTTAAATGATCAAGAAAACTGCAGACAGCTTTTTAAAATAAACCAAAAATCAACTACCACCAACTGACAAAAACTTTCTTTGCTTTTCACTTCCATCCTTACAATTAAACAGAAAGAAATCTAAGCCTCCTTGGCATGTATTAGCCTGAATCCTGCAAGGAAAGTGGAGTCTCAAACATTCAAACTTGCAATCTAAGCAGACCTAAATAAAATCCCAGATAACTAAAATGTTAGTTATGGTATTAATTGATAAGATAGGTAAGAGGATGGCCTATGAAAATGTTATGGAAGTTAGAATAGCTAAGGGAGGGTTTCAAAAAAAGCCCCACAGTTTGGCGTCCTAGGAGCAGAATCATAGCACAGGGTCTGATCTGATGACATGTTTGAGCCAAGGGGAAGTTTTCTAGGCAATGGAATACGAAGATGGAGGGTAAATCCCTCTGTTTCTTTATTCTCAAGTGATGATAATATTCTTAAGCCATATTTTCCATAGATTTTCTGACATTGAGGGTAGAGAGGAAGTTGGAAGTCCACTGTTTTAATCAAGAGGAGCTACTAAAAATTTTAGTCTCTCTTTTTAAAAAAAAAATCTGTGCCTTTCCTTTTTATACACAAATGATTCTCCTAGCCTGCAAATGGATTTTCCCTCAATAAAATCTCCACTTTCATTTTTTTTTTTTTTTTTTTTTGACAGGGTTTCACTCCCATCACCCAGCACCCAGGCTGGAGTGCAGAAGTGCAGTGGTGCGATCTTGGTGCACTACAACCTCTGCCTCCAGGCTCAAGCGATTCTCATGCCTCAGCCACCCCAGTAGCTGGAACTACAGGCATGTGCCACTGCGCCTGGCTAATTTTTTGTGTTTTTAGTAGAGACAGGGTTTCTCCATGTTGGCCAGGCTGATCTTGAACTCCTGGCCTCAAGTGATTCGCCCTCTTAGGCCTCCCAAAGTGTTGGGATTACAGGCGTGAGCCACTGGCCCGGCCTCATTTTCGCTTTGTTTTTTTTTTTTTTGAGATGGAGTTTCACTCTTGTTGTCCAGGCTGGAGTTCAGTGGATGTGATCTTAGCTCACTGCCCTCTGCCTCCGGGTTTCAAGTGATTCTCCTGCCTCAGCCTTTCTAGTAGCTGGGATCACAGTGTGTGCCACCACGCCCAGCTAATTTTTTGCGGGAGGGATTTCTCTTTTTTTTTTTTTTTTTAATTAGAGACAGGATTTCATCATGTTGGCCAGGCTGGTCTCAAACTCCTGGCATCAAGTAATCCGCCCACCTTGACTTCCCAAAGTGCTGGGATTATAGGCGTGAGCCACTGCGCCCAGCCTCATTTTAGCTTTTTAATTCATGTTTTCTATATCTTATTCCAATAACCAAAACACTAAGCTTTCTTACTCACTTAAGAATTAGAAATTTTCTTTTCATTTCTTACATTATATACTAAGGAATCTTCTTTTACTTTGTTCTACTTCGTAATATAAATAATGATTAGAAATTATGGAGAAAAAAGAGCTAACATTAGACTGTCAAGGATCTTCTGGAATAATTTCCCTTAATAAATATTATCCCAAGATGCTCAATTCCTTGAGTCATTTTCCCTTGATTTTTCCCCACATTTAAATAATTACATTAATAGTTTATTATTTATCCAAATTTTATGGCAAAATACTTGCAGTGTCAGTTTAACTCAGGGGTCTACACATACTAAGACTCATTTTAAGTTAGCTAAATACATAAAAATGTGTCTCTATATGCTGTGAATTAGACTTATTTGATTTAAACTATTTACAAGGCAACTGCCAACACCATTGTACCTAACTCCACTAGGATCTTGGTAATATGACTCAAGAGTCAAGAAATCATATTTGAGCTGTGAGAGCTTTACATAATCTGGTTCATTGTGCAGAAACATTCTAGGGTGTAGGGAGAGGGTCAAACTGGAATCACCATCTCAAGTTCAACGTTCCATGCTAACAGCTCTGCAAAGTGGCAGAGAGAACCCAAGGCTTACCAATCCAAGTGGTAAAACTTTCCAATTTATCATCTTCAGTTTCAGAGAGAGGAAAGAAAGAAATAGAAAGAAGTTAAGGGCAGTTACACTAACCACAGGGTATTTTTACTACCTAAACTTTGACATTGGAATTAGTGAGAAAGCAAACAACAATCAAAAGCCTCAAAAATTTAAGACTTTTTTAAAAATTCTGAAATTAAAACCAGGTGCATTTAAAGTAACTCACTCCAACTAGTTCTTGCTATGTTTTGATCACTAAATTTTCAGGCATACTAAATTAGTTCTTCTTACTTGAAATTATTAAGACACTTATGTATACCTTTTACTCAAGAAACGTAAATGAAGAATAAGAAGTGTAAAAGTCAATGTAAACAAAAGAGAGAATGTCCCATGTCTTTCTCAAACATATCTAGCCTTTTGCTGAAGATGAACAATAAGCCAGATTTATGATCAGACCTATACTTTAATACCTGAATCCCACTAATTCACCTTAAGACTTTGGAGAAGTCATGCCATAATAAAATTACTTTTCATTTAGAATGTGCTCTATATTTTACAAAGTTATTTGGAGTACATTAGGTACTTTAATCCTCACTTGTTATTAGTGGCAAAAGCCACCTCATTTTCTCATCTATAAAATGACTTCAAATAGAAATAGATAGTAATACTTAAGGCTCTCTTCTGGCTTAAAGTTTTAGGACTTTGTCTAATGTAAACATGTAAAACTATAACTGGAAAGAAAATGTTTAGATCTTTTTTGGTTTGATGTATCAAATTTCATCATCAATAGTGACCAAAGACATTAGATAGTTGATAAATTAATACTTCACTGTGCCCTGTCTGATTGGCTTTAGCACAGCCTATATAATTGAGTTGGAAATCTATTTTTATTTACTGATAATTTTTCTTTTTACTATTTTCTTTCTAAAACAACTACTTAAAATCTATCTTTTTAGATATCAAATGCCAACACCTCTTGTCTAAATCTAAAATTTAAACATTGGCTTAGTCATTTTTACTTCCCGGTATGTGTATTCAAATTTCATTTTTATAATTGCTTAAAGTTAAAACATCATGCACTACGCTGTTAGCAAAGAGTGAGGGGATGGCGGCCATGTAAAGTATTTCATAGTTAATTTAAAAATTATAATTATTTTGAGTAGCTAAAAAAATTAGAAGATGAAAGTGACTGAGCCATGAAGATACATTTTATTTTAATAAATTTGCTAAACTTCAATCTTTGGGGGCTCTAGATTTCAAAATTGATACATTTTAAAATTGCAAGTAATTAGCAGAAGGAAACAAGTGACTGATGAACAGAATGGCACGATTTATAGCTTTAAAATCTACTCCATAAGAAGAAAAAATTATCAGGCACTTCCCAAAACAGAAACGAAAGAAACAGGAGTTTTACTGTCTTCTTCATTTCTAAATAACTTAACAGTCCTTTCTTTGTGGAAGCACTTGGCTACTTTAAAGTCAATCAAACAAAGGAAGTTACAGTGAAATATACAAGAGACTAAACAGTTTGGCACCACTTGAGGGAAACATCACGTACAAGTGGGCAAGACAGAGAGGTGCTGGTAGGTCCCTGAAAAATGCTAGAGGGAAAGGATGCTCAGGAAAGCACATTGACAACTGGCACCATGCCTTCAAGAGTGTGAAACCTATTGACTGTGGCACAAATTTGCCCTGGCATCTTCTTGTTTAGTAAGTCCTGGCTTCCAGATGTCTGAGCTATCTCCACTTGTTGAGCACACTTTTACTCAGAAGAAAAATGTTTTGGAAGAATACTGCAAATGCAAGCGCCACCCTTGGTTTTTCTTTCATAGATAACAATGGCATAGAACCTAGGAGCCATTTAGACTCGGACATATTCTAAAAAAAAAAAAAAAAAAAAAAACTAAACAATTTTAAAAAGATGAGAAAAAAGTATTAAAAAAATGGAGACTAAACATTTATTCTGCTAATGGGTTGAATTATATTTTTCAAGACTAGTGTTCTACATTTACATTTACATTTGACAATCTAAACATAACTATTATTTTTTCCCCAATGTGGAGAAAGATACTCCCCTTAAAATGATTTATTTATCAGATTTTGAGACTATTATGCTCTCTTATCAGCTAGCCAGAGGTAAAACAATCAAAGGCAATGTTCTCTTACTTCATTTCTGCTTGTTTTTTAGAGACTTGCTCACTTGAGGACTTTCAAGTGAGTTAGGCAGAAAGATTGGGCCAAATGGATTACCATTGAGTAAAGGAAATGGTTCTGTTAAAACCAATGAAGAACTATTTAAATAA
Source organism: Pongo pygmaeus (assembly GCF_028885625.2). Taxonomy (NCBI): domain Eukaryota; kingdom Metazoa; phylum Chordata; class Mammalia; order Primates; family Hominidae; genus Pongo; species Pongo pygmaeus. Next base: position 163,948,550 of record NC_072373.2, read on the forward strand.
AACAAAACAGATTACAAATCAAACTTATTACAAAGCACCAAATAACTTTCAAACTCTTTGATTTGCTAAGTTTTGAGAAGACTAGAACTTGGAATACTGAATTGCACTAATACTAATACTCACTAATACAACACCATTTTGTCATAGAAAGAGTAACTGAAACAATGACAGAGAATAAATAGCTTAATCTTCTCTTTCATCTTTATTTGAAGACAAAGCCCAAGGAAAACAGTGGACATGTTACTTCCAGAAATTTCCCTTACATATTACTGAAGCATAATTCTCTGTTTTATGGTCATGTTCCATGCCTTGGAAAGGTTGTGGCATATAATGAAATTGCCCCAATCATTTGAATGATCATATAAATTAAAAAATAAGAATAGCTTATCTCTATTTCCCTTTTTATTTTGAGAAGCAGGGAAAAAGGGAATTTGGGGGTAGTCTACAGTCCTTTCAACAAACCTTTACTATGTTATCTTAGGCTATGTTGGAGAATTTTAAGAAACAGATAGTGAAGTTAGCAAAGTGATCTGAAATAGGCAATGGATTAGTTTAATACTATTATTTGCATTTTTATGAGCACTTTATAACCATTTTCTGTAATTGTGATTGCTCTTTCCCCTTACACTGCTTCCCAGGCAAGAAGACTGAGCTTAGGGCAATTAATGGCTGTCCTAGAGGCTGTGAGTATGGTAGCTACAGAATATAAATTTGAACCAGGCCTCACTAATGCTTGCCACAGTTGAAAGAACAAGATCACCCACCAACCAATCCGAAATCCCCTTAGAAGAATTATTAAATAACTCTAAACTTTTTTCTATCTTTATATGCCTCATTGAGATCATTGATGGTAAGTCAGATGGACTGGGTATGAATCCTAGCTCTATGATTTACCTTAGGCAAGTTATTTCAACTTTCTATGCCTCACTTTACTCATCTGTAAAGCAGGAATAATAACAGTACCTATTTCAAAGGGTTACTGTGAATATTGATTACAGAATGAGGTAAAGAGCTTAGCACAATGTTTGCATACACCTGTAAAGGTAGTTCTGTTGTTTACTAATATTATTCAATCAATAAACTGAAGAGCTGGGTCTTTTCCAACTATTTTGTTTTATAGAAGAGAAAATGGAAAGATTCCGAATAGTTTTATTGTCTATAATACTATACCTAAGTAAAGGCAGAGCTAGAACTCAAACTCATGGCTTATTCCCAGGCTCTTTTCACTTTATTTTGCTCCCTCCATAATTTAGTCTATATAAATTTGAGCAGTAAAGAGAGAAAAGTGGAACCAAAAAAATGTATGAGTGCCCACCTGGCTACCAGAACTGATTTTAATTCTATTCTGCCCTCTAATCTAGGGTCACCTCTATCATGTGTGGGGCCACACACCATAAGTCTAAATATACAAAGATATACATTGAGCTATCTCCTTTACCTTGACAGATATCCCTCCATAACAGCATGGAAGGTCAGGTTGAATTTAGAATTCTTGAACTCCTTGGATATGGGTTGGCCCTCTTCTTTCCCCATGTCCTTCCATCTCCAGGGACCTGTGAGCAGTCGGCGTGAGTCCTGGACCGCAGCTTGCTTGCCCAAGTTCCTTCTACACAAGTCTCTTCACACCTCTCATTGCTGCCTCTTGGTTAAACTCCTTAGGCCTAAGGGTGTGTATGCCTGCAGCACATCCCAGGAAGAGGCTTGTATGGCCGGGAAGTGGGTTCAAAGCCATTTGGACAGAGAATGTGGGGGTCCAGCAGATGCAAAATGTAGTTTAGAGAGGGGAGCAAAGCTGCTCCCTTGGCCCGGCCAACTCCTTACTTACTGGGGCGGAGGGCAGCAGAAGGAAGGCCAGGCTAAGGCCCTCTGATTACAGCACAGGGCCCAGCAAATGGATCCATCTTATGCTAAGGGCGGCACTGCAGTAATCATATCATTACATTTTAGGCAAAAGTGGCATGAATATTCCTTTCAAGGACTGAGCGCCTGTCTACCTTCTCTCTTACAGAGTTCTAAGATGAATCCATTGGCCAGTAAGATCTATTTCCTGTCAGTTCTGCGGGAGCTGGCATTTTCCATAGTTATTGATTATTCAGTTAAATACAAAATGGTTCACCCCTCATTAGGGCAATCAGCCTGTCATGATCACCATCCAGTGTCATGCAGCCTAATTCCCAGCTGGCTCGGGGCCTGGTAGAATCGTGTGACTTTATCCCGCACACCCAAGAGCACTGGCAATTAGTTGCCTTTGTGCTCTGTGTTTAGTACTGTAGTATGGCTGCACCTGAAGAACTGGAAAAATAAGCCTGCGTAGCCAGGAGGACTCACTTCCTCATGATGGTTATCTGTAGCCGACTTCACAATGCCTTAAGAGAAAAAGGACCATCTATCTCCCATTTCTATCTTAGCAAACATTTACTCAAGTGCTAGGTCCTAACGCTTCATTCTAAAAAAAAAGTACTAATACACAAGGCCACTCTTTTCAACAACAGAATATCCATTTTCACCCAGCAGCACCCAACCTTTGTACTGCATATAAAACAGCCCCAGAGCAAAACCAATGGAGAACGAAAAGGACAGTGGAGGGTGTTTGTGGGGGAAGTGAAGACAGTGACTAGTTGCTTGAATATAGCTCCTTTCTGAATACCACAGTAAGTTCATCTTTTGAAACACATTTAGCATTCTGGGTAAGAATGACCCTTTTGACGTTTTTCACCTGAAAATTCTAGGTGAAAGACTAGGTTTCTCAGTACAATGAGGGAAGGAACACCTCCCCATTCCCCACCAGTCACAATTACGCCTCCCTGGGATTGTTCTGGGTTGGTCCTTCCTCAGCCACTGTTGTTGCAACCCTGTACTTTTCTGACTGCGTCTGTCAGGAAGCAGACAGGAAATTCTAGTCACCCTAACAGCAGCTGCGCCATTCCTCCTATCCTCCTCTAATGACGTTGGTTGGCTTTGGTGACACGAGGTCAGGAACTGAGCCACAGTGAAGGTCAGGAAGATAGGTCACTGTTTATGCCGTTGTTGGGCTGGGGACCCTGCTGAGGCTATTTGCTTTCTTCCTTTCTATACTGTTTCTCTTTCCGTTCCTCTTTTTATAATGGAGAGCCAAAGCATCCTGTTTTCAAAACATCTGACTGTTTTGCCACTGAGAAACTCATGCTCTGATGCATTTTGCTGAAGTGTAAGGCAATTCTTCTAATTCAGGAGGTGATGAAAATTGAAACACAAAATTAATGAACAATTCTAAGAAGGCAATCTGTTGTTCAGCAAAACAGCTAGCTCTAACATGTCTAATCGAATTTGGGCAGCTGGCAGGAGGTTCACTAGCCATCCTTTTCATCTTAAATAACAATACCATTGCCTTGTAAAACTTCTGCTGAACTTATTCCATCTTCTAGTAATTCTTGGAGGAAAATAATTTACAAGACTAACCTACCAGGCAGCATCGTTCTCTAAAATTCTGGAATTCCATCTGGACTGTGGCCAGCATTAAGAGATCAGAGAAATTTGGGCCAAAGAGAGGACGATGTTTCCTATCTAACTCTCTAGGCTATGAAGTACATTTGAGAAAGTCTTTTAGGAGATTTGAATCACTTAGTTTTCTTCAAAATTTGAAGGATTAAGGAAAACAAACAAACTAAAAAAGCACAACCCTACCTAGATGAAGTAAAGATGAAAGGTGCTTGCTTTTCCTCCACCAAACACAGTTAACTCTCTACCAGTTGCATATAGACTGCATTTATGTAATTCCCAAATACCCCTCAGCATAACATGATTTCACCTATCACTGTTCTTAAGATCAGACATTGCAAACAAAACTTAGTGGCCACTTAGCTGAAACAGAACTAGGAACACAGAGTTTTTGCAAAAATGTAGTGGATACCACTGATAAGTACACTCCCTCTATAACATTTCTTCACATCACTTCCAGATCTGCAACTCAGAGATTTACACTGGCTCCTTAGTTGACAAGGGTAAGCAAAATATGGCCAAATAAGACTACATAGTAATGGGACTGATGATCACGATAAAGTTTTAAGATGTCAACTTGGATGGAAATCTCAGATAATTTCAGCAACATTGAAAACTGAATATGGAATATAATTTTTTTTGCCACAGATAATTCAGTTCCCAAAGAACTGGTGTAGATCAATTTCTTTCTGGTGGCCCCAAAAATGTTTGCATTGCATTATCTCGAACTCCTGGGCTCAAGCAATCCCAAAGTGCTTCCTTGACCTCCCAAAGTGCTGGGATTACAGTCGTGAGCCACCACTTCCTGGCCTCATTGCCTTATATCATATGTGTCATGGTGCATGTTATGCTCAAGCTTAACCTGAGACAATTATCTGAAAAATCAATAATTTTTTTAAAGGTAGTAAAGAGATATTTTTAAAAATTAATCTTAGCTGTCAGTTGGCATCATTCACGCACTAAATAATTGCTTTGCCTGACAACATTTCCACTGTAGATTTAGAAAATGACTGAGGCTGCATGCTTTTTACTTAAGCTAACTGTGTCAGCATTGAAGGTTAGCCCTTTTGTTAGGGTTAGCTCTATTCAACTTTCATTGCTTCCTGCACACAACACCATAAAGGAGGAGCGGAAGCCTGAGGGATTGGAATCCTCACCCGTGTCTACAGAGTGCCTGGTCTCAGAGCCTTACTAACTACCATGCTGAATAAGATTATTTTTAATAAATTTGCAAGACAGTGTCAATGTCTAATTCCAGCACTCAAGGCATGAATGGGATTAGAATACTACAGCATATTGACATTCAAAATGAAAATTAATGGCAATTTGTAGTTTCTCAGGGGGTACTCTTTTTCTTTTCTTGGAGTTAATTGCCTGCTTTATCTTGGTGATTCTAGTTAGTATATTTTGGTGACTATTGAAGTTTGCCATGTTCTCTATGGTGAAAGCTGTTGAAAAACTACCCCATAAATGTTGGATCTACATCTTGCATAGCCGTCAATTACCACAAAATACAGGGAACAGAGTGTCTGCTAATGCTCCAAAGTAGGCTCAAGCCTTATGAAAGTCCTTCTACATGGAGTCCCAGTGTGATTTGGAGAAGTTACACAGCAAAGCCCTCCTCATGGGGAAGCAGTTGGTTGAGTTTTACCCCAGCCTGGAAAATCCCTGAGTTTAACCTTCAATTGAGAACTTCAGAGAAAAGTCAATAAATAGTTAATCCTCAAATGTGTTATTTTCTTTTTTTCCCCTTCCAACTTAAACTCTAAACTAGAATTTTAGAAAGGGACTTATTTTTGCCCTTTCATTAACCAATAAACAAAGAGTTCCAAGTAGGAAGAGTCCCCCCTCCCCTCCTTCAGGATCTCCTGAGGACACACTGCTTCCTCTGCGCAGATCCTCTGAGTGGCAGCCAGCAAGCCTTGATCCAAAGGTGGTACTTTTACCCCAGGAAAGCTGGAGAAGGGACACACACTCACTGGTGCACCTCAGGGCTGGAAAGGGCATGCTGGCAGGTGTGGAGCAAAATCTCTTCTCAGCCCCAGAAACGTAGACAACAAGATGATACCTCAGACTAGAATGACTGGGACTCTGAAATGTGCACCTATGAAAGTATGGTGTAAGGCTTTTTAACAAAGTGTATGTGTGTGTGTGTGTGTGTGTACACACACATATATAACTTTGTATAACTTTATAATGATACGTATTTAATATAATATTCTCCAAGGTAAAAATACAAACAAAAAGCAACAACTCTCACTACATAAATTAGCATTCTAAGTCCAGGTGTTAATTAAACAAATGATATAATGATAGATAATTAAGGCTCTTCAACATTAAGCTTTGTGGGGATTGTAAATAAAACCATTCTGGGGGCAGTATGCATGAAGCAATTTTAAATGATTTCACTATGAAAATCAGCAAACTTAAAATAAAGAAAACCTCTGGTTTTGGAGACAAAGCATATTGTTTCTTTTCTATCTTAGGTCATGCCAGCATCACAAAAGAAATCTTAGAAAATCCCAGGATATCCTTCTTCTTAGAGGAAATTTATCAAACTTGAATGCAGACCATTCTTTCCCATTGATATATGAAGGTTAAACTACTTTCTTGTTTAAAAATAAATATGTGACACCTGATTGCAATGCAACAAGACTCACTCAGATTTTAGCTTCCTGATAATTGCAAAAAAATTTTAAAGCACTTTCAATTTTATATTGATTTGGAAGCTTTACAGACAGACATCTGTCACCTTAAACCTATTCCAAACTGCATCAGTAAGAGAGAAGTTTGGTTTCTGGAAATTGAAGCGTACTGAGGATTTTAAACTTTTGTTGTAGCATCAAGACACAAGTAGAGTGTGACACGTTGGAACAGAATCTTCTAGACAAAGCAACAAACATATTCTTAGGGTTGGTAGCATTCCCTGGTGCACTCTGCTGCAGACAGGGGTGAGGGGAGCTGGAGCTCCCTGCATGATCACACTTTAATGAATAAAAAGATCATCTCTTACCTTGTTAGAAGCCATCTCACTGACAGACCGGTAGGTCTGTATGGTCTCTAGCTGGTCTAAACACCAGTCTAATTCCTCCAGCGTTTCCATTGCTAATTTTTGATAAGATTCTTCTGCAAACAAACACACAGGCATGTAGTTAGGCTGGAGCGGCTGCAGGCTGTCCATAGCAGAGTCACCGCTACCACCGCTGATTCCGGCGCTACTGAAGGTGCCCCCGTGCTCCTTCATTATTTGCACGCTGGCTCCTTCCTTCCAGCTCTCTCCACCAGGAGAACAAATCACAGTGGTGCTCTGCCTGGGATGGCTGGTGCCAAGTTTCCCCCCACCCCCCGCCTGGATGAGGTGTCGGTGATCTACCAAGAAACTTCCTCTGAGGAAGAAGGCGGAGGGAACGGTCTCTTATAAGCTCATCTGCATAAATGTGTCCTAAAACTAAAGGCAGAAGCAGCAAAGAGTTTTCTCAGACTCTCTCTGCCTTAGTCATCCCAGGGTTCTTTAGGGTATGTGATGTCATTTCTGAGTGCTTTGCCATCTCAAGGAGAAATGAGGAAAGCTTTTTCTCATTTTGCTTTTCTTCTAAATGAAACAGTCAAACTTCGGGTGAAAACTGGTTGACCATTACGTTCAAAGTCTAGGCAGTCATTCATCCTGAGGAATGTGTTCATGTTGGAATAACTTTTAATTCAGCGAACACTGACCCGCACAAGTAAGAGGCATAGGCTATCCCTTTCTCTCCCTTAAATCTTTCCTTTAATTAGAGGGAAAATGAGGTCTCCCTGATAAGACTCCAGTCTAAAAGAAGCTGTCTGGAGTTTTACGTGAACACGTTTATTGGCCTGGGAGTCCTGCAGCTCTTGTTATACTAAACAAAGCTAAAACTTCCCTTCTGCAAGTGCCAGGATCACAGGGAAATTCTGAACCGGACTTTCAGGTGGAGCCAGATGTGAACACTGCAGATTTTTATTTTGATTAAAGCTGGGGGCTCTGATTTGTTGCCCTAAGACTCTAGACTTTCTGGAAATATTGTTGGTGGTTCATACAAAAGATATTGTTGTGAAAATCACATTTTTTTGCTAGATAATTAAAATTCTTTTCACATATCCTTAACATGTCATTTTATATCCAAAAGTTTGTGAGTCTAAACAAATACTTCAGGTTACTGGCTTAAGAAATCTATCTTAATAAACACTGAATTAAAACTTTATAAATGCTAGATGAATTAATGAAGCTACAGAGAGTTGTAAAAAGCACTTGGACTCTCCTACATACATGACTGTTTTTGAGAGAAATAGCATTTATAAACTCTACCAAGCTTTCTGAAATACAAACACACAATAGGCACTAATAAAATGTAAAATCTCATATGGAGTTCTAATATAACATTCCTGCCATATTTAAAAGACATTTTTATACATTTATACAGAAATTCTAGCAAGACCACGTAGTTTTTAAAAATTATTATATGAATAATCTTATGTCTGTGGTGCGCAAATACTTGAAGCAGAAAAGAGAATCAACAGAACTGTGATTCCAAGTAACTGGAATCACTTGGCCACAGACGCATATTTCAAAGAATAGTTGCTTTGTTTATCCCCGAAATATTCATACACTTCAGGATAAACAGGGGTTAAATTCAATATCCTGTATGTCATACTTAAAAAGCCACAAAACCACTGGAGGTAACTTCCTCCATTTTTTTTTACACTCTTCAAAAATGTGCAGACAAGAATTGAGGTGTTTTTAATAAAACTCATTTCAAGCCAGACTTACACATACCTTCCTTCCTTTCTTCCTCTTCAATTTTGCAATGCTGCCTCAACACGAAGATTCTCTGACTTACTCTCTAGTGTGTCCGAAACACCCCCTTGCCTCCTCTGTTTGCTTCCAGAGGAGCACTTCTTCCAAGGAAGCTTTTTCTGAAGAGACAGAACCCTCCCATTCTCATTCCCTGCCTCTAATAAAGGAAAAAGTCCAACCACTTCCCAGATGCTGGGGATTTACTACCTTCATGTCTTCCACATCACAACCTGTGGTTCTCTGTAACTAATATCAGACATTCACCAGGACAGTGGGGAGAAAGCAGCTTGCTCCTAGCCTTTTGAATCCGCTGACATGCAAAACGACTGCAAGATGATACATCACATTTCTCCTTTATGCAGAGGAAAAAAGGGATCTGATTTCTACTCAAGCTTGACCAAGGAAATACATACAGTAATTATACCCGCAGAAGTACTAAAAAAGAGAAGGACTCTTCAAAGATACACCAGTGAGCTCATTCATTGTCTACTGCATGGAACAAGCACTCAGGTACTTCTAGAGTTGGTACAGTGTGAGATGTGGGTGAACAGGTAATGGATATGAAGAGACCTTGCTCCATTGTCCTCTCTTCTTCAGATCAGCCATCAAAATGTTTAAGCAAAAATTAATACATTTTGAAGCAATGTTAGTTATGCTAGAGTATCATTTTCCAAATTCTTAATCCACAGTCAAGACTTTGTATCCACTTTATAGTCTTCCTATCAAGGTAACTAAGCCAGGGGCACAGAGGTTAGAGTGTACCAAATAGGGGGATACCAAACACCTGCTACCTATGAATGCAATCAAAGAAAACGACCAGAGCAGCTCAGGACTGGCCTCCCTGATGTAACTTTATAGTTTTAGCACCTAGGAGATACTCAGTAAATAACTGGAGGAATAGAAACCAAATTGCCTAAGCATCCTACAAATACCTGGGCACCTGAAAGCTGAATGGTCCATCTGTAGCACTGTGAAAAAAAGCACCAGATTTGGAGTGAGAATCATGAATATTGACTTTCTCTTCTACCACTTACTGTGTAGTCCTAGACCTCAATTTCATACATCTGTAGAAGAAAGATAAAATATTTATCTCATAAAGTTATAAAGGGATTAAATAAGATAAAGTATATGAAGTGCCTAGGATGGTAGCCAGTTCTTAGTAGGTGATAGATGCATAGGAGAACTACTAATGGCAATCGGAGAAATCCTAAGCCCTGGCATTGAAGGGTAGGAAAGAGTGTGAGGAGGAAAAGAAAGAGAGATAGCTGAATTGCATATTCAATAAGGGATTTTACAGTAAGAATCAGCTGCATAATTTGAAAGGTCCAGTACAAAATGAAAGTGCAAGGCCCCTTATTCAAAAAGCAGTAAAATTGCCATAAAAGATACTAAAATATAAAGTTTTTTCCTTTCTTCTGCATTCTCTCTTTCAACTTGTCATGGCGGTTTTTTCTTCATATACTTTTTATTTTAAAATACTTTCAGACTGACAGAAAAATTGCAAAGACAACACAGGGGCTTCCCACATATCCCAAATCCTAATTTCCCCATTGTTAATGTCTTACATTATTATGGTACACTTGTCACAATTAATGGTTTGGTGTGTTTAAATATTGTATTATTTCAGGCACTGGGATACCTTGAGGTGAGTGCAGACCCTCACAGCAACCTGAAGGCCCTTCCTCTTATGACTAAGGGCACACACATAGCTCACCAGCAGCTGGCTACTCCTTCCTGATAGCTGCCAGACTGACGAGCTGTGCCCCCACCAGGCACAAGAGCTGGGGAAGTCGAATTAGGTATTTCTCCCTTCTCATGGTCCCCAAGCCCCCATCCACAGCAGACAACCCCTTGGGTCTTAGCATACTGCTAAGGGTACTGCAACCTCTTAGCGGGGACATGCTGGGTACCTGAAACAGGGGTGGACAAGAGGTTCATCCCCATCAAGACCTGGCCTCTGTCTACCACAGCCATGCCAGCCCAGGGCAAAGACAGCTGCTACCATGTTCCACCTGAGGATACAAAGCACATGTGGCTAACTCAGACCCTCCCTGTGCCTATACCCTGACTGGGGATGGAGGGCAGCAGTGGTCACAAGTGTAGGTGGGAAAAAGGAAGCTGGACGATTCCTAGGGCACCAGCGAGCAGAGGAGAAGATGGTTAGGATCTTGTCCAGGGAGACAGGCAGGTGACAGGAAGTGAGAAAGTGCATGAGCCAAGGCTCCAAGCCACTGGCACATACTCCATTGTCCCATCAGACATCACTTACAAAACACAAGTTCAAAGATAGTATTATTACAAGTTTTAAGATGGCAAATATGGAGCCCTTCTGAGCATAGGGCCCTGTGCAACCCAACAGGTTACATGCCCATGAAACTGGCTTTGTTCCTGTCTTACATAAGATGGCCCTGAAAAGAAACAATGTTTAACACCACAGAAGCAAATCTCAGAGGCAGTTAAGAGTAGGTCATGGGACCATGTATGGTCATGCAGTTGAACTTCGCTTTCAAAAACTTCCAGAGGGAAGAAGTAGGGAGAACGAACCTCCCTTCTCTTGCTCTCTTCTTTCCCTCTTTCACTCCAACAAGAGTGGCAAAGAAAGATTTTCTTCCTTCTATAAGTCTGCTAGGTATTACATTTGACTCTGAGAAACAGGAAGAGAAATTTAGGAAATAATTATAATATTAATCTACTAATGATATATGGCATTCAAATAGCTCTTTTCTCAAAGGAGCTCCCAGCACACTATTCATTAATCCTTGCAACATCTTTGTGTGATAGATACGGAAGTAGGATGATTTTCTTATTTACCTTAAGGCATAAACTAAGAAACCAGAGGTTAAATTATTAGAGCAAATAGTTCCCTCCAGATTCCTAGCAAGACTATATCTTGGTCTATGAAATAGAGGATTCAGTTTAGCACTGAAAGATGCATGTATTCCTGAAAATGCTGCATTTAAAGTTGCATCTTACCCTTGGATCTCTTCCATTTAAAATTGCGTAACTGCTTTCCTAAATGTTGTCATTTCTCAAGTCTCCACTTCCCTTTTCTGATCTACCTAATGCACAGGGAAGCTGTGAAATATTTACTCGGAAGACCTGGTATGGTTCTTGTCCTGCATCTTGCTTCAGTGGGTAACCTTGGGTAAATTACCTATGTTCTTGAAGACTAAATTTATTTATCTCTAAAATGAGGATAAGAAAAACATCCTATTCTCCTGGGAAAGGTAGAATCAGAGAATAAACACAAAAATGGACTGTAAACCTTTTAGTATTTTATATATTTTGCAAATATCTCATTTATTGTTACAGATGGGATATAGGCACATTTAGAAAAATAGAAAATTGCAGAGAAGCCAAAAATTCAAATGATAAAAAGTCTCACATTTTTAGCAGTCAGAGATCACCATTGTTGACTACTTTGTGCATGTCATGTATGTGTTTGTGTGTCTATGTAAACATACATATGTATATAACATAAATAGGATCACATTGTACAAACTGCTGAGCAACATTCTTATTTTCAGTCAATGATCTTTTCTTTTTTTTTCTGTTTCAATGATTTTTCAGTTAATCTAATACTTAGGTTCATAGACCAACTTCCCCAGCTTTTTAAATGCAAATCTAGTAGAAATGGGTGTGTGAGTTAGCAGAGTCCTGTTGGGAAGAGGGAGAGATCCAGAGAAGAGTGACAGGAAAGGGTAATTAGAAACCTCTGCCTGGCCACAAATAGCTAGTTGTTCATAGTTAGAAAACATGGGGACACATTTTAGCAGTTATGAAATCAGTGGCCCCACTGGTAAAAGACCTCAGGTGCCCTAAAAGCTGGCCCTGCAATCCGTGCAGGGAAGCTCTTGGAAAAGTAGGCACAGGAGCCCTTTATGTATCCGGCATCATTTAACTTTGAAACCTTAAGTCTCATGGCTTGTAATACAGTTGAGAAAACTGAGGCTGAGAGGAAAAAGTGCTCTGCCCCCAATTACACATGATTAGCAATTGAAAGTGTCACACTATTACCCAAATATAAATTTCCTACAAATTATATCTAAATGATATTCCAACATATCTCTATATATCAGAAACTTATCTGTCAAGTCACCCACACTTTCTATCCACAGAAAGCACACAGAAAAGAGCTGTACATAACCTTTATGGGCCTCAAATAATTGGACTCCCTTTCTATTAGAGAAGGTGGTAACTATTTGCAAAGTTATTCTAGTGGCTAAATCAATTGGACCAATTGCCACATGCAGCAACAGGAATGAATATCATAAACATAAATGTGGAACAAAGGAAACCAAATATTAAAAAGTATATGAAAAAATAGTATGGGTCAAATTCCATAAAGTTCCAAAGAGGCAAAAACTAATCTATAGTAATAGAAGTCAAGATATTGGCTACCTTGTGGGCTTAGTGACCAGGAGGGACTTGAAGGGCTTTCTATAGGGTTGGCAATGATCTATTTCTTGGTCTGGGAACTGGTTACATAGGTATGTTCACTTTATAAGAACTCACTGATTTCTACACTTGTGATTTGTGCACTTTGCTGTCTTTCTGGTTGTCCATGTGGGCTTTCAACAGATAGTCCCATCTAGGGGAAGCCCAGTTTAAAAAAACAAGAGCAGAATTTCTAAAAAACATTTCCTTTCCTTTCCTTTTGTTTAGCTATAACATGGGTATCAACAGAATTTGAGTAAATCTCACATAGCTAAAAAACAACAACAAATGTTGTTTTTTAACAACAAATGTTGGTTTTAATGTGACATAGACCAGGATGCTCCTACTAACTCAAAATTCAGTGGAACACATTAGAGTCTGCCCCAGCTGTTTATAAATCGTGACTGTGCCATTTAATAGCAGTGTGCCCTTAGACAATAAAAGTAGCCCACTGTGCTTCCATTTCCTCACCTGTAAAACAGGAAGATAGTTTAAACTAGCTGTGAGAATTAAGGGAATCAGTATACGCCAAGCCTTTGGTACAGCATCTGGCACGTGTCAGGAACTTCTCCCCTCCTTCCCACCACTTCTCTGGTCCTGGGTCACTTTCCTGATGATACATTGACATGTATTTGACAGCTGGGTCATTGACAGAGTTTTGCTTTGGCCCTGGGAAAGGAAGCATGTGTAAGGTTGGCCATGAAATCCTAAAGTGTCCTTCCTACTGTAGGACTTCAGAAAAATGCATTCTTGACATTTGTCTTAAGTTAGAGATTGTTGGTTTCCACTTCTAAAATATAGAGCTGACCTGATGGATCGTTTTTTCACAAAATTCTAACTGACATACCAGGTCAGTGGCCTTTCAGACGTGGAGAATTGTATAGGGAAGTTGTTTGTTCATTCATTCAGCAAAAGTACACTGAGCATCTACTACGTGCCAAGCCTGCTGCTGGGTGGGTGCTGTATTACAGCAATGAACAATACACTTCAGGAGTGGTATTGTCCATTGCACTGAATGATTATATTGGAAAACCCTTTTCCTTCTATAAATAGTAAGTCTGTGAAGCTAGGCACCTTCTCAGCTTCCTCCTATAATCTTCTGATCTTTGTAAATGAGAAGTGTGTATTAATTGGATTCTTTACATTCAGCTTTACTTTTAGCTTCATTCACAAGCTTCTAGCCCTGTAGATGTCTTATGTTTGGGTTGCTCCTATGGCTCTACATGCCTTTAAGTTAGCATACTTACTCCATTCTTTGGCTCCTTCCCAAAGTGCAATAAGTACTTGATAAAATGTAAAATAGTTTCATACATATAGGAATTGGCATCTCTTTATGCAAAGGTGTTAGGTTGAGGCTACTGGCCTATTTATCTATTTGTTTGGCAATCTTGGTTGTGATTTTTTCCCCTAGAGTTAGGAATAATTTTTCTTCATCATGAGTTATTATGTCCAAATATATAATATTTAGTAAATGAAGCACACTCAGGTTAGAGTGCAACATTTCAAGAGGGCATGTTATTTTAACCTTGGGTAAAATATCTATGGAACAAATCATAAGAACAGGAGAACATGTATACACTGCAATGCAATTCTTCCAAGACCAAAGTTTGCAAGCCCTATATAGCCTTTCTTTAGGCAGAACTTTGTTAGCATGTCTTTATAAATATGGAAATTTGCAATTGCATATGACAGGGATTTCACTCTGGGTGGATTCATGAAAGAAGAGGTTCATTGCCCTTAAGGGAAATAACAGTGAAAAGTAGGTCATTTTGATGCCGATCTCTTTAGCAAATTCCTCTAAGACTACAAGTAAAACAAAAATTCTAATCACAACTGGCTCTTGTATACATAACTTGACAGTTTACCAAGCACTTTAACTTGCATATCTCATTTTTTTCCTTGAAAAATAACCCCAAGAGAGAAATTATTATCATTATGACATACATTTTCCATTATGAATGTGAGAAAATTGAGGCTTGGATACATTTAACAATTTGCTCAAGTGATATGATGGGGCTGGGAGGGAGGGAGGCAAAGAAGGACAGAGAGATTGAGAGGGGAAGATGGGAAAAGGAGGGAGAACAAAGGAGACATTTTAATTATATTGATTGACATATTGATTCTAAATTCCATAATTGTTTTTGCTAAGCCACAGGGCCTGTTATAAATAAATGGTCTAAGTTTCTATTTCTTTTATAGAGATAGGCTTAGACAAGGCAAAACTATGTCTTTGATGTGCCAGCCTCATAGCACTGTTTCCTTTTGGTCTACCTCCCACTCTTTTAATGTCCTTACCCTTACGAAAACCTGCTCTCCAGAACTCTGCCTTTGGCATTTACATGCTAATGAGAATCTGTTCTCATCCAGCTAAAACATGTACCACCAATGTGAAGGGATGTTCAAAGAACTTAATTATCTACCTGTATTGGTAATGAAGACCAATGACACAAGAAAGTGATAGGGATAGAGGCAAGCTGCTGTCCAATTATTTTTCTAACAAAGTAAATATATTGACAAAAGATTTATGAAGGATATAGAGCAGTGATTAAAAGTTTGGTCTCTGGAGCTAGACTGCCTTAGTTCATATTCCAGTACCACCGCTTACTGTTATAAAACTTTGTTACATAAGATGTTACTTCTCTGTGCGCCCCAGTTTCCTCATCTGTGTAATGAGAATAATAATAGTATCTATTTTAATGGGCTGTAGCATTTGGTTAACAAATAAATAAATGCAAAGTGCTTAGGACAGTGCATGGTACATTACAAGTACCAGATGAATGTTGGCTATTATTTATTGAATATGATATGATAAATATTTAATGAGTAAATTTTTTGAGTGCCTATTATGTTGTAGGCACATCATGAAACTCTAAGGGTATAGTGGTGAATATTAGGTTTTGCTTACTTGAAGCCTATATCCTAAGAGGAATAGAAAAATAATTAGCAAAAACTTAGTACAACTTGGAACAGAGATACTAAGAAGTATAGAATGCTATAAACGTTTATAATAGGGATAACCAGGGACCCAAAATCTGAAAAGTGGGATGTGAAGGAAGGCCTGCCTTGGAAAGTTATGAGATTTTGAGGAATAAGAATTAAGTGTCAAGGGAGAGGAAAGTATTCCAGGCAAGGGGAACATCAGAGTATGCTAGGAATGTAGAGAGGGAAAGACTGATAGGAGAAGCTAGATCAAGTTATATACAGCCATGGAAGGCCATGCAAAGATCTTGTATTTTATTCTGGAAGCAATTGGAAAACTTGGTGGAGCTCTATCAAAGGAGTGGCCCAGCCAAATTTGCATTTTAAAAAGATCCTTCTGGCTGCAATTTGGAGAACGAACTTGAAGGTAAGAATGAAATCTAGAGACTAGAAATATGAGGTTAGCTAAATAGTATTCAAGAGCCTCATATCTACAGGAAGACATACACGAGCTTGATATCCGGCTTTGCCATTTATTAGCAGTATTAACTTGAGTGAATTACTCAATTTCTCTAAGCCTTAATTTCCTCATCTCTAAAATGGTGGTAAGCATATCTTGTGGGGTAGTTATGAAGATTAAATGAGGTAAACCATACCAAAACACATAAAACATTACCTAGTAACCCAGTTAAGTATCCATCCTAGTTGCTGGTAGCATTTGTTATGATCTAAATGTGTCCCCCAAACCTACTGGTTTCAACACAGGAATTTTTTGCATTCCTGTTTCTCCACATCCTCTCCAGCATGTGTTGTTTCCCGATTTTTAATGATCGCCATTCTAACTGGCGTGAGATGGTATCTCATTGTGGTTTTGATTTGCATTCTCTGATGACCAGGGATGATGAGCATTTTTTCATATGTCTGTTGGCTGCATAAACGTCTTCTTTTGAGAAATGTCTGTTCATATCCTTTGCCCACTTTTCGATGGGGTTCTTTTATTCTTGTAAATTTGTTTAAGTTCTTTGTATATTCTCGATATTAGCCCTTTGTCAGATGGGTAGAGTGCAGATTTTCTCCCATTCTGTAGGTTGCCTGTTCACTCTGATGATAGTTTCTTTTGCTGTGCAGAAGCTCTTTAGTTTAATTAGATCCCATTTGTCTATTTTGGCTTTTGTTGCCATTGCTTTTGGTGTTTTAGTCATGAAGTCTTCGCCCATGCCTATGTCCTGAATGCCTAGGTTTTCTTCTAGGGTTTTTATGGTGTTAGATCTTACATTTAAGTCTTTAATCCATATTGAGTTAATTTTTGTATACGGTATAAGGAAGTGATCCAGTTTCAGCTTTCTACTTATGGCTAGCCAGTTTTTCCAGCACCATTTATTAAATAGGGAATGACTTCCCCGTTGCTTGTTTTTGTCAAAGATCAGATGGTTGTAGATGTGTGGTGTTATTTCTGAGGCCTCTGTTTTGTTCCAGTGGTCTATATCTGTGTTTTGGTACCAGTAACATGCTGTTTTGGTTACTGTAGCCTTGTAGTATAGTTTGAAGTCAGGTAGCGTGATGCCTCCAGCTTTGTTCTTTTGGCTTAGGATTGTCTTGGCCATGCGGGCTCTTTTTTGGTTCCATATGAGCTTTAAAGTAGTTTTTTCCAATTCTGTGAAGAAAGTCAGTGGTAGCTTGATGGGGATAGCACTGAATCTATAAATTACCTTGGGGAGTATGGCCATGTTCACGATATTGATTCTTCCCATCCATGAGCATAGAGTGTTCTTCCATTTGTTTGTGTCCTCTTTTATTTCTTTGAGCAGTCATTTGCAGTTCTCCTTGAAGAGGTCCTTCACATAAACAAGGGGCCATCTTGAAGCAGAGAGTGCAGTTCTCCTCAGACACTGAACCTGCCAATGCCTTGATCTTGCACTTCCTAGCTTCCAGAACTGTGAGAAACAAATTTCTCCTCTTTGAAAATTACCTAACCTCAGATATTTTGTTATAGCAGCAAGAACAGACTAAGATGGCATTATGATTTCTTTATTACAGTAGTCTATGCTGGAGATGATGACAGCTACAACCATGTAATAGCAATGGAGATGAAGAGAGGTAAATGGATTTGAAACATTCATAAGTTAAAACCAGATGGCCTCTAAGGTGGTGGAATTTGGTTGATGACCAAAATTCAAGTCACTTCAGCCTTTCAGGTCCAGAAATGTAATTTTGTTAGTGTATTTTGAGTTCACTCAGTTTATACTAGTTCAACTCACAAGAGCCCAGTGGCAAATCAGAGTCCAATGAATTAATAGAGAACAATAATTTATAAAAAGCTTTTTATGTCTTCTGGTAATCACATGTTTCCCTATGTGGGAGGCCAAATTCTAATCATAAGATGGCTTGGTAAGCATGAAATCAGAGCAGGAGAATTAGTTGGATGGTTTAAATGGCTCCTTTCCTCAAGCCTGATATACTCAGCTCCCTTGCTGAGATAGATTGTATAATAGTTGTTTCTGCTCAAGCATTTCTATCTGCCTAAAATGGCTTTCCCAACTTTGTTCACCTGGCGAGCTCTTCCTTATCTTTTAGGACGCAGCCTAGTGTCATCTCCTCTACAAAGTTTTCTAAATATTCTGAGGTTGGATTAAGCCTCCTTCCTCTAAGATCTCACAACACCATATGCAAACCTCTATTTCCAAATGACCATATTTCATTACAAATATTTCTCTTGGTTTTTCTCGTCTATTAGATTCTAACCTTCTTCAGAGTAGAGAATCTATCTTTTTGAGCTAGTCTTTTGTGCATCAAGCATCTATTACCTAGTAGAAGCTCAGAAAATATTGGCTGAAATGTAGACATGCCCAACATATCAACAGATGGGCTATGCATTACCAAAAAGAAAGGAGCCTTTGCTACTGAACAGTATCAAAGACACAATGTCAAATACTTGTCCTTTGTTCTCTTTTTGCTAGTCTCCAAACAAATCACCTTCTTTTTACTGATTTATTCAGTGTTACCACAGCTAATCAGCTCCATCTTTCTTTTGCATTCATGTGTTAATTAGATTTCTAGGCTGGCTAGTTTTTTTATGGGAAACATTTTGCCTCTCAATAGTACTTCTGCAAAATCACTTGCAGATTTGGTTATTTAACTCTCACTGAGTACCCACATTCAGGCATCTTGTTGCAAGTCTCTGTGCACCAAGAGTTACTAGAATCCCATGTAGGTTTTTATAGCTGTCGTAAGAAAGACACAAGCAAAGTTCAGAGGCTGCAGAGATAGAGTTCAAGGACATGAGGGAAAAGGAGATCATAAGAGATTTGGAGGCCAGGTAAAGAAGAATGGGTGGAAGTTTGAGAGGTTGGAAAATGAGGTAAGGCAATGGACAGCATGAAGAAAGATACCAAATTAGAAATAGGTCACACCATTCAGTGTTGTTTGGGGAGGACAAATATGAGAGTTCTAGTTGGTTAGAACATTTGATTTGAGTAAGTGGGCTGAGTAGGATAAATCTGCAAAAATAGTGTGGTCAGGGCCAAATTTTGGAGAGGTTTTTCATGTTAGATTAAGGAATCTGACTTTATTTGACAGGCAATAAGGAACCATTGAAAACTGCTCAATGGAAGAATAGCATGCACAAAATGGCTTATAAATCTCTAAATACCATTTTATAGTTGTCTAATTCTTTGCAGTTATAGACCACTTTCTTACGCATTATCTCTTTTAATCCTCATCTATCTTGTAAGAGAGGTATTATTGTCTTTATTTTATAGAGGAAAAGCCTGATGAAGCTCAGGGAATTTTCATGTCTTCTGGTCATTACAGGCTTCACCTCAAATCCCATAACTAGAAAATGTAGAACTTGTAAACTTGAATCTAGGCTTTCTGACTCCAAGTTCAGTGCTCTTGATATATACAATATAATCTTTAAGAAGATGAGCTATTGCTCTGATAGCAGAATTTTATAAAAATTATAAGAGTGCAGAGAATAAGCACTTGGTAAATTATTAACATCAGAGAATATCATTTGTAGAAAAAGACAGGAGCTTAAGAAGTAAGGAGGCCTCAAATTAAGATGTTATCAGAGGGA
Organism: Pongo pygmaeus; assembly: GCF_028885625.2. Taxonomy (NCBI): domain Eukaryota; kingdom Metazoa; phylum Chordata; class Mammalia; order Primates; family Hominidae; genus Pongo; species Pongo pygmaeus. The sequence continues at coordinate 163,968,271 of NC_072373.2, forward strand.
ACACAAGGGTTATTTATCCCTCAATTTTATCTTTATTTGTAGAATGAAAGTGGTCAAAGGAATTTCAAGAGTCAGTGAAGAGTAGAAGCAAATGTGTTTGCTGTTGAGAGTGAAGGTGGTGGGTGAGGAGGGGAAGAGGACTAGGAAATTTCCAACCTCTTGAAACACTACTAGCTAAAATCTCTTTCATCTGCCTAGAGGAAAGTGTCTCTGCCTGATGCTATCCTGGGTGATGTCTCAGATCACACACGACCTTGGATACATCATTTCATGAAAATCGCATTGTATTTGGTAGTCCAACTGTTGTAAAGAGCAGAAAACCTGTTATATACAGTCTTTACCAGTTGACATGCGCTTTCAAGTTTACTGATTTTCTTCTGCAAACAAAGCCATTAAAGTTATCTCCATTTTTACAAATGAGATTTTTGAGGCTCATGAAGGTGACGGGACTTGCTTTAGAATCTGGAATGTCTACACTGTGCAATATGGTAGCTACTAGTCACGTGGCTACTGAGTACTTAAAATGTGGCTAGTCTGTGGTCAGATGTGCTGTAAGTGTAACATACATGCTGAATTTCAAAGTCTTTGTATGAAAAAAAGATGTAAATTGCTCAATAAATGCATATATTTGATTACATGTTAACTATTTTGCATATATTAAGTAAAATCTGTTAATAAAATTAATTACACCTGTTTCTTTCTATGTGCTTACTAGAAAATTTTAAATTACCTGTAGGGTGCTTATTATATTTCTATTGGGAAACACTATTCTAAGTCATAGGTCTATAGCCAGGACGTGAACACTCGAAGACCAGCATTCATTCCACCATAATTGCTTGTCTTAAAAGAGGTGGTAATAAAAATAATGATTTTTTGCTAATATTCAGTAACTTTCCAGAGTCACAGACTTAGTGGATTCAGACTGAAGCAGTTTGCCTCCAGTGTGATCAAGAATGCCTTAGGGGCTATCTCAGTTGGATGAGTCTCAAGGAGACATTTGGATTGGCTTAACTTTATTTTTGACCCACCATAAGTCAGGCAGTATGTGAGAGACTATGTATATTATTTAATTAATCTTTGCCACAACCCCAGTAAATAGTTACTATCCCTGTTTTATAGATGAGTAAACTGAGGCTCAGAGAGGTTACATAATCTGCCCAAAGTTACAACACTAAGTATATATTAGATCGTGGTTTCTAATCCAGCCTGAATTCAAAGTTGATATTCATCACTATACCAGTCTATAGAAGAGGTGCATCTGAATCTCCTGGGGGTGATTCCCAGGCTAAACCCCAGATGTATAAAGCAGTCTTGGCAGACTGAGTTCTGGGAATTTGTTCTTTTTAGAATTGCTTCAGGTGATTTCCATCCTCAGCCAGGTTTGGCAATAACCACGCTGAGTCTTTCAACATTTTTTTTTTCCCTGGGAGTCCCACCTCCTCAATCTTGCCTAAGAGCTGATAAATTATTTTATTTTATTTTATTTTTTTTAGAGACTGGATCTCACTCTGTCACCCAGGCTGGAGCACAATGGCATGATCACGGCTCACTGCAGCCTCGAACTCCTAGGCCAAGTGATCCTCCTACATCACCCTCCAAAGTAGCTGGGACTACAGGTGCTTACCGCCATGCCTGGCTGATTTTTTAATTTTCTGTAGAGATGAGGGTCTTGCTGTGTTGCTCAGGCCAGTCTCAAACTCCTGGGCTCAAGTGAGCCTGCCACCTCGGCCTCCCACAGTGTTGGGATTACAGGTGTGAGGCACTGCACTAGGCCTGACTTAAAAAAAAATAATAAAGAAAAGAAATTTAAAAAAAAAAAAAACAGTTTTTCTTTGAGGCACCCTTCAGTGGGACTGACCATTCACCTCAACAGGATCCCTGCTTCTCTCAAATCTTATCATCTACACCAAAATGTGGGGCCTGACAGTTTAATTAAGAAGGGATAAACATAGATTTCAGAGATAAAACAGCCATTCCTCCTAAAGACTTTCTTAGTAAGCATCTAAGCAGTCTAGGGCTGTGTCTGAAATGTGCGGGGTGGGGTTTGGTGCAGCAGAGGTGGTGAGGGATGGAGGAAGGAACACTTTAGTAGGAGACTCACAGGCTCTTGAGGTGATTTATGGGGTTCTGGATGATTCAGTAAGAACCCCTGGATGTGAATGAAGACACTGAACCAAGAATGCCAAGCAACTCTTTTTGGGTTGGGGTTTTCTGTGTGTGTTAGGAAAGATTAACAGTTATGATTTTTGCAGCCTCTGTGGGTAGACAAACAGTTGCTTTATGTGACAGATTCAGAACTTCCAATGAAATATAAAATTAGGCCTCAGGTTTCATGGCAACCCAACTCCACACAGTAGCAAACAAGAATTGTTTGAGAATGAGAGAAAGAAGCCAACACTGTGTATGTCACAGCTAGCTCACTTTCCTTTGGCTGATTTCTCCTAATTTAGCAGTACTTCCGTTCCTGCCCTAATTTCCCCTGGTTTGTAAACTACGTCACTTAACTGAACTCAGCTCCAGACTTTAGAAAAACAAAATTTTGTATTTCAGCTATGGTTTTCTTGGCATTTCTCCCTCTGAAGAATTTTACTGAATTCTGATTTTTCCTTTTTACCCTTGAAAGATTGTAGCTATCAGCCAGGCTTACTCGTTCCCTGCTGGTTCCTTTCTAATGCAGTGTCTAATGCAGTATAATGCAATGTCTGTTTAAATGTGATTAAAGATTTCAGTGTTTGGTTTAGACCAATATTTACCAGTGAAATCCTGCCAACATAAATGTGCAGGCTAGGTAGAAAATACTGGCTTAAATCAATCTCCCCCTGAACACACACATACAGACAGGACTGTAAATGTTTTGCATGTCACTTCTGACACTTTGGCCTCTTGTTGCCAGCTTCACACATATAACAACTAGACACAGATTCTGAAAAGTCTTAAAACTGGGATAATCTAGATTATAGATGCCTAAGGTAATTTTTTAAAGTTGTTTTCTCATTAGTGAAGGTTTGATGTTTTTGGTTTTTGTTTTGCTGGTTCTTCTGGCATTTATCATATAATATCATGTTATCTAGTTTGGAAGATTTCCTTGAATTATGAGAATTTGTATTATTTGAAATAGTAGTAAACAAGGGAATATTAATCTTTTAATGAAGAGATTATACTACAAAGTTCATTGCAGAAACATACAGCAGACATTTTGAGATTGTTGAATCAGCCTTGCTGGGTGATTGCTTTAATTTAGCAATCATTTACTAAATTGAATTTACTCACTGATTGAACTTATTGAATGAATGAATTACTGCTACACTCTGGATTTCAAATAGTTGCAGTTTGGATTAGAAATTATTTTTCTGAAACTGAATAGGCTAGGTAGCCAGCAGACAGAAGGCTCTAGCTGGCACCCAGCAGACACAGCCTCAGAAGAACCCAGGAGGGTGGACAGTGAGTGAGGTTTACGTGGCCAAGGCTCAGAACCAAGCCCTCAGTGAAAACTTTGAATCACACAGTTCCCATACTACACTTCCTCTTAGGTAGGGAGGGCTGGGTCTGAGATGAGGAAGAGGGAATGTCTCACCTTCAAAAAAAAGAAGGCCACTGAAGTTGTTAATGGTAAGGACTGAACAGTGCTTGATAAACAGCAAGCATTTAATAAATACTTGCCTTCACTTTGGGAGGCCAAGGCAGGCAGATCATGAGGTCAGGAATTCGAGACCAGCCTGACCAACATGGTGAAATCCTATCTCTATTAAAAAAAAAAATACAAAAATTAGCCCGGCGTGGTAGCGTATGCCTATAATCCCAGCTACTCAGGAGGCTGAGGCAGGAGAATCGCTTGAACCCTGGAGGCGGAGGTTGTAGTGAGCCAAGATCGTGCCACTGCACTCCAGCCTGGGTGACAGAGTGAGACTCAGCCTGGGTGACAGAGTGAGACTCTGTCTTCAAAAAAATAAATAAAATAAATAAAATAAATATTTGCCTTATGAACAGGTGAAATTAGATGCATTACCCTACAGTAATTTGTGGGGTTGAGTGTGGAATTTTCCAATCAAGACTCAGGAACAGAAATAACATCTATGTTTAATAGTAATAAAATATATTTTACTTTCTCTAACTCCAAATGCTTAAGAGCTTGTGCAACAAAAACTGAAGGACCCTAAGGGGATGGATATAAAAATAATGCTAATCATTGCAACCATCAGTTGAGAGTCAACCCTGAACAAAATATCTCTAATACTCAAAACAACCTTGTGAGATAGATTTGTTATCATTAATTTATAGGTGACAGAACAAGTGGGAAGAGAATGATGTATGGGTAAAGGTGGCCTGGGAGCCTGGACTTAACAATAGGTCCCAGTAAGTACGAGAGTGAAAGACACAGTTGTCATTATCCTCAAGGAATGTGTGTACAGGAGGGGAGGAGTGCATAGACACAAAGTGAAAACAGCAAGGGCAAACCATGGACTGCAGTTAGATCATCAGAGAAGGACTGGGAGCAGCAAAGGTGTGCTTGTGCTTTGGACAGAGCAGGTACTTCATAAGTGTTTGTGAAAATGCACTGAATTAAACTGAATTACAAGCCAGGCAATGGTAACCATAGGCAGAATGGCATGGTGGCCAAAATGAAATGTGAAGCAGAGACAAGAGAGGTCTCACTGAACAGAGTGATGAAAAAACAGTGGAGGTTGGGCACGGTGGCCCAAGCCTGCAATCCCAGCACTTTGGAAGGCCGAGACAGGCAGATCACCTGAGGCCAGGAGTTCGAAACCAGCCTGGCTAACATGGTGAAACCCCGTCTCTACTAAAAATACAAAAATTAGCCAGGCATAGTGGTGGGTGCCTGTAATCCCGGCGACTCAGTAGACTGAGGTAGGAGAATCACTTGAACCTGGGAGGCAGAGGTTGCAGTGAGCCAAGATCACACCACTGTACTCCAGGCTGGGCAAAAGAGCGAGATTCTATCTCCAAAAAAAACAAAACAAAACAAAACAAAACAAAAGCAGTGGAGCCAGATTATGAAATGAGACCAAGAAGTTTGGATTTGATTCAGGAATGCATAGAACTATTGTAGGTTCTTGAATAGGGGTGAGGCATGAGGAGAGAGGGAATGTGCAACTATGAAGCTGGCAGGAGGAAGTAAGATGGCTCTCAATGGGAAGTAGGTAGAGTTGGGAACCTGGGGAAGATTCTACTGTCAGGATTACCTATGTAGGCTAGAATAGATGGTAGCAATAGGACGACAGAGAAGAGCTAAGTTCTAAGCAATGTTTGGAAGGAAAAAATATATGTTTAAGGGATGGGATACAGAGGACTGGAGAGAGGAGTTTCCAAAATCATCACAAAGGGTGACAATTGTGTCCAAAATTGTCACAAAGCCTTAGAGTGGGACACAAGAGCAGAAACACTGATACATGTGAGGGAGTTAGGGGAGGAGGGGGAGACATGTTAATTTGGACCACATTGAGTTTGTCTTGACTCCCACGTGGTTACAAGGATTTAGGGTGCATCCATAACAAGTGGAGGAGCCCCAGGCATGGATTGCTGGGAAAGATTACAACTCTCCAGGCCACTGTGCTGCCTTCTCATTGGTTCCTGAAGAAAGGTCAGGGACAAATACTTACAAGAGATCTCCCCCAAATTAGCAACTCCTTGTTCTCTTCCAGTCACTCTACCCCCATTTCCTCAGTTCCCAGTTGCCACACAGTCAAAGCAAAGCTATAAGTGATAAATGTTTTGGATGATTTCCAACTCTGCAGGGCACAAGCTTAATGAAGGAGATTTCTCCTCAGCATCTGTAAGGAACCAGGCCAAATCTTCCGGGATGGAAAGGATTATTGAATCTGGAAGGGGCCTTAGAGACTGACTGTATTTAATCCAACTCCTTGGTTCACACATGATGAGACTGAGGCCTGGAGAAGGGAAGTGAATCTTCAAGAAAAGAGCTATTCCCTCCATGAAATGGAAAGAACCAGTTTCTCCAGCAAGGTGCAGGGGCAACAAGAAGGGTAAATCACTCAGTCACTGCCACTGAGGCACGTACAGTCCAGCAAGACTGTTTTGAGAGTAGAAGTAATTCTATTCTAGAATTCTAGAAGTAATTTCAGAGTAGAGTACTTCTTCTTGGATGGGCATGTTAGAGAAGGCTTCCTGGAAGAAGTTATGCATTGGCACAGTTTTAAAGGATAAATAGGAGCTTGCCTGGCAAGAGATAGAGAAAGAAGGTAAGTGCATTTCAAGCAGAGGGAAAAAGTAAAGAGACAACACTCTATGGTGCTCGGAGTTACTTCAAGGGATAAGTAATTTTATGGTAATTGATGATAGAGGAGGAACTGCTGGAGAGGCAGGCAGAACACTGCTAGGATTTAAAAAGTGAGGTTGGGGTTGTAATTAAAACATGAAGCAGATATCCACAAGGTTGTGAGTGATGTTCTAAAGAGTTACAGTCAGAGCCAAAGACATAGAAAGTGCTACAGAGCAGAGGTAAACTTTTTCAAAAGAGCCAGACAATAAATATTTTAGATTTGTGGGCCATACGGTCTGTGTTGCAAATAACTCTGCCATTTTAGCACGAAGGCCATCACAGATCATACATAAACAAATGGTTGTGTTCCAATAACACTTTATTTGCAAAAACATGTGGCTGGCCCATGGGCTATAGTTTGTCGATCCTGCTATAGAGAAATTTTGAGATCCTGAAATCACTCTCCTAAAGATATCTGCATCCTAATCCCTGCAACCTGTAAACATGTGCTGTTCTATGGCAAAAGGTAGCAGATGGAGTTAAGTTTGCTAATGAGGTAACTTGAAAATAAGATTATTCTGGCTTATCCAGCTGGGCCCAATGTAATTGAAAGTGTTCTTAATGCCGAAGAGGGAAGCAGAAGATTTAGTGTCACAGTGACGGAAGGTGAGAAAGGTCTGACCAGCTATTGCTCCCTTTGAAAATGAAAGGGGGCCAGGAGCCAAGGAATGCATGCAACCTCTAGAAGCTGGAAGAGACAGGAAAATGGATGTTCCCTTAGAGTCTCTAGAAAGAAACACGGCCTTGCCAAAACCTTGGTTTGTGTTGTTTTAAGCCACTGAGTTTGTGTAATATTTATTGCAGTAATAGGAAACTAATACCAACACCCATGTGAACCAAACCTTCTAAACATTCTGGAGAAACCCAAGCCTCCAGAATTAAGAATGGAGGCTCATCATCCACTTAAAGCCCTCATTTAGATGAAAAGAGTAGGTTAAAGAAATGTGGATTTAGATGTGAGGAAATCAGGTAATGCTTTCAGGGAGTGTTTAAAAGGAGCTGCTTTTACTATTGAAAAAGCTTCATAGATCCCTGATGAAGAATAAGAAGCACTGAGGTGAATTTCTCTTTATCTGTGTTTCTCTAGAGGTTACCAGACCTATACATTTGGGGATTTATACCTAAGGAAGGAGAAGCTCTGCATGAAGGTAAAGATAAAGGTCTCGGAGCAGATCCCTATATGCGGTGCTCAGAGTGGGGAAGTGGCGGTCAGGAATCAGCCCTGACTTTCTATTCCACTGGCATTAGGGCACCCTCTGTGTCCACTCTGTGCCACTGTACCATTTACATCATGGGGAATACACTTTGCTGCTTTAAAATGTGTGTCATGAGGGAAATGAGAAAATGATGCTGGTGACATTTGACAAAGGAGACAGCATTCCAAAGATGAACTTGAGCAGGCCTGGCATGTGCATGCCATATTAGGGGTCACTTCAGAGACTGCTGCTGCTGGGCACTCGGAGAGATAGGTCAGTGGAGGTCAAAGGCTCCCAGCGAGAAGTTCTCTTAAGCTACCTGCCATGGCTGCGAGTGGAAGTTGTGGATTCTAACCTCCCTTCTGCATAGTAAACATATTGAAAGCAAAGGCCTCCCACAGCACCTAACGGGGTGCTTCCTGCTTCATAGATGGAGTCACTGCAAAGTGGCTGATTATCTGGTAAAATAAGGGAGACAGTGAAGGCATGTCTTCTCATAACAATGATGATTTGTATAAATCTGTAAAGTACATTTCAATATGCAAACAGTCTCACATTGTCTCAAATTATCCTCAGAGCAATGCTATGATGTCAGTATTAGCAAACCTGTTTCGCTGATAAAGAGAATGTGTTTCACAGACATTGAGTAACTGGCTAGAACTACACAGCCAGTAGATGGAAAAGCTGAAGCTTGAACCCAGGTCTTTAATTTTTTAGGTTGGAGCTCACCTGCACCACATAACTGTTCCTCTCTTTTTTTCCTTCCTTCTCTTTCTCCCTCTCCTAAAAATCTTGACTATTTATTCTGCACCAGACAACACTGTTGAAGATCCCATGGATACAAAATTAACTAAGGCAAGGTTCTATACCCAAAGATAACAGTTCAACAGGGGAGACAGACATATCAATGTATAAATTGTGATGCAACCTAATATTAATACATTTATCGAGCACTCAATATGGGCTAGGCACTATACCAAAGATTTTACATACTATTAATGTTTAACACCTTACAAAGTAGGCATTACCTTCCCCATTTTACAGATAAGAAAACAGGTTTAGAGTCCTTAAAGATCTAGTAAGTGTCAGCCAGGAACCTCATTCTCTCTTGACTCCAGGTCTTATACTCTTAGCCACTATACTGTGCTATCTTGACATAAGCATTAGCACGTAGCTGTACAGTGGGGGCAGTGAGAGAGCAATGGAAAGACGGCTTGACTTCCCAGGACAACTAGAGGAGAATGTTCCTAGGAAGTAGGACATGTGCAGCACAGAGAAATGAAGTTGGTCATTTAAAGATGATCTTTAAGGTTGGTTTCTGCTCTAAAAATTGAATATGAGAAGAGGGTACCCTAGAAACTGAATTCCACTTAAAGATACTTTTTTTCTGAGTAACTATTATGTGCAAAGCATTGTCCAAGGGATTCCATGGAGAATAAGATTCAAGCCCAAATCTAAAGCAGATAACAATTTTCCATTTGCATTGAGAGAGTGGAGGTGAAGCCACCTCCTGAGGGCAGCATGGAAGAGAAGAAAGTGTTCTGAACTGGGTATTGGGAGATTTGAGTTCTAGTCCCAGCTTTATCACCAGCTCACTCTAAAAGAAAGCCCCTTAGCCTCTATGAGCCCTAGTTCTTCTGCTGTGAAATGTAGGTGTTGTACCAGATGACGTCTAGAGGTCTCTTTCTGCTCCAATGTTTCATTATTCTAAAACTCATCAAGAAATTACAGAAAGGCACAGGGCTTACCTGAGAATCTGGGAGCAGACAGCAGGAGAGTAGTTCCTCTATCAGAGGCCCTCCCACACGAGGCTCCCTTGATACCTGAATTTTTTAGGTGCCCAGAGGCCACAGGATGTAAGCTACCAAGGTTCCAAGCCTGCTATCATCGGCCTGGAAAAATTCCCTTAAATAATGAAGTAACAAAACAGTGGGAGAGCCTGGCAGGTACTACCCCAGGAGGTCAATGTTTGCCTTGTACATCAACAGCACTAAGTGGCTGCTTGAAGCCATCACACTATTATTATTGCTATTATCATAATAGAATTATGGTAACCGACACTATTTATTGGTATAATTCTGAGCACAAGGTGCCATGAGGGGTGCATTTCTTACAATTACCTCTTCCTCTAGGTAAGTCTAACAAGTGCTATGATCTCCATTCTAGAAATGAAATCTATGGCTCTAGGAGATTAATAGCTTGCCTCCAGTTACACAGCCATTAGTGAGTGGCACAGCCTGTACTCCCATCCAAGACTGTCTGTTTCCAAAGGCAAACTTATTCATCACCTGGCTAAACTTCGCTGCAATCTGTGGTGCTATGAATCTGGGTATTCCTCCTTCACATTGAGCTGCAATGAGCAACTGAAAAGGATTTACAGCAAGTAAGAATCATACCATATTCTTGTCTTACAATTTGGAAAGTGCTGTCTTATATACCATGTCATCTGATTCGCATAGAAGCCCAGGGAGCTAGATGGAGCATTATCTCTATTTTATAGAAGAAGAAACTGAGTCTCAAGGGAGGTTGAGCAACTTGAAGATTTTATAAACCCATTCGCGATATTAATCATGTACATGTCTGCATTTCCAACTGCTCTGGAACATCATTTTTTAGACCATTACGTCTTGTGTCTTAAAGTGTATCTAGTCATTTATATTTGTATTGCAAAATGGTTAACATAGAGCCTTCCCAGAAACATACTACTGAAAGGCAGGTGGTGTTTCCTTAAATCTTCTTCCAGGACTAAGTGTACATCATTTCCAAACAACTAAGAATATTTTGGTGAATCCTGAAGTTCCAAACACTCATAAAGACACAGGATTTTTTGTTTGTTTGTTTCAAAATGTCAGTGCATTCATTGAATCCTAGCCTCTTTCCTGAATCGACAATGTATACGTAAATTGCACTAAATTTTGAACCTTCTTTTTTCTAATTACAAGGCTGTTTGTAGTACTGTAGAGTAGAACGTGCAGAACTTTCTTATAATTTCCTAGTAACTATATCTAAATGCAATGTTACCATAGCTCTGTATATGTCAGAAATGTATCTGTCAAGTTGCCCACACTTTCTATCCAATAAAAATGCATAAAAATGTACATAATCTTTTGTTTATGGGCCTCACATAATGGGACTCTTTTCTCATTAGAAAAGGTGGTAACTATTTGCATGGTTATATTAGTGGTTAAATCTACCAGAACAACTGTAGCATGAAACAACAGGAATGAATCTCATAAGTACAAATGTGGAGCAAAAAATGCCCAGATGTTAAAAAGTACATTAAATAGTATGATTCCATTAATGCAAAGCTCCAAAGAGACAAACACTAATCTTTGATACTAAACCAAGATGTCAAGATGGTAATTACCTTCGGGGTTTAGTGACTAGGAGGGACTTTCAGGGGCCTTCTATGGAATTGGCAGTTATCTGTTCTTTTGTTCTGGGTAGTGGTTACATAGGTATGTTCATTTTATTAAAAATCACTGATTTCTACACTTGTGGTTTGTGCACTTTTCTCTCTGCATATGATACTTCAATAATAAGTTTCCGGAAAAAAATCCATGAACTCTCTAATTCCGTGCACCTTGACATCTATAACCAGCATTTTGATTCTTCCTCTGTCACCACTGCTTCACTTTGGAGCTTATCACTAGGAAGTGTTCCATCTCTATTTCTGAAATTCCTCATCTGACCTCAGCTACCTTATCTGCCCAATTTTGCATTTCCTTCCTGGCTACTGGAGGCAACAGCAAGGCAGGGTTTGAAAAAGTTCTGCCATTTACTGCTGTGGGTCTTTTTGTACACAGTTCACTCAATCTTAGTTTGAGGATCTCTATCTGTAAATTTGGGGTAGTAATGGTTACCTCATAAGTTTATGATTTATCTAATTTTTCCTATTATCACAAGGATAAAAAAATAATGTGTGCAACATGCAGCTAAAGCCTGGCATAAAAGCACCCTTGGGAACCTGACCTTGGCCCTCGACTTAACTCCTTCATTCAGCAAATGGCAAGCAGACATTTGCCGAGTCTGCTTGACTCTTTACCTAACATTAATTCCATCAACAGTAATTTAAAAACAACAACAATAAAAAACGGTACTCACCACCACCTGAGAATTCCTGGAAAACTCCCATTGTTCATATTTTCTCTTCTGCTTCCATAGTTGAACAGCACAGAAACTAGATTGATTAGGTCTACCACAAATGCACTACTCTACCCTCAGCAAGGCCCTCTCTACTGATTCTCCACAGTCATTATGTCAAGACATTTCCACTATTCACAAATTCCCATTCCCACTTCTATCCTCTAACTTTTAACCAAGAACCCAACTTTCTACCTCACCGATGAGATAAAGGTCAATTTGAATTCCATCCACTTCACCACTTTGTGCTGTGGAGGCTTCTCTATCTCCGCTTTTAACCATCTGCTTCAGTGTCCTCCTGGTTCCTGCTCCTCTGTCTCCTCTAGTTTCTTGCAGGACCTCACCAATTTCAGTTCTATCCTTACTGATTTACATCTTTGCCCTCTTGCTCTCCATGGCTTTCATTGCTTCTACCTACATGTGCATTTATTTTTCTCCTATCCAACAACAACCTGAAAGCTTTTCTTTAGGCCCTGCTTCAATGATATTCTATCTTTTCCTTTTACTGTCAGCTCCAGAAAAATAATTTTAAATTTTGTTTCCACTTCTGCACCAGCCCCTCACTCTGCACTGTCTCTGTCTCTGTCTCTGTCTCTGTCTCTCTCTCTTTCTCTCTCATCCCAATGGCCTTCTAAATGTGAAATTCAGTGGAGACTTCTTCTTAGTCCCCATTGTCATCCGTCACATTTGACTTAAATGAACTACATCTATTTCAGCTACCACATTTGTTTTTGCACCTTAAAATGTTATTTTCATTTGGATGCCTCCCAAATCATTGTCCCCGATCTTTTACCAAAGTGCCACATCTGTATTTCCAACTGATCACTGCACAGCACCACACAATTATTCTACTTCTATAAACTCATCATAAGACAGCCCATCTTATGAATGAAACACTGTTCAGGGAAAATAGGGCATCAGATTTCCAGAACTGGCTATTTCACTAACTTACTGAGTGATCACAGGCAAGTTACTTACTCCCACTGGATTTTCTTCTACATGAAACAAAGGGATTGGGCATTATCATGATGCTCTTTATAGCTATACATTCTATAATGCAATATTTAAAAATGATTAAGTCTTCTCCACCTACAATCTACCAATTTCCCTAGGTTTTCCATACTTTTGTGAATGGCACCGTCTTTCTCCCAGTCACGTTAATTTAAAATCTCAGCTTTATCTTCAATTCCTCCATTTCTCTCAACTTCTACAACCCACCAGTTGGCAGGCTCCGGAGTTTCTATCTCAAAAATATCTATTGCATTCAGTGCCCTCTTTCCTTTTGTCTTATTATAAATTAGAGTTGAGTCTTCATTTGAATAACTAGGCCTTCTGCAGTCACTGTCTTACTGGTCTCCACATTTTTACACCACATCAGATTGCTTTTCTTCATTTGTGACTCTTTTTACATCAAGTGCCAGCTCAAAAATATTTAGATGTCCACGAGTTTTCAAAGGTATCAGATAAAGACAACAAATAAAATCCCTTAATTTGTTGTACATGGTTTGTGAAAACCCAGGTCTAACATCTCATGCTCTTATCCTTTAGCTATTCTCTGTTTCAACCACAGAGATGGACTTGTTACCAAGACAAGTTCTATTATTTTCAGCACATTGTCTTTGATCTGTTTTTCCTGGATGGTGTCTTCTATAATCCCTTATTGAAATTCTTGCCATTGATCAAGGCCTACATCAGGCTTCCTTGATTCCCATGCTGGATCTCCCTACTCAGAAACCCAGTCCATTGGGTGCCTCTTCTGTGGCCCTTTGTCATGATCCAAGCTGATTTTAAATGAGTTATGTCTGCTAATTTCTCCTACTATACTTGAGGATGGAGGCCTGTCACCTTTTATTCAGGAAAGTACTATTATTACTGGCTTGTGATAGAAGAAGGATAAAAGAATAAATTAACTGCTCAATATTGAACTTAGTAGATGATTTTTTAAAAGTCATATGGAATCTGTTGTTAAGGAGTTACCAGGAAGACAAATTACTATCCAATGAGACAATCAGAAAACAATATAAGATCTTCTGAAATAGCAACACCAAATTAAATTGCTTCTGCTTAGATTCGGATTTTGTTTCAGTACAGCTTTAAAGGAGCTGGAGGATATTAGACACAAATCACCCTGGTCCACCTTTTTCCTATGAATAAAATGTAGGCTTGTCAGGTTTAACCCAAAACAAACAAACAAACCAGACACCCAGTTAAATTTAAATTTCAGATAATACTTTTTTCAGTTATTATACTATAATTAGTCTTTCTACTAAAAAAATTACCTGTTGTTTATCTGAAATTCAAATTTATCTAGGCATCCCATATTTTATCTAACAACTCTAAATAAGAAGACTATTTTTAATATCTCTATGAGTCTTGCTTCTCCAGCATTCTATGTTCAATAGCATTTTCAGAGAAGGGAAAGATAAAACTGTGCTGTTCCCTCTGCCTGCAGTTCTTTTCCTCTGGGTTTTTGCATTTAGAGTTTAAGCTCAATTACAGATTTCTTAAGCTTTTCCTGACCTCTTTATCTAAAACAGCACTTCCTTATCCCTCCAACCATCCCTTACGCTTTGCTTTCCAGTCACTCCTTATCCCATTATCTTGTTTCCATTGTCTGAAATTATCTTTTCACTCTTTTGGGCACATGCACTTGTCTGTCTCTTCAAGTCATTAGAGTGTCATCTTCTGAGAAGGGCATTCACTGTCATGTTCACTGCTGTACACCAGCACCTATAACAGTGCCTGGCACAGGAAAAGCTTAAATAGCCAAATAATACTCTAGGTGTTAAAATGAATTTTGTGAGCACTGAGGACTGAGGAGGTCCACAGAAAGAAAAGCTGAGTATGGGTTTATGTGATCAGGGAGAGCTTCTTGGAGGAAGTGGATTTTAGTAATGTCCTATCGCAGTAGTTTTAAAAGAAGGTGGGAATTGCTCGAATAAGGTGAGGGACATTTTCCAACCCTGTATGTTCCTGCTCTCTCCATTCTCCTCGCTGGGTCTATGAGAATTTGGTGTGGGAGAGGAGCACTGTGTTTATTGTCAAAAGGCTTCCCAGATTATTCTGATATGACCCCTCTATGTGATTTGAAGACATCTACCTTAAAGGATGGGTAGAATTGGACTAAGTAGAAAGCATTGAGAATGGCATTATCCGCATGGAAAAACGTGACTTGAGCACAAAGAGAGGAAAAGGACCACTAAATATGAGGGAGTGTGGAAGTACTGTTCAGATCAGAGCAGAGTTAAGGAGTTTAGGCTTTAGCTTATGGGTGATGGAGAACATAGGAAAGATTTCCAGAAGGAAATGAAAGAGTAAAAATGGGAATTGATAGGTGTATTTTTACCAGGGTCAGAAAACTGTGATGTAGCAAACATGGCGGTCCACTTCTTAGTTTTGTAAATAAAATTTTATTGGAACCCAGTTGTGCTCTTTTGTTTTATATTGCCTATGACTGCTTTTGCTGAAAATTCAGCACAATGCCTGTAATGTTTATCTCTTGTCAAACTCTACGAGTCCTTTAAAATTTTGCCATTGCAGAAATGACCTCACTGACAAGATTGGACAAATTCATTTTGTAGAATGATTATATTAATATACTCATTAACTCCTAAATACTTGAAAGGATTTTTTACATGTAGGTACTAGGTTAAATGCTGGGTTCCGTATCTTCCTGAATTGTGAGTCCTAGGTCTTGCTCATCATCTACCATATTTACTATATTCTATCTGCATGTGGTTCTGATAACATATTTCAGTGGTGTCATGGTGTCTTCTAACCTGACACAAAACAGAAAACTACTGTTATAAATAACCACATAAGCAAGTTCAAGTCTCTTCCCAAAACTGACATCTGATAGCTAGACGTTTGGCGTGAAGCTTGGTTCCCAGCAATAATACCAGACACATAAGCAGGCCAAGTGTCATGGTTAAGTTTCCCAGTAACTCCAAAAATATCCGCTCTTACCTGTTTTCCCATAAGGATACACAAGTGCTAACCTCCATCCTTGTCACACTTCTAGTACTCTCTCAACTCTAAGGCTTACTTCTGGGAATGATCTAACATTTTACGCAAATAGCTAGAGTTTGGTTTCTTTGGATTCCTAAGAGCCTCCTGGAAATGGTACTGTCTTGGATGACTTTAAAGATTGGTCAAAGGGTACAAAGTTTCTGTTAGGAGGAATAAGCTATGGAGATCTATTGCACAGCACGGTGACTTTAGCTAACAATAAGGTATTGTATGCTTGAAAATTGCTGAGAGAGTAGATCTTAAACATTCTTACCACAAATAAAAAGTCTATGAGGTGACAGATTATATTAATAAGCTTGATTTAATCATTTCACTGTGTGTATGTGTGTATATATATACACACACATATATGTATAAACATCATGCTATACACCATAAACATATATAATTTTTATTTGTCCATTATACCTTAATAAAGCAGAAGGGTAGGGGAAGAGATTCCAATTCCCTCCCAGCCCTGAGGGCAATGTGGAAGCAAAACTTCCTCTTGGCTACAGCAGATCATGCAACATTTTCTCAAGAAATGTTTATCCAGGGTCTACTGTTCAAGGTGTTGTGGTTACAATGGTGAAAAAATAACCACTCATGAATGACTTTTGAATAAGTATTCTTAGTGCCTAAATGGAGCTATATTCCAACACAGGCAATTGAATTAGAGTGGAATGAACACAGTGTGGGTAATCTTTGGATGCCGTGGAAACCCATAGGATGGGCATCTAGCAAGGTCTTGGGTCTTCTTAGAGGAAGTGGTTTCCAAGTGATAAACTGAAGGAGTTACACACAGATAGAGGTTGCAGAGGGAAACCTCAAGAAGAGCAGGTATGAAAGCCCAGAAAGAGAAGAGCACCAGTGTCTATGTTGACAGTGTTTTATAATTAATTGTTGATCATCTCAGCATAGCCAAAAAGCCTTATAGTAGATTCTAATCACTCTCCGATGTGTTGCACCAGAAAGCAAGAGCTTTTGCTTTTACTCCGCTTTTTGTACTGCCACCAAATCTTTTTGTGAACGCTGACCAGTCACTTTACCTTTCGGAACATCAATTTCTCACTTGTCTGATGGGGTTAAGAATACCGGCCCTTGCAGGACTTTGTAGTAATTCGATGAGACTACATGTGGGAAAGTGCTTTGTAACCTCTAAAACACAAGAGATTACTATTCTAATTCCAGCCACCACCCAGGCCACTCCCTGTTTCCACCCACAATTGCCCATCCAGATTTGCTCAACAAATGAAAGCTAATTTTAATATCATCTGCTGACAGTAAATCAATCAGGTGATCAAAGCCAAAAGACCAGTTTTTAGATTTTCCCAAGCCACATAACACGACAGCATATGTGGTGGTAACAGATGACAGTAAGATGACCATCAAGGACACATCTGTGGTTCTTTTTTATAAATGTGGAAATTAGTGCAGGGAAGAGTCTTAGAAATGTCATCCAGCTAGGAAGCTGATGCTCAGAGAGGCTGGTTTGTGGATGAACTGTGCTTTTCCATTGCCTCCTGTCTCCAAGGCCAGTGGGTCACTTCTGCTTCAGGCTCTTCTTGATTCCTCCAGAAATGAGTATAGGACAGAGGACTGCAATTTCGAAGCAGTTTAGCTTTCCCCATTTTCACCCAGTGATGCTGTGTTCTAATCTCTCTTTGCTTCTGGGCTTACTGTAGTTGAACAGTCCAAGCCTCTGTGGTTTGAGAGGCTAATGGCCACCTCCTAAACAAAGTCAATCAGTTGGTTGAGCAGTAAGCTCCAAGATTTAGGAAGAGCTTTCTCTAGAGTTATAAAAGCCCAACGAACACATTACTTGTATCTCTCCCATCACAAAGTCATGACTTAGGAGAAGTTCAGCAGTAATCCTTTAAGAAAAAGGTCTTTATAACTCGCATGGGTAGAATAACCTGGCATTTGGGAAAGCAACTCAATTATGCCTGCTGGGAGAAAAAGCTATAGGATGAATTCATGACCTAGTTTAGGTAGTATTTAAAATGAACTTTAGTATTTTTATTTAATTGTTACTATTCTATCATGAGGTTATATTTATATGCTTGCAATATTTTTTCTCTAATTCTTCCTGAATTAAAAAAAATATGGACTGGCAATCTGGTATAGTTAGAAAAAAAAAAGGATTGTCCTAGTGGTAAGAAGCCTGGTGGTCTCGCCCCTGCTTTCCTGCTTATAGCATTGAGGGTCCTGGCAAGTCATTAAGCCTCCCTGTGCCTCTCATTCGTCCTCTGTGACATAGAGATAATATTACTAGTCATTTTTTGCCTCAGGATCAAATGGAGAGAAAATGACAACAACAAAATGAAAGTGAAAATGGTTTGAATATCATGATCTCTGACTCAGCCTCCAAGGCCCAAACCTCTTACAGGGCTGAGAATACAGAAGGCCCTTGGAAAATACTT
This sequence comes from Pongo pygmaeus, assembly GCF_028885625.2. Classification (NCBI taxonomy): domain Eukaryota; kingdom Metazoa; phylum Chordata; class Mammalia; order Primates; family Hominidae; genus Pongo; species Pongo pygmaeus. The sequence continues at coordinate 163,986,339 of NC_072373.2, forward strand.
GCTGATCAAATGAGAAGCTCCAAGTTGGATTTCTGAAATAATGAGAAATGAGAGCCCTTAAATTACTAAAAATTACCCATAGAAAAAAATCTGCTTCTCTAATATTGGTAATCTGGTGAACATTGCAGCCACGTGAGGCCTAGAATATACTCATAGCTGTACTACGGGCCTTTCATGAGCACGCAGGAACTTTTCTTCTAAGTGTCTCAGAGAGCCACACCACATGTGCATATGTGTAAACACACACACACATACATACTGACTCTTTTTCTCTCTTTACTAGAGAGAATATGGAGGCTGTTTGTGATATAAATAGCTTAATCTTCAGAGCTCAGCCACTTAAATATTATTTATCAGTAATGCTATGTTTGGGTGAGAAACCCCAGTAAGAAAGTCAGAAAAACAGAGAATAGGCCATCTATGAAGAATGGACTTGGACACTGAAAATGGGACTGCATACGGCCAGCAGTGATTGCCTAATCCAGCCGGCATGGAGAGACTGCCCTGGCAAATAGTCACCTTCCTAATGGACCTCAGACCCTCTGGGAAATCAAAAACACAAGCCAGGGTAAAGACCTTGAGTTCAGGGTCTGGGTCTAATTCATCTTTGTAGTCACAGCTATACACACACTGTAGGCATCCAATAAATGTTAGATGAATGTATGAATAAGTGAGTGACTGGGGAATGGAAAGAATTCTGGACTGGTAGTTGGAGATGTGGATTCTGGTCCATCCTCTATCATCAGCTATGTAAGTGCGGAGAAGTCACTCCAAATCGCTCTCCCTCACATGTGAAATGAGAAGGCTGGATAAATCAACAGTCCACAGTCAATAAAGTACAGTGAACTGGCCGATCTCTGAGCAAGGAGGTACCACACTCTCCTCTCCACCTTAACGTGGTTTTCAGGTCCCTTGGTGGGAGAGGAGAAGTGAGTCCAGCCAGCAGTGATGTTCCAGGCTGCACCCAGGAATGCAGTGTGAGTCCAGACAAGGTGCCAGAATTAAATCGCTAATATTCATTTCCATGATCAGTATCTCAGGAAGTCTTAAAGAGGAACTAAAATCAACAAAAAATTAATTTACTCAAGGCAGCTATTGGCTTTTGATGCCCACTCTGTTGGTTCAAGGGTGAGTCTGTCAACTCTGAGAATAAAATAGAACCTTTGAAAGTCTTTTCACATGGCTGAAGAAGGTAAAAGCAAGAACATTAGAGAGAAAGACATTCCCCTAGATGTCTGTGTTTGTGCAATAGTGCCAATTTTTCCAATATGCATTTTGTTTGGTTTTAATATTCATACCATTATTAATTCATATTATAACATATTTTTTCCTTATAATATTTACATTCTATAATGAAATTTATTGTTACTAAAAAGTTCTACAAATAAATAAAGACAGAAAAAAGCATTTGATAAAATTCAATTTCCCTTAATGATAAAAACTCTCAACACATTAGGCATAGAAGGAACAAACTTCAACAGAAAACAGGCAAACACACAGCTAATGTCACAATGAGTGAGGAAAAGCTAAAAGCTTTTGGCCATTATCAGAAAGACAAAAAATAACAAATGCCAGCAAGGATGTGGAGGAAAGGGAACTCTTATAAACTGTTGGTGGGAAAGTAAGTTAGCACAGCTATTATGGAAAATGGTATGGAGGTTTTGCAACAAAGCTTAAATAGAATTACCATATTACAGTGATCCCACTACTGGGTATTTATTGATTTATCCAATAAATCAATGTATTGGAGAGATATCTGCACCCCATGTTTATTGCAGCACTATTGACAATAGCCAAGATATGGAATTAGCCTAAATGTCCATCAACAAATGAATGGATAAAGGAAATATGGCATATAATAATGGAATGCTATTCACTCATGAAAAGGAATGAAATTCTGTCATTCGCAGTAACATGGATGAGCTTGGAGGACATTAAGTAAAATAAGTCAGGTACAGAAAGACAAATACTGCAAGTTTCACTAATATCTGGAGGCTAAAAAACATTGAACTCATAATAGAGAGTAGAATTATGGTTATTAGAGGCTAGGAAGATTAGTGGGAAGAGGAAGACAGAGAGTTTGGGTAAGGAATACAAAATTAGAGCTAGATAGGAAGAATAAGTTCTAGTTTTCTATTGCACTATGGGGTAAATATAGTTAATAACAATTTATTGTATATGTTCAAAGCTAGAAGAGAGGATTTTGAATGTTCCCAACACAAAGAAATGATAAATGTTTAAGGTGATGAATATGCTAATTATTCTGATTTGATAATTATGCAGTGTATACATATATAAAAATATCACTCTGTATACCACAAATATATACAACTATTTGGTGTCAACTAAAATTTTTCCTTTTTTAAAAAAGGAAAAAAAGTACCACAGAATGACTACTATGAACACAGTACTTCCTACTTCACTAAATGTTTTCAGATCCATGTGAAAGACTTTTCAGGTTACAGTGATGAGCTCAGAGGAACTTTTCAGGGTAGAAGGCTGAGTAGATGAAATCTCAAGTTCCACTGTATGGAACCTCTCCACAATTTTTCAGGGAATGTTTGTACAAGTGGAAAACTAAAAAAGATGTCAAGTGCAACACATACCTGACTTGCCACATAATGGGTTTAACAGGAGCATTCTGAGAGTAGGTGGTTAGTGGAAAGAACACAAGCTTTGAAGTCTTGGACTCAAGTCCAGGCCCTGCCCCATAAAAGTTGTGTGACCTTGCAAAGCAACTGTACTTACTTTTTTAAATGGACAGCAGTTAACTTATCTTTAAAATGAATGCAATAAAATCCCCCATAGGTTCAACTTAAAGATGTAAAAGACCCGTGAAGTATCTGACACATAGTAGGGGTTCCAGAAATGACAACGCTTCTCTTTTCCAGACAGCTTGGCCCTTCTGTGGTCTACTAGGTTCCCATCACTGAACCAATTAAGTAAGGCCTATTAGGTAGTCAGGCAAGCTTCCTTTTCTCTCATTTCCACTTACCAAAATGTTTTCTCTTTCACCACTGGATATGCTCCTCCTCCTATTTTCAAAATTTCAATGAAGAGCCCCAGACAGCATAATATGACTATAGTGACTTTGGAGTAATCTTCAACTTGAGAACAAGAGTCAGCATGAGAACAAAAGTATATTGTTCTATTGACGAACTTTGTAAGTTATTAAATTAGCACAGTGCTATAGGATTTGCCACTCTCTTTTATATCCTCTTAGTATGTATCTCAAGAGTTTATGATAAGGAGTGCACTTTGAAATGGTACCTACATTCATACAAATGATTAAAACGGCTTTGGGCAGACTTTCACATACAATAGGATAAGTAATAGGACAACCTTGTTTATCAACCTAGTCAAATGTAAGGTAAGCAACCATAATGGACTAATGAATGAATAATGGACTAATAAACTGGATCATTTAACTTTACTACCTACACCATAATGAATTACACCATTCTAATTATTACTCCTAATCATTAGACCAGGCCCTCTGGTGCTTTGAATGTGTCCCCCAAAGCACATGTTTTGGAAACTTAATCCCCAATCAATAGTGTTGAGAGGTAGCACCTTTAAGGGGCAGAGCCCTTATGAATGGAGTAATATTATTATCATAGCAGTGGGTTAATTATCTGAGGAGTGGGCTGCAATGAATAATATATAATGAATAAAATGAATATATAATAAATAAAAGGACTTTTTGGATAAATGCATGAGAAAGTAAAAGCAAGGTAAAACCACTCTCTTGAGGATCTCTTTTCATTCTTACTGTTTCAATATGCCATAGAAATAAAGCAATGCCATCCTTTTATTTGGCCTGGCTTCTTTAAGAGTTTGGGAATTACTTTTTAAAGTTTGTGGGTTTTTTGTAGAAATATAGTACGTAGGGATGTCTGCATGCTGACAAAATTCAAAAAAGCCTAAAACGATACCTTCGTTGTAGCACAATAAGTTACTTATAAAAGTACTGAACATGGGAAAGACCCAAGTGAAAACCTGAAATACAAACATCTATTCATGAAATGGGAAACAGTAAAGGGTCTTAGGTAATAATGGATTTTCTATCCTTATGGATCTTACACAAGATATCCGTCGAGGAAGCAAGTGAAACAGCTCCAAGAACACTTAGAAACGCAATCATTTTCCCCGGAGACTCTGAATCTGAATCTGTGTGAGTCTAATATTCAGCAAATGGTGATATGGCTAAGAGATGTATGACAAGAGACAAGAAGAGTCAAATGCCGATGGGTGATGACTCAAAAACAGAACTGTAGAACTTCCACAGAATCGAACAGCCTTGGAATGATTAAACAATTCTAGCCTGAAAACAACTTCTTTCAAAAGGCAACTGTTTCTACATGCATCTTGTGTCACTGAATTTGAGGCTCTGGAAGGGTCACCTCACAGGTGGGTCCCTAACTTCTGACTAAAGAAGGGATACGGAATTATCATGCACATCACACATACTCCAAAAAATTTCATGGGAGAGTTGGTGAAAAATTCACATGAATAAGAGCTGCTATGAATTATTGATGGTCTGTTATGTACAAAATATTCATTGATTCAACAAATATGTGCCAGCCTCTCTTCTAAGTTCATGACAATGAACTGAAGTGACAAAAATCCTGACCTCATGGAGCTCATATGCCATTATTTAATAACACTCACACAATCCTAACCACAGCCATAGAAGGTTATTATTCCTATTTTGCAAATGAGGAACCTGAGATTTAAAAGAATTAAGTAACATGCCTAAGGTCACAAAGCTAGTAACTGATGAGCCAGAAGTCAAATCCAGTTCTGTGCAGCTCCTCAGTCTGACTTCATAGCTACTTTGCTACATTATCTCCTATTGGCAACAGAAAAAGAATTACAATGAGGGTCAGCCCCATCAACTAAAAGAAGCTGAGCATTCTCCATAAAAGTATGCTTTCTTGTTTATCGTAAACAGACTACAGTTTACCAAGAAGTCAGCCCACTCCCTACCACGTGCCTACCCGTAGGTAGGTCTCATTCATCCAGAATTTATTAATCAGGTATGTGCCAAGCATTAGGCCAGGTCCTGTGGATATCAAATAAGACATAGTTTTTGCCACCAATAAGTCTAATGGGAAAGAAAAACATATAAATGGGTCATCATAACACAGCATGATAAGGCTGAGATAAAGATAAGCCCAGGATGCTCAGGAGAGTGCAGAAAACAAACAGCCATAATAAGAGACGTTGACCTCTGAATTGGGTCTATACCAGCTGGCATTAGCCTGATGAACAAAGGGGAATTGGAGTGGGAAAGTACTCAAGTGCGCTGAGCAGAGAGGGCGACACGTGAAGGAAGTGAAAGACAGTATGGTGTTTGAGAAGCTGCAAGTATTTTAGTGTGAAGGATGGAGTGCCAGAGAGATGTTCCTGAAAATTGGCTATATTGTGCTGTATTTTAACAATGCGTGTGTTTAGAGGGTGCTGCAGAGAGGACAGAAATTGGAAAGTTGTACATAGAAATCTACTACTGAGTTGTGAAATCCTTTTAATAGGTCTTCGCCAGCATTTATTTAAAACAGCAAAAGAAAAGAATGGGAGCCGGGCACAGTGGCTCACTCCTGTAATCCCAGCACTTTGAAGTGGGAGGATCACTTCAGGTCAGGAGTTCAAGACCAGCTTGGCCAACATGGTGAAACCCTGTCTCTACTAAAAATACAAAAATTAGCCAGGCATGGTGGTATGCACCTGTAGTTGTAGCTACATGAGAGGCTGAGCCAGGAGAATTGTTTGAACCTGGGAGGTAGAGGTTGAAGTGAGCTGAGATTGCACTACTGCACTCGTGACAGAGTAAGACTCCATTAAAAAACAAAAAACAAAACAGAACAAAAAGAATAGAATGGAATAAAATAGAATAGAAAATATCAAGTAAAGCATATATAGTAAAGGTAAGTATTATTTCACAAAACACACAGACATGTGGGGCTGAGTCTTAATGTAAAATATATGTTTTATTGTGAGTCATGACCAAAAAAGTTTGAAAGCCACTAATCTAGTCTGCCCCTACCAAGGGCCTGTCCCCTTTGAACTCTATCCAACAGGATTCCCTTGGACCTACTATTTATTCCTGCTGGGAGATAAAGAAAAGCCACTAGGAACAAACCTGTCCCAGGTTCTTAAACACTTCCCCTACTTCAAAGTCCCTGATCTACTCCTAAATCTCAAGTGGCCATACACATAAACTCCAATGATCAGGGCCTATTTCTCATAAGCAATTAATACTTCAGTTTTAAAGAAGTGAGGAAAATATACACACAAAATGAAGCTTCAAATGATTTCAACAAAGTCTGGGGCCTGTGAAAGGTTCTCTGAGCCAGCTATGTTTTCCACCAAATGAATCACCCAGGTACAGAGCCAGGCATGAGTCATGAAACACACCCTATGCAATATCTTTGTCTTTTTTTCTTTTACTGAGGGATTTTCCCTGAAAATTCTTTTTGGATTTCATTCCTCCACTTTCTCTTTTAATGTAGTCAATCTCTTAACAGTGTCTCTCCTCTTTGGTTTTCTCTTTACTATGTGTTTTTTTCTCCTCTTTTGCTGGAACATTCTGAATTAATAAAAAAATAGCTAATATAACAAAAAAATACAGATAAAATACAGATAGACAAGAAAAAAACTTAAGATGTATTGCCATTTCTGTTATCTTTTTTACTGATCTGTTTGCAAAGCACAGGCATCAGAGAGAAACCTGATAGAAATGGTACAATAAATACTTCCTACCTAAATTATTTGGCTAATTTGGGCGACGAAGATAGTGAAGATTGACTTTAGAAAACCAAAAAAATTCACTTTGGGCCTAAATTAATTAGATTTGATGGCCAATATCAGTAGAATCAATTAGAAAATTGTGTTTTGTGGGTCAGCACACACATTTGTCCATGAATAAACAATCAGAAGTTGATATTAGAAATGACTGATTATCTCTTAAGCCATAATGACTTATCCTTCTCTAATGCTACATATATCTTCTCTAAGCTATAAAAACACCAACTTTGTTGAGAGAAGCCCAAATAAAATCACAGATTTTTTTTTTTCAATTTTAATTGAGACGGAGTATTGCTGTGTCGCCCAGGGTGGAGTGCATGGTGCAATCTTGGCTCACTGCAACCACCGCCTCCTGGGTTCAAGCCATTCTCCTGCCTCAGCCTCCTGAGTAGCTGGGATTACAGGCACCTGCCACCACACCTGGCTAATTTTTGTATTTTTAGTAGAGATGAGGTTTCACCATGTTGGCCAGGCTGGTCAGGAACTCCTGACTTCAGGGGACTTGCCCAACTTGGCCTCCCAAAGTGCTGGGATTACAGGCATGAGCCGCCATGTCTGGCCACAGAGTTTTTTGAACTTGAGATAAATCTTAGAGATTATCTGATCTGGAGTTTCTCAACCAGTTTTATATGGTTGAGAACAACAACAACAAAATCACATACCTAGCCTTTATGCAGATTCAGGTGGCCCTTTGGTTGAGATTCTATGCTTTTTGTATGTCTATTGGCTGAGAAGATTTTGTTAAAGTTTACTTTCTTGGTTTCTAAAGATTTTTCTGAAGATTTTGTGTGTGTGTTTTAAATAGAAGATGCAACGTTGAATATGCTTTAATAAACTATGTAACTAACTTGGGAATCACTTGCTGAATATGCTTTAATAAACTATAAACTAAGTTGGGAATCACTGATGTAGCCCAAATCCCCATTTTGCAGACACGGAGAATGAATTCTAGAGATGGTAAATGATTTCAGCCCAGACTCTATCTTCCATAAACTCAGTACGGTACATGCAATGCACATAGTAGATGCTCAATAAATATTCAGTTTACCCACCTTTTAAATGGCCATAAAGGAAAGGAATGAGCCAAAAAAAGTGAATGACAAAAAATAAGTCATTGAGCTACGATACCATGGCAAATATTTGCTTGGGAGGGTGATTTTCCAGGGGATTTCAGAATTTGCCCTTCATTTCTGTCACATTTTAGTTACTCTGCCAAGAGCTCCACAGCAAATGACTGCTGCACGTGAGGAGACACTTGTCCAAGCAAGCGGTGTAAAAACAAAGCTGCTTTGTTTAGAGTGCTCCAGTGCTTCTCCCTCCCTCCCCGCCTGACCTCAAGGACCTCAAAAAAGGTCATTTTGTGATGCTCTAGTGTGTCCATGAGTAAACTTGAATCATCATGTGTCACAATCAGAACCACTAAGCCAAATGCCATGGACCCAATTACCATGCAATCCCCAAATGGGTTATAATGGCAGGTCTGGGCTGCTGGGTCACCAGGCTATTACAGCTGGGTTTGTTTTTCAACTTACTTCCAGGGAGCTCTGGCCCTTTGCAAACATTCGTACTAAAGTCATTGGAAAATATCTTAAATTCATTCAAACTTCCTTAGGATAGAAAAACAATAGAAGTATTTATGTTACTTTTCAAATCATGTAGAATTAGTGTTTTAGGGAGTCTTAGGCATAGATCATATCTAAAGAGATAGTGGGAAGGAGGAGGTAGAGATAATTATGTAAATAATTTGGAGAGTTAAAACGATAAGAACAGTGTACAATATGTAGGCAGGTATTTGGATTACGTGTGTTCACTGATTACAGTGATCAAAATCATGGAATACCTGTTCAACTTTCCAGCTCACAACATTTAATAGTCACCATTTAATGAGTATCTACTACTTGGCAGGCATGTACTTGGTGCTTTATATGCATTATTCTGTCATTTTTACAATAACCATGCAAAGTCAGTATTATTAAACTCATCTTTCAAGCTGGTAAGTAGCAAAGCTGTGATTTATATCCATTGTTATCTGTCTCCAGATAATGACTTGGCCTTCAAAGGCAAAAGTATAATTCTAAACCCTCGCTTTGCCACCCAGTAGCTATGTGATCTTGGGTTGCTTAGACTCTCTCCATCTCATTGTTTTTTATCTTCAAAATGGGGCTAATGATAATCTCTGCCTAAGAATGTGTTACATATGAAATAGATATATAAAACACTATTCAGCAAAGATAAACATTCACCAGCTATTGGCTATTATTACTATTGTAGTGATAGTCAAGCCTGTTAAAGGTCATTTAATTTTTCTTATCCTTAATAGGAAAAGAAGAGAAAATAAATCAAACAATTAGAGCACATCTATTCAATGTTTCTTAAACTTCGGTTTATACAAGAATCACCTGGGCTTTATTTAAAAATGCAGATTCCCCAGGTCCTAATGGAAATTAACATCTCATGTTCAATCTTAATGAGTACCATTCGGCTCTAATTATGTGCAGAATGCGTGAATGGCTCCATGCAAATCCATATATCCCTCATTTATGAAAAAAACAATTCACAGGCTAAACCACCTAAAAGTAGGTCAACATACAGAGCTTATTATCGGTATACTCACAAATAATCTACACAGTTAAGATACTCAGATATTGAAACTAAAATTTTCATATTGACCTCAATTATCTGGGAATTTGTTTTAAAAGTCAAATCTCAATTCATAATTACATGGTGGGGAAAAAAAACAGGTCATTATTGCCAGTCCTTGGAGCCCATGGAGTGCAGCTTATGCTGTCACATGTGTCAGCACATTTGACTTCAGGGGAAATTCTCTTAACACAGGTCACCAGGCTTGCAAAAAAACCAACAAACCATAAACTTGACTCTGTAACAGGATGTTTGCTCTCAAAAGAGGGAAATAATAAAATCTATTAATTCCATAATTCCCCCACAATTAATCTCTCATTTTGAGAACATGGGAGAGTAGAAACCGGTCTAAATACAGTTGGAAATAAAATCCATTTGTTTTCTAAGTAACATCTATAGAAAGGTGACAACATGTGATAACAAATGGATACATACAACAGCTTGATCCAGCAGAGATGTTGGCTGATTTGCCATTATACTGTACTTGTTAAAAGAGCCTAGTATCTAGAGTCACACTGCCTGGATTCCACTCTTGGCTGCTCTGCTTGTTAGCTTCTTGGTCTGAGAAAAATTATTTAACCTCCCTAAAGCTCACTTTTCTTATCTGTAGTATGAGATCATAAGGATTCCTATCTCACTGGTTTGTTTTAAAGATTAAGGGAAATACTACATATAAAAGCACTTAGCCCACAGCCTGATATAAAAGACATGCTCAGTAAATGTTAGCTGTTGCTATTTGTTGTCAACCTAAAGCTTTCTGTGTCAAGTAAAGATTTTGCATCCCTTCTTCATTTATGAGCTCTTGGCAGTGGGGAGAGCTGACGGTGATTTCTTAGGTAGAGGAGGTATCCTGGTCGCTGAGAGAAACCTGGAAAGCTCTGAGGTAGAAGAAGACAAAGCATCCAGTTTGGACCTCTTCTAGAAATGAGGCTTAAACTCAGCCATCAATTTCTTCATCCTCCTGATGAGTGGCTGTAGTTCACTCTAGATATTATTCTTTCATGGAGCCATGGTTTCTGCTTCTGATCAGGGATTGAGGGGTAGCCTGGTGGGTGGAAGTTTCTTGTGGCCAAGTCCCCCCAAAGCAGCCTCATGAAAGTACATAAAGTGCTAGGATACTAGTAAGGGATAATAGTGTACTTGATTATTACTCCTGGCATTGGAAATTATCCCTGCTTCCACACGAAGCACCAATTAAGTCAGGCCACTGAAGTCTGATTGCTGAATGCTGTGGAAAATCCATTTGCATTTTGGGTTAGATTCACTTTATATTCATAACTTAAAATCTCAAAGGAATTCTCAGTCTTGCCTGGAAATTCCACTGAATACTTTCTATCCCAACTGTGTCCTAGCTTCTCTCCTCAAATGTCCCTCTTGACTCCCCTTCCACAACGTAGACCATCAGATGAGAACTCTCTCAGTTTTGATACAGTATATGTACAAACCTACTCATAAGGTTACTATGAGGATTAAGTGAGTTAATAAATGAAACTTACTTAGAACATCACCTGGTACACATCAATACATATTAGCTATGGTGATGATGATTATCACCTCCAGTTACACCCACATCCTCCCTTCTTATTCTTTCACCAGGTGTCCCTGCTGTTAACAAAGGCTAACACCTCAACCTGCTTTCTGGGTCCCACTGCCCTTCACCCCCTCTAGATCTGTGCAACTCTTAAAACTTATCTCTCTGCCTAATCTTTTCTCTGCTGTGTTGATATCTCTTCTTGGCTACATCAGAGCACTGAAAAGTAACATCTAAAACCAAACTCCTGATTGTTTCCTCAATCCACCTTCCAATATTTCCTCTTTTAACATTTTCAACTTAGTCATTGGCATTAATACTCACTCAGTGGTTCAAGCCAGAAGCCTGGATTTCATTCTTAATCTTTTCTCTCCCTTACTATTTCTACTTCAGTCCCTCCCCATCTAATCCATCAGCATCACCTTATCTATTTCACCTACAGAATATATTACACAATGGTCCACTTCCCTCACTTCCTACTGCTACCATCCTTGATTAGGCAAACATTACCTCTTGCTCAGACTTCTTCAACATTCCCCTCATATCCTCTCTTTCCAATCCAATTTATTACACATTCAAATCTGAGTTACCTTTTTTTTGAAAAAATATATATATAACATTTTTTCTTCTCCATTTTTTTCAGTGGCTGCCCAATTTGCTTTAATATAATCCAAATTGCCTACCATCACCTACAAGATCCTGCAAGACCTGGCCCTGTCTATATGCCACCAACCCCATTTTTCACCACTCACTCCTAGCTCACTCTGTTCCAGCCACACTGGCCTTCTTTCTCAAATATACCATTCTCAAGACCTTTGAATATTATGTTTCCCAGCCTGGAATAGTCTCCTTTTTCTTTCTTACCTTTCTGGATTCCATAGAAATATCACCTCCTTGGATAGACCTTTTCCCATTTTTCCATCTGAGCAATACCATACCCTTTTAATATCCTTCGAAGCACTAATCAAAATCTATTTATTTTCCTGTTTCTAGTCTCTCCCTCCTGGTCCAAAAGCGATGAAGTCCATTTCTTTTCTTTTTTTCTTTCTTGAGACAGGTCTTGCTCTGTCACTCAGGTTGGAATGCAGAGGCACCATCATGGCTCATTGTAGCCTCTAACTACTGGGCTCAAAAGATCCTCCTGCCTCAGCCTCCTGAGAGGCTGAGACCACAGGCATGTGTCACTGCGCCTGGCTATTTTATTTGTATTTTTATTGTTTTGTAGACACAGGTATCGCTATGTTGCCCAGTCTTCCATTTCTATTTTATCCACCACTGCCTAGCAAAATGTCTGGCACATAGTAGAATCTATATAAATACTTCCTCAATAAATAAGTGAATAAACAAGCAGCCATCAAAGTATTAATCTGTGCAGTTGAAACCACAGAACTAAAGCAGAGCTTTGGTCAAACTCACTTAAAAAGCTGGATCATGACAAATTATTCTCCCAGAAACTGGTGCCACGTCCTGTTGATGGTGGAGCATCTTGTGACTGTGACCTGATCCGTCTTTCCTCCAGCTTTTGCAGATTATATGCTTTCTCTGTGAATTCCTTATCACTGCCATTTAATTCCACTAAGGTACAAATTTTGTTCTTTGTCCTTGATGAAACTCTTCCCCATATTTCTAGCCCACAAACCCATATTTCTAGCTTGAGCTTCAGAAAACCTGTAACACTCAATTAATAATTATATTCCATTCTGTGTATTTATAGTAAGCCGGGCACTAGTTTAGGAAATGGAGGTCAAACATAACGTTCTTTAACATTTATTCAGCATCATTTGTAGCAGGCTATGTGAGGCATTTTTAAACTATTTTCATAGGACATACTATGTACCAGGCCCTAGTCTAAGAACTATACAAATATTCATTTAATCCTCATAACAAACTGAAAAAGTAGGTTTGTGATATGGTTTGGATGTCCCACCTAACTCTCAGGTTGGAATGTAATCCTCAGTGTTGGAGGTGGGGCCTGGTTGAAAGTGACTGAATCATGTGGGTGGTTTTCTCATGAATGGTTTAGCACCATTCCCTTGGTGTTGTGTTTGTGGTAGTGAGTGATTTCTCATAAGATCTGGCTATTTAAAAGTGTGGCACCTCGCCTTTTCTCTCTCTGTCACCCCTGCTCTGGCTGTGTGTCATGCCTGCTTCCCCTTCACCTTCTGCCATGACTGTAAGTTTCCTCAGGTATCCCCAGAAGCCAAGCAGATGCCATTATTATGCTTTCTGCAGGCCATCATGCAGAACTGTGAGCCAATGAAACCTCTTTTCTTTATAAATTACCTAATCTCTGGTATTTCTTTACAGCAATGCAATAATGGCCTAATACAGTTTTTTGTTTTGTTTTGTTTTGTTTTGTTTAGAGACAGGGTCTTACTCTGTCACCCAGGCTGGAGTGCAGTGGCACAATCATAGCTCACTGCCGTCTCCAACTCCTGGACTCAAGTCATCCTCCTGCCTCAGCCTCCCAAGTAGCCAGGACTTACAAGTACACACCACCATGCTCAGCTACCTTTACAAAGTTTTTGTTTTGTAGATATAAGGTCTTGTTATGTTGCCCAGGCTGCTCTCAAACTCCTGGCCTCAAGAAATCCTCCCACCTTGGCCTCCAAAAGTCCGTGAGCCACTGTGCCCAGCCTAAAACGTAGGCGATATTATTATCCTTATTTGGTGGTGTGGGAAACAGAGGCAAAGACAAGTCATTTGCTCAAAATCACAGAGCTAATGATTGCCAGGCCAGAATTTGGGCCCAGGCAAGGAAAGTCTGGAGTCTTCCTCCTCACCCTCCATTCTAGTCAACCTCTCAGCTCCTTTAAAGCAGGTGTGATTCCTCCTGTTTCACCAAGAGGAACGCTGGACTCAGAGGTTAACTTTGCCAGGATTACAGTTAATTTTATGTGTTCAACATCAAATATTTGTGGAGTGCCTACTAAATGTTGGGCACTGTGCTGGGTTCTGAGATACGCAGTGTTTAAACAGACTTTGCCCTCAGGGAGTTTACAATCCACCTAATACACAGGCAATGTGTGATTAAGACTTGTGAGTTCTTGATGCCAAAACTCATGACCTTTCTATTATCTCTAACAGAGTGAGATCGAATTGTTTGGATTTGAAGATGGAGGCTCCACTCGCCAGTTGTGGGGGCAGGACAGCTCTGAAAGTCTTCACTGAGAAGAAAACCACCATCCACTTTAATTGTTAGTTAATATGTAAATGTGTCACATTTAAATATTATCCCCACCTGCATTCACTATAATCCCTCTGAGGACTGGGACTGTAATTTAGAACACCACTACACACATAGTTCCTAATAATGGCATTTTGAATGAGCCGTGACTGGCTGAATTCTTATAACAGCTAACAAAGCTGGCAGTTAGTGTTGCCACATTTAAGATTTCTTCAAGTTTCTTCAAGCTTGAACATTTAATAACCATGGGGGGCATACATTAGCTTTTCTTGGCTCTTTGGGGACAGCGACTGAAAGACTGAATACTAAAGGGTATTCAGAACATTCTCTTTATTACATGGGCTAAGTCCTGTGCACTTCTAGGTTCAATATTGTCCTTCCTAAGGAAGCTCCCTCACGACCCCATCCACTTGCTACCAGGCCCTCCAGAACGAAGAGTCCTGACCCTGTGACCACAAGTTTTCCCATGTTTATGTTGCCAAAATAGGCAAACTGAATTCTCACATTTTTCACCAATGTGATGGGAAGCAGCAGGGCCTTGGTCCTAGGAAATGATGAAAAACCAACCCAAATGTATACAGAGCAAACACCACTGTTTGCCATGCTGTCTTGTTTGTTTCGGGGAATGTGGATTTATTAATAATAATGTTTCACAATGTGGCAGGCACATCTGCACCACAAAATATCAGTCATAGAAAGTAATACAGGAAAAACCCCATTAAATCACCTAGTCCTGTATCTGCCAAGGCCACAGGCTATGTTTCTGCCTTTTGAGTTTTAATAGCATTTCAAAATAAAAGATGAAATGTTAGGTGCACTCCCTCACCTGTGATTCATAATTAGTATTAATGATGGGGCTCATGACGAGAAAATGTAAAACAAAACATACAAAAAGTTCCAACTCCTCAAAGTTTCAGTTTATAACCCTGAGTAGGCCATTCCCCCAATTTTACAAAGAAAGGAAAATTGACTAGTAGACTTCAATTACCAGAAGCACATGGCATCTTCTATGGAGACTCATGGGCCAAGGAAAAGAAAAATCATGTTTATTTATTTAGCACTTATTTATTTAACCTTCTAGCTGGGTTTGGTTGTTGGATCTGGTTTTACATCCTGAATTACGAAGTTTATGATGGGAAAGTGTGTCAGCTGTTTGCTGAAGGAAAGGAAGTCCTCTATTCTTTGTCTTCTCTTGTTCATAGAATCAAACATCCTAAATGATTGTTTAGAGAAGTTAAAATATGGTACAATTAGGAGCCTTACCCTAGTTTGGCTTCATTGTCAACATCTTCAGTTCTTTCTTCCTGACAGTGCCTTGGGTAAGCTCTTGTTACTTCCTGCCTGCAGCGTTGTACAGCTCTTTTCTTGGTTCCTGTCACTCCTCTAATCCATCTGGGCAACTGCTGCTCGAGTCAGGATCAGCTAAGATATGTATACCATGGAATACTACTCAGCCATAAAAATAATGAAATGATATCTTTCATAGCAACATGAGTGGAACTGGAGGCCACTAGCCTCAGTGAATTAACTCAGAAACAGAAAATCAAATACTGCATGTTTTCACTTATAAGTGGGAGTTAAACAATGGACACATGGACATATAGAGTGAAATAATGGCTGTTGGAGACTACAAAAGGTGGAAGGGTAAGGGGGTGTGAGAGTTGAAAATTTCCTATTGAGTACAATGTTCACTATTTGGGTGATGGATACAATAAAGGCCCACAGACTTCATCACTATGCAATATATTCATGTAAGAAGCCTGCACTTGTACCCCCTAAATATATTTTTAAAAATCAAAAGTTAAAAACAAATAAATAATGCTGCTAATAACATTTGTGTTCGACTTTGTGGATATATGTCTTCAATTTGTCTTGTGTAGATATCTAAGAGTGAAATTGGTGGGTCATATGGGTAAATTTATGTTTACCTTTTTAAGAACTCACAGAGTTGTTCTGAGGCTTAAACTTCACAAGGAAATACCCTAGCACAATGCTATTCAGAGAGTAATAATCAATAAACATTGTTGTTGTGATTGTTGCTCTTGTCGTAATTTCATCTTGCTTGCTATATAGATGAGGAAGCTAAAGCTCAGAAATGATTATGAGCTTGCTCAAGATCACACAACTAATCCCAATTCATCAATCTCTCTTATGTTTTCTGATTCCAAGCCTGAATCTGCTTCCTGTCACTGTAGCCAAAACCACATTAACCATCCCAAGAAGCACTGCTTTGATAATGTATTTCCCTGCTGAACAAATATCAGTGGCTCCTCGCTGCACACAAAATAAAATATTGGAAGGTATGCAAAGCCCTTTATTCTTTGCCCAGCCATCTTTCCTGTCTAATGTCCTGCTATATCCCTACACCCTATCCTTTCTTCACTAATCCCCCAGGGTGACTTTCATTCCAATAACTAAGCAATTAAACCTATACTTTTTCATCTGCATACTTTATTTTTTTGAGATGGGGTCTTGTTTTGTTGCCCAGTGGGAGTGAAGTGGTTATTTACCGCAATGATCTTGGTGCACTACAGCTTCAAACTCCTGGGCTCAAGCAATCCTCCTGCCTCAGCCTCCTGAGTAGATCGAACTACAGGTATGCACCACTGCACCTGGCTGGCCTCCATTTGTTTGAGCATGGTCTGCCCTCTTAAAAACTATTTCTCACTTTGCCTTATGAAATATTATCTATTCTTTAAGGCAGAGTTCAAATCATATATCTTATACCTTCCTTGTCCTAGTCACGGTCAGAATTAATATGTAGTCTCCTAATCCACTTGGTTATAATAGGTGCTCAAAGAATATGCTAACTTGAGCTGAAATGGCTGAACACTTGGCTGTATAATGAATGACCCAGCTATGGGAAATACTAATTTTTAAAATTTAATAAAATCCAATTTATAAATTTCCTAGGTACAGCTCAGTACAGAGTGTTATTTGTACTTAGGATAGGATCCTGCTCCCAACCACCTGCCTTCCTGTGTCCTTCCAGAGCACTTTATTCATGCTTCTGAAAAATTCTTATTACACTGTGTTATATATCAAGTTATGTTTGTCTGCCCCACGACTGTTAACTCTCCCAAAGAAGAAACCATGTTTTATTCATTCCTGTGTCTCCATTATCCAGCATTACCCAGGCATAATGCCTGATTCATGTTGTGGTGAGTACTCGCCAGGTGCTTTTAGGGTGAATGAATGAGTCAATGAGAAGGTGAGTGAATGAATCTCTCTCTCTCTCTCTCGCTCTCTCTCCCTTCTCTCTCTCTGACACAGAAAACCCATTAAAAGTAAGCAGTACTCTCTTGTCTGACATCAGAGTTCTAAAAGACATTTATCATTTGAGAAAGAGAAGAATCTTCTTTTTGGTGTGTTTTTAACCCCACCTCCTCCAGGATGGCTCATATGATTAAGTTAGCAAGCACAGGTGTGGGATATCTTCCTCTCAGTTCCTTAATACTTTCTATACAAGGGCCACAGAAAAAGAAAGAAGAGAAATATTGAAAGAGAAAAAAACTTCCAAATTATACTTATTTAAGCTCTAAAACATGGTAATTTTTTAAAAAGTAAGTTGTACAAATTCTGGATTCTACCAAGGATCCATCAGAGGGCTTTGCGCATAGTAGAAACATTGTAAATATGTGTTGAATAATTGGATCCAACAAACATTTATTAAGTGCCAGCAAACACAAGACCCAGTTGCAACCTTCCAAGACTCCTGACACAAGGGGACTGACATACATATATACATATATATACATATATACATATATATATATAATAGTAACAATAACGGCAATGATGTATTTGGTCTTTCCTCTATGATTGGCACTATTTTAAATGTTTTACATGAAGTAACAAGTTTAATCCTTAAAACAACTCTAAGAGGAAGATTTTAAAGATGAAGAAAATGAGGATGAAGCAACTGAGGTATGCAGAAAGTTTAAGAAATGATTAGTCTAAAAATAGTAGAACTGGGATCTAAATCCAGGCAGTGTGGCTCCAGAATCTCCTTATGAAAATGCTTTTAAGCTTAGGTCAGGCACCATGTCCCCTTCCCTTTTTG
The DNA here is from genome assembly GCF_028885625.2 of Pongo pygmaeus. Classification (NCBI taxonomy): domain Eukaryota; kingdom Metazoa; phylum Chordata; class Mammalia; order Primates; family Hominidae; genus Pongo; species Pongo pygmaeus. The sequence goes on from NC_072373.2 coordinate 164,004,567, forward strand.
TTTTCCCAGCACTCATAAGCACTCAATGAATGTTTGCTAATGAACTGTGCCAATGACAAGTCTAACAGGGATTATAAAAATAATAAAGATACACTTTGTTATGAAACAATAGTATGGCCTCTTGTCAGGGTAGGAGAGGTGGAAGAAGCCTAGGTTTTGGAGTTAGACCAAAGAGACCTAGGCTTGAATTCCAGATTCTTACCGAGGGGCTGTTTCCTCCCTGACAAATAATTATCCATGTCAACACCCACACACCAGTATTTTTGGGCCAGGAGCCATTTTAGAAATCTGAAGTAAGATTGAATTCTAAGACTGAAAGACTCAAAATAATTTAAACTAAAGATGACTGAGTCTAGAAAGGTTAAAGGATTTACTTCCGGTTACACATCTGGTTGGTGCCAGTACTGAAATTTAGGTTTCCTGAGTTTCAGCTCAGTGCTCTTTCATTTAAGTCACACAGTTTCACTTAAGGTAGGGAAGCTGAACAAAGCATCATAAGAAGCAAATTATTCAAAATGGGACTTTCCAGAGCTAGCCTAGAGTTGGATGGCTGCCTCCTTGTGTTCAAGCAAGACACACCTCAGTTTCACTACTGATCTGAAATCTAATTCTCTCTCCTTGTGATGTCAGAGGCTGGCGGTGTCTTTTAAGCAGTGAGTAATGCACTGGAGATATGTCTCCCACAGCTCTGTTACGTCCTAAAAATTCTCCCCTGCCTCTTTTTCCTGCCAGGATGGCCTACTCAAAACCCAAAAGTCTTTCAGGGAAGGAGACTTATTCCTAGAAGAGAGGAAGACACTGCCACCTCCTTATTGGCTCAGTTATTCCCATGAGGGAAAACTAAAGCTTGAAATACATTTTCTCCTAAATTCTCTCTAGTTCTAGAATCTGGAGGAAAAAAACAGATTAAATGTTGCTGAAGAACAAGTGGGTATTTTTCAGAGACAGCTGAGAGTGATTGGAACCGCAGATATAAACATCATCTCAAGGGTGTACGTACCTTCAACACAGGTACCTGGGTGGGCATCACATGCACCTTTACTTACTGGAGAGCACAGAGAGCTCATGCCAAGTACACAGGCTTCTGAGCCAAACAAGCCAGTGTTCACATCTTAACTGTACTGCTTACTAGCTGAGTATCTTTATGGTTCTGATTCTAGGTCTGTCTGTTACAAGCTGAGTGTCTTTATACTACTAGTTACATGCATGGAGGCATAGTTTCATTGGTTAAAAAAATGGGATAATGATATTGACTTAATAGAAGGTTGTTGAGGATAAAAACAGATCTCCTTTGCAGAGTACCTAATAGAAAATCTGATACTTAGCAGGGGTTTGATATTGTGATAACACCTCCTCCCCCATGCCTTGTATTTGAAACAAATGCCTTATGGAGAGACCTTTGAAAACAAGCAAAATACTTTAGGGGCAGTGTAGAACTGAAACTGATTTACCAAACCACAGTTCCATCATATACGCTCCTAACACAAGAAAAATCTCAGAAGTGATTGAATCCACCCTTCTTCCGAATGAGGAAAACCCATGTTAAACTTCCTACATTATGTCTAGGCAAGTGATCTTCTAGCAAGGGAATGCAGAACAAATCACTTCCCAGAGAAACCCACTCCATTTTCTTCCAGATCTCTAATGGGTTAAAAGGCTCACTGAGGCAAAAACCTCTCCTATAATTCCCACTCACTGTTACTTGTCTTTGCCCTCTGCTCTGGCAGCACAGAAGGGAGAAAAGGGAATATTTCCCAAAAACTGTTCCCTGTTAAAGATTAGATGGAATCCCCTCCACAGAAACTTGAGGAGTGGGGCAATAAGAAATCCATCAACTAATTTAGAAAAGGGAATTGTAAAAGCATGTTCCACTTCTGCAGAAGCAGAGAGAGTAATGTGTTTTTACAACTGGAGTAAAAGTATCAGCAATAGGTTTAGTTTAGTAATTTGCTGGGAGCAATTCTTTATCAGAAGATAAATAAGAGTGAGCAGGAAACTGCACTTGGAAGGCCAGTCTATAAGCATAGATACCCAGGCCTGTGAACTATCTGTGCCATGCTGCCTGTGATGCCCACGCAGGTACCTGAGTTAAAGCTATGTACACCTTGGTGACGATGTTTACATCTGCTGTGCCAGTCACTCTCAGCTTTCTCCAGACAACACCCTCTTGTTCCTGAGCTACATTTAATCTGCTATTTTCTCTAGATTCTAAACTCAATAGGCTTAAAATATTCAAGACCAGAGGCAGGAGCCAAATGCCTTTAAAAGACTTACTGGAAACATAGGAATACGGAGGTGCAATCAGAACTTCGGCATTGTGGCTTTAGAAGGGGGCCTGGTGCCAATGTGCTCTGCAAAGAGGCTGGAGGCATTCTTAGTGACAGGAATACAAGACTCACGGGGAAATGGAGATAAGTTTTAATATCCAGGTGTGAGAAGGAAGGTTGTCTCAAGGATAACCTGGCAAATTGGATTGACATTCAAATTTCCAATTTGTTTTTACAGAGAATAAAGTTTCATACTCAACTCTGTGGAAATATACATAAAGAATGCTCCCATCTCACTTCTACCTCCCCTGAGATATTTCTGGCCCAAATTAACTTCTTTTAAAGATATTTCTCTCCATTGAGTTTAAGATAATCAGTTGTGTGTTCCAGATACTAGGCACAAATTGATTGACATTCATGTAAAGCAAAAGCGCAAGATTTTCTCTTCTCTCATGTCTGCTCAGTAGAGAGAATGGTGATGTGTTTGTGTGGCCACCAATATTTAACAGGTGTCCTGCCACTACTTGTGCACTGTCAAGGTGTTCAAAGTAGCAATAGCTTGCACTTCTGGTCTTTCGAACTATCATTTGATTTTCAAAACAATTCTGTGAGCTAGGATGAATGATTATTTTATTTTGTTTTGAAGTGAAGACTCAATCAGAAATAATACAAAAATTTTTATTGTCCTGGATTTTATACATCTTGTTTGTAGAAGTGCTAGGCATAATTCCAGTCTAATTCCAAAGACAGGTGTTTGGGGTTGTTGGTTGATGGGTCCTTGATAATTAGTTGTATGTGCCGACTTGGCTAGTCTATAGTACCCAGTTATTTAATCAATATTGATCTGGGTGTTGGCTGTGAAAGGTATTTTGTAGATGTGGTTAACATCTACAATCAATAGACTTAAAGGAGATTACCCCCGATGATGTTGGTGGGCCTTGTGCAGTCAGTTGTGAGCAGAAACTGAGGCTTCCTGGAAAACAACATATTGTGCCTCAAGACTGCAGCATTAATTACTGCCTGAATTTACTGTCTGCTCTATAGATTTCAAGCTTGTCAACCACTATAATTGCATGAGCCAAATTCTTAAAGTGAATATTGTCCTACTGCTGATTCTGTTTCTGTAGAGGACCATGACTGACACAGTCCTTATCTTCATGTATCTTACTTTTTTTTTTGAGACAGAGTCTCACTCTGGAGTGCAGTGGTGCAATCCTGGCTTACTGCAATCTCAGCCTCCAGGGTTCAAGCAATTCTCTTGCCTCAGCCTCCTGAGCAGCTGGAATTACAGGAGCATGCCACCACATCTGGCTAATTTTTTGTATTTTTAGTAGAGATGGGATTTCACTATGTTGGCCAGGCTGGTCTTGAACTCCTGGCCTCAAGTAATGTATCTTATTTCTTATTTCCAAATGGTTTAAACTCACAATCAGAGTCTAGGTCTTATTCACACAAGTACCTCTCCTTCCCCTTGGCTCAGTGAGATGCCATAATATAAAATTTTAGCTTAAGGAGTGCACACACACCTGACAAATAATGAAGGAAGAACTTATGCCCATGACATAAAGAGCTATGATGCTCTTAGAAAGCAACATAGGACATGTACAGGAGGGAGCAATTAGGCAGGACTCATCGTTTGAGGCTTTCCAGAGGGAAGTATTTAAATTAGATTTAAGAGGCCTATATGGAAAATGGTTTGGAAATGTGAAGAGCATGCAGAGAGGGGTAAATCAGGGGAAGGCCTTACTCTGTGGATGAAGAAAGCCAGACTGCCTAAACTTGTGATGAGAGGGAAGGAATAAAGGAAAACCAGGTCAGTGAGAACAGAGACCCATTGTGTTGACAAAAAACATGCAAAGAATCCTTATTTTCCCCTGGGATATAAAAGTAACAAACCAGCACACATGCACGTATGCATGCACACACACCACACACACACACATACACACACACACACATACACACACACACACACACGGCACAGAACTGGAACATTCAGAGAGCTGAAGGATTCATTGTTTGTCCGGGCAGGTACCCCGTGCAGCTGCATGAAGCAATAAAGGAGCTGTTGCTACTCAATGCCTACAAGACTTCCGAGCTTACAAATATGTGAAAAGCTTCTTCCAGTCTTTATTCACTACACTAAAGGTGTGTGTTTACTTCACAGAACTGAGCCCTTGTTCCTTTGAGGCCCTATTAGCAATGCAGGGATGAAAAGGAAGTCGTAGTGTTATGTTCTTAGTAGGATGACTGGCTCTTTTGGTGAGACTGTCCTTCCAAAGGCAGCAAATGGAGAACTCCGGAGGTTTAGCCTTGCGTTTGCTTTCCAGAGAGATAGTCACATAGCCCAAGAGAATGAAAAAGCTCTTTCATGAGCCCCATTTTCTTTTTGTGCAGATGGCAGTCCAGATTGGCATCACAGATTCTCAAACAAATTTTTGTCCCACGGATGTTATTTCAAGTTCCCCAAAGCTGTAGCAGCTGGGCAGCTGCAAAGTCATTCAGTTTCTCTGGCCCCATAAGCAGGCTCCTCCTTATCAGAATATACCCCAGTTTCAAGAAAGCCTATTTTCCCATGAATAGGACAGCAATCTTCTCTTCTTTTAGTTACAATTTATTGCACTACCTCTCTTTCCATGTTCATTCTTTTTTCAGTAAATATTTTTGAACACCTGCCTTGTGCCAGGAACTAAGCATACAGTCTAGTGTATAAACAGTCAAGAAAATAGGCAGTTACAATATATTAAAAACAACTAATATTTATTTAGTGCTTCACGTGTGCCAGCCACTGTTCTAAGTGTTTTAATTTTGCTCTTAAAACAATTCTATGCAGAAGGTTCTATTATTATCCCCATTAAACATGTAAGAAAATCAAGACCCAGGGATGTTGAATTACTTCTCTACAATCATACAGAGAAAGAAAGGTATGGAACTAGAACTAAGTGCAGGCAGCCTAGCTGCAAAGCCTGTCTTCTTAACCAGGAGGTACATGGAAGGGGCAGGAGCTGAGTATTATGACAGAGAAAATACAGGTACTGGGAGCACGCAGGAGATGTCAGTAACCCAGACTTGGGGCTCAAAGAGAAGTTGTGTATTTAAAATGCATATCAGGCCGGGCGTGGTGGCTCATGCCTGTAATCCCAGCACTTTAGGAGGCCGAGGCATGCAGATCACGAGGTCAGGAGTTGGAGACCAGCCTGGCCAACATAGTGAAACCCCATCTCTACTAAAAATACAAAAATTAGCCTGGCGTGGTGGCGCACGCCTGTAGCCCCAACTACTTGGGAGGCTGAGGCAGGAGAATCGGTTGAACCCACAAGGTGGAGGTTGTGGTGAGCTGAGATCGTACCACTGCACTCCAGCCTGGACAACAGAGGCAGACTCTGTCTCAAAAACAAAAAATAAATAAATAAATAATAAAATAAAATAAAATAAATAAAATGCATATCAGATCATGTCAATCTGTTTCTCAAAATCTTTTAATGGCTCCCAACTGAATTTACAGTAAAATCTACATGTCTACCATGACTTACAAATGTTCTGCTTAACCTGGCATCTCTCAGTCTCTGTGGTTGCGTCCCTTACTACTGTTCAAACTGCCCAGGTCTCTGGCTGTGGCACCTCTGACGTGTTGGTTACTCTCTCAGGACCACTGCCCCTCGATCTACCCCAGCTCCTCAGTGTTCAGGACTCCAGTTTAAAGTCATTTATTTATAGAGTTCTTTCCTATCTTCTAATTTCCTTTAGTCCCCAGAATGATAACAATAATAACACTAGACTAATGATAATGATGATAATGATAAATAATGATAAAACTAATGATCATAATAGTAAAACAGTAAATAATACTGGGTGCCAGGCAGTGTTCTAAATGCTTTACGTAAAATAACGCATTTAGATATTACCACAACCCTAATAGTAAGTACTAGTATTATTCCCATTTTTACAGGTGAAAAAGTGAGCCAATATCATAGCATTCTGTACTTTCCTTCATTACAATTATCAAGTGTATAGTCATGAATTTATTCATGCATTATTTCCTGGGCCATAAGATCTATGAGATCAGGGTCTGAATGCGTTCTCTTCATCACAGCATCCTCAGTGGCTAACACAGTGCCTTGTATACAGTATGAATTTAACACATGTTTATTAAATACATTAATGAATGAATAACGGACATGTGATATGTATTTCTCTCAAGACTTACACCTTTGCTTACTACTTACAATAAAATGGATAGATGAGAAAGAAATTAAAGAAAGTCCTCTAGTATGTAATAATTATTAAGGTTGTTGGTAGTCCAGTCACTTCACTTTCTTGCTATAACATTTTCCCCATCCCCTTCTTGATAAGCTGTAACATCTGAGGTTTACAGTGGGATGGAGGCAGAGACAGTGTGGTTTAGACTGTAGAGGAAAGAGCATGGGTTTTCAAGAAATACAGATCTAGCTTTCAGTTCTGATTCTATCACTCACTTTGTGGTCTTGAGTAAGCCCCATATACTTCCTGAATCTTCTTTTTCCAAATATGTGAAATAGGGGCAATAATATATGCAAAGAAGTTTAGTTTGCAGAATTAGGTGAGGTGATATATTCAAAGGGGCTAGCACTGTGCCTGGCACATACCAGAAATGGAATAAGCACTAGCCCCTTACCTTTCCTGAAATCAGAGGCACACATGTGGGCTTTGGACATTATCTAGTTTATTAGACCAGCAGTACCAGCCAGACTAGACCCTAGAAATTTGAAGCCCCAAATACAACTGAGGGGGCAGAGAGAAAATAGCATTATCTGACCTGGCTGCCTCTACGATTCAAATAAGCTGGATAATCGCCATGGTCCCAGCTTCCTCTGTGGACACAGCCAGAAAGGGGGTAGGAAAAATACAGAAAACTCCAAGGGGTCACTTTTGGTACTTGTCAACAGCTCTGGCTGGGAGGAAGTCAAGACAATAAACCAAGAAAAAGATCCAGTGAGTTCTGTTGCCTGTTCTCTATTTTAAGGGGACAGTCCCTGCTTTGTTTCCCTCCTCTTGGGTGAAAGACTGTTCCCTGAAATGCTCCTGGCTTCCGAGAACAGTTCTGGAGGCAACTTTATAATGTGCTGGCTCAGGGTTGATCAGAAGCAAGCAAGCAGAATTCACCCTGCCCCCAGGATCATACCCTCTTGGAGAAGCAGGAGGCAGAAAAAGGAACTTCGGTGGTCCTCTTCCTTCCTTGTCTCCTAGCAAACTTCCATATTCATTCTTCTCTAGGCTAACTCCAACCTCCTTTTTTTATCTCCCTCCCTTCCAATAAAGAGAGGAGAAGGGGTTAAGATGGGTATGAGGTTGCTTTTTTCTTCTCAGCAGTAATTGGAGAGGGTGTAAAGTTTTTCCCAAAAGGGCCAATCCTCTTCCCTTCCTGTGGACTCTGCTAGTGGGTTTTGTCTTCTCTGCAAAGGGAGGCTCTGCACCAGCTCCTACTGCTACTCCCTGCTAAGCTTCCTGGGTTGTAACACCTATGCCTGAATAGGTGTGTGCCAACCCTGAAACATGTATTTCAATACAACTTTGATGTGCTGTACAAGCTGTAATTATGCTATCACATAAAGTGGCAACCTTTCAGGCTTATGCAAGACGGGGCTCTCAGTTAACTAAGATTTGGTTTACCAGAAGTCCTAAATAATTTGACAATCTTTTTTTGCACTCTGCTTTTAAGAGAAAAAGCTGTATTTAGGGGTGTCCCTTTATATTTGGTATCAGCTCCATTCTTCCTCCTGACTTCTCAGCTTTCCCGTGTATGAGCTGGAGAACCCTACCTTCAGCTCTAAAACTATTTCTATATAACCAGATTTCTATAGTCTCGGGAGGAAAAAAAGTCTTAAACTTCAAAAATTAATCCCTTCGGATTGTATTATTATGGAAGCAAAGTAGACCAGAACCTTCTAGAAAGATCTCAACAGGGCTTTCTGTTGTGGTTCCCTACTAATACCAGAAGGCTGGGATCTTAGCTACCACATATTGGTGGCTTGCTATGTGCTGAGTACTATCTGAGGCATGTTATATAACACTAATAACACCAATACTAACACTGGGGCTTTCTACACGCTTTATACATGTTAACATATTTAATCCTTACAACCAAAACACACAATTTCCATCCTAATTTTGGAGATGAGGCAATTACGACATAGAGAGGTCAAGCAATTTGTCCCAAGGTCACAAAGTGGTGTGGCTGGAATTTGAAAGAGGCAGTCTGACTCCAGAGTCTTCACTCCTAATCACTATATAAAGCTTTTCTCGTTTAGCCCTCACAACAATCTTAACATATAGAATATTAAAATGCCCATTTTCAGCCGGGCACAGTGGCTCATGCCTGTAGTCCCAGCACTTTGGGAGGCCAAGGAGGGTGGATCACCTGAGATCAGGAGTTTGAGACCAGCCTGACCAACATGGTGAAACTCCGTCTCTACTAAAAATATATATATATAAAAATTAGCTGGGTGTTGTGACACATACCTGTAATCCCAGCTACTTGGGAGGCTGAGGCAGGAGACTCACTTGAACCTGGGAGGCAGAGGTTGCAGTGAGCTGAGATTGTACCATTGCACTCTAGCCTGGGCAACAAGAGTGAAACTCTATCTCAAAAAAACAAAAATGCCCATTTTTCAGACAAGAAAAGTGAGTCTCAGGGAAGTAACTTCTCTGAAGGATTAACTGGGTTCTCAAACCAATTCCATTCAATATGCTACTTGAGTGCCTACTTTGTGGCAAGCACAATGCCAGGCACTAAGAGAACAATATAGTATGATAAAAATTCATTTAGTTGTTTAATTTTCTTCCATTTCTTTTAACACTGCCACTTCTTCCTGAAGTAATGGATAACAAAGAGTTCACTTCAAGTGCCTTGAAAGTCACACGTTGTCAAGATTAGCAAGGGATGTCAGCACTATGCACATGTCCTGAGAGCTAGCAGATATTTCAGTAAGCCTTAACAAAGCTGAACATGAGCCTCACTTCCTTTCTAATCTTATCTGGTTCAGGCATGGGCATTATTTCGTCCCTATTTGTTCAGTCCATAAACATTTATTGAGCATTTACTATGTCCCAGGCTTTATACTATAAATTGAGGATATAGAAAAAGAGGATTAGTGTTTGAACTTGGGATGCTTTTAGTTTAGAATGGGAAAAAAATGAAATAATAACAATACAGTATGACAAGAGTAATAACAGAAGATTTTGAGATAATAATTAACAGTAATTTTGGGTGAGTTGCAGGAGGTATATCAAGAAGACGAAGGGTTAAAATGCACTTTCCAGATGGAAATGGGTAAAGGAAGTAGTATTTCCTATGCACATAGTATATATCAGGGCCCAGGCCCTGAATTGGGACTATATATTTATTTTAATCCTGAATCCAAGAATCAGATGATATATAGACTTTGTTCACAATGACAATGTGAAAAATAATCCCTGAGCTGAATATGTAAATGATATTTTGGAGAAAAGGCAACCAAGTAGAAGAAACAGCATATATGAAAGCAGGAAAGCAAGAAGATCCTAGTGTATTTCAGGGATGTATATTCAGTGCACTTCAGCCATCAGTTGTGCATGGGGGTGGCAGTGTAAAGTGGGAGATGAGGACAAAGAGACAGAGCAAAATTCTAAAGGCTTTTGCATGCCTGGTGAGATGTTTAGGTCTTATCTTGAAGGCAAAGTATAGCTTAAAAAGAAAATAATGTAAGAATAGTTTATAATAATAGTTTATAAGAATAGTTCTACTTTGGGAGGCTGAGGTGGGCGGATCACAAGGTCAAGAGATTGAGACCATCTTGGCCAACATGGTGAAACCCTGTCTCTACTAAAAATACAAAAAATTAGCTAGGCATGGTGGCGGGGTCCTGTAGTCCCAGTTACATGGGAGGCTGAGGCAGGAAAATCACTTGAACCTGGGAGGCTGAGGTTGCGTGAGCCAAGATCGCGCCATTGCACTCCAGCCTGGTGACAGAGTGAGACTCTGTCCCTCCAAGAAAAAAATAATAATAATAATTCTAGTACCAGAATGGAAGCTGGTTTAGAGTGGGGAAAGAATGAGGACAATAATAACAAGTTGGAGGACCACCACAATGCTTTAGGTACAGGATGATGGAACAATAAACAAAGGCAGAGGAAGTGGGGGAGAAAAGGAAAAAGAAAGATTAGGGAAAAAGACTAAAGGAGTTGGCTGTGGTAGGTGAAGAGGGAGATAAAAGGGTGGATGATGAAGATGCTACTCAAAGTCAGAAAGACAGAAAAAGGGACAGTTGTGTAGGGGAATGAATTTGGGTCTCCAGATGAACCAAAAGGGGTTACCAGAGGTAGTCAGATGTCTGGCATTTATATACAAACTTACCGGTAAGTAATGGGGGTTGGGGGTCTCCAGGGAGTGAAGGTACAGGACTGAAGAGAGAAATGGGTTCTAAAACCAATGGGATAGATTCTGACAACCAGATTTGAAGAAATCTGTCTGCTCAAGATGTCTCCCTAACTTCGATCCTGGAAGTGGAAGAGTCCAGATGTGTGAGGCGAATCTCTGGCTCTGACTCCTGGGGCTATGCAGGTAAATAGAGCTGTCAAGAATGCCCAAAAACAGGCACATGTTTCCTAAAGAGCTCTGCCTGCCACGCCTTGGAGCTGCATGACCAGGCTCCAGGCAGGCAGCAGCTAGGGTTTGGGAGGACACAGGCACGTGGACAGCCTCCTGTGGGAGCGCTGCAGATGAGGCAGCTGAGAGAAGTGAAGCTTTCTTCCCAGCTTCCTCCTCCACCCTTTGCTGCAGATCCCCGATGCTACAGCCCAGTGCTAGCTGCAAAAAGGTTGATTCATAGATGAGGGGATGCAGCGACATGCCACGCAGGGATGGCAGAAAGGACAAAAGTGTGTGTGTGTTTGGAGGAGACTGTTTATTCAGGGAACTACATATCAAATACGACCTTACTGGCAGACAATAGTGATTTGCCTAGATAATTTATGCAACCAACTCAACATCAAGATAGGCTGTGTAGAGCAAAAGGTGAGACTCATTTTTAAAACTGGGGTACCTCCCTTCATGGTCTCAATTACAGGAGATGCTTTTGCACACAAAACATTCAGGCAACAGTATCTGGGTATCTGCTTGAGCGTACTGTAACCAAAGAGAAAGAAAGGCCGGAACTAAAATGCAAAAGAAAGAAAGAAACTGTGTTTGGAGATAGATCTGCTACAGTATAAACTTTTCCCTTTCTCTGGCTTACTGCTATAGCAAAACCTGATGGTTGTCTTTGTAAAAAACGTGTCTGTATCTAGGTCCCTGGCAGCGATTTGCCTCTGGGAGGGCCAGCAATCTATTTAATGACTCCATTGACGTCAATAGCATAACTGAAATACTTACTAACATGCATGATTCCAACTTTCAAGGGGAGGGTGGGTGGATGGTGTTTCTCAGCAGTACAAAAACGTGAAGTGGAGTCAACATGGAATGGACTCAACTGTTCAGGCAGCTAGTGAGAACTTAGATGAGGTCTCATCGTTTTCATTCAAAGAGAAGAAATATTTATGCTAAATTTGCAAATTAATTTTGAACTAGTGAAATAACTATAATAAGCAGGGTGTTATATTTGACAATATCTGCTTAAGGGAAACATTTTAACGTTTGCACTTTAGCTGAGGTATTAACGTTTTTGCGACTACCAATACTTAATTTTAGATACGTATGAAATAACTGCAAATCAATACAAACAGCTCAGTGTTGATGCTCTGGGGTAAACTTTCATAAGAGGGTTATTTTAGACAAAAGCAATTATTACAAAACAACCATTTGGAAAATTATTCTCAAAATAACTGAGGCTTTTCTGGTGCATTTTTGCTATCATTTTATATGCAGCCTGTCTAAACACTGAAAGTGAGTAATTAAGGCAACTATTCCAATAATTCAGCACACAGAATTCAGAATAAGGAAGAAAATATCGTTTGATATTTCTGACTTTTTCTTTTTCCTTTCTTTTTTATTTCTTTTCTTTCCTTTTTCTTTTTTCTTATAATTCCCTCTAATCCTTCCTTTATCATGACTGGTCACAGCCTTTGGTCACAAGATTGATTTTATTCCTATTTGTCCATAAGTGTTGTAATCCTGCCTGACAGTTCTTGCTTAATGTAGAAACCAAGCAAAGGTTCTGCTTATGCTGGGCCTCATTTCCAGTTATCTGACGCAGCACCGCTCTCAGGCTCTTGCTGTGGTTCTCAGAGAGCCCTTTACCCATGCACATGTAGACCCTGTCTCATCACAGGTCCTGAAAGTTCTGGCAAAGAATGAGAAAGGAATCAGTGTCATGACTTTCTGAATTCCTTAAAATCGAAGATAACTCACTGACCCTTTTGTCCACTATTTGAAGAGACCCTGCATCTGGTACACCCACATGAACCTCCGGAAGGATAGTCATAATCAAGTAAAGCTATGGGCAGAACCCGTATGGAGAAATAGGTTTCCAAGGAGAAAGCCTCTTCTTCTGTTTTATCAACTGGTAAAAAGCCAATTCCTCCCCAGAATGGCCTAGACACATATTAAAAGAAATGCATTCCGTGAGCACTGGAAAAACCTTAATTAAGTCTGTTTCTCACATAGGCCAACCTATTTCAGGCTTTACTGGAAAGCCCTATACTGTCTCATACGATTTCTCTGAACACAGTCTTTTCTTGAAATGCATTCTAATTGACTGGTGTTGAAAACCACCATAAATCAAGGCTATGGGTATCCAGGCTTCGATATCATTAGTATCTGCAGCAATCTGGCTTGAAGTCCTCAAAGTGATTCCCTAGTCATCTTGGTGCTATGGTTTGCTGTCATTTCCAGTGACCCATAGACTTCTGTGTTATTTTTCATAACATCTGATCTGTTACCAGTGGTAATGTTCCTGCTTAGTAAATTTACCGATAAATTTTAGAAAAAGAAACTTAGTAGAAAGCACCCCACCTTATGTGTCAAGTTGGCTGCTAAAATATTGTATACATGATACATATTATTTTACATCAAGTCACATTTACATGACTCAGATGTGCTAGCCACTAAAAGGATGCTTCTCCAATCCTTCAATAAAGCAAAAAATCATTTTGTAAAGACAGTGAACACTTGATAATTTATCTTATCAGTAAATTCTTACTATCATGACATATGTGTGATTACTATTGAAGAGCAAAGGATAGGATGGAATGGAAAAAGGGGGGCAATTATCACACACACACTTGTATGCATGCACCCCATTTTCCTGTTGCAAATAGTTTTGGGACCCGAAATCCTGAGAATTACTTCAATTTTCTGTTGTGAATATGTACAGGTGACAGAATTCGAGTTCCTGCCTTGTTTTGGAGTTTTCTTTCTTTTTCTATTTTTTCCTTTCTGTTTCCATCCTTGAGCACTATGTAGGGACAGCCTGGAATTTATGCTTGTGAAAGGCAAAATGTGAAACAAATTCAGATGCTCATTAAACTACAACATTGGCATTTTCGACACCCCCAGGAGGATTTACTGCGTCTTTCTCCTCAACCTGGGAGCATATGGCTTCCTCATTGTTCTTTCTGGGCTTGAAATTCTCCATTGCTCTACTCTGGCTTTCTTATTCAAAGTGCTAAATGCCAACTTCTTAGATTTCACTCTTTTTGTTCAAAACCTATATGAACACACTAACATATATAAGCAGTTATAGAGTGTGCTTCAAACTTCTATTAACTTCAGTGCAATAACTAATCGTTAACAGTGAAAAAATACAATCTGAATAATATTCATAGCAATAGAGATAAAAATACTGGCTCATTATTAAAAGTGTATTTCATATGTATTTTCCTTCACATAAAGTCCCCAAATTTTATGTAGTTTTCCCGGTCAATTCAACACTTACTGTGTTCTTACTATGTGAAAATAACTATACGAAAGCACCACGAGTAATAAAAAGATAGAGAAGGCACAGTCCCTGTCTTCAAGAGCTTTATCTCCAATGGGAGAGACATACAAGAAGCCTTGAATTAAAGTACATCAGAGAATTAAATTGTTGCCATAGCACAAAAAAGGAGCAATTATGCCAACTTAAAAAGAAATAAGATGTCTTTGCAAAGTAAGGACATTTGCATTGAGCCATGAGAGCTGATAAGAAACTTGGTTGGATAGTGAGAAGAAGGGTATTTCTGGTATTTCCTTCTTTCTTTTCTTTTCTTTCTTTCTTTTTTTTTTTTTTTTTTGAGACAGAGTCTTGCTCTGTCACCTGGGCTTGAGTACAGTGGTGCGATCTCAGCTCACTGCAACCTCCGCCTCCCAGGTTCAAGAGATTCTCCTGCCTCAGCCTCCCGAGTAGGTGGGATGACAGGCACATGCCACCACACCCAGCTAATTTTTGTAGTTTTAGTAGAGATGGGGTTTCACCATATTGGTCAGGCTGGTCTTGAACTCCTGACCTCGTGATCCGCCCACCTTGGCCTCCCAAAGTGTTGGGATTATAGGCATGAGCCACCATGCCCGGCCGAAGAGGGGTATTTCAAACGGAGAGCTTTCCTTTGATGTATCCATTTAATATTTCAGTTAATAACCAATTTGTAAAAGTAAATGTACCAATTTACCATGGTTTCTGACAATTAGCTTTTAAAATAACTTGCATTTTTTCTCATTTATATGTTCAAAATAATAAAGCATTTTAAGATTTGGTAGTTCTCTCTCTCTTTCTCTCTCTCTGTCTGAATTGCTCCAATACAAGAATAGAGTTATCTAAGTCAGGCTTTCTGAGCAAACTAGGTTGTTGCTAAATCTGTTTAAATTGATGTAGATTTCTTGTACCTTTTATCTTAGATTTCAATTGAAATACATGAATTCAACTTCAGTACTGACAAATAAAAACCTGATCTTACTATCATGAAAAATCATATTTTGAAGCAGCACTCCAGTTCTCAATTCTGTTTGTTCTGAGCCAGTTATTTTTCATTCCCCTTTAAAGTTTCTATTTAAACGCACCTCTTTGTCATACGCTGATAAATATTAAAATAACAGGAAAAATCTGCCTGACTTATTTAAGCTGATAATAAGAACAAAACACGGGATGTGTGTCTCCTCCTTCCTTTTCTAACCGTGGCTAAACGTTAAGGAGATTTTGAAACCCATAATTACGTAATAATTGGTACCACTACATTCTCTTCCCAGTGAAAAGCCAAGATTTTTGTAGTTTGCCACAGAGACGGAAAGAAACAAATTGCCTGAGTGGTACTGTCATTTCTTTGCTCCATTGTTTGAGAAGACTTTATCAAAAGAATCCCTAGTTGTCAAGCTGTAGTTGCTGTGCCAATAATCACAAAAGGATCTTTCCAACCACATCTTTGGTTAATGAGCTAATTTATAGAACCATAAATTGCACATATTCTCCTAATGTTTGTCAGTATTTATTACAAGAAAAAGAAAACATAGTCTAAATAATCAAATTGATGTAAATTTGGCTAACAGAAATGTGAGCAATATTGCCTCACTGGTAGGCCAATATGATGAAATGATTGGAGTTTCAAAACTACCTCCTTTGATCTCCAAGTATGTAACACGAGTTATATGTTAAAACATCCTATTTTGTTTCTTTTTATAAAAGTTCTAAAGGAAATAGTACATGCAGCACACCAGGTTTTTGAAGTCCATAGAGTACTACTTACTTCTTTATATTTCATATTACGGGGCTCTAGAGTAAACTCACCTTTACTTAATATCTTTCTTTCACTTTTTTTTCTCGTTCTCAATCTTTCTCTTATAAAAATATTTTAAAAAGCGTGCACCACAAATACTTCAGAAGCCAATGAGCCAATAGAATCTGCTGCTTTTGTTCCCTTCTTTTAGAAGCTAAGCTTTTGTAATACTTCTGTTATACTTATGATCAGGATACCAGAAAGAAAACACAACAACCAAGTGAGAAAGATTTTAAGTATGAAGTGCTGCTGGAAATAGAAAAGCGTGTGAGGAATTGTTAGGTGTCAGGTGTTAGGTGATCTCAGTGTGAGTTCATCTTAATTGTTTCTCCTGTGGTTTTTCTCAAATCTACTGCTAACAATAGTAGGGAACAGATTTAGGAGAAAACATTATTTGGATTTTAACAAATATCATAGAACTGGTTGCATTTTGTGTGAAGAAGAATTTCAGTTCAACAGAACTCCATGATGTTCCTTCAAGGTGGCCCTTCCTCTCTGCAGCTCTCAACACACCAAGAAAAGTGGATGCACTGTCCTGAAAGATGAGAGGTTGGGTTCTTAAAAAACAAAAAACAAAACAAAAAAAAAAACACCGTTGAGGAACAAAGTTGGATGCCCTCCAAAAGAAATGATTCGTGACTTGGAAAGAGCCTTTGGTTTCACACCTGGAAAGGATGTAGATTCAAGTGGGATCTATAGTTGACATTAAGAGGGAAACCACTAACACATCCGCAGGGGCCCTCAGGCCAACGTGGAGCACCTTAGGTCTTTGAGGTTAGCTCTCCTGGAGTTTATTGGGGCCAGCAAGCTGAGGTCAAGCTGCACTGTCAATACAGCTCTGTCTCCTGCTCCTCTTTGGGGAAGAAGCAGCATTACCCCATGTTTATCATGTTCTGAAAGCCTGCACATACAATGGGCAAATTATTTAGTACGGCCTTTAATGTGGTTTTAATAGAGTGAAGTAATGCTCCAGTGTACCTTAGAAAAAAGTCACCAACAGACATACTTTTGAGAGCCACAATATATACAAACAACGCTATTGTTCTAAAAAACAGTTCTGAATAAGAGGCACGTTTATTATTCTATCCTGAAACATTGAGATAGACCTTATGACATGGCCTACCTTGTGGGTTGACTCTGGAGACAGAAGGCTGACTAGCAGCTGGGGACCTCCTGTGGAGACAGAGAAAAGAAGGACTGAGTCTGTGTATCAAAACTCCCCATTCCACCCCTGACACCCCACCCTCATGGTTACTGGGGACTTTTCCAGGTCATAATGAACTATGTAGTGACATAATGCTATCTCCAGAAGGCAGGCTCCTGTAATCCGGGTAGATGACTGCAATTCTCTCACATCCAGATGGACTGCAATTCTCTTACATCCAGATGGCCTGGAATTTCCTTCTTCAAGGGCCTCAGGATGCTCAGACTCTCCAGGAAGGAAGTTGTTTACTCCAGGTCCCCAACCAGCCCCCTGTTTTAAGTTTTGCTGTTCCAAGAAGCCCTCAGAAAAGGAGTCGCTTGCTCAGGCGTCACTCGAAATGTCAGAGTGAATCTCAATTCCTTTGGGCAGTGCTGTAAAAAGTTATAGCCAGAGGAACCCTTAGCGATCAATCACTTCAGGCCCCTAATTTTTGTACCTCAGGAGACTGAGACCTAGAGAGGTGAAGTCACTTGCCAAGGTCACACAACCACTGGGAACAGTCATCCAGCTTGCTTTACTTAGGGAACAGAATTTACATGGAGGAACTGGGACATCATTCTACGTCATAACAAGCCTGCTGATGTCAGGGGTTAAATGAAACAGGCAAACCCATGTTCTCATAGTACTGGGGCTTCTCCTTTTTTCTTGTTTCTTTTCCTTTCTCTGCCCCAAACCTTTCAATTTCACTGCTCTTACCATTCTTCTCATGTTTTGCAGAACTTCTACCAGACTCTCCTGTTTCCTGCTGCATTGCTGGAGAACTTCTCAGGAATACTATTGAGCAGGGCTCTCAAACTTTAGGGTGCATCAGAATCACCTGGAGGTCTTATTCAGACACACTGCTGGGCCCTATCCCCAGAGTTGCTGATTCAGTAGGCCTGGGATGGGCTTAAAAGTTTGCCCTTATAAGAAGTTCCCAAGTGGTGCTGATGCTGCTGGTCTAAGGACCACATTTTCAGAAACACTGGTATTAAGGATTCTCTGCTCCACTAAGGAGTAACAGGACATTTGCAATGAGCAAGAGAGTGAGACTCTAGTCCAGTGGTTCTCAAACATGGATACGCATCAGACTCATTTGGGGAGCTATTAAATTTCCTTTCCCAACCCTGAAGAGTCTATTTCAGTATATCTGAGATAAGGCCTGGGAATCTGTATTTTTCACTTCTCTTTGCATTCTCATGTACAGGCAAGTGTAAGAACGAAGCCAAATTCTAAATGACAAAGAACAGCCTGCATCGTTGTTGCTAAAGAAGAGTCTTCCTACTGGTGTGGCCACAGAATTATTTCCCTAGGTTTCTCTACTGCTTTAAATTAATCTCTGGTCCTTTAGGGACAATCTAGCTTGTAGGTGCCCATACCTAGTAGCTGTAGTCTATAGACAGGGTCCACATCTACCATTAATTTACTAGCTGGGTGATCTTAGGCAGGGTACTTTTAAACTCTCAGTGGTATGAAATTTTCACATATGACAAGAGAAGAGAAATTATTATCTAGTGATTGCTTTTCTCTGCTAGGCTGCGCTAGGTATTTCTTAGCTTCCACTGGGAGTATTATCACCCCATTTTAAGGATAAGAAGACTGAAGCTCAGAGAGGTTAAGAAACATACTGACACATGATTTATAATTGGCACAGCCAGAATTCAAAGCTAAGTCTTTCTGAACCCAAAGTGCATGCTCTTTCCACTATACTGTATGCTGATAACACCTGCACTAATACTGAGGGTGGTTTTTCAGGAAAATTAAGAGATTAAATTCCAAAATCCTTAGCCTGGCATTCAAAGTCCTTGCTCTCTAGCCCCAACATCCTTTTTCCAGCTTTTCTCTCATAATTCCTCATTGCCAGACCACTGACTGGCTCTGCGCTCTCATGCATACTGTACTTCTCTTTTGTAGCACTTTAAAATTATAGCTTAAATAGGCTCTGTCTAGTTAGTGTTCAACACATAGTTCCCTAGATTAAATGTAAACATTATGTGAGCAGGGTACAACTTGTTTACCGCTTGATCCCTGGCACCCAGGATGGTCCTTCATATGACAAGCATTCAGTAAATACTTATTGAATAGAAGAATGAATGAATGAGGGACAGAGCTGACTCACACTTGCCAAGGCCAAACTTGTTCACTTCTTTTTCCTTGAATATGTGCTGCCCCTTTCCTGCCATTATTCAGGCCATTCATTTCCCTGTCAAGGAAGCTGTCTCCACATCAAACAATCTACCCATCAAAGGTTAAGTTAAGGTTAACTTAAGGTTAAGTTACCCATCAAACCTTCTCCAAAGGATGCCATCCTCTTAGCCAAGAATGGTTTCTATAATCTCTCATGGTGCTTTACTTGTACTTTTAGGGTCATTTCTTCATGTTAAGTCCATATTGGCACATATTATCTCCACTAGTAATCTGTGACCTGTTGATGGCAGGATCCGGTTCTGATCCCTTTGCTTACATACTCTTCAGGTCCTGCCAATTTGCCTGGCAAATAGTAGGAACTCCAAAATGTTAATAGAATGTGGATTGAATAACCCGTTGATGTGAAAGTGGTTTGAGAACCAAATACTCTATATGACTATTTTATCTGGTTTCCTTTTCACATGCAATCTTGGTTCTATATGCCACTTGCCATTCCTCGAACACAGCACTCTCTTTTGTTGCTGTGCCTTTGCACACATTTTGCTCAGTTGAATACTTTTCTTCTCTTTATGTGGCTAGCTCTTTCATATGTCCTAGGACTCTGTTCAGGCATCACCTCCTCAGAGGAGCCTTCCCTCTGTGAGTGGCCCTCACCTGTGTTCTGTAGTTTCCTGTGCTTACTGAACCATTGCATTGCTCATTCTGTATTGTATTTCCCATTTTCCTTTCTTTCTCTTCAACTCATCTATGAGAAATTTAAGCAATGATTGAACATTGTGCACAACTGTAACACAGGGATCTGGCATAATATTCGGTATGATGTAGGTACTTAACACATACGCACTGGATTAATAATACATTTTAATAATTTTATCTTGCACCTTTTCCTGAGTTCCAAAGAAGACTTTTGTGAAAGAAGAAACTGAACTAGGAGATCCCAAATGTTAGAAATCTCTACTTTCTTTATAGCATGTCGAATCACAGCGCCCAATTCTCTCAATGACTTCTTGGAAATTACACATATTATACAAATTCTTTTGTCTCAGAAGTTAATTTTGAAAATATGGCTTTTATTTAGAGTTGTCAATTCAGATTAGCATCTCTGTGTGGAAGCTTTGGAAAGGCAGGGACCATCTTTATTTGGTTTGTCAATTATTCATGAGACCTGGAGCAAAGAAGAGGCTCAATACATTTTCAATGAATAAATGACTTCTGCAAGCCACATGATTGCTTGTAGGGAGTGAGAATGCCAGACAGAAAATTGTAAGGAGTGCCAGAGGAAAGTGGTATTGGTTGCTCAGTTTCCAAAGTCCCTAACTTATGGAAGAATCCTAAGAAGTTATGTGGCTGATTGCTGAAGATGGTGATATAAATAGGGAAGATAATATGGCCATGGCAGTTCATACTTTCCAGCCCTGAATAGCACAGTGGAGAGAGAACTGGACTGTGACTAAGAAGACAGGAATCCTAATCCTGGCTCTGGCACCTTCCCACTGTTGCCCTTGGGCAATTCACGGGACCTCTTAGTTTCTTCCTCACTTGAGAAGAGCAGGCAGCAACTAACATTTACTGGTGATTTACAATGTACCAGGTCCTGCGTGAGGAGTTTTACATATATTGCTTCACTTCATCTGAGGAAATTTGGCCAGGTTCATTCCAGCTCTGAACGCTCAACATTTTATGATCCTCAGTTAATTTAATTCACATGCCAAAGTACATACAGCAATAAAAGACATTTTGGATAGATATACACTAAAAAAATTAAGTGGTTATTAGTTCTTTCCTGAAGATTACATACATGTTGATTAAATTATGCTTTGGAAGAACATTAACACAAAGAAGTTACATTATTTCCTGATAGCCACAGGTGATATTCAAATGTTGATGACAAAGTCGATTGATAAATGACACCTCTTTGCTCCCAGCTCCATCCCCTGGCTATCAGACTGCTGAATGGTGGGCACACTCACTTGCGCACCTGATTACTCCAGCAGTCTGTTTAAAGTCAGCAAGTGCTTTAAGAACGCTTATCTGAATTAACAACTCTAAATGAAAGCCATATTTTCAAAATTAACTCCTGGGACAAAGGAAGTGTAGGTTTTAATTTGCAGCCAAGAAATACAGGTCCAATCAAGCATCCCTCAATGGGATATTTCATGAAGGTGCAAGGAAACCACCTCAACAGGAACTTTGAGATTTCCACCCTTTGGGTGGTAAAGCACAAGCAGACAATGGACTGCTTTTATGCATAGCAAAGAGCCAAAAGATAAAAGAAATCTTGACTTATGAGAAGTATAGTTCTATGTGGGAGTTCCTTTTCCTACAATAAACCACACTAACCAGATGTCTCATGAAAACCACTCCTAGGACATAACTATTGCTTAAATGCTACATTCAAGGCAGGGAGTGGCACCCTGGATCCGAAGTCAAATATCCCAGAAAGCAGTATCTGAGTTCTATGAATTCTACAGTTTCAGCTGTTAAGATAACTCTGTGTATACGTGTGTGTGTGTGTGTGTGTGTGTGTGTGTTGGGGTGGGGGTATGCTTTCTGTATGTTGTATCCATTCCTGCCAAACATTATTGTCTTCAGTTCCTTCTCTTGGCTTTTCTTTAGTGGTTTGAAGGTATTCACTATCTAGAAATAAAATGGAGTGCATTAAATGGACAGTCAGTTTTCCAACCTGCCCCTGCCAGGCTGCTCCAGAGATGGCTAATTGATTTCATTGATTTCAGCTCCCCGATGTCTGAAATCCATTATTCAGGACTGAGTCTGAGCTAGACTGCACCATTCTCAACTCCCTTTGGTGAAGCTCTAGTGGTAAATGTGCCCTGTCTTGAATTTTTATTGGTGACAAGGTAGTACTTGCAATCAGTAACAGGATCAACTCTGTACACATGGGTATGAATTTGAGAAAGATCATTAGATACAACTGTCTTACCACTGGAGGCCTGCTTTGTGTGATAAGCATGGCTTGCTTTGGACAAAGGGTGACACAAGGGGCCATGACTTGAAGGGTAGTCCTCAGCCAGAGTGTGGGAAGGGCTGTGCTTCAGCTATGCTATGGCAATTATGGTCTTGGGGTACTTGGTTCCTAAAAGTTCACAAGGACCAAAACCCTCAAGGGTTTGGAAAGGCCTGATTATTGAGAAAGTCGTTTCAGTTGGCACAGCTTATTCATCAGCAGGGTTGGGCTGAATGTTCTGATACTACTAACAGAGGTAAAAACCCTCAAACCCACGCTAACAGATAAGAATGAGAACACCACCACCCACCCCGCCTTCTCCCTAGTGCTGTGCAATGTAGTGGTTCTCAGTCCAGCCATGCTTAAGAAGCCTTTAAAATGTGTCCATATTAATCCCTTCCTCCCCATTCCCATCTCCATCATTCTGGTTCAGAGCTATACCCTCACATTTAATTCCTGAAAATATTGTTTTAGCTACTGTCTGTCTTCAGGCTTTCTGATCTTCATCTATTCCATAAGTTCTTCCTAAATGTCTTTCTGTTCCAAAGCCTTCCAGGGACTTCTTCCTATAACCCAGAAGACTTAACAGGTTTGGCAAATGAAAAGAGCACTGCAATGACAGGATTCCAGGTTTCAAGGAAAACTCTATCGCCCACTGGAAGCTGTACGTTCCTGCCCAAGTCATTTAATCTCCGTAAGCTTTGTTTCCTTATCCATAGAGTGGGGGTAACAATACCTTTATTCGTTCAATACCATGAATATCATTTATGGTGATCTAAGCTGACAACAGATATGAAAACCCCAAAGTGTTACACCACTTCTGGATTCAGCAAGAGAAATGTAACGATCCATTATAATAGCTCACCTTTATTGAGCACCTACTTTGTGCAAGATGCTGTTTTAAGTGCTTTGCAAATATCAGTTCATTTAATCCTCACAACAACCCTATTTTACACATTAGAAAACTGAGATATAGAGAGGGTAATTAGCTTGCCCAAGTGCATCATTTTCGAGGGGGTAGAAATGGGCTATGAAGCCAGAGGCCATATTCTACAAAGAAAAAATCATAGAGAAGGGATCAATCCTGCAAATATAATTTTCTAAATAATTGGTGGTCTTTCCTCCAACAATTATTTATTCAGAAATTCATATATGTGATGAATTTTTATGAAGCACAAACTGTATGTCAGGCATTCTGCTATTCTTGGGAATTCAAGAAAAACTAAACCCAATTCTTACTTCTAAGGGGCACACAATCTAGTGGTGGGCAGAGATCCATAAAGATAGTGATAAGGTTTTCAGAGTACTCTGGATCCAAATGAGGGTCACTCAGCCAGGTTTGGTGAGGTCAGGGAAAGCATCTCAGTGAAGGTGATACTAGAGATGGGACATAAAGACAATCAGGATTTGGCCAAGCAGACACTGGCAAGTGGAAACAGACATTTTAGGAAGAAAGAACAGCAAGTCCATAATTAGGATAGAGAAGAGAGTATGCAGAGAACAATAGACCATGATTATTGAACATAGTTCCACATGGCTAGAGACCTGGTCTGATTGTTTACACTGCATCCTACAGCATTTTGTATCAGAATGTAAGCCCTAAAAGAGGAGAGAACTTGTCTGCTCTTGTCACTATTATATTACCAGTGCCTGGTACCGATGGGGGTGCCAGTAGTTATTTGTTAAATGCATATATCCATGTATGAATGGATGGTACGTACTAAATAAATACTAGTTGGATGGATAAATAGATAAGTAAATAAATAAATAAATAAATGGAGTTCTACCCAAAAGAGGCTGAGACAAGCCTCTAGATTTCATATACATTGCACTAAATATAAACCCAAGCAACTACCAATCAAATTAAGTTGTCTTGGGTGCCAAGCACCAGCATTTAAACTTTATCTTAATGATAACACTGGACCACTGAAATGCCTCAAGCTGGAGGGTGACACAGTCAAACAACATGTGAGAAAGATCACTCATATGGAAGTTTGATCAGAGAATACAGAGTCATCTCACAAGAAAGCCTAGTCATAAAACAGTGAAAGAAAAAGCAAACATTCAAAGCAGGGTTTACTCCCACTTTTAACGAATCTATTCTATGAAAATTTGTATGAAAGCAAAGCAAAGGACTGAAAAATAATTTCACAAAGACTGGAGATATAGGATACTCTGTAGTTCATCTAATTCTGAAAAATTAGATGTAGGTTTTGGCCCTGATGTGTCTCTAACTTATGCGGTGGGAGGGAGTTGTTAGCAAGTCACTGGATTCTTGAGAGCTTAGGTTTCTCCTAAACAAGAGAATCAATGGTCTCAAAGGCCTCCTCCAGTCCTCTCATTCCAGGATCATGGGTTCTATGACTCTCTGACCTTTGTGACACTTTTTTAAAACATGCAGAAGAGTGAACTGAACAGAACTTAGCTTAGGCTCATAGATTTGAAATGATTTTGGAGAAAGTGTTACTGCAAGGAATATAAAGTTCAAACCCTTCATTTTATAGATATGGAGATCAAGGATCAGCAACATTAATTTAAATGCCAAGATCATATAATTAATTGAAGGTGGAGGAGAAGATAATTCCATGCTTATTCATTAAACTGCATGAACTTGTTTATAGACAATAAAAAATTAGGCAAATTGAACTTGAAGTTTCTGCTACATTTAATTTTAAGTTTGAATATCTGAATTCATTAATAACTTATTCAAAAAGACTTTTAATGGAATTTATGGCCGTTACTGGTCAAAGTGGTAAATGTAAAAGTCAATGAAAAATAAAATCCTCCTTTTGTTCTTTCATTTGTGAATTCCTACTTGGTACTGAGTCTTATGGGTACAAAAACTAATAAGACCCAGACTAGGTTACTTTTAGTGTTGTATGAGTTCTAAAATACTATGGTGCACCATCCTATTTTCAAATTTTATTGTGTATATTAACTTAGCTTAGAGGACAATTTTCCATGTGATAGTTGTATTTTTTAAAATGCTGCTCAATATTTTTTGCCTTTATGTTAGGGATTCAAACTCCACAAAAAAGTCAATGCTTACTTGTTAGATGTACCATGAAGGTTTGTCAGTATAGTGAAGTTGTTTCTCACACTTCGCAAGCTGGCAAGGACCTAGAAGAAAAATGTTTTAAATGATTAAGGACAAAAGAAGACAAATGGCCAGGTTCAGACTTAGAAATCAGCGACAGTGAAAGCAAGCCAGGACCAGCATAATACATACCTGGGCAAAAGGAGTTACAATCAAGTCATCGCCGTGTCTGGTGAAAAGAGAAAAAAAGAACCTTTAGAAATTTACTTGAATTATAACTGTGACATATAAGCTATAATATTAAATTTTATCAGTGTTAACAACACAAATGTTATACAAGTTCTTCTACCTGGATATAAGACAGGACTCACAATTTGGCATGAAAGGGTATTCCAAGAGCTTGAAAGGAAAAAATTAGTACCAGATTCATGACTCCTGAATTTACAGTGACTACACATAAAAGCATTTGCAAGTAAGCATATATCCTCAGGATATATTCCCATTAAATAACAGATCCAGAGTACTGTAATTCAAAGCAACTTGTGGATTTTTGTTGCCAGAGCCAGGAAATTCAAAGGGAGGGCTGCTCACAGGGACACACACAGTTGGAAAAACTGGTATAACAGTCTGGATAAAGGTTAACTTTGGATTTCCTGGCTTTTGTTGATTCGAACCACAGCTTTAATGCCATTTAAACACAGATTTCTGTCTGGGAATCCCATTACTTTTTGTTTTTAATATAACTTTTTCTTAAAGTACATAAGGAAAAGCTTTTAATAGGAGTGTATGGCTGGACCTGCCATAATCATACCATTGTCACTCCATTTTGTCCCAAAGAACTGATTAAGCTGTACCTAGTGTTATGTAAATCTGTATTTAGGAAGAGTCAAAAATGTGTTTTCAGAAGTGCACACTGTCTCTCTGGTACATGCTTTGAGAAATCTACTTAAACCCACATTCAGCAAACTCTCCATTGAAGGTACTAGAAGACATGTTGGTTTGAGCTACAGTCACAATATCAGGCCACTTTGCTATTACAGTGTGAATCATCATAGCAGCACAGAAATTAGTAACAGTGAACTTCCCTCAGTGTCTAGCCTACCTTCCCTGTCCTCATAATTGTCACACAAATATGGCACCTTCTTTGTTAACTACATTAGTGCAACCAATAATTATTAATCATGTGCCCTGTACCAGGCACCACACAAGGCCTGGGGCTCCAGAGTTGAACAACACATACATCCATTTGGGCCTCTCCTCTGTCATAGGCTTTTAACTTGACATCTTATTTAATATGATACTTTTCTTTCCACCTTTTTCTTCAGCTAGAAACCTCCAAACTTCAATTTAATCTGGCAAGTGTCTTCTGTGCCCACTTTGTACAATGACAATAAAAAGAATACTGACAAGGAGTAAGCATTATTTGTGTGACTACTGTTGTCTGCCAGGCCTTGTGGTAAGCAGTTTACAAGTATTATCTCATTTAATTATTGTAACAGGGCTCTGCGGCTGGTACTCTTAATATTGCTATTATATAAATGACATCGATCCACAGAGCAGTTAACTAGCACATACCTAGTAAGTAGAAGAACTGAGACTGATTCCAAATGTAAGAATTTAGACTGTTTGGTTTCAAAAATCTGTGCTTTTAAACACTATGCTTCATTTTTGCTGTTGTTGTCATTATTTTGCTTTGTTTTGAGACAGGGTCTAGCTTTGTCACCAAGGCTGGAGTGTAGTGGCGTGATCTCAGCTCACTGCAACTTCTGCCTCCAGGCTCAAGCAATCCTCCCACCTCAGACTCTGGAGTAGCTGGGACTACAGGCACACAACACCACATGCAGCTATTTTATTTATTTATTTTTGTATTTTTCTGTAGAGACAGTTTTGCCATGTTGCCCAGGCTGCTCTCAAGCCCTGGGCTCAAGCAATCGGCCCACTTTGGCCTCCCAAGTGCTGGAGTTACAGGTATAAACCACTACACCCAGCCTATGCTTCCTATTTTATGACTTGCTGCATAGTTGACATACCAAATCATACAAAATATCCATGATCTCCAAAATTGAAACAAAGTAGGGGAAACAAAAAATATTTTAAAAACTGTAATGGACATTTTAATATAGAATGAGAATTACAAACAATGGGTATACTTCATGAAGTCCAAAAGAAACATGATAATTACAGGTTAGAGAAAGTAGGAAAGTCTTGATTGAGTGAGCAGTGTTTCAGATGAACTTTGAAGGATTTAAAAAGTCAGGGATGGTAGATGCTGCCAATGAAGAGAAACGGCAGGAACAAAGCCATTGAAATGGGAAAATACTGAACACGCTTATTAAGATATTTGATGGCTATTTGGGTGGAGCAGAGCATATTAGCTATAGACATTTGTAGAGAATAAGGATAGAAGGCCTCCCACACTCATATTATGGACAGTCCAGACAAAGATTATAGAGTCAGTACTTAACTCCATAGAAAGAAATGACCCAGGCTGGGTGCGGTGGCTCATGCCTGTAATCCCAGCACTTTGGGAGGCCGAGGCAGGCAGATCACCTGAGGTTGGGAGTTCGAGACCAGTCTGACCAACATGGAGGAACCCTGTCTCTACTAAAAAAAAAAACAAAATTAGCTGGGTGTGGTGGTACATACCTGTAATCCCAGCTACTTGGGAGGCTGAGGCAGGAGAATTGCTTGAACCCAGGAGGCAGAGGTTGCAGTGAGTCGTGATCACACCATTGCACTCCAGCCTGGGCAATAAGGGTGACACTTTGTCTCAAAAAGAAAGAAAGAGAAAGAAAGAAGGAGAAAAGAAAAGAAAAAAAGAAAGAAAGAAAGAAAAGAAAAGAAAAGGAAAGGAAAGGAAAGGAAAGAAAAGAAAAAGAGAGAGGAGAGAGAAAGGAGCCAGTGAAGGTTTTTAGTGAGATGGAAAGTGAGATGGGCCAACAGAAAAGTGTTTTAGAAAGTAAAATGCCTTGGATGTGGAGGGATAGATTGGAGAGGGGACAGACCTGGAAAGAATAGTTAGAAATTGCACCCATTCTGATGAGAAGCAATAGGTAATGCCAAGAAAGGGACAGAATGAGACAACTTGAAGAGAGCCCAGAGGTTTGGCAGAACTCAACATTTAATTGGATAAGGGGTCATAAAGAAATATAATTTTCAATTTTAAAAATGGATATCTGAGAAAACAGTGAAGCCATAAGGAAATGAGGAGTTTCCCCTCCTGTTGGGGGAGTTTAAGGTAGTCACTGAGTTTTTAAGGTACATGTTGAACTTTAAGGTACTGATTTATATCCGGGTGGAGACATTGAGCAGGAAGACTGAGATATGGGAATTCCAGCTATAGATTTAGGAGTTTCCTACAAAAGTAGGGATAGTTAAGGCCATGGCAGGAAGTGGCCCGATGAGGGGTGGTACATATAAATAGGGAGCCAAAGGAAGAGCCTCAGGGTTCTTGGAGAGATACAAAACAGAAAGAATAATCAAGAGAGGAGCAGTTGTGATAAATGGAGTGTGGTGAACTGTATCAGAAACTGACCCTTTCCAGCCATTTTTCCCAAGATAAACTTTGAGATGGGTGAAGATCTTGTAGTTTGTTCTGATTCTTTTCTTTCCTTCTTTCTTGCTTTTCTTCTTTCTTTCTTTTTTTTTAGGCTAGTCAACTGAAGTGTTCTGATTTCTGATGTGAAGTTCACATTGTTCATAAGACAACAGGATGAATTTGGGACAAGATAACGGATTTAGATTTAAGCGCATCTTCTATGACTCCCGGATTTCCGGAGTCTAGTATCTAATAAAAGCTAAATAATATAAGTAAATCTCATGCATAGGTGGTACCTTGAGCTGATGTATTGTTGAATGAGTTGGAGGAGTTATTAAAACTGTACAATCCAAAGATTAAAGAAACATTAATAGGGCATAATGTCAACATGACTTTATCATTATGGAACTTTTGAAGTTTAGGAGAACAGAACTTTCATTCAGAAGCAAAAAATAGATTTTACAGATCCCCAGCATTGGTTCCCTTAAATAATTTGAGCTGCCAAAGCTAATGCTGTATGTTAGAAAATTGCTATTAGAGAATCAATCAGATAATTTATAGAAAGTAACAGAAAAGAAACAAAACAAAACAAAAAACTTCTCTTTGAGTGCTACCAGATTATTTATGGAACTATTATACATTTTTAAAAATCATAATTTGATAAATCACTAGTTAAGAATCAAACGGCATAGAAATAACAAAACATTTGATCGATTATGAAAACTGATACACTTCTTACTTTCCCAAACCCCTGGAGAAGGCAATGCCTCTCAGGAGCAAGTCCAGATATTCAGAACCATTGCAAGAGCAACATCTAGTGACAAAGCCAGCATATTACAAATTTGTAGAATAACTGGAAATGAGCACTCCAGTCTTAGTACTGAGTCATAGAATTGAGTGTATGTAGGTCTGTTCTAAACAATAAAATGATTTTCTAGAAAGCAGAAATACTGCCTTTCACTGCCACACTCTGAATTTTATTAATTCATTCCACCTTTCTCTGTTTTCTCACTACACACAGAAACTAACTTGTAATTTCCTTGATTTTTGTCTGTCATATAGAGAGATATATACTATAGTGGTTAACACACAGATTTTGGAGCCAAAGAGCATTGGTTTGTTTCTCAGCTGCATTATTACTGGCTATGAGAAATTAGGCAACCTCTCCATGTCTCAACATTTTTACCTGTAAAACACGGTTCTGTGAGAATTAAATTAATTATTACATATGTACAACTCTTAATAACTGCTTAGCACATAAAAGCAGATTAGTTACTGAGTTATAGTTATTATCAATATCAGTAGGTATCTTTATTTTTGTATGGATGGTCCTCAACGATTATTTTACTTACTTTTTTTAAATTTTTTTTTGGAGACAGAGTCTCACTCTATTACCTAGATTGGAGTGCAGTGCCACGATCTTAGCTCATTGCAACCTCCACCTCTCTGGCTCAAGTGATCCTCCTATCTCAGCCTCCTGAGGAGCTGGGACCACAAGCACGCACCACTACTCCCAGCTAATTTTTTGTATTTTTTGTAGAGACAGGGCTTCGCCATGTTGTCCAGGCTGGCCTCAAACTCAAGCAATTCACCCACCTTAGCCTCCCAAAGTGCTGGGATTACAGGTCACCACACCCTGCCCAATTTACAGTTTTTGAGTTCACGATGGCGCAAAAGCCATATGCATTCAGTAGAAACTGTACTTTGAGTACCCATACAACCTTTCTGTTTTTCACTTTCAGTACAGTATTCAATCAATTACCTGAGCTATCCAACACTTTATTATAAAATAGGCTTTGCTTTGGATGATTTGCCCAACTGTATGCTAACATAAGTGTTCTGAGCACATTTAAGGTAGGTTAGGTTAAGCTGTAATGTTTGGCAGGTTAGGTGTGTTAAATGCATTTTCAACTTACAATATTTTCAACTTAGGATGGGCTTTTTGGGACATTGTAAGTTGAAGGGCATCCATAATTAAAGGGTTGCATGTCTGTATTTCCAGCTGATGAGAGCTTCTTTAATCTTAATTCATGTCTGTCCACTGCAATCAAGAGGACTCATATCTATGTTATATTTACAGTTTACAAAGCACTTTCATGTACATTATTTCATGTAGTAAGAGAATGCTCCTGATCCCAGGAAATGGTGCAACCACCTATCTTCTTGAGGAAGCCTGAAACCTTCCTCTTCCTTATCCTTCAATCAAACACTAACTCCCGCTGATCCTGACTTGCAAATATGTACTAACTGCTCACTAGATCATCTGTAATATAAATCCCCATCCTCTTTCACATGAATATCATGGCAGCCTCGTGTTTGGCTCTGTAGGTTTCAGTACTAGCCTTTAAGCTTCCCTACCCTTTAAACCATTTTCTATACTGCAATCAGAGCTATTTTTAAAAATGTTGCATTGTATATTTATCTGCTTAGTAACTCTCCACTTGCAGCATAAAGGCCAATTCCTTAACATAGGCCCTTCATGATGAGGTTCCTGCTCACTTTTCCAGTCTCGTTTTTCACCACTTCCTCATCCTCTCATATCCTCTGGATCAACCACACTGAGCTGTGGTTCTCCAAAATGCTCCCACACTAACTGGAGGATTAGTTAGCACCTGGCCTCTCCTGCACGTCCTCTGCCTGCCTGACTCCTCTAGCTGAGCTGTAACCTCCTCAGAGTAGGCTGCTTTCCTGCCTGGACAGACCTTTCAAACCAGTGCATAGCTCTTTACGCCCACCCTTATCTGAAACTACTAAAACTGCCTATTGACTTACTAATGTTTCCGTACCCTTGAAGACACAGAAACTGTCTTATTTGTTCACAAAGTTCCTAAATTTACATATTTATTAAAAGAGAGAATGAATATGATCCTCCTAACAGCTGGAAAGGTAGGCAGAACAGAAATTAATAGCATTATTTTTTATTTTTCAGCCTCATTTAGAGTCTGTTTACATACTAGATATCCATATAGTTTACCACCTAGACTCCTTGGGTTCATCTTGTTCCCATTTATTGGGGAAGTCACTTAACTTCTCTGTGCCCTAATATCCTCATAACTAAAACAAGAAAGTTATAGTACCTACCACATTGGGGATATGGAGATTAAATGAATTAACATATGTAAAGTACTTTAACAGATAGCATACAGAAAATAATAAATGTGTGCTTTTATTTACAGATAATTTAGAGATAATAAAAGAGATTCAATGTCTTAAAAGCCACGGTGCTAGTAGGTGTGATGGCTATAAGTCTAACTCAAGTCTTAGAAACCACACTGCACTTTTTGCTAGTCCATCAATAAACAGGTTTTAAATTCAATTGGGTTATTATTTGTGCTTTTACTCTTGGTTCTTAGGTCTCATTTCCCTTGAAAATGAGTAGGCTCTCTCTAGAGACTACTTAGTCCACACGTAAATGGTGGCTTTCAAAAGCTTCTTGTCTGTGTAAGGCTTTGCAAAATGGGATGACCAAATGAAAAAAACATGGAGTGTCCTTTCCTGTGGCTTTGCAGGTGGATAATCAAAACTCCATTCTGTCCATGGTGGTTCCTGCCACAGTTTTCAGCAGTAAAACTGGCCTTACTAGTTTCCAGTACTTTATGTTCCCATGAGGCAATCTGTACCTCAGTATACGAAGGCATTACGTTTGGGATGACTACAACACAGGAACTGAACAGAAACCAGCAAACTATTGCTACATCTAGGAAAGCATCTGAAATTGCCTTTTGGGACCCAATGGTGATCTTGCTTTACTTTACTATAAAGCCTTATTCTGCTCTCTCCTTTG
This sequence comes from Pongo pygmaeus, assembly GCF_028885625.2. Taxonomy (NCBI): domain Eukaryota; kingdom Metazoa; phylum Chordata; class Mammalia; order Primates; family Hominidae; genus Pongo; species Pongo pygmaeus. The sequence goes on from NC_072373.2 coordinate 164,037,187, forward strand.
TTGCTCAAAGTTAAAGCCACTTTTAATTTTTCTTGTTCACATTTTTACTCTTAATATCTTTTCACTCACTCTCCCCTGACTATAATTTTCTGTTACTCTTCTGAAAAAATTCAGATGAGAGAATTTTAAAAGCTAGTGTTTCCTTTATTACTAGGATTTAATGCAATAGAATTATGCAAAGTTTTCCACCATTCATAAAAAATTCATGACAGCTCTGTGCTGGGTATGAGGTCTGTGAGCAGGGAACATCCAGCAGCCCTCACCCAATGGCCTTCATATCTAGACTCTTGGTCTATTAGCACCCTTCTTGCTTCCTGGATCTATGGTTAGAAGGCAAGAAAAGGAGCGGGAAGTGTGGGGAGCTGCTGTTCCTCTGTTTCAATTCATCTTAAAGAGTTAATAATCATGTGAAATAGCTTTAAGAGCATTACTTTAGTTCAGATTCAGATATTTGTGTGAAACTGGATTTGCCAACTTAAAACTAAATTACTAGAAAAAGCTTGATATTATTCGAACTCTACTTCTCAGTGTGTTGTGAAATATAATTCCAAAACTGACAAATATATAAAAATTTTTTCTGTGATACTGAAATATTTGAAAAACAAAATCTTGTGCTATTTTCATTCACACAAAGATTTTAATATATCCTGTTATCAGTATTTTCGATAGGGTGGTATTATGTTGCCAACCTTGTTTTCTTGGGAAAGGCTGCTTTTTATTATGAAATTGTGCCCATCCTACTTTTTATCTAAGTCCTTATCTTTAAAAAGTGAGAATGGTATTAGATAATTTACATATATAATTTTTACTTGCCTAAATTTAAAGTTGGAAAACTTAGGTTCTAAAGTTACTGGGGGCAGGGGGTGGGGCGGGTGGTGGGGAATTTCACTGGCCAGTAAAATTGAAAGGACAGTAAACTACCAGTAACAGGGATGCTGGATGCAGTGTCATTTAGAACTACACCTCTGTTTCAACTGCCGTAGATTAAGTTGGATTGTGATCTTTAAGGTCTCTTCAAGTTTAACATTTCTACGACCTTTTGATTCCAAATAATGAAACACAAGATTTAATCTGGAAGTGCGGTAGAGTTTTCTGGGGTGACTCTGAATGACTGAGATTCTTCCTGCCGTTTGGCTTGAGTCTGGAGAGCTCTTAGCCAGGGAATTAGTTTTTGGGGAATGACAAGATTTCAAAGCTAATCTTTCACCTGTAAAATACTATGTGAATTAAGCTCTAATTACTTTGAGCTCACCACATGACCTACGCTCTCCCATGATGAAGCCTAGAAAGGTGTTTATCTTGGTGAAGGAAAGAATTCCCAATATCTTTGCATTCAAAGACCCCCATTCAAACTTTTGTCAGAAATGCCTTGGGTTCTACAAGATCTACAGCAAAGTGGCTGGCTAACTACCTCTCCTGCAGCCTCGGACACCTCTACTCTGCAGTCATTTGTTTTCTACCTAGTGGTAGAGATGCCACTTTGCAATTTGAAGAACATGGATGGAAAGATTCCAAAAGTTTTTAATATGGTCAGCCTTAGCCACATCATGGGACACAGCATGATACATAGTCATGGGATAGGGGCAAGTTTCTCAATCTCTCAGAGTCCCAGTTTCATCATCTATGGAGTGGAGACAATAAAGGCACCTACCTGACAGATTAACAGAGATAACATAAGAACATGAGCTCGGCTCCATGGGAAGTGCTCATTAAACGTTATTTCCTTTCACTCTGTTATGTGTGTATGTGTGTGTTCCTCTTATCTTTCTTATTTAGCTGTAACCTCCCTGAGAGCATGCACATTTTTTGAGAATGAGATATGCTTTTAACTCATCTGTGATTTTTACACTGTTTTTTTTTTTTGTCTTTTATCACCAGAGATTGACACAATGTGTGGCACAAAGGACAGAATCAGTAAATTTTGCCGAATGACTGAAAAATGAATTTGGGCCCACACAATGATTGAGATATTTTAGGGCAGGGGTGCTTCTATTAAAATGTGCTGGCAGAAATGCCTCGAGGAATATTTTTTTGCTGGTAGCTTCAAGATTCCCCCTTTCACCAGAGGGTGAAATTTTTGACTTCCTTTCCAATAGCAGAAGAGAACAGAGTGGAATTTTCCAAACTGTAGACTTCAGGGAGCTACTGATACTTTTATGACGTATAATATAAAAACAATTGTATCTGTGCCCAGAAACCTTTTAAGGCATGAATTCCAGAATTCAATTTTATTTGGTTTTGGAAATTTAATAAATGGGTGACACAACCTAGACCTTGTTCTTTAAATAAAATTTAGAGATTTACAATTAATAGCGGCAAAACAAAAATATCAGCAGTGCTTTATAGGGCGGTGGAGTGTGTGTGTCTCACCAAGGGGCCAGGCAACAAGTGGGCATTGTGTTAAGATTTCAGAGAAGGGACACAGGCATGTGGCTGAATGACATCTTATTAAAGTCACCAAGCAAAGGCCACTGAGACAGAATGCATATAACCAATCACCATATTTCCTCTTTGCTGGAGCCTCATGAAAACTGCACATGCAGCTGAAATTTCAAGTGTGATGTATAAAAACTGTTAAGGTTCTCATGCTGTAAATGACTCAGCAGTTCAGGAAATGAAGCAAAATAATTTTTTTTAAGGTATCAGTAAAAGATGTAAAGTAAACATTGTGTCTAGGTTTTCCAACACCCTTGGAGACCCCAGCTACATATTCCGCATGCTATAGAGCATTAATGTCCTTAAAATGGTCATCATGTCACCCCTGCTCATATTCATTTTCTTCCTTCATCCTTACTGTAGATTAATGGGGAAATGTTGTTGCTGCCACTGTGACCTGGGTAGAGATGAGGTAAGTGTGAAACTGGAAGCCAGACAGAGCTTGTACTTACTGCTCGCTTGGAAGAGAAGAGTTTCTTGACATCGCCTTTGGTGACAAGTCATAGTCGCTGTCTGATCTGTAGAGAAATGACTCTCTGCGCTGGCTGTGCCCAGGAAAGGTGGCGTGAAGTACCAGCCCAGAGGAAGAGCTGGCCTGGGGATCCAGTGGACTCCGACCTGGGGAAGGGCCATTTTCCACATCAAAGCTTAAAGAGAAAGTAGGAAACTCTGGTCACATGGTAACCATGGAGGAGGACACATAGTATACACTGAGAACCAATGTGTGGCAGGTACTATACGCTAAGCATTTTACATAAAACTATGTACTATGGAAAGTTTTCATCCTCAACACAGCTCAGAGTTGCAGTCATTATTATTTTCATGTTATGTATAGGAAACCGAGTCACACTGAAGTTCAGTTACTTACCCATGCCCACCATTAGCAAATAATGGAGCCAGAATTTGAACCCAGGAGCAAACTCCATGGCCTTTCAGTGACATGAGTAACTTTGACAAATTCAGCATTGGTGCCAGGCATACAACAACTTGGTGATAATAAGCAACTCTAGAGGGGGCATTCAGCACAGCTCTAGGTGTCAGACCCTGAACTATCACATGAGTAAAGTCTTCCTGTCTGGAAGGCTTCTTCCTGTCATGAATAAATATCACAGTCTCATTAAATATACAATACACGTATTTCTAAATGTTTCAGGAACAAAGTGTTATCCTGACAACCTCCACTGGGTGATTAGATGGGAGGCCCAGCCTGAGATTTAATATTCATCTGCAAATTTAACCACAAAAAATGACTTAATTAATCTGCTAACACCAAATTACTCTCCAAGGCTGCAGAGCTTTGTCTCTGGGGGAGGATGCATTCACTGGCTCCCACAGAGGAGTACCATAAGGTTTCCTATCAGTCTTCGTCACTCTAGAAAGGTGCCCTCAAGCCCAGAATTATTTGAACATGCTCTTATCAATGAACACACAGATGGGAGCAGTAGAGATTTTGTCTCTTGTTTTCTGTATCCACACTCCTGGTATTTCCCTGGGCACTGTGCCCTTTTCACATTCTCCTTTATCATTACATATGCATTTTTTCCTGCACACACAATCTCTCTTAGCCTCAAAATGACAGTAATCCTCTTCCCTAGTATTTCTCCAGAATTCTCACTGCTCCCCAGCTAAAGCTTTGCAGAGAGATGCTGAACAAAAGACATGGGGCTGAGGATGCTCCTTTTTTCAAATTAGACCACAACAGTGAATTTCCTGTATACCAATTCAGCTGCCATGATTTATGTCTACATTCTTGGTTCTTTCCTTTCACTAGTTCTTACAACCAGCTCACTTTGGGTGGATTTTGCTTATATTTCTTCACTTTACAAAGTGCTTCCCAATACATTATTCCATTTACTCATAACAACCCTGTGAAGTATATAAAATGATCCTACTCTACATTTGAGGTAAATGAGGCTTAGCAAGATGTAAATACCTTTCTCAGAGTCATAGGCTAGTAACTTGTAGAGCAGAATCGGAAGACTCATGTCTTGCAACTAATTTCTTTACAATCTCAGACTTTCCTAATAACAGAACTCCAGAATGGCCCAATAGATAACTGAGTGAAATTCCTCTTTAGTCTCTGAATTCAACCAAAGGTAATTTGGTACATAAAGAGTCAGTTAGACTATAAGCAACCTTGGCTGCTCTCTTGAATGAAAATGAGGAGGCAGCAAATTACCCTGAAGCTGTAGGTTTCCTTGAAACATGAGGAGAAGAAATGACAGAAGGCAGGGTTATAAGGCTTCCCCAGAGACCGTTCGGAGAAGCTGCTTCTAGACAACCCACAAACTCCAGGTGTCTGATAAGAAGCAGAAAATGATAATGTCTGGGTAAAAGGCCAAAGAAAAGCTGTAACAATCCAATGTGTTTGGTCTTTCAAGGTACTGTAGATGAATTTTCTCAGTAGGCTAATGGTCTGGGATGGGGCTGCCTTTCAAAGACTGCAGGCAGACAGGCAGGCAGGTGGGCAATCACTCATACTACCAGCCTGTTTGCCAGCCTGCTTGGAGGCAGAGCTACGTTGTTAGCCACATACATTGCAGCAAGCAAAAATATAATAAAGTGACTTGTAAACTTCCCATGGGTGAGATCTGTCGTAGTTGAGCAAAATAAAAAGCCCCTTTGTGGATAAGGGCTTTTTTGTGTGCCACCCAAACCCCTAGAAACAGTAGGTCATGGGCTCTGAACTCTTTTTAAGGGCAAAGTAGGTAGGTTCTTAAAAAGTGAAGAGAGGATTACACAAAACTTAATGGTGGGCAAGAGTTTAGAAATTTCACGTATTTATGCTGTTATTCATCTGGTATGTATCTGTGCAACCTTTCTGGATATTAAAACACTAACATACTTTTAAAACTGTTAGCATCCATCCACTGCCCCAGGCCCTCCAGGATTAGCTGGACTTCTTAGTGATCCAGTAACTAAAGGATTGGTGTCTGGAAGCACTGTGCCTATGTCCATTAATTCATCAGTGCTCATGCAGTGCCAGTCATTAAATATTATGAATACCACTGCTGTGTGTATCTGTGCTAAAATCTTAGAGGAGGTGCCAAGTGGGTATGCCCACCAAGCTCTTAGAACTCTTTCCATTGAGGGTTTCCACCAAGGCTCATTCTGCCTTCTTTTTTGCTAAAGTCATTCTTAGTGGGCAGAGGGTAAGTCCACAAAGCAATACCCTTAAAATGAGCGTCACAGGCATTCTGTCCCTAGTATTAGAATCCAAGAAGTTCACTTCTGCCAGGTAAACTGGGGTTAGGCCCTGACTCCAGTGCTCTCTCCATGATGCCCCTCTTTGCTTTTGTTTTCTTTCCTTCTTACCCTACTTAAACTCATAGGAGAGCTTGCTGGAATTTAAACGAAGCCAGGGAAGAAGTCTCTGATGCAAAGAAGCAGTCTTAGGGAGACAAATGGCCTTTCATATTCCCTAGGGCACTGCTTCAAAGCAACCAACACAGATGTACAACTTTGGAACAAACATGAATCACCAACCAGACACCAGCCCCAGTCACAGCAAAATTAGCGGGCAGACATCACAATACGTCCCACAGATCCAGGGAGTGAGGAGGGGTGTGGGCAAAGGGAAGGCTGAGGACAGGCTTAATAAGCAAAATGAATATACCACACAAACTGAAATACAATTAGGAAGAAAATGGAATCTACAGTAGCAGAAACAAACATATAAATAGGGCCACTATTTGTTTAGGGTAATTTTTGCCTGTGCCTTCATCAGGACACACATTTCACCTTTAGGCCACTTTATATTTTTAAAAAATCATTATAAAAGAAATATAAGAATATTATATAAAAAGTAGACAATAGAGAAAAGAACAACATCATTACCAGCAGTTTATTTTTTTCTCTTCTGAATATTTTTTTTTTCCTGTAGGTTTGGATCTTGATTTTTTTCACAAGTATTTGTTATGTGCTACAGTTTTCAGAATTAGCATTTTCCATGAGCTGCTTCATTCAGTTGCTGTATCACAGTTTTCTCAAGCATTTTTTCTACTTTTACTCTTCATATTTGCAATTCTGAATAATGTTGCAGTTGATACCTTTGAGCTTGTAGCTACTTCAACATTTAAATGAGGTCACACAGAAGTTTCAGATAGATTAAGACAGGAAGTTACTTACAAGTTTCTGAATATTTGATTGTGACTTATACCTGCCTGGAAGGGGTTGCCCATATCTACATGGCATTGAAAGTGGCGTTTTCCCTGGGTCCAAAGACCCTGCCAAGCCCTGCTCTCTGATCTTCAGGATTCTTTATGCTGCCCGCTCACTTGGAACTGCTTGCTTCTCCCTACCTCTGCCCTGGACTGAATCAATTGCTCATCTGAGACCTAATGTTTTAACAGCCTTCTCTTGCTTTGTATCTAGTGTTCTCAGCTCCTCCAGACAGTGATGGTGGGTGATGGGCTGTATGAGAAGTGGTGCTTCCCATAACTGGAATGTCTTTCCCATTACGGTCTCCATTGAGCTAGTATCTTCAAAATTTAGTTCATGCCATCTCCCAGAGTATGCTCTCTCTGACACTGCCGTCCAGTTTGATTTTGACACATGCTCCTCCTCTGTGCTCTCCTAGATTCCTTTACCATAGTACTTTATCACAGTACTTGCAATTCTATTTTAATTCTCTATTTATTTACTGCTCCCCAATACTTTGTTCTCTCCAAGCCAGAAGGGACTCAGTATTACTAAGTATTACTCATTCTTGTAACCCAGGCATCTGGGTCAGAGCCTTGTAAATAGTAGGTCTTCAAAAAATGTGGACAGAACCAACTAAAATATACCATAACTTACTGTGAAATGTTTCTCCAATCCCTCCCCTCTTTCTGCTTCCCTATACCCACCTCAGACCCCACTGCCTTGTGTTTCTGCTGTTTCCTTTAAATGAATCTACAGAGATGTGTCATTAATTTATTTGTTCAGCCTTGTGAGACAGTGATCTGAATAAAATAAGATACATTTTTTTAAAAGCACTGCTATGTTCTCCCTGAGCAAAACAAATCTTCATAGAAATATCACTAGCTTAGCTGTTTGAGATGGTCACATCTTTACACAAACTCGCAGGAGGACAAAAGCCTTCTTATACCAGCTTCTGTCTGCCATCTTCTCATCTCTTCATTTTTCAATATGAGCAGGAAAGTTCTCTGGCCCACAATTACTCTCCTGGTGGTTTCTATTCCTGGGGAATCCTTGCAAAGCCAGCCCTGAGCTGGTGACGCATGAGCCAGCAGATGGCAGCAGACTGCCACACTGTCCTTAGGCCGCAGGCCCCAGCCTCCAAGCCCAGCAGGGGGTGCTGCTGGCAGTTTTGGAGGGAGAAACATAACTGAAGCCTTATTCATAAGCCTGGGAGGAAAAATCAGGGATAAAGAAAAGAGCCACAAGGTGTACCATGAAACCTTTGATTAACCTAAGAGAAGCTCTACTTCCTACAATTCAAGTTAAGCCAGGTGGTCGCAAAATTGCCTGCAATTGTCCCCAGGGTGGTTGTTTCCTGATCCCCAATTACTTGCACAAACTCCAATTTCTGTAACAAAGACTCGTGAAGCAACATCCCAGGAATAATTCATTTCTGAACCAGAGGAGATTTTTCTTTTGCAACTTAGTCATTCTCTAGATGAGCCTCTTTGGCTTATTCTGACAAATAACCCGCTAGAAAGACTGCAAACTCCACAAAAGAGATTCAAATCCACAGGTCCGCAGAATGGTTTACTGCCTTTTGGGAGAGAGCTCTTGCTGTCTCAATTTTGCTTTTCTTTCTTAGAAATTACTCACTGAGTCTCTTGTATATCATTGAATTATCACAACTCTGGCAGGCTAATTCTTTTTGCTCCATTTCAAAGAAGAGAAAATGGAGGCTCCAAAATGTGAAGCTTCATTTGAAAAATCCTAAGGTGTGACCTCTTTTCATTACACCTTACAATCTGTGCCCTGACCCCTCAGATGTCCCCTTAGACTCCTTGATTCCAGAACCGGCCATGCTAGACTGTACTCCTGCGTTTACTTATCTCTCTCACTCCACCAGATGGTGACCTCCTTGAAGCAGGAATGAAGCCTTCATTCAGTTTTGTAGTCCCAGGGCCCAGAGCTGAGTATCACACCAAAAGGCACATAACAAATATTTGTTAAATGAATGCAAAGATATTATAGTTTTTTCTCGCATCTGACAAAAAGCCAGTTCCATTTGGATTAAAACCTCTGGCAGGTGATGACCTCAGTGGAGCTCTTAAAGGGAGTCACTAGGTTCTTCTTTCCCCACTCTCCCTTCAGTATCCCAGGAACTCCGTCCTAGGAGTTTTTGCTTACAGAAAGTGTTTCTACAATAAGGTGTACGTTTCTGTATAAACAGTGTGTGTTGTGGGGGTAGGCATAGTCATGAAAAAATGCTGTATTTCTTCAAGTTTCTATTGGAAAATATTCTCCTCGGTTGTACTCAGAAACTATCGGGAGGCTGAGGCAGGAGAATCACTTGAATCTGGAAGGTGGAGATTGCAGTGAGACAAGATGTGCCACTGCACTCCCAGCTGAGCGACAGAGTGAGACTGTCTCACAAAAAGAAAAAAAAAAGAAAAAGAAATGAACGTCTTCAAATGCTTGTTTATCATTTTAATAAAAACAAATAACTATCCATTTACTTAAGTGATTATATTGGCCATCACTTCAAATGTACTATCTGATCCCTATAGACAGAGAAGTTTAACAGGCACATGTGTTTTTACCCACAATGACAATGACCCATCTTTCTATAATTAGTCACTGCAGGCTGCAGCCAGTCTTAATTTCTAATGAAGGACTAAGCTGTGAAAAACACAGCCAGCCTGATATAGAGCCCACGACCTAGCCGAAGGCAGGCAGAACTCCTCTGGCTACAGCTACAGCAGAATATTACAGTTATGCTGTAAGAATTCAGTTCCAAAGTCTATGACTTCCCTTCCATAGACTAGGAAGAAGAACTCTGATGTTCAGCTCATCTGAAGTCTAGAAGCAGCTTCCATTGCTTTCTCTTCTTCCAGGGGCTTTGAAAATTACATTCATGGCAGTAATCCAAAACTGCTTTCCCCACAGAAAGGCTTAACCAGAGGTAGCACAGGAATGCTGAAGAGCTCTGAGATTCTAGGGATCCGGCTTCTACTTCTAGCTCTGTGGGGGAACTAACTGAAATGAAACAGGGGCTCCCTGTATCCTGCCCCCCACACCTCAGTCTTTTCCCATGGAAATGAAGTTGTGAGGTAGATCCCTGAGGTACCCCCTAAGATTAGACAACTTGCAGACATTTTGGAGATAGAAAAAATGTTGGTTCTGAAGTGTGGTTTTATGTTAATGGTGATGAGCATTCATTTACTCAACAAATATTTAACAAGCACTACGAAACAAGGCACTGTTCTCCGTCTGAGAATACAGCAGTGTATGGAACAAGGTCCCTGAGGGAAAGACAGACAACAAATAGGAAAGTAAGATAGTTTCAGATAGGAGAAATACTATGAAGAAAATAAAACATAGTAGTGTGATAGAGACAAAGGGAATAATGTTTCTTTAGTTTGGGTAGTCAGCAGGTCCGCTCTATCCAGCCATGTAGGTTATCTATTGCACTTCACCGGGAAACACCATCCACCTTTCTCAGGCAGTGTCGTTTGAGTTGAGATCAGATACAGGTAGTGGTAAAACTTGTCCTTTAGTTCCTTCCTATCCTCATTTCTATACTTTAAAGAATTGAGTCAGATGATACTTAGGTTTGAATCTTTTTCTTATTTTTAACCCAGTGCTAAGGGCCATGACTATCATGTCTGATGAATAAACAAATGAACGAATGAATGGTTTGGGACCAAGAAATTTTTATAAACTCCCCTTGATACCCACCACAGACCACAGACAGCACAGACGAACTTCAACAAGACCGACTGTGGGTGATATGGCGATACTGAGTCATCTCTTGCCCTGTACCCTAATCAACCCCTAAAAGTTAGCTCCATAAAGAAGAACTGGGGTTGTGCTACCAAATACCACCTGCAGGGAGGGGCTAGAAAGCCTTCCACAGGGCTCCAAACCCCAAGGAGAGGCCCAATGACCACACACAGCAGCAATCATTCACATTCTTTGGTATTGATGTGGTGAGAGATGGAAATGCCACAAGTACTTCTCACTGTTCCTTTGTTAGAAAGCTTTAATTTTGATAATAAATATATTTTGCAAATTATTTTACTTATTGATTGAGATCCTTTTTTTGGGTTGTAAACATTTCACTATAAAGAAATGGGTGAACAATGAAAAAAGAATATCAACACTTAGTTTCTCTACTGAAATTGTTAAGTATCATTTTTTAAAAGTTTTGTTTCAAATGCTTAGGAGTATATTTTAGTGTGATTCTTTGGTAATTTCCCATTGTGTTGTTCGTATGTCATACTATTTAATGCACAAGCAGAACAAGTCCATATGTAAACATTCCCTCTTCATAAATATAGGAGCATTATTTCTAGCAAGCTTACAAAATGCTCTGTCCATCTATTTCCAGGTAAAAAATGTTTCTCAGAAATAATAGGAATTATAAAGTATGCCTTTCTTTATGTTTTCTAATTATGGCTGAAATTTCACAGACTCGCTTTCAAACTTTTATCTACTAAAACCCCTAAAGGATGTTACAACTTTTAATAGTAATTACCACTTTTTATAAAACTGTAATTCTAAGGAACGGAAAAGTTCTCTAAAAGAGATTAATTTTGTGTGGGAATGTTTTTTGTATGTAGACATTATAAAGCGCCAGGGAGGGGGGTGGCTTTGCATTGATTCTGCCCCAGGGTGCGCTTTGAGTATACAAAATATTCTACTCGCTCAATATTTTCCAGGCTACATTCTCCATTTTTTTAAAGTTATCATAAGAGATCATTAAATGCTCTATTAATAAAATATAAATACTTTAATTCATAAGTTAAGTATCTCTGCCAATAAGACAATCTATTAATTAAATAAGATTTTTATTAAGAAATATGGTGCCAGCTTCCAATAGCTCAAGATCAATTAGGGAAATGAGATTGATCTGGGAAAACTAGTTCTTACTAAAGTAGTGATGGCTTCAAGAAATTGCTGCTTTCTTTTGTAAGTTCTCACCTACCATTTGAAAATCAGTTCTAGATATCTGTTTGAAATCCGTATCTAAAATATTGCCAATAAATGGTCATTTAGCTTCTGTTTGTATATTCCAGTGATGGGACCATAGTAACCACATGACATAATGAATTAAATTTTTGGACTGATTTAATTCTTCAAGACTTGGCTAGGAAACTTTAGTTTAATCTTTATCCCACCCTTCCCCGCTCCCCTAGTTTTAATTCCCTGCTCCCAAACACCTACTCATTCATTCTCCCTCATAGTAGTAAATAGAGCCCCACCTACTCGGTTGTACAAACCAGAATCCTCCATGATTTTACTTCCCTTCCCAACCTCCTTTCTCCTTTTCAGTTGACTAACAGGTCCTATCCACTCTGTATTGAAACTATACTGTTTTATGTATCTCTGTTTCCACCACGGCATTAAAATTTCTCATCTGAACTGGAATAGCCACCCCATGGATCTCTCCACTTCCACTGCCACCGACTCCATCCTCCAAACCTTCTCGACATAGCAAGAGCAACCTTTTAACACAATAATAAAATCATGTCACTGCCTGTAGGATAAAATTCAAACTCCTTGCCACGGATCACAAATTTTCACATAATCTAGCCCTTGCCACACCCCCTATCCTTATCCAATACCACACTGTCCCCTGCTCAGTGTGATTCAGCCTCAGAAGCTTCCTTTCTGTTCCAGAACATGCCAAATCCTTTCTCAATTCAGCAATTTTGCATGTGTGTGTTTTCCTTCCTGGTATATCTGCTTTGCTTTGAATGGTCCCTGGCTGGTAGAAAGTGCTACATAAATATTTGTCGAGTGAATGAATGAATAAATGTTGGTCTTTCTGTTTGTTTTCTCCTCTACTCTCTGGATGGCTGCCTTCTTCTCATTCTTTAAGCTTTAGTTTAAGTCATCTACTAAAAAATTCCTTCCTTAACCCATTATTTAAGTAAGTTCCCTTCATAGTACCTATTAAAGCTTTTTGCTATATTTATTTGTCTTTTTTTTTCCCTTTTCTTGCCTTCCTCTCTCACACAACTCTAAGCCCCACGAGGGCCATCTGTTGCACTTAACGGTATATTAACTAGTGCCTGGCACTTTCCTGGGACATACTGCAGGTTATGAACAAATGTCTGCTCAATAGATTAATGAATGAATAATTGACTATGTGAGCGCATTAAACACCAACAATAACCTCCATGGTTCACAGCAGACCCAACTTGTTTTTACAAAGTATTTCTTTACTCAGAGAAAGGATATTTATTTATTGTCATTGGGCCAGCTCCCATATCAAGTCTAAGGAAACTCAGATTTAAAACATAAGTTGATGTAAAAACTTGTCCCAGGTTTGAAGCATTTTTGTCGTTATTACTCTGCATTTATTTCATAAAATGAGACTGGTTTTCAGATCAAATTTCACAAGTCTTTGACCTTTCAAGCAGAGCTCCAGGGAGGTGTTGAGGTGCACATCAAGGGTGCATTTTCAGTTCCAGGTTTGTGAAATAGCATAACTTAATATGTCAAGAACTTCATATTTTTAAAAACAATTTATATTCTCTTGAGAATGAATAGGCCATATATTTTCTTTCTGGTGGAGGTAGAGAGGTGGAAGGAACGGCAGTATGGTTTGCTGTAAATTCAAATAATAATCATAAAATTGGAAATCAATGCCTCAGCCTCTGGTCTACATAGCACTTAATGGTGTTTATGTCAGTTAACATCTGGCCTCCAAATGTTATCAGTCTTGAACACTGCACCTGCAGACAGCCTGGCATTTGGATTTTAAATATGTTCTTTCGGGAAGGGAGGAGGGATGAGAGAAAGGGAAGCAGAGAAAGTAGAAGTGGAAAAATGATATTTCAGAATCTTTTCACTTGTACTTAGGCAGTAAAGCATAGAAAAGCTATATATTTTTTTTCTCACAGGTATTGAGTGGGCACAATGTGTCAGGCCATGTGCTATACATTTGGTATACATTACCTCATTTCATTGCTCTAATCACCTTGTGAGGAAGGAAGGAACTTGATTTTATAGATGTGAAAATTCAAATTTAAAAGGCTTAAATAACTTGCTGACAACCACTTAGCTATTGAATGGTACATCGTGGATTTAAAACCAGTTTGGTTGGATCCATTAATGAATCAATCAACTCACACGTGTAAACATTTGTTCTGTCTTTCTTCTTGCTACTATGGATATATTTCTGTGATTTTATCAGAAGGCAACTCCTCTGTCCTGAACTCTGTCCTCCCTCACCTACTCATGGTCTACCCTTCTGCATACATTTACTCTCTCCTGCATCATCGTTTTCTATTTTGCACGACCAAATAATCAAGCTGTAAAGTTTTGTATCAAAAACAAACAAACCCGCAAACAAAAAATAACTAGTAAAAAGACTTTCATCAAACATATGAAAGTTGAAGGAATTCATCATGTCCAGCAAACCCGAAGTACAAGAAATGTTAAAGAAAATCCTTCAAGCAGAAGGAAAATGATACCAGATGGAAATCTGGTTCTATACAAAGGAATAAACATTTTTTTTCTTATTATTAAAATCTCTTTAAAAGATAAGTGATTAAAAAGCACACATAATAACAATCTACTGTGAAGTTCATAACATATGTAGAAGTAAACTATATGACAAGAGTACAAAGGCAAAGAAGGGGGAAATAGAAGGGTATTCTGAAGATTCTTACAGTTATATAAAGCGGTAAAATATTGCTGGAAGGTAGACTGTGATAAACTAACAATTTATATTCTAAATCCTAAAGTGACTATTAAAACTTAAAAAATGAAGAGATACATATAATAAGCTAACAAAGAAAATGGAAGCATAAAACGACTATCCAAAAAAGAGAAGAAAAAGAGGAAAAAGCATATAATGAACTGCTAAATTTAGCCTGAAACTTCCTCTGTGCTGTTTACGATATAAACTAACTGAAAGCTTAACTTAGGCTTATACTTTTGTAACAAATAGCTGAGCTTAGCCAATCACAGCAGCCAAGCTTCAATCTTGGATGGCCAAGTAATCATACTAATCATGCTGTTTCTGTACATTACTATTGCTTTCTATTAATAAATGCTGCTGCCCCATACTGTGGAATGCTGCTCTCTGAACCTGTTCTGATCTGAGGGCTGCCCGATTCTGAAAAAAATCCTTTGCTCAGTTAAACTCTGTTAAATTTAACTTGTCTAAACCTTTTTCTTTTCAACAGAATGGATAGGACAAATAGAAAACATGGTAGCAACATGGTAGATTTAAGCCTGACCATGGCAATATTACCTTTAAATGTAAATGGTCTAAACATCACATTCAAAAGGAAGACATATTCAAGATGGATTAAAAAAGCATGACCTGACTACATGTGGCTTATAATAGATCACTTTAAATATAAAGACACAAATAGGTTAAAAGGAAAAGAATGAAAAAAGATAAACTATGATAACACTAATCAGCAGAAATCTAGAATGTCTATATTAATAAAAGAATAAGTAGATTCCTGAGCTAAGAATATTACCAGGAATAAAAAGGATGATTTCATAATGATAAAAGAGTCAGTTCTTAAGGAGAATAGAACAATTCTAAATATTTCTGTACCTATTAATAGAGTTTCAAACTACATAAGGCAAAAATTGATAAAACTGAAAAAAGAAATAGAAAACTACACAATTATAGCCTCAATAATTGATGGAACAAATAGACAGAAACCCAGTAAGGATATAGAAGACTTGAACAACATCAACAATTTAACTAATTGACAAAGATAGACATTCTTTTCAAGTACACGTGAAACATCACCAAAATAGCTGACATTCTAGTCTATAAAACAAGTCTCAAAACATCCAAAAAATTTGAAGTCATACAAAGTTTGTCTTCTGATCAGAGTGGAATTAAACTAGAAATCAAAACCAGAAAGATCTCTGGTAAAGCCCCAGGTATTTGTAAACTAAATACACTCTAAACAACTCATGAGCTAAAGATATAATGAAAAGAGAAAAGTATTTTGAACTGAATGACAATGAAAACATTATATGTTAAAATTTGTAGGATGCAGCTAAAGCAGTATGTTCAGGGAAATCTACAGCTCTAAAATACCTTTCTTAAAAAAATAGAAAAAATGACTTTCGTTTCTAGCTCAATAAAAAGCAAATAAATCACAAACGAAGCAGAAGGGAAAAAATAAAGATAGAGTGGAAATAAAAGAGAGAGGGAGAGAGAGATCAGTGAAGCCAAAACAGGTTTTCAGTAATCAATAAAATTGACAAACCTCTAGTCAGACTTACCAGGGAAACAAAAAAAAAGAAGAGATACAAGTTACCAAAAGAATGAGAGAGGAGATATCAGGATAGACTCTAAAGATACTATAAAAATAATAAAGAATCATAAAAAAAAATTATACCAGGCTGGGCACGGTGGCTCATGCCTGTAATCCCAGCACTTTGGAAGGCTGAGAGAGGCGGCTCACCTGAGGTCAGGCGTTTGAGACCAGCCTGGCCAACATAGTGAAACCCTGTCTCTACTAAAAATACAAAAATTAGCTAGATATAGTGGCATGCACCTGTAGTCCCAGCTACATGGGAGGCTGAGGCAGGAGAATCACTTGAACCTGGGAGGTGGAGGTTGCAGTGAGCCAACATCCTGCCATTGCACTCCTGTCCTGGCGACAGAGCAAGACTCCGTCTCAAAAATAATAATAATTATGCCAATACATTTGACAACTTCAATGAAATGGACGAATTCCTTGTAAAACACAATCTATCAAAATTCACTCAAGAAGAAAGAAATAACATGAATAGATCTGTATTTATTACAGAAATTGAATTTTAAAGTTTAAAACATTTCCATAAAGAAAACTGCATGCCCAGATAACTTCACTGGTGACTTCTGCCCAAAATATTTAAAAAATTATACTGACTCTACACATCATTTTAGAAAATCGAAGAGAAGGGAATATTTCTCAACTCATTGTATAAGGTCCGGGTTTCTCCCATATAAAAATCAAAGACAATCACCCAAAAGAATAATATCACCATAAACACACATGGAACAATTCTTAACAAAATTATATCAAATCAAATCTAATAATATATGAAGAGGATGACACCTTATGATTAAGTAGGGTGTATCCAAGGAATACAAGGTTGTTATAACAGACAAAAAAAAATCAATGTAGTTCTCCATACTAACAGCCTGAAAAACAAACCAACATACATGTAATCACATAATTAGGTGAAGAAAAAAGCATTTGACAAAGTTCAACATCCATCCTTTATACACACACACACACACACACACACACACACACATATATACATATCAACCAGGTAAACGGCATCTGTGAAAACCTTTAGCTAACATTATCCTTTAAGATAAAAGACTGAATTATTTCTCTATAAAATTAGGAAACAGGTATGAATGCCTGTTCTTTCCACTTCTACTCAACATTTTACTGGAGGTATTACCCAGTGCAATAAGGAAAGACAATGATATCAAAGCATATACACTGAAAAGGAAGACATAAAATGATTTTTATTAATAGATGATATAATAGTCTATGTAGAATATTCATTGTAGCATTGGCATGGTAAAAAAAAACTGGAAACAATCCAAATATAATAGGTGAATGGATAAACAAATTGTGATATACCCATACAGTGGAATACCACTTAGCAATAAATAAGAATGTACTACTGACACCTGCCGTAACATGGATAAATCCTAAACTAATTATGCTGAGTGAAATAAGTCTGATAAATAGAGTACATAATGTATAATTCCATTTATATAGAATTCTAGAAAATAAAACTAATCTATGGTGACAGAAAGAAGATAGGTAGTTTCCTGGGGGGAAAGGGGTGGTGTCAGGGAGAGGTGGGAGGGGTTGCAAAGGGAAACTTTTGGGTTTGATGGCTATATTTATTATCTTCAACGTAGTGATAGCTTCATAAATGTATATGTGTCTGAATTGTACACTTTAAGAAGTGCATTTTTGGCATGTCATTTGTACCTTATATAAATACGTGTTTTATAAAGACTTGTGGTTATCTCATGCACCCCTCCATCCATTGCCTCATTTTCTGGCAATTCTTTTTAAACAAAACTTGCTAACAAGTTGTCTTTATTGCTGTCTCCATTTCCTTAACACTTATTTTCTTCTCAACACACTAGAATCAGGATTTGGCCCACAATACTTCATAATAAATCCCTCTGGTCAAGATCATCAGTGTCCTACGTCTTGTCCAAACCAACGGTCAATTCTTAGTCACTATCTTTCTCAAATATCAGGAATATTTGACCCAAGTTATCCTTCATTTGACTTTCAAGGTATGTCTTGTCCTGGTTTTTCTCCTATATTCTTGGTTTCCTAGGTCTTTTTCCAAACTCTAACTTTTTTTCCAATTCCATATGTTGGAGGGCCCCTGGGCTCAGCTTTATGCTCTTTTCTTTTTCTACACCAATTTTCTAGGTGATTTTATCAAGCTTTTATCATGATATAGAATACTATCTATTTACCAATCCTTCCCTAATGTGTTTAAAACAATGAGAACTACAGAAAAATGATGATGAATGACCAATGCAGCTAGACAACAAAGCTAGCACGCTGTATATCCCCAAAAGGGCAAAAAAACAGTTTAACAGATAAAGGTCTGAAAATGTAGTACTGATGCCAGGTGCTGCAGGAGAGGCACCCAGACAGAGCTTTGCAGTGTATTTGAGGCACTGTCTCTGCACTGCTTTTGCACATCACTGCCCTCTGCTCTGCTGGTAATCTTATGGAAAATGCATCCAATTTCTATAAAACTACTTAGCATTGATCTTGCATCTGAGGAGTTTCAGAAACATCAACATTCCAAAAATAAATGGTATGATGATTCTATTAAAGCTCAGTCTCCAGGCTTTGCTGTTCTTTGCCATTATTTTTAGAAATTTAATCTTCTTGTAATTTAAACCAAATGCCTATGAGCAGGTCTTAGCTTGCCCTTCATTGGGCTGGACAGTCCCCAATTTCATTCCCCAAAGCCAAATTAAGGTGGAACCAGTCAGGGTTGGGAGATGGCCTCACTATGACAGTATCCTTGAGGAACTGTGACAATCCTTTACCTCACTCACACTTGACCCACACATGGAGTATAAAACTCCTGAATCACCGTGATAGGCTTTGATTTTTTTCTTTCCATAGGAAGCCTTTCAAAAGAGGGAAATAAGAGCACTGTTTTGAAGTGAATAGAGAAGTCTTTACTTTTTAACCAATGTGAGTTCATTTTCCTCTTCAGATATCAATACCAATTTAAACATCTGTTTTTAAAGAAGGCATTGCTATTTTACAAATCCATCCTTTGAATAGAAGCAACAGTTACTGCCTTCAAATTTAAGTACTTGAGGAAACACATTTGCAAAGCATTTCTTTTAACTGCTTCCCTTAGAAGCCTGTCCTTGGACTCACTCAATCACAAACAGTAAAACAAGTCATTTGAAGCATTGATTTATTTGATACAGACATCCCTGAATACTTCTCAGCTCTGTCAATAACTCCATTTCCTCGTTTCATCTTTTCACAACCAATTCTCTCAACATGGATTTCCTTTTTAATACTCAATTATCTTAACTTACTGGTAAATTACTCAGTTGAATCAAAACATCAGTTTGAATAATCAAAAGGACAGAGGGCTCTCCACACAGTGTTGCTGACTCACATATTTCTGACTCACAGATGGATTACTGTTTTCTGTGCCACCTCAATAATGTGACATTACTTGGACAAATAAAAACCAGTACCTTAAATGGTCTAGCTGAGTTTATTGCATGTAGCTTCTCAATTTTATTAATGAGTCACTTAAATTATTCAATATTCTTCAATATGTTTTAAAAAATTATATTCTGAATCATAACCATTCTACTCTAGACAAGGAAGCCATAATACTCATTTCGTTTGCCATGCTGGTTTTACAATTTAGGAATTTTTTTTTTTTTTTTAAAGACAAATTCTCGCTCTGTCACCCAGGCTGGAGTGCAGTGGTGCAATCTCGGCTCACTGCAATCTCCGCCTCCAGGGTTCAAACAATTCTCTCTGGCCCTCAGCCTCCTGAGTAGCACGTGCCACTGCACCCGGTTAATTTTTGTATTTTTAGTGGAGGCGGGGTTTCACCATGTTGGCCAGGCTGGTCTCAAACTCCTGACCTCATGATCTGCCCTCCTCGGCTTCCCAAAGTGCTGGGATTACAGGCGTGAGCCACTGCACCCGGTCAGGAACTATTTTAACATTGAATTGTGAGATGCTTCCAGTCATTTGTCATTAACGTTAGCAGGAGCAACTTTTGTTCTTGCAACAAAAATTGAATTTAGACGTAAGGATTTTCTGTTTTGTCTGTTTAAAGGCTAACGGTCTTTGTGATGCACAAAATAAATCTCATTGCTATCTTGGAAAACAGAAATGATAACGGAAAATGTCACACAACTTTCAAATTTGCCTTGGAATCCCTGTGGTAGGATTATTATGTTTGCTTTGCATTCAAGGCAATTTTTAAATTTTTTGATTTTTTAAAGTTGTAAACACAAAGTATAATTTAACTCTCCTGTGTCAAAACCTCCAATACATCATCATTGCCAACAGAAGAAAGATCAAACTCTTCTGCCTGGTAGTCAAAATCCTAATGGTATGATTTGAACTCTACCTTCTAAGCTTATGTGCCGCCATGGCTTATCTATCCTTTAATCGAGCTGAATCACACGCTCTCCTAGAGCTTTATTTACTCATTTCTGCTTATGTTCTTTGTACTCCAAGACTATCTCTCCATCTAGAATATCATTTTTGACCTTTCCACAAATTCAAGTCCATGTGTGAGCAAGAGCCTAGGACAGGGGATGCAGAAACCAAGAATTAGGGCAAATTAAGCAACTCTGTGGAAGTGACTGCTTAGAAACTTCTAAGCTTCCCTTTGTTGTCAGTCTCATTAAAAATACTCAGAGTGACTCCAGGAGTCCTGTATAGAAGAAAATGATTGCCCTAGGAAAGATCTATAATACTTAGTAGCAATTTAATGAAATGGATCAGGATGAGGCTTTGGCTTGAGGCAGACCTGAGTTTGAATAGAAGCTCTGTCATTTGCTAGCTAAAGGGCCTTGGATTTAACCTCTCTGAGATTTAGTTTCCTCGTGTATAAAATAGCAACAGAAGAGAGAGCTAAAAGCTTGCTGTGAGGATTAGATTAAATAATATGTATAAAGATTTAGAAGTTCAGCTCTGCAGGGTTTTTTTTTAGCCACACCAGCACAAGATAATGTGGTAGAAAAGAAATGACAATATGGTTTATTTAGACAGAAGGCCCGAGATTCTATCATTACTGCCCCAGTCTCTGAAATGTAATTCCTCAAAATCTGTAGATATCACATAAGAGACCCAAAAGTTCTCATGTGCTGAGGTGTGGAGTAGGGATTTAGTGAAGACTTATGAACCCCCATGTCTGTGAAAGAGTAGTGGCTGCCTTGTAACAGAGGCTCTGAGGGGGATGGCTCAAAGCCAGGAAGCTGAATAAGTTCATGGAAGATTGGTAACCCAAAACGAACAAAATTGTGGATGGCAAACACTGAAGTGGCTGCCTTAAAGGCTCACACAATCTTTATCTCCTGCTCTGCCTGAGGTTGAGAGTGTGCAAGTGGCATAGTTCTGGCCAATGAGATGCAGGTAGAAGCCTCTGGGGGGCCAGGCGCGGTGGCTCACTCCTGTAATCTCAGCACTTTGGGAGGACGAGGCCGGCGGATCACGAGGTCAGGAGATTGAGGCCATCTTGGCTAACACGGTGAAACCCCATCTCTACTAAAAATACAAAGAATTAGCTGGGCGTGGTGGTGGGCGCCTGTAATCCCAGCTACTGGGGAGACTGAGGCAGGAGAATGGCATGAACCCAGGAGGCAGAGCTTGCAGTGAGCCAAGATCGAGCCACTGCACTCCAGCCTGGGCAACAGAGCGAGACTCCGTCTCAAAGAAAAGCCTCTGGGGAAGATGTTCCTTCCCCAATATTAGGTCAGACCATATGAAATTGCCATTTTATAGGTTAAAAATAGCTGAAAAATAAGCAATTTCAGACAGTGCAGACTATAGAAGACAAACTTTACAACCTAGGAGAACTCTTTATCTTTTGCTTTTTACCCTTTCCTCATTTTTTCTGCCTGAAATAGGGAACTCATAAAAAATCAGTAGCAATAGTATGGCTTTGAGGATAAGCACGAGGATGGTAGAAAAAAGAAGATAAGAGGATTCCGAATCTTTGGTGACACACTGAGTCGTGTCAGGCCTTAGACTATCTACCCCTGAACTTCTTGTTGCATGAGACAAATAAAGCCCTGTTTAGTCACTATAGCATGGGTTTTTTGGTTTTTTTTTTGACCGAGTCTTGCTCTGTCGCCCAGGCTGGAGTGCAATGGCACGATCTCAGCTCAGCTCACTGCAAGCTCCGCCTCCCGGGTTCACGCCATTCTCCTGCCTCAGCCTCCCAAATAGCTGGGACTACAGGAGCCCACCACCATGTCTGGCTAATTTTTTGTATTTTTAGTAGAGATGGGGTTTCACCGTGTTAGCCAGGATGGTCTTGATCTCCTGACCTCGTGATCCGCCCGCCTCAGCCTCCCAAAGTTGCGTGATTTCTTATATTGCAGCTAGAGACAACTCTAATGCATGTCATGGGGCTGAGTCAGCAGGCAGAGGACCAATGGATCTTTACGGATAGAAGAATTGACTCCAGAGAAACTGGCTTCAGAGAGTATAGTGTCTCTCCGAATGAGCCGGGGGAAAGGAAGGGAAAGGAAAAAGTGCCAGGAGAGTACCTGTTTAATTTTGAACAGGTGGTCAGGTTAACAAGACAGACGTCTGGGGGAATGTCTAGGATATTTGGGTGTCAGGCTAAGGAAACAGCAAGTGCAAAAGCAAGAGCATGCCTAGTGTATTTGAATAACAGTAAGTAGGCCAGTGTGACTGGAGCAAAGTGAGTGAGGGGGTGAGTAGCAGGAAATGAGAGCAGGGTACCATGAAGCCATTTCATACAAAGCTTTCATAAAGCATGTGTGAGAAAGACAAGGACTGATGATGATTACAGAGTGTTATACCTGGGCAATCAGAAGGCCCGAGATGTCCTCAACTAAGATGAGGAAGTCAGCAGAAGATTTGGGTTTGGGGTAGAGATCAGATCATGTCAAGTTTGAAATGACAGACATCAAAGGAGAGATATGAAGTAGGCATATCCATAAAAATATGGATTTCAGTGTAGAGCTAACCATTTCAGCTTCATAGAAACGCTACCTATGTTGGTAAGTCAGGGGTAGTCCAGGCAGGTACGTACATTTTCTTTGAAAAGTGAAAAAATAAATCTGTGTTTGTATCAATCTGTTCTCAGTCTCCTGTAGAGTGATATTTAGCTGGCAGAGCTGATGTGAGGAATGTGGGAGGGCTAGGTGAAGTAATATATACAAAAGGCATATCTCAGAGTAGATGTTCAATAAATAATCCCTAATATATATTGTATATTTATATTTTTCTGGACACTTTGTTAAGCACTTCGCATACATCATTATTTAATCTTCACAATCAACTTATGAGGTACATAATATTTTAACCTGATTATATAGATAAGGATTCTGAGGTCTAGATAACTTAAGAATTTTGCTCAAGGTCACAGAGCTGTTAAGCATCAAAAACTGGATTCAAACAAAGATCTTTTTACTCCTGAAGCAGTGTTCTTAACCTATGTTCTGTACCAAAGACACAAACTTAGAAGCCCTTAGGGGTAATGTAAATGGATGCAGTGACTCATATATCCAGTGCCTACTCAACTTTACACATGGATGTCTCGTATGCATCTTAGATGCCACATGGCCAAAACAGAATTATTTCTTTTCCCAACTAAATCTATTGCTCATTCAGTCCTTCCCATCTCAATCAATGACACTCTTGTCTAGCCTGTTGCTCAAGCCCAGAATCTGGAATTGTCCTTGATTCCTCTCTTTGCTTCACGCGATGCATTTAATCCATCAGCAAGTCCTGTTGGCTCTATTTCCAACGTCTGTCCTATCCTTGTACATTCTGTTCACTTTAATAGTTCCAAACCTCACTCAAGCTATCATTATCTGTTATGAGGATTTTTTTCAACAGTCATTGATCTTCTTGTTTCCATTCTTTGATTCTATAAACTATTTTACCCACAGTAATCAGAGTAAACTTTAAAAACTATAAACTAGATCACGCTTTAAAATCTTCCATAGCTGTCCATCACATTTAAAATAAAATCCAAAATCCTTACAATAGCCTATAAGAATTTCCACGATCTGCTCTCTGCTTTCCGATCTCATTTTATACAATTTTTCTTCTTGCTTCTATTTTGCGCTGACTGTCCTTTTCTTGGAACAAACCAAACTTTCCTTGCCACAGGCTCTTTGACCTTGCTGTTGGCTTTGCTTAGCATCCTCTCCCTGATTCTTCACAAAGTGGCTACTTCATATTATTGATTCCTCAGAGCAAATGCCAGCTCCTCGGGAGGGTTTTCTGGTCTACTCAATCTATAGTTAAACCTCCTTCTGCACACTTTTCACACCACATCATCTTATTCTATTAACTTAATTGCATTTCTCATTATTTGGAATGTTCTTGTTTATTTATTTGTTGCTTCATTTTAATCAGTATCTCTCCATTAAATGCAGGCTTCATGAGATTTGGGACCATGCTCTATCTTGTTCCTGCAATATTTCTAGAGCCTAGTACAGTGCCTGACCTGTAGAAGACCCTCAACAAAGATATTTTAAATAAAACTGGTCAGAAAAGAGATAAAAAGATAATAAAAAGTGATTGTTGGGGTCTTGGTGAACTGAATGCATGCTCAGCTTTAAAAAAGTTAAAAAAAATTAAAAGCATTTTGCTAGACAAATCAAAAGGTCTGTTGGAATTTCTAATTCCTGCACTGCACTACTTCACTTCCTGACCCTCACACCAGTTTCACAAGGCTTAGGACCTGAAGATACAGAAGCAGAATGACAATGAATTTCAGTATGCACATAAGCAAGTATTTGCCCTAGGTCTGTAGTGTTTGCACCAACAGAAGAAATCATCCAATGAGCTAGGCTTTCTTTAAGACAAACATGACACATACAATGAATGTGTTACTTCCCCCAAGGGGGGTTTATTGATGAGTTACTAATCCATGAAACAATAAACAAAAATAAGAAATTGGAAATGCCAATAACCAGGAAAACAAAATAAAACAGGAGATTCAAAGAACAGTATGAATTTACAAAGTTAAACACAGGGTGATTTTAAAAAGATTTCACAGCTACATTAAACATCAAATATCCCTGCCCTGGTTACTGGGCCCAAGTATTCAGTTTAGAATTTCTAGATCCCAAGTCTAGTTGAATTCTGGCTGGAACTGTGCATAAGACATCTTGCTCTAGAGCCCATCAGGAGAAATGCCATGGGAGCTGGCATACCTGTGTCTAAGGAGAAACAGACCTTCTTCACTGAATTCCGTTCAAATCTACTTAATGAAGGTCAAGGAGCTCATATCTCTCAAAGACTCCCATTATAAAATATGTGGAAAAATATCTGAGTTCACTTCAAAAACGCAGGAATTCTTAGAAATATTATTGATGGAGAAGAATAAAATGAGGATTGATAATGTGTCATGAGCTTTGGCAAAAGTGAGAATATTGAGAATGTAATTTCCATTTGGGTGTAGTGGACCCAAGCCTGGCTGAAGTGAGTTGAGGTGAGAATGGGGGTGAGAAAATAAACAACTTTTAAAGGAGCTTGACTGTGAAGCAGAGGCCAGACATGACACAGTAACTGGAGGAGGTTGCAGAGCCCATGTAGGCTTCTTTAATGTCATGTTTTTATGTTTGAGAGAGAGAGAGAGAAATTGATGATCAAGGTGAGGGAGGAGACAGATGCAGGTGCAAAGTCCTCGAGCCAAGGTGAAGTGGTGTCCAGAGTACAGTGGAAATGCTGGACGTGGTTCATGAACTGTGTCCAAAGAAAAGGCAGAACACATTGGTAGATTCTGTGACAGATAAATTAGCTCTCTTGTGATTTCTTCTATTTTCTCAGTAAGAATGAGAGAGATGGGCATAGTTTTGGAGGTTTAAGTAGAGATGAGATGGCATAAAATAGTTGTTCTGGACACTGAGAGAGTGACTTGACCAGAATTTGCAATAAAATTGTAGAGTAACATTGACAGCTCATCTGAGATTTGTGGTCATTAGCTTAGAATGAGCTTGAGTTGTTTGCTTGACTATTATTATTGTTATTATTATTATTATTATTATTATTATTATTATTGAGGCAGAGTCTTGATCTGTTGCCAGGATGGAGTGCAATGGCACAATCTTGGCTCACTGCAACCTCTGCCTCCCAGGCTCAAGTGATTCTCTTGCCTCAGCCTCTCGAGTAGCTGGGATTACAGGCACGCGCCACTGTGCCCAGCTAATTTTTTTAGTTTTAGTAGAGACGGGGTTTCACCATGTTTCCCAGGCTGGTCTTGAACTCCCGACCTCAGATGATCCACCTGCTGTGGCCTCCCGAATTTCTGGGATTACACGCATGAGCCACTGTGCCCGGCTGCTTGACTATTTTTCTCCAGCCATTTTTTGCCGCACTTGTGCCAATTCTGGGTAGGCAAGAATTGATCTGACCAGCTCCAAAATGTTGCCCAGAATTTTGGTGGGCACGTAAGTGTGTTTAGGAAGGAGTAATTTTAATGACAAATACTTAAATTTAAGCTTGGCAAAGAAAGAAGTGGAGAATGTGTGTGAGAGGGGTTGAGGGGAATGTGGAGCAGTGAGAAGTGGCAGAGTCTATGAGTTGGAAGTCGTAATGGAGTAGAAATCTAAGCAGTGGAAAGAGAGAGATGCGCTGGAAAGATGGGAAGTAAGAGTCAGGCATCAAGTGGAAATGCTTGACATCAAGATTTTAGAGACAGTTCAGTTACTGGTAAACTAAAAGGTGTAAGGTAAACATGGGAGAGGAGATGGCTTAGTTGATGTGGAAGAAAAGGTTATTCAAAGTGATAGCAAATAACTATAAGACCAGCGTATTGAATGGATCATCTACATGCATGTAGAAGTTATCACAAATGATGCCACCATTTGTCATGGAGACAAAGAGTGAGTCAGATGCTGCAATATTCAGTGAATTTGAGGGTGTGATCCAGAAATTTGTGGCTGACTACATCAAAGAAGGGTAGCAGGTGTTATAGTCTGATGGCATGCACTTCAAAAAAGCAAGCTTCTTGAGAAAGGTAGGGAATAAAATGATCTCCAAGCGGAGGGCCCTCCTCTTTCTCTACGCACTGCAGTGCATTGAATATGGGGTGGGGTGGCGGGGGAATTAAAAAAGAACACTGCAAGTGTAGCTCAGAGGCCAAGGGAGAGCCAGGTGTCAGTTGGAGCAAGGAAAGGGAACAATCAGCTAGGAGCCTAAGGATGGAGGAAATCTCCATGATTTCCAGACTCAGAATTTCAGCGGCACTGTGGAAAGGTTAGGGAAGATTCATTTATCTTAGGAAATGTGTCAAGTCATATGGAGCAAAATGCTAAAATGATTATGGGAGGCTTGGACTACCGACGATATCTAAGGGAAAATTCAATATGAAGCAAGTTGGAGCTAGTTCCGATGGCCTCTCGGGGAAACTGAGTAATCAGCCCAAATATAGCCTTTTCCTTAAGGTCCTGTAGGCTGTTTGTTGTGGTGGGCAGGGAGTTCAGACATCACCTCCTTGAGGGTGTTCTCTCTGAGAATCTTATCTGACATGACACTGGCCATCCTTCTCTATCTCGTTTTCCTGTACATTTTTCTTCACCACATGCATCACTGCTTGAAACTATATTATTTATGTATTCATTTATTTGTGCCTCTAAAACATGTTTCAGGAAAGAAAGAAACCTTGTCAGGTTTTGTTTATTGCTGAATTTCTATGATCTGGAACACACCTGGCACACATTGAGTGAACACTCAATGGATATATGCTCGAGTTAATGTTTCCTTAAAAAATAATAATGAGGAACTATCATATTTGAAGTATTCTGAGTTCACAAGCAGAAAAACAAAACTATTTAAATTATCTTTATTATTCCTTTACTTTATTCTTCTTTATAAAAAATAATGAAAAACCATTAAGATGCCAATTTTTCTTTTCCCAAGGAGAAATGCTTTTACTAATAAGTGACTGCAAATCTTTGTGATGGAGAGAGGGCTAGAGGAACAACTCACATTTCTTGAGCATCTATTCTTATGTCAGGAACTAAGCTGGGAGCATATTTTTACATATATCATATCATTCTTACAACAATTCACAAGATAGATTTTATAATATTATTCACATTGAACAATGAGGAAACGAATGATCAGAGAGGTTGAATAATTTGCTCAAGATTACACAGCTAGTCAGCATAATTGTTGACATTTAGGTGAAGTCCTAACTGAGTTTGAAACTTTTGTCTTCTCCTTTAGACCATAAGATTCCACAAAAAGCAAAGGGAAATGAACAACTGGAGGCTGCATGGGTGCCCTAAATGCTAGGCCTCAGGGAGAGAGTAGAAAGGAATCAACTTTTACTAGGTGCTTATTATTTACCAAGCCCTTTTGTTAGAATATGCCACACATTACCTCATTTAATCCTCACAACAATACCAAGAATTAAATATTGTCATTAAAGGCAAGAAACCCTAGTTCAGAAAGAGAAATTACATTTACCCTTGAACTAGCGTAGCCATGTGATTAAGTTCTGGCCAATGAAATATAAGCAGAAGTTGTTGGGAAGAACTTCTAAGATGTTTTAGGAAGACCACGTACAGCGAGAGAAAACCCTCATTTGCTTTTCTGCTTTTTTTCCTTACTCCAATCTGGAACACCTGGCCAGATGGCTAGCACTCCAGCAGTCGTGATAACTAATGAAAAGACTTGGAAATTGGAAGCCAGAGCTAATATTGTAGAACAAAAAGACAGAGGAGGCTGGGTTACTGATGATGTCCCAGAACCCACCACACCAGACCTGGCTTTCCTTGGCTTTTATGTGTAAGAATAGACCTTTTTCTGTTTAAACAACTGTTATTTTAGGATTTCCAGCATATTCAGCCAAAACTTATCCTAATTAATACAGACATGGAAATTAAAAAAAAGTGTCAATACACTCAGTACCTGAAGTTCATCTTTTCAGTTAATTAAGGGAAGAGAATTTAATAAGCTTTCAATAATATTAGCCAAAGGGAACAAAGAAAGATACAAGGAATGATGACAGAGGGTGGGAGGGCCAGAGGGATAAAAGGAGAAAATATTTTGGAACTGAAGTTCCTCAATGATCTTATCTGTTTGTGTATCAAAACCCTGAAGAATAGGAAGGAAAGCAAGGAAAAACATAAAATATATAATGAGGACACTTGGTTTTGAATATTACTCTGTCACTGAATTACTATGTGATTTGGGAGAATTTACCTGATATGTTTAATCCTAAATTACCTAATCTATAACACAGTTTTAATACTGCCTGTAGATTTCAGAGTGTTGCTAAAAAGGTTAAGTTGAATATATTTTACATTTTTTTATAAAAAGTAAAGTACCATGGACTTATTTTTTTGGTTGCTGGGCATTCAATTCCCATTTTTAACAATATCTCTCTATGCCCTTAAGCAATTGTCTTTCCTATTACATAAAGTCTATTGACATAATAAATAATTAGGGGGTCTACACAAACTAAACAAGGGGCTTGCATGTGATCCAAGGTAGGTCAAACAAGATACCCTATCTGTGGAATTTAAATCCCAACTAAAGGGCAAAGAGGCTAAAAATCCTTTCTCTTTATCCTAGTAGGGTGGCCACTTTCCATTGGTTTTGGTTAGGAGGCCTCTCTGGAGGGTCCTGCTTTTTCTGTCTAGGGCTGCCTTGGTTCTTGTCTATTTCTAGCGCTGGCTCTCCAGGTTTGCAATGATCGTAGGCACTCCCAAAATCTTTTCAATAAATTCTCCTTTGTTTAAGTTTATCGAAGATAATTTATGTGGTATGAAATCAAAAATCCTAACTGAAATATTAATATATGTTATATAAATATTGTTATTGCTACTGCTACTTTTAATAGCAGTAAAAATAATATGTCTGTTTACCACTTTAGACAGAAATAGCCAAGTCTTGATTGGACAAATAAATGAAGATATCAACTTCATGTCATTCCTTGGAGCCCTGGCAACATTTTCAACTTCTCTTCTTCAAGAGACTATCAATTCCAATCAATGTTATTACCCATCTCCAGAAAGCTCTCAGCAACAGTTTTAAGGCACCTTTCTAAAGCTTGAAATTTGCCAAATCAGTCACAGTAAATCCAAGTCTATGCTATTAAAACATAGCAGCAGAGGGAAAAACAGTTTAAGAATGTGAGCAAGGAAGGATAAATCACAGACAGAAAGATAAATTAGCAACCTAAAAGAGCAATGACTTAAAAAGGGAGCAGCCATTCTAATTTATAATGCAAAAGGCTGCACTGTCATCATCCATCTTAGCTTGCAAGCAGCATACAAGGCTTCTTTGCAATTTCAATAATCAGTTTTGATATCCACATTAAAAGCCCCTCAACTTCATACTGCATTAAGAGGATGCTAATGTACCAGGCTCCTGAATGTCTCCCACTTTATCCCTTGGAACTTATGAATAGACAATTTAGAAACTATAAAATGTTTTCTCCCTCTAATGGAAGGGAGGTGAAGCTT
This sequence comes from Pongo pygmaeus, assembly GCF_028885625.2. Lineage (NCBI taxonomy): Eukaryota > Metazoa > Chordata > Mammalia > Primates > Hominidae > Pongo > Pongo pygmaeus. The sequence goes on from NC_072373.2 coordinate 164,067,464, forward strand.
AAAGAAAAGTACCTGAATAAAGAAGTACTGAATATTAATCTAGATCCATAATGCTTTGAAGTAGAGGGGATCAAAGAGCATTCTTCTTATCAGCTACTCCTCTCTTCTCCTTCCCAATAGCAAGTAAAATATCCAATCTTGTGAACTTTTTGGCTGCTCAGCCCCAGATCACCTCCAAGCCTCCAAATACTTCCTGAACTCCCCTCTTCTTTCCTTTTACTTAGTTTGTCCTGTAATTAAGTAGCTTTTTCCAGCTCTTGGAAATTTTCCTGTAGCCCTTAATTCCTTGTTGCCTTGGAGGGTAAATTGGCAGGCCCTTCTAGTTTTATACATTGTCATACTAATCACTATAGAAAAACTGTCAAGAAATCATAAAAATAATAAACTAGAGAAATGATAACTATTTCCAGAATTGTACACAGTATGTTGTCTCTGCTGCTTCATTTCTAACTCCCTTACAGATGTGGTAACTACAAGTCCTGCTGAGTTCCTGCTCTCTAATTTTATTGTTAAGAATGTGGCTCATCTTCATCCCTACCCTTTGATCTTGTTTCTCTTAAAGGTCATGCAGAATCCTTCCTCAACAATAGTCTTCTTGACAGTGTTTGATCTGAAGATTCCAATTAGTAGTTTTATTTGGATAATTTGAACTCTGTGTTGGCCAGGTGAAGTGACACCTCTTCACATGTCATTGCCCAACCCAGCCATCATTAAAACACCTTTCAGCATAAAAACATGGTGCAGAATCCAAAGGTAGAGACCAGGAACAACAGGAAGGGATAATGTTGTGCTTTGCACATTTCTTTGGATTTCAACTTTTCCCATGACTTGTTCTCTAACACCACAGGCAGAATGGAAACAGATAGCACAACTTCACAACTGAAACCATAATGTAAGAAAATGCTGTAATGTGCAGGGTGATTTGTATCAACTATAAAGTTGCTCTCTGTGATGATTTACTAATAAGTTTCAACCTCTCTGAAACTTCTATGGCACAAAGTAAAAGCAATGAATTCTTAGTAGCAGCCAACAGAGCTGAATGAGAAACATGCCACCTTCACATTATCATGATTACATGTCTACCTGTACTGCCACTAACCCCTGCCATCATGTTGCCCTTGCCACTGCACCATGTTCCAGGAGAAATCATATTAGAAAAATTTTGAGTTACTTGTCTTTATTGAGCCTATATTTGAGAAGCCATACATGGCTAAGCTCTCCACTATAGTAGAACCATGTGAGAATGGGACCCCTACATATTTATATACCCTAAGTGAGAGGTAACTTGACTTTATTTATTCAAACTGAGAAGACAGGAACACTGATGCTATCAAATACTGTTGGCAGAAATAATGCAGATTAGTAAATGCGATGAGAACATGATTTTTTCTATAAACAAAACATAATTAAATCCCACAATTAAAACCCAATAAAACAGATTTTTTTATTTTATTATTATTATTATTATTATTATTATTATACTTTAGGTTTTATGGTACATGTGCACAATGTGCAGGTAAGTTACACATGTATACATGTGCCATGCTGGTGCGCTGCACCCACTAACTCGTCATCTAGCATTAGGTATATCTCCCAATGCTATCCATCCCCCCTCCCCCCACCCCACAACAGTCCCCAAAGTGTGATGTTCCCCTTCCTGTGTCCATGTGTTCTCATTGTTCAATTCCCACCTATGAGTGAGAATATGCGGTGTTTGGTTTTTTGTTCTTGCGATAGTTTACTGAGAATGATGATTTCCAATTTCATCCATGTCCCTACAAAGGACATGAACTCATCATTTTTTATGGCTGCATAGTATTCCACGGTGTATACGTGCCACATTTTCTTAATCCAGTCTATCATTGTTGGACATTTGGGTTGGTTCCAAGTCTTTGCTATTGTGAATAATGCCGCAATAAACATACGTGTGCATGTGTCTTTATAGCAGCATGATTTATAGTCCTTTGGGTATATACCCAGTAATGGGATGGCTGGGTCGAATGGAATTTCTAGTTCTTTTAAAGATAGCTACAGCTATCCATCTGTAGCTGGATGCAACCATCCAACCAAAATATATTAAACTCTATTGAATGCTAGGCCTTGTAATAAGTGTTAAGAGTGCTAAAATGAATAAATATCATCTCTGCTCTCAAGAACAGTAGTCTAGTGGTAGAATAACATATGTACAAGGATCTAACAGCAGATTTCTTCCAAGATCACAGCATTTCTGAAGGCTGGGAAAGAGGTCCCAGAGGGGTCATGGAAAGATTAACATCTTCTGGGCTGGGGGTGGCTGGTGAGCACTGATATTGAAAAGGATTGATTATCTAGGAGGAGTATAACTTTTTGGAATACAGAATGAAATGAGATCATTAAGGATATGGCTCATCTCCATGAGAGATGAGCTGTCAGTAGAAACAGCAGTAATCACTGAGCCCAAAGCATGGCTAGAGTCATCTCCCTACCTCCCTTCTTTGTACTTTCCAAACAGTTTAGAAAGAGACTGTGTAACTTTGGGGTTTGTTTCACAATGAACACCTGGGACCACTTTCATTTCCAACTCATGGAGGCCAGTAAATTCCTGCCCTAATGACACTGTCCTTGGACTTCATGACATGAGGCCCTCTCTGTCACTGCATTTGAGATATCGGCCGACATCACTTGGGAATAACCTAGCTTCCTCCTTGTCCTTAATTTGGTAGTTAGAAGCTACTATTTTGGAGGGCATTGAATCTTCCTGCAGTTCCCATGCACTAGATAGTAAACCACTAACAATTTGCACCCAACAGCTTTACAGAGGTGTTGGAAGGATAATCAATTACCAGGCTAATGCTGATTCCCCAGTTTTCCCTGCCTTCAATTTCTCCTCCATCAAATCATCTGCTATAATGTTGTCAGCTTAATCTTTCTGTAACACATTTCTAAGTAAAGCACTCCCTTTCTCAACATCCTTCAATGTCTTCTTACTGTCTATCAAAATTCTCACCAGCCAGTAAAATTTCTCAATGATCTGGCCTCAAACTACTTTTCCAGCCACACTTTTTGTATGTGTGTGTCTCTTCTTCCTAAACTTAAACCATAATATATTGAAATATCGTTTGAAAGATCCCAGGTACAGTTGCAGTACCAGGAATGTCAGTAGATAATAAATAATAATTGTGCAACAGAACCTGGGCCTTGATGGAGAAATAAATTTTATTTTACTAAATACAGAACTAATAAAAATAATAAAACAAATCATACAAATATGCAAAACAACTGAGCTGATTATTCTCCATTTGCCTCTCCCTATCCCCACCCTCCAATCCATTTTCCATCTTTGTGACCTAAGGGACTGACCACGGGTTCCTTTGCCCTTTGACTTTTGGTCGAGTTCAGCCAACAGGAGACATCAAAAAGAGACAAACAGGCAGAAGGAGAAAGATGGCAGAGCAGCTCTCTTCTTGCTCCTTCCTGCTTGACACTGCAGCTCTTGTGGCTGCAGCATTTTATGCCACATTAATCGTTTCTTCCTCCTGCTTCTTCAGGCCTGCAGTAGTGACCACTTCCCACTGTTGCTAGCCATTGGGCATCTCAATATCCTTGCCTACACTTCTGTGAATACCTTTATCAAGTGTCATTTACAATCCCAGCCAGATGTACTTTTTTCTTGCCTAGCCAATGACAGCTACAATGCTGGGGTAAACACACAATGACGAAGTATAATACCCTCAGATGGCCTTCATCTGAGGCTAATGACACACTTGGGAGAGGATCTGGAGAGGGTAAGCTGACACCACTACAAACCACTACATTTCCCTTCTTGTACTTAATGACCTTCCTTATTTTTTATGCTGGGAGAATAAACTCGGAGCAAATGAAGCAGACATGATGATGTAAGAAGAGAGTAATTTAAGTTCGAGGCTTTATTTGATCTCAAATGCAGGGGAATTTATAACAGGCTGAAGTCTAGGGACATGATTTGTCCTCAGTTTCCCTTGCTGTGCATAGGTAATGAGACTGAAATTGATAACACACTACCCAGAGAGTCACAGTCAAGTCTAGAAAAGAATTTGGCAAATTAATGACTGTGCTATTAAGACTGCCTTCTTCTCCAACCAGCCTCCCCTTGCCTGTGCCTGAAACGAGTTGTCTCTGCATCTCTTTTCCATTATTCTCTTGCACACCAAGCACTGGCTAGTTTGGAAGTAAATATGTGAAATTCTGTTCCTAGCTAATAGCTGACTATGCTTTGAGACACTTTCAGAGGTGTCTTAAGAGAGCAGTCTCATGGCCAAATTGCATTGCTTTGTCTAATAATATGATGTGCTTTTGTCAAAAGTAACATATAATATGTTAATTTAAAGACTGTTTGGCTAGGTCTACTGAAAATGAGTCCACAAAAGTGATGCAGGAAATTCAGAGGTGTAGTTGAACATTCACAACTGAGTACTCTAATACCTCTTTATAACAAAACTGTAACCAGTTTATTGCAAAATCTCAGCTCTGTTGGGGATAAAGTAAGAAAGACTTTTTATTTTTTGAATTGCTTTCTTCAAATATACTGTATTCATCAGGAGTTCTACAGAGAAACAGAACCAACAGGAAATGAGGCCCATGCACATTGAGGAGGGCAAACTGCTTTACTTAACCTATCAATTAAAATAGATAGGATATTTTAAAATAAAAATTATTTATTTATATTATATTATATACATAATTATGTTATTTATTTTAAAAAATAAAATAGAGGGTATTTCAATCAGAAATACCCTCACCGACACACCCAGAATAATGTTCCACCAAATATCTGGGCACCCAGTGGTCCAGTCAATTGACACATAAAATCAGACCTCACATGGTTTTTGAGTTTCCCTTTGCTGTGACACTTGAATAACATCCCAGGCAAATCCCATGACTTTGCAAGCACTTTCAGTTTTGGAACTACATTCCATGCCACTTTAAAACTCCAATCTCATACCAAATGAGCTTCCCCTCATCACTGGCTCAACATTTGGCCTTTGCTCTTTTACTCATCCTCCCAGTGTAGCCCCTTGTGAGATGGGGACAGAGTCTGGGGATGTATCATCTCTTTAGCTCTCCTTTCAAGGCCTAACTCCAGAAAGAATAGAGGAGGCAGAGATATACTTAGGTAACTGCCCACTCATTGGTCCAGAAGAGTTCTCCCTGACCTCTCTCTGATTCATGGCCTCCATGTGAATGGAGCATTGCTTTACCTGGGGGCATGTTCAGCTTTGACTTAATCCCCTGTCTCTGAAGGCTCCTGCAGAAAGAATCCATCATATTGCTCTTCCATCCCCAAAGGAATATAAGCCCTTGTACAGCTGAGGGTAGAATATTGTCACTTGACTAGCAGTAACATGGCCAGCTTACAATTCCTCCCTCCTCTGTAATATTGTATGTTAACCCTCTTGTGGAGTCATAGGAGCTACTGAAGCACTCTTCTTCCTTTTCTAGTATAGCATAGCTACAAACTAGGAGTTCTAACATCAACATCTAACATCTAACATCTTGGCATTATGTTACTGCTGGTTCTCTCATCACCTTCTAGCATCTCCCAGGCCTAGGATTTTGACCTATGAATCATCTTAGAAAAAATGATGTTCTTCACTGACTTTCAAAACTATATGCTTCTACAGTGAAAATATTTGCTAGCATTGGCTAATGCTAAAACCTTCCCATTGGCTTGTTGCCTATGACCTGCTAGCTGTTGAGAGAGATTTCTGAGGCATTCTGTTGCATCTTTTTGTACTTCCTGTGCTGAGCTTTGCACCTCCTGGGCTCTGTCTGCCTGTCAAAACACCCCATTACCTCGTACTAAACTTTCCCTCACCTGTCATAGCAAGTTTCTACTGCCTATTTCTAGAGTCTAGACTTTTTTCTCTCATCTTTACCCACTGCACTTCACTTTTTAACCTCTACTGCACTCCAGTACCTGTTTTACTTCTGTCTAATTCCTGACTCTCTCATTGCTATTTACTTCTTCCAACAAGGTCATGTTATGAGAGAGGATCACTTTCAGTTTTATTTAGTTTGTCTCAGGCTGCTGTGGCCAGTCAAGATTATTTTGGATCCTGAATTTGTCATAATAAACAGTAGGTATTTATCCCAAATCTAAAGTAATGTCTATAATTTGTTAATGGGTTTTGGAGTTATTCAGACCTCTGCTTGAATTCTGGTTCTGCCGCTTGTGACACACGGCAAATAATCTCTCTGATCTATAGATTCTTAATCTGTAAAATAAAGTTAATGTTAAAATAAATAAATAAATAAATATGTTAATAAAGTTGGTGTTCAGATCAAGCAAGGCATATTTCATCAAATCTAAAATACTATTGATTTCAACACATACTTCTGAGATATTAAAATATAAAAGCAATGTGTATCATAGAATTGATGCAATAATATATGTGCAATCTCTCAGCCCAATACCTAACCAAGAGCAAGTGCTGAGAAAATAAGAATTCACCTCCAACTCCCTTGTGTGTGCCTTATCGTGACCTTACTGCCTTCTTCCTCTTCAAAAAATCTCTCAAAGTTACAGGGAAAAAAAATGCCAGAAGGGAAAGTAAGGAATGAATAAAAGATCTGAGAATACTTTTGATCTTTCCTTTTGCTTAAACAGAGGCTTTTCTTCATTTAAAGTCTAAATAGTACTAATCCCAGATGTACAGTTTCCTGTAGAAAATGCTTGTTCCACTTTTGGAACTAGAAGACATTTCAAGAACCAAGATTCAAAGATAGTTTTTCACTTAAGAAAAATGGAATGTTGCTTAGCTTTCATTGTCACATGCCCAAGATCACAGTGTGTGTCTTGCCACAGGTATGTTTGGCCTGATGTCTCATCTTTTTGATACAAAAATATTATTTTTTACAGTAGGCATCTGTATGGCTGGCAGAAAAGTTTGGAAAGATAAACAGTACTAGATTATAAAGAAGCGTTTGGTCATGCTAATTAATTCAAATTTTTCTCCTCAAAGTGATGGGAGAACATAGAAAGATTTTATGTAGTTATGAATGAGATAATCAGGTAATCATATTTCCACTTCCAAAAAATCATTCAGGGGCAATGTGATGAAAAACTGCATGAATGAAAAAGTAGAGCACTAAATCTATACCGGAGCCAAAATCCACAAACGATCTAAAATTCTAAGTGAAAATAAATATATGGTAGAAGAGCAATGGTCCAAATGCAGTTTAACACAGGGTCATCCAGCCATACATGTGGTCTCCATCAAGTAGAAAAAACAATGGCTTTAATATATACAGTTGGTGATTGCTTACATATTCAGGTTTCAGAGAGGAAATCCTAAAAGTAAAAAAATGCAGAAACTGTGTTAAGGCAGTTCAAGAGACTCTATGTAGCCTACGATTTTGCAGTAACAGTGATTATAGTGCTTAGTTTACATTGCTATAAAGACAGAAATGCCATAGGTATTTCAAGGAATATCAAGATATTCCATGGAACACCTGGATATCAGGTCTGGGCGCCAAAAATATTCTTTGTACTTATAGGCATCTTAAGGTAAATCTTGAAAAGGATTTTAAGACTAATAATTTTCACCTTAATGTCTGAAAGAAAATACCTAAAAAGGTATTCTCTCTGAAGGCAGCAAAAACACTCTAAAGAAGAAGAAAGTCAAGGTACCTCGGTTGTTTCTTGAGACAGTTATTCACATTATGCCACTGTAATATCATCTCCAGGAGATTCCTACAGCTTCCTTAGAAAGGAATCTTCCTTTAAGAGTTTAATGACACATAAAGAAAGAATATCTATAGAAATATTGGCTAATTAATCATGGAGTCTCTGGAGACAAAATAAAGGGAAGAACCTAACTGGGGGGAAAAAAAAAGAAAAAGAAAAGAAGGCTTGACTGAGCCACCGCTGAGAAAGAGGAGCAACAAAACTTGAGTGGACCTCCATAGACTTTGGAGGCAGTATATACCACATTATGGTGTGCTGTTTGGACTCACTGGCCAGGTGACTTGAACAGCTGTTATCTTTGAGGGGGATCCAGAGGAAGAGAGGTCTCGCTGCTGTATTGTGCTGCAGCACAAGCAGCTATTCCACTTTATCCTTGTTATTGTGCTTGTCCTGTGATGCCATGTCAGGGGGTTGTATGGAGTCTATAGCAGGTCTCAGGGAGTATATCATGATGGAGGTCACTAAGATTAGGGTCAGTTCATTGAACGTTTAATGAGAGTCCAATATGGGCCAGGATTTTTCTAGGTGCTTGTGAACTGTCAGTGGGCACAAAAGAAATGACATCGAGGAGTTAACATTCTGGTGGGGGGAAAGACAATAAAATTTAAATGGTAAGTAAATTATATAGTATATTAGAAAGTGAAAAGCGCTTCTACTTTTACAAAAAAGTAAAACGAGTAGAGTAGATCAGGAGTCCTGGTGAGAGAGGAGGGGAAAGCTAGGCCTCCTGGAGAATGTGAGATTCAAGCAAATGCTAGAAGAGGAGGGAGTTTCCACGTGGATATTGGGATGAGGGACATTTCAGACAGAATAACAGCAAGAGCAAAGGCTGACATGGCATGAAGAAAAGTATGGAGGACTATGTACAGAAAGACAAAAGAGTAAGAAGGAAAGTGGATGTCAGAAAAGTAATGGAGGGTCAGGCCAATTGGGCCTTTACTTAGGTTATGAGAGAAAGAGGATGGAAAGGTTTGGTACCAACTGTAAGCAGATTCTGTGACATGAAATAGGGGAGGTCACCTAGAGTTGGCCATGAAGGACAATGGGGAAGAGAAAGTTTCCCAGTGGCTGAACCTTGTGTGATATATCTTGGAAGAGGAGACTAAGGTCCACATCCAAGTTTGTTCATAGGCTGTGGCAAATAGTTGCTGCTACACAAAGAGGGCAGAGAAGAATATTGAGGTATCCAAGGAATGTGCTGGAGTACTTTTGGATACTCCATGCCTGGTGGTAGAAAGCAAGAAAAATCTCTGTTTGTGAAATGCATTCAGGGTCTCAAGGGTTAGATTCACCAAGTATAAAGGTTTGGGTTTCACACTGGGTAAGAATATCCACCAGCTGGGATGCAGGCTGAAGGCTTATCAGGTAAACTGGAATGAGAGACCTGATGACCAACAATGCTATGTTCTATGATACACCGAAAACATCACAAAGTTGGGATTAAAAATTTTCTGAAGCTTTCAAAGTTACACAAACGTGGTCTGCTGCCAAATACTAGTTGTAGAACATTAGACAAGTTACTTCGCTCCCCTAAGCTACAGTTTATTTATAAACCAGGGCTAATTAAAGCACCCACATGAAAATGCTGAGAGGATTAAATGAGATGATGCACGCATAGAACTTAGCGGAGTGTTATTTTATTATTAATAAACCAAAATCAGTTACTCCATTATATAGCATTTTTATTTAATTTGCCTTAGATAGGAGCATAGATAATTAATCTATAGGCAGGAAAGTAGAGTATTTGAGTGCAGATCCTATCAACTGGGAGTCTGTGGAAGTCCTTATTGCTTCTGTTTACCCAGTAAATTAGAAAGAAGCAGCATCAGCTGAGAGTGGGGATAGGTTTTGAGAGTTTAAAGAGAGGCAAAGGTGTGAAATACTCATCCAGAATTTAAGGAGAGAGAAGAGACTTGGAACATATAATATGATTACCTGGAGAAAGCCATGTCTTTTATACAAATAAGAAGTTGCACCTGGATAGTGTCTGAGTATTAGGAGAGATTAAATCTATAAACCTTGTAATATTTTGTTCATATCACATGGAATTCAGGTGACCATGTGGCAAGGCTGTCTATGAATGGTACATCTTATCTTCTTACCCTTAAAGTCAGGCATACCCTGCCCTGCTGTGCTCTGTCATCAGGAGGAACTGCTTAAGCAAGCCCTGATGTCATAATTAGAAGGCAAGTGCTTTTGGTCCACACCTCTAGGCTGCCCACTACTCTTGTTCTACTACTCTCATCCCACCCAGGTCGAGGACTTCTGGAAATTTCTTAGACACAACCATCTGAAGGCAAAAAAAAAAAAAAAAAATGGAATAGGTACTGGAAAGTGAGTCATGCATAACTAATATGGTCTTATGATCAGGAGCAGAAATGGTGAGTCTAATGTCAGCAGCTGTGACAGCAGTGTCTGCAACAGATTGATTTTTTTATATGACCTTGGCTGTGGACCTGGCAGCTGCCTAGTTTTTCTTGCTCCTGCCTGTTTGGCAAACCTCGTTCTATAGGTTCCTGTGATTGTATGTATGAACTACCCTTTCTCCTGTTCATAGATTCATCTACTTTCTTTTCTTTTCTTTTTTTCCTTTTTTTTTTTTTTTTTTTGAGATGGAGTCTCACTCTGTCACCCAGGCTGGAGTGCAGTGGTGCGATCTCAGCTCACTGCAATCTACGCTTCCCGGGTTCAAGCGATTCTCCTGCCTCAGCCTCCCGAGTAGCTGGGACTACAGGCTCGTGCTACCACGCCCAACTAATTTTTGTATTTTTAGTAAAGACGGAGTTTCACCATGTTGGTCAGGCTGGTCTCAATCTCTTGACCTCGTGATCTGCCCGCCTCGACCTCCCAAAGTGCTGGGATTACAGGTGTGAGCCACTGTGCCTGGCCAGATTCATGTACTTTTTAAGGGAGCCAGCACTGGTTTCAGTTGCTTGGAACTGAGAAGGCTGACTGACAGTGGTGACTATGACTTGCATGAGAAATAAAAGATCACTGAATCTAAAAGCAATCCCATCAATCAGGATGATTTATCTCAGTGCATATGGCAGTTTGTGTAAATGTATAATTAAATACATGAGTTTCAGAAATTAGCTGGATTCCATGTTATATTCCTAGAGTTCTTGTATGAAGAACAATCAGAGAATCCTTCAGGACAAATGCAGAGTTCAAGAAATTCTTTTGGACAATAGTGGATGAGCCAATAAAACTGGGATATGAATGCTCACAGCAGCTTTATTCAACATCACCCCATACTAGAAACAACCATATACCCATCAGGAGACAAATGGAAAAACAAATGTGATGTGTGATATAATGGAATATTATTTGGTAATAAAAAAGAATGAACTATTGAATAGGCAACAACATGTATGAATCTCACAAAACTTTATATTAAGTGAAAAAATCAGGCAAAAAAGAGTATATACTGTACTATTCCTTTTATATGAACTTCTAGAACTGGAAAAACTAATCTACAGTGATGGCAATCAGATCAATGGTAGCCTGGGGCAAGGAGTAAGAGAGACTGCAAAAGGGCACAAAGCAATTTACTGAGTGATGGAAATGTTGTATAATTTGAGTGGGGGTGGTAGCCACAAGGGTATATACATAATCAAATCTTACCAAATGTATCACACTTAAAACATGTGCATTTCATTTATTTAAATTATACCTCAACAGAGTTGGTTTAAAAATCACATGCTGGTGGGACATAAATTTCTGGTAAACTTAAGCTCTAAACTAGCAGGGTAGTTTGGTATAGACTTTGGAGACAAACAGCTGAGTCTGAATCCAAGACACTACATCCAGTTAGGAGCTACGTAACCCTGGGAAAATTGCTGCAGATATAGAAAATTGGTATCCTCATGTCTTTTACAGTGTACTTAAAGGAGATAACACATGAAACTTCCCAGCATGTAGCAGAAACTCAACAAATAATAGTTTCAATAAATAACTGAATGGATTAATGGTGCCATAATTAATGGTACATACAAGCTTCCTTCTGAGCAAAGCAGATATTAGCAATTCCTTGCATGCAGATTGCTGTGTGGTAAGAAATTGTCACTGCACTAAAAGGTCACTATCTATAAACACAAAAATGAAAAAGGTCTAAGGCTTATGACATGGTCTGGCATGAGTCTAAGTATTCCATATCCTGACATATATTATTGAGCATCACAGCTCTCATGAAGGAGTCTGAAGCTGTACAGTATTAGAACATGTTCTTTGGAGTCAAGACAGTCCTGGTCTGCTGCCATTTAGTCATTAAGAAATTTGGGCATCACGTCTTTTCCTTAAACCTCAGTTTTTCATCTGTAAATGGGAGTATATACAATAATCACCTCAAAGAGTTTTGGTAAGAATTAAATGAGATAATGCAAGCTAAGCATTTAGCACAGTATTATATTGTAATTAATAAATCAATATATTTTCTACATTTATTTAATTGACCTACTCATTGTGGTCCACTTTTTATTTGTGATACCTTTCCACTAAGCAACATATAGAATAAGTCCAATTTAATATTTGAAGGACTTTGGAGGAGCAAGAAATTATATTATAGGAAATTAAGATTTTGCATGGTTCCAGTTATAACAATAAGCTTACTATGTTAAAGCATATTTTAGACTCTTCATACTTATAACTAAGAAAGAAATAGGAATACTCTGAAGAGAAAGATTAGCATAGCTTCTCTTGACAATTACTTTAGGCATCATTCCAGAAGAATCTTCAAGGAGTTAAGCACATATCCAAAACCTCCATGGGTACCTCTCTAGAACTGGCTGGTGTAGCTAGAACAGTTAGCTAGAAGTATGTGCTACGTAAATCATGAATTCTTTGAGGGCTCATTAATCTCTGTATTCCCATTGCTTGCCACATGGTACACACTCAACAGTTGTTAGCTGGAGTGGGGGTTGGAGGGAAAATAAAAGCAACCAATATCAATAATAGCTTATGTAAGAGAACCTGTGCCTGTCTCTCAAGGCTCCAAGAAGGTACAATTATAAGAATGATTAGAAACCATTTATGAGCAGTGGCGAAAAGGACAGGAAATATTGAAGGAGGCACACCTAGAGAGCATGGAACTTTAGCAACGTAAGCTACTTAATTGATACAGGAAGAAGTTATAAGCAGTGGAAAAATATACCATGTAATTGTGAAAATAAGAGGTTTCCCTTAGGATTTATTTAAAATTAGTCTAAGTAATTGAGCCACACAAAAGATAAAGAAGTCACATTTTAGCACCTGGGAAGCTACACTATTAATTGGCAAAATAAAATATAAGGAGGACAAACAAGGCTGAGATCAAACCTTACGGTTCTTTCTGCAATTCTGAAGACTTAATTTCAGGATATAAAAGTACTCAAAGAGTATTTTGTAATTACAAACGAATGAGAAGATCCATCCAGGAGGAATAATTATATAATTTCTGCCTGGCTTCATTGTGTGAGGCTTAGAGAACAGCAATAAATAGAATCCTCTATCATTATGACTGCTGCAGCCAATGACTCACCATTACGACTGGGACTACATCCTAGAATAGTTTTTTTCCCCTTTGTGTATCATATGAGAAATTAAACAGACTATGTTTCCCAGTAACTTTAAAAAATTTTAGAAAGAAACCCAAATTTGATTTTGTCTCTCACATTCTTGCCAGTAACGAGGATAGCAATAAAGTTGAGCTATTATTAAAAATACAATAAATTTCTGTTTTGAAAATGTTTTTCATTTGCCTTAAACTGCTGGTCTTAACTGATGGGAAATTAATTTATATCTCCAGTGACCCATGGCGCACAAATATTTACAACATCAAAATATCATCTATGTAAATAATTGGGGTTCAGTTTCTGAAAACTTAATATTAACACTATAAATTGCATTAAGAAATTGGCTTTAATCTTGCTAGTGAGTTTTAATTAATGAATATTATAACAACTTCATTATAAATTCACATATGATTTGTAAGAAATAATGACACTAGAAGACTAAAAATATAATAGATAAAGAAACAGCATGACTATAAACAAGTTACTCTGAAAACAAAAATAAAATCCTAATCTTTTAACTCTCCATTTACCTCAGCCTGATTCAAGAATTTGAAAAATTTTGCCATGTAAGTTGTGCTTATTTAGTCAGTTCCATTACTATTTACAGGGGAAATGTAGTATTTCCTTTCAGTACAAGCTTTGGTAATCTTTCACCAAGTGGACTCAGCCTCGGATGTTTTGCCTGGGGAAAACAAACAGTACAGCACTAAACGGCAGCAGAAGTAATCAGTCCATGATAAGCCGGGCTGTAATGCAGAATTTTCCTCATGTTGACCCTAATAATATATCTGCAGTTTGTTTAACTTACATGTTAGGGATTCAAAGACAAATGAAACCTGTTCCTGAGCTAGTGGACCATGCAATCTCTGAACTTCCACACATAATGATGTCAGGTCCATACTCTGTGTTCCATGGGTGACTGGCTACCCACGTCCACTCAAGCCACACCGAGATCACCTGGTTTAGGTCCCAGTTCTGTCACTTACCAGTTTCCTTACCTGCAACTTATTACTGGCAAGTATATTTCTGAACCAAGCCAACTGCTTACAAATTGAATGAAGGTCATTATAGCATGTGATCCACATTTTACAGTATCTCTTCTTATCCCACCCAAAGAATTTTTTTAAAATAGGAAGTAACACAGAATGTTTGGTATACCTAGCATAACCAAGTCTTCTACCTTCTTGCTGCTTCCTCTACCTTCCTGTTCAAGATTATCAGATTACCTCTAATCTTTGGTCTTTGTGCTATATCTGGGATAAAATGCTGGAGGGTGGAGTTAGACTGTATCCCCCGCTAGAGATTCTCTTTTTGCTCCAGGCTGGACACTCTCCTGTTACTGAATGTTCAGGGACACTGAATCAGAAGCTTTCCGGTAGATCTTCTGAAGCTAGCTCATAATTGAATATCACTCCTGTAGGGTAAATTCCAAGTTTCCCTGAAGGAAACTGGATTGGAAGAAGAAAAAAAGGCGACCCTGAGAGAAAATATCCAGGCCTGAGAGTGCCCAGCAGTGGCAGGCCATGGTGAGGAGCAGCAGAGGTTCTGAGGGAAAAGAGACTGTGTCTGATAATTTGGAAGCCACACTTCCATCGCCACTCCATGAGTGTCCTGGGAGATCATAGTGTAGAAACCCCCGATTCCTGGCACATTGCTTCAGCGCTCCTCTCCACCTTCCCTTTTTGTCCACATAGTCACTGTGAGTGTCTAGAAAGTCCCTGGCAAGGGGAGGGGCAGGACTGCATAAATGACAACGTTGGAGAACAACTGAGCAGTCAGTCTACCTGAATGCAGAAAAATACCAGGGGAGGCAACAGGGCATGAGCTCAAGGAAACAGGATTTAAAATCTGGCTAGAGAGGACCATTCACTAGTTGTATAACTTTTAGCGAATGTTCCCTTCTAGCACAGAGAGAATCTATTTTAGACATAAAAAGGGAAATGAATTATAATGCCGTCTTTCACAACATTGTTGGCATGATCAAATGGAATATCTATGAAAGTGTGTTGTAAGCCATAGCAAACTGTGAACAGGTTTAATGTATATTATTCTATTGTTACAGTGAATAAGATAATGCAAAGTTCTTAACAGCAATACAGCACTTGCTACATACTACCTATTGTCATTGCTGTTACTTTGTAGTTATTATTGTTAAAAGTAAACTATGGATGAGGGCTAATGAAGAAAGATGGATTGGAAAAAGCTAGATTCAAAATTATAAACAGAATGACCTTAACAGCATTAAAGAACACATAAGCTCAAAGAGAAAATCAGAAGAAAAAATATATAAATGTTATCAGTAGTTACCTCTGGGTGAAGAAATTTCAAGTTTAAAAGGGAGATTTATTACAAAGTTTGCTCAGCCTCTTTGAGGAAGTTTGTCCCCATTCCCTAGTCCACTTGAGTAGAGTAGAAGCAACTACGTCTTGTCATTTTACTGTTCCACCCCAGCCTGTGCTATACATGATTGTGATGGGGTGGGCTATTGACCTCAGTTGGGCCCATGAGTCTCTTTCTAAATAATCTAAGTATGAATGGAGAGGGAGTATAATACTTAAGTTTTTCTCTGCATAGATGAGCCATAAATTCTGAAACTTAGGCGTGGCCATGCTTTCTGTCACATGGGTTGGAAAAGGCTGAACTACCAAAATACTTAAGAACACAGGAGAAGTGCAGAGAGGAGCAGAAAGAGGCCACAAGTGAATCTGAATAGTCTTTGAGGCTTTGGAAACACATGTATTTCTATTGTAGTTTCTTTAAGATGAATTATACTTAAAATAAATGCCACTTTTTGCTTATCTAGCTTGACTATGCTTTATTAATGTTTTGTAAAATACAAATGATTCTTTTCTTTATGTTTTTTGTTACTTTTATAAATTTTCCATGATGGTTATGCACTTCTTTTATAAATAGAAAAAATATTTTAAAAAGTAGCTGTGCACATAATAAGTGAACAGAAAGGTAAGATACAGAACTCTAACACCAGCTATTTTGCAATCACTCAGAAGAGTAGATTTTTATATTAGGTTTAAGAAATGATTTCTACCCCCAAGAGTCACTAGGAAAGGGAACGGGGCCTTGCAGAATATTAGCCACTTGGTTTGATCTTAAGTCTCCAGATTCAAATTAACATTAGTAACATTAAGAGTGAATTAACAAAAAGCTCCAGCCTGCTTGATCTCTACTCACATTCTTCTTGCAACTGAGTACTTACTCGTAGCAGTCATGGACTTGGTCCAAAAAAGCTCTTTGCAAAGAAAGTATTAAAAGCAGTGTGATTTCCTTGGCCTGCTCTCTTTATTCTGTTCAAGCACATTAATTTGCCAACTCAACAGAAACTGGTTCTTTTCTATTCCAGAGAAACAGCAGTAAATTTTGAACAGAAATATACAGCAGTAGGGTCTTCTTTTTTCTCTCTCTCTCTCAAATTAAATGCTAGTGCATTTTAAAGACTTTCAGGTTAAATCCCAGATTATTAGGTATTCTAAATTTTGTCTATGCATTTTTTGTTTGCCTTACCCTTAAGTCTTAAATAAGTTCATTTCTTTATTTTCATCTTTGAGGAGAAATGAATTTGCATAGAATAGAGTTCCAAGATGTAGATTGGGGATTTTGAAGAAACCACTACTCTTTGAGATGTATATTCTTTCTCATCAGCACACAGGAAAACAGCAAAGACGGTTTTTCACTGTAGTTTAAGTTGCATACCTTCTGTAAAGTATTTCAGCACAGGTTTAACTGTGAGAAACAACATTCCTGAATATTCCGTTATAAATACGTATAAATATCATGTGTGTCTCTGGCTGATTTTTTTGCTCCCTCTAATAATAGGAAAGACTGCTGCAAGCTATGAGAGATTAACATCTATAAGTTATTTTGCCTTTTGGTTTAGCGGAGTGAGTTGATTTATCTCTGTTAAGCCAAGAATATGGCTCTAAGCTGAGCGTACAATTAGACACGATCCCTTTTCAGGTGCAGAAAATGTGGAGAAAAAAATAAAATGTATGCTTTTTAAACATATTTCTTATTCTAAATGAGGAAATCTAATTTAGGCCTTAAGTGGGAGATTCACAAATATCTACACCTTCCAGCTCCATAAAAATTAAATTACCAAGAGTGATACTCCTATTTGGTAATTTCAAGAGGGACTGCAGCAACATAAACAGATCCAGACTTCAATCTTTGAAATTTGATTTAGCAAAATAAATTATTTGCCTGATTTCAAATTGGTATGGTTTGCATTCCAATATTGTTATTTTCTTTATCCTGAGCTCTTATGTTTCTTTTTTGTTATTTTTACTTTTCTTTTTTGTGACAAACTTTCTCACTAAATGAAATAGCATGTTCTTCATCTAGAAAATAAATTGGGGGAGGGGAGACCAAACTGCCTTCAGAATCTTCACAGTGGGGCAACTGATGTTTTCTCTACAGAGATGTGCTGGCCTAAAGGCCATAGTCCTCACTTTTTGAAGATTTGACAGCAAAACAAGATGGAGCCTGAACCCTTCTGTGCCTAGGCAGCATCTGTTTGGGAGAGTATCGATGCTTGACTCTCAGCTCTGTAGACTGTTGATGCAGAAAAAGGCCTAGGGTATCATTCTCTCATTTTAAAGATGAAGCAAGTAAAGTTCAGAAAAGAAAAGTGACTTGTCCAAGGTTTTCTAGTTTGTGGCACAGGTGGGCCTAAACCCAGGGCTGCCAGTTGCCCTTCCAGAACTCCTTCCTATGCTATTTGCTCTTGGCAGGCTATAATCAATTTTTACATTTAAAGCTGTATTTTTCTAGTTTTAAGTTAATTCCTCAAAAAGCAATACATTCTCTGAGGTTTATAGCTTTGTGTCATTATCATGCAATCAATATCACTCTTGGAAATAAATTCAATAAAATGTTTATCAAATAGTTTTTGCTGCTTCTTGCAGGGGTCTCATATACATTGGACATACTAGCTTTGTAAATCATATTAGCCAGCCAACTGCCACTAACAAGATAGGTGAAGAAGGACATCAGAAGGTGTAGGAAGTAATGAAGTTACCAAGAACCCAACAGTGCCAGGAAACTTATGAGCTAGGTAATATATTTTACAGAAAGCAAAATTGAGGTTAGAAAAGCTAAGTAATTGTCCCAAGGACCTACTTGCATGGCAGAGCTAAGATCTCAATCTGATCTACTTTGATTCCAAAGTTCTCCTTTCTTAAACTAAGTATTTGTAAACCAAATAGCAAAGCAGGGGATGGTGCTCTTTAGAAAGCTCTAAAGTATTATTCATAAACACTGCTTTTTAAGTCCGTGTGTTCCTCTGGCCCTTTGGCTGTTCCCCATGAAAGAAGGTCAAGTACTTAAAGACTCCTTTTAGTCATGTTGTTAATAAATGAAGCAATGTTATTTAAACCTTTGGGTGCTATTGTCAGTCAAAGATACCACTGATTTTTCTCTCCCACATAGGGAAATGTACACAAGGTCATGGAAGCTCTGGAAAATTATAAATTTTTCAGGGTATTCCTATTCATCTGGTGCCAGAGTGAATTTGGATTGGCTCTGGGAGGTCACCTTGGTCACATCTGAGTTCCCTTGTCATTCTCATTTTGCTCAACAAAAGAGTCTAAGCATTAAACTCCAAATGGCCAGCTTTGTACCACTGATTATTAATTTTAGGAAACTCATGTGTAGATAATTTTTTACATGATTTGCAACAAATGAATAACAAATGTTCCTGGAAAGACAGCTGTAAACCAAAGTTTGGTTTAATTTTTAAAAACTCATTACTAATCATCATTCTTTTAAAATTACTAATGGTAATGACTCACAATTATATATAGTTTAACAGCTGACCAAATATTTTCACATACATAATCTCATTTAATTCTCACGAGCAACCTTTCAGTGAAATTCAAACATAAGTGAGTGTTAATCTCTGTTATGAATTGGGGAAGGCCCTAGAGATACAAAAATAAATAAGAAATGGCCCTTGTCCTCAAGGAACTCACCATAGATACAAAAATAAATAAGAATGACCCTGTCCTCAAGGAACTAATCTTTTTTATTATTTTCATATTCTGTAAGATTAGGCAAATAAAGCTTAGAAATTAGAATATACTTGCTCATTAAGTCCAGTTACATGGAGTACGAAATTGGAGTTGTTTGATACCAAAACTTATTTTACTTCATTAACCTTCTGCTCAGCATGGAGTAGAAATGTAAAGGAGTTATAAACATTTGTTAAATTATCTTCCTTAATTTATTCATTTTTAGTTCATGATTTTTATAAATTGGGGAATTTTAAGGCGATGGACACCCTTGTAACCTTCCTTGCTGTCAATACAATGTTTTCTGTTTCTATTGTTTAAAGGAAAAGTTTTCATTATATGTTTTGTTAAACAGAAACAGCATCCAAGTTATCATGGTAACATAACATATTCAACTAAGCAATTCATTGAGTATAACAGCTAAGTATGCTATTAGATAGTATTGTGGGTCTCACAATTGAGAAGATGACTTGGATAGCCATATGTGCAAAAGGTAAGTTACTAAAAGGTTAGACACAAAGAAATTGTGAAGAAAGGTTCAGGGAATTTGGCTTTAGGATGAGAGTTGAATAACATCTTGCTAGCAATCTTCATGTGCAAAAGGAGTCATTATACGAGCTGTTTTCTACATCTAAGAACAAAAGAAAATGAGTTAGTTCCAACTGCAGCCCTAGGGATTTAGGTTAGCTATGAAAAACGACTTGCTGACAGGTGAGATTGTCAGTTACCAGAACTAGATACCAACAGAAGTTGTTGAATCTCCCCCCCCACAAAAAAAAAAGATTTCAAATCTCTTGTTATGGTTCAAATGTGACATGGCCTCAGACAGAAGGGTGAACTAGATGGCTTCCCAAGTTTCTTTCCAGCTCAGTGACTCTACACTATAATGATTTCAGTCTCTAAAAGCATTTTTCCATAGTGTATTTAAAGTCCTACTTTTACTTTGCTAATAGTTCCATATAAGCATTCCATGTAGGTAATTAATTTATGTTTTTTTCTCCAAAGGTCAGCTACAATTCAAAGAATTTAAACATACCTTGACCAATGTTTCTAAATGTTAAAAGGTCAAATGTAGGAAACTGCTAACATTTTGAAAACTGTTGTCCCTTTCACTCATTAAGCTTCATAAGATTCCCAAACCACAGAGAACCCAGGGGAGATGATTATTTTAAAGCTCTGAGAAGATAACATTTCCCTGAAGTATCCCTCACAGGTCTCAGGCTTTTTCTCTCCAAAAATAATTTGAAATTGGTCTTCAGCGACCTCTCCGAAGTAAGTGAAGCACACTAGAGGAACAGGAAGGAACGGGATATGGTGAACCTACAATATCATTCCATCATTGATTTGACAACCAAGAAATAGCCGAGGATGTTTCAGGAATCTGGTTTAGGAAAATACAAAGCTGAGATTAGAATTCAAGTATTTTGGCTCCCTGAACAGTGACTGCTTCATAAAATATATTTTTCATTTTCAAAGACTCAAAGCAAAGGTAGTTTAAAAAATTAGTTTCAAAATATACCCAGATGTTTAAAGGACTAGACAAACAACATGAAATTCCTTTCTTGTGGAAACATCTTACTTTCTTTCCATATATGATCATGAAGTCAGGTACCTTCCCACACTGACAGACATATTCCAGCTCTGTGTACAAATAAAATCCATATCTTTTTAAATGGATTTGTTATGTGTCAACTTAGCAATTCCTCATAACTGTTAAAAGTAGGCTTTAGTGGCAGAAAAACTTGGGTTAATCTTGACTTTACCAAGTCTTTATATTTGTGTGACTTTGGGCAAGAATCTTAAACTTTTTGTTTCTTCATCTGCAAAATATAGATAGACTGAGGTATTATTATATGTTTGGTGCTTAACACAGGCCTGGCAAACACCAAGTGCTCAGTAAACTGTTGCTGCTCCTGCTATTATTATTATTAATAATTGCCATATGTCTCAAGACTCAGAAAATTACCCTAAGACTTGATGAGAGATACAGCCTTTGTATTTGGCATAAAGGATAAAGGGGCTCTTTTTTAGGACAATAAAAGTTTTCCCCGAAGCCGTGAAAGCCATGTCTCCATTGTCAAAAGAATATTCACTTTAACAGATATTCCTATATTTCTTGAGAACCTCACAGGTGACTGAGACTCTGCTAGAGGTAATGGGTATAAATATGAAGGAAACAGTCATGATCTTCCGGGGTTTCATGGCCAAGAGGTGAAAGAATCATATAAATAGGTAAGCACAGTATGATATGGACAAGCAAACAGTAAGGACAGTACAGAGAAGAGCTAGGAGGATGCAGAAGGGCAGTGGGCAGAATTGGGAAGGGCTTGTCAGAGATTGAGATCAGTTCAGTTGAGTCTAAATTCTAAGCAAAAAGACAACAGGGGATTATGATTACCAAATCGTTTTTTTAAACTAAAATTTTATAGGCAAAAAGAAGTCACTGATCAAATTATTTGCTTATCTGCCTGATCTTCAGTTGGGCAGAAAGGATCACAAAAGGGTCTTCAATTGATACAAAGAGACAGAGAGAGAGAGAAAGAGAGAGAGACAGAACAGTTTTGGACACAAGGCCCTAGACATACACATATATATTAGTAAATACTTACCAAGTAAGCCTTCTTTAGTACATCAGGGATAGTTATCAATGTAAGAAGTTCATTTTATTATCATCTTATTTTTCCTAAAAAGACTTCTGATATGGTTTGGCTGTGTCTCCACCCAAATCTCATCTTGAATTGTAGCTCCCATAATTCCCAAGTGTTGTGGGAGGGACCCGTGGGAGATAATTGAAATCATGGGGTGTTTTCCCCCATACTATTCTCAAGGTAGTGAATAAGTCTCACAAGATCTGATGGTTTTGTAAGGGTTTTCCCTTTTGCTTGGTTCTCATTCCCCCTGGTCTGCTGCTATGCGAAACGTGTCTTTTGCCTTCTGCCATGATTGTGAAGTCTCCCCAGCCACATGGAACCGTGAGTCCATTCAACCTCTTTTCCTTTATAAATTACCCAGTCTCGGGTATGTCTTTATCAGCAGCATGAAAATGGACTAATACTCCTTAAAGACAATTATCTAGGTAACGCTCTCGATTCTCCCCTTCCACTTGCATGTAGATTCTTATTCTCAACTTGACAAAAAGGCAGACACATAAGTAGGGTCATTATTGATAACCCTAGGTAGTCTATTGACTCGACAGTAATCTGATTATGTGGCTCACATTTACTTTGATGTGAATTAAGATTTTAATTTCTGCTAATTTTTAAATATATGTTGTAAAATGAATTTTACTAATAACAGGAGCAACAGATGAGTCTTTTAAATGTTATGAGACTTGTGAATGTATAGGAGAAATAACCTAAACTCTCTAATAAATCATTCACATAAATAACCTCAAAGAAGATGCTTAGGTGTTTAAAGTATTAAATGCTTATGAGGATGTAGCTCACAAAATTTATCAATACATAAAACATGTTCTTTGCTGAATTGACCTCTTTCTCCATTAGGCACTGGAGTCCTAGATATAAGCTTTAGGAGCTCCCTAGACAATACATATCATTTTTCATAATGTATACTACACTAACATGTAAGCAAAAATCACAGCAGCAACAAAATCAAAAGATTATATGGTAAGGTAAGTTCCAAACTTTTCTGAGATTATTTGAAGACACATAATGAATATAAATATGTTTCAACTCTTTGCTTTCAAATAACTAAAATGAGAAACAATTTACCAAATGAAAAACTCCAGGGGGTGGAGCCAAGATGGCCGAATAGGAACAGCTCCAGTCTACAGCTCCCAGCATGAGCGATGCAGAAGATGGGTGATTTCTGCATTTCCAACTGAGGTACCAGGTTCATCTCACTGGGGAGTGTTGGACAGTGGGTGCAGGATAGCGGGTGCAGTGCACCGAGCATGAGCCAAAGCAGGGCGAGGCATCGCCTCACCCAGGAAGCCCAAGGAGTCAGGGAATTCCCTTTCCTAGTCAAAGAAAGGGGTGACAGATGGCACCTGGAAAATCGGGTTACTCCCACCCTAATACTGCACTCTTCCAATGGTCTTAGCAAGTGGCACACCAGGAGATTATATCCCGTGCCTGGCTCAGAGGGTCCTATGCCCACGGAGCCTCGCACATTGCTAGCCCAGCAATCTGAGATCTAACTGCAAGGCGGCAGGCAGCGAGGCCGAGGGAGGGGTGACTGCCATTGCCAAGGCTTGAGTAGGTAAACAAAGCGGCTGGGAAGCATGAACTGGGTGGAGCCCACTACAGCTCAAGGAGGCCTGCCTGCCTCTGTAGACTCCACCTCTGGGGGCAGGACATAGACAAACAAAAGGCAGCAAAAACCTCTGCAGACTTCAATGTCCCTGTCTGACAGCTTTGAAGAGTATAGTGGTTCTCCCAGTACACAGCTGGAGATCTGAGAATGGACAGACTGCCTCCTCAAGTGGGTCAGAGGAGTAGCCTAACTGGGAGGCACCCCCCAGTAGGGGCAGACTGACACCTCACACGGCCAGGTACTCCTCTGAGACAAAACTTCCAGAGGAATGATCAGGCAGCAACATTTGCTGTTCACCAGTATCAGCTGTTCTGCAGCCTCCGCTGCTGATACCCAGGCAAACAGGGTCTGGAGTGGACCTCCAGTAAACTCCAACAGACCTGCAGCTGAGGGTCCTGTCTGTCAGAAGGAAAACTAACAAACAGAAAGGGCATCCACACCAAAACCCCATTTGTTCATCACCATCATCAAAGACCAAAGGTAGATAAAACCACAAAGATGGGGAAAAAACAGAGCAGAAAAACTGGAAACTCTAAAAATCAGAGCGCCTCTCCTCCTCCAAAGGAACGCAGCTCCTCACCAGCAATGGAACAAAGCTGGACAGAGAATAACTTTGACAATCTGAGAGAAGAAGGCTTCAGACAATCAAACTACTCCGAGCTAAAGGAGGAAGTTCGAACCCATGGCAAAGAAGTTAAAAACCTTGAAAAAAAATTAGATGAATGGCTAACTAGAATAACCTATGCAGAGAAGTCCTTAAAGGACCTGAGGGAGCTGAAAACCACGGCATGAGAAATACTTGACGAATGCACAAGCCTCAGTAGCCTATTCGATCAACTGGAAGAGAGGGTATCAATGACGGAAGATCAAATGAATGAAATGAAGTGAGAAGAGAAGTATAGAGAAAAAGGAATAAAAAGAAATGAACAAAGCCTCCAAGAAATATGGGACTATGTGAAAAGACCAAATCTATGTCTGATTTGTGTACCTGAAAGTGACGGGGAGAATGGAACCAAGTTGGAAAACACTCTGCAGGATATTAGCCAGGAGAACTTCCCCAGTCTAGCAAGGCAGGCCAACATTCAACTTCAGGAAATACAGAGAATGCCACAAAGATACTCCTTGAGAAGAGCAACTCCAAGACACATAATTGTCAGATTCACCAAAGTTGAAATGAAGGAAAAAATGTTAAGGGCAGCCAGAGAGAAAGGTCGGGTTACCCACAAAGGGAAGCCATCAGACTAACAGCTGATCTCTCCGCAGAAACTCTACAAGCCAGAAGAGAGTGGGGGCCAATATTCAACATTCTTAAAGAAAAGAATTTTCAACCCAGAACTTCATATCCAGCCAAACTAAGCTTCATAAGTGAAGGAGAAATAAAATACTTTACAGACGAACAAATGCTGAGAGATTTTGTCACCACCAGGCTTGCCCTAAAAGAGCTCCTGAAGGAAGCACTAAACATGGAAAGGAACAACTGGTACCAGCCACTGCAAAAACATGCCAAATTGTAAAGACCATCGAGGCTAGGAAGAAACTACATCAACTAACGAGCAAAATAACCAGCTAACATCATAATGATAGGATCAAATTCACACCTAACAATACCAACCTTAAATGTAAATGGACTAAATGCTCCAATTAAAAGACACAGACTGGCAAATTGGATAGAATCAAGACCCATCAGTGTGCTGTATTCAGGAAACCCATCTCAAATGCAGAGACACACATAGGCTCAAAATAAAGGCATGGAGGAAGATCTACCAAGCAAATGGAAAACAAAAAAAGGCAGGGGTTGCAATCCTAGTCTCGGATAAAACAGACTTTAAACCAACAAAGATCAAAAGAGACAAAGAAGGCCATTACATAATGGTAAAGGGATCAATTCAACAAGAAGAGCTAACTATCCTAAACATATATGCACCCAATACAGGAGCACCCAGATTCATAAGGCAAGTCCTTAGAGACCTACAAACAGACTTAGACTCCCACACAATAATAATGGGAGGCTTTAACATCCCACTGTCAACATTAGACAGATCAACGAGACAGAAAGTTAACAAGGATATCCAGGAATTGAATTCAGCTCTGCACCAAGTGGACCTAATAGATATCTACAGAACTCTCCAGCCCAAATCAACAGAATATACTTTCTTTTCAGAACCACACCACATCTATTCCAAAATTGACCACATAGTTGGAAGTAAAACACTCCTCAGCAAATGTAAAAGAAAAGAAATTATAACAAACTGTCTCTCAGACCACAGTGCAATCAAACTAGAACTCAGGATTAAGAAACTCACTCAAAACCACTCAACTACATGGAAACTGAACAACCTGCTCCTGAATGACTACTGGGTACATAACGAAATGAAGGCAGAAATAAAGATGTTCTTTGAAACCAATGAGAACAAAGACACAACATACCAGAATCTCTGGGACACAGCTAAAGCAGTGTTTAGAGGGAAATTTATAGCACGAAATGCCCACAACAGAAAGCGGGAAAGATCTAAAATTGACACCCTAACATCACAATTAAAAGAACTAGAGAAGCAAGAGCAAACACATTCAAAAGCTAGCAGAAGGCAAGAAATAACTAAGATCAGAGCAGAACTAAAGGAAATAGAGACACAAAAAACCCCTCAAAACATCAATGAATCCAGGAGCTGGTTTTTTGAAAAGATCAACAAAATTGATAGACCGCTGGCAAGACTAATAAAGAAGAAAAGAGAGAAGAATCAAATAGACACAGTAAAAAATGATAAAGGGGATATCACCACCAATCCCACAGAAATACAAACTACCATCAGAGAATACTACAAACACCTCTACGCAAATAAACTAGAAAATCTGGAAGAAATGGATAAATTCCTCGACACATACACCCTCCCAAGACTAAACCAGGAAGAAGTTGAGTCTTTGAATAGAGCAATAACAGGCTCTGAAATTGAGGCAATAATTAATAGCTTACCAACCAAAGCAAGTCCAGGACCAGATGGATTCACAGCCGAATTCTACCAGAGGTACAAGGAGGAGGTGGTACCACTCCTTCTGAAACTATTCCAATCAATAGAAAAAGAGGGAATCCTCCCTAACTCATTTTATGAGGCCAGCATCATCCTGATACCAAAGCCTGGCAGAGACACAACAAAAAAAAAAGAGAATTTCAGACCAATATCCTGATGAACATCGATGCAAAAATCCTCAATAAAATACTAACAAACCGAATCCAGCAGCACATCAAAAAGCTTATCCACCATGATCAAGTAGGCTTCATCCCTGGGATGCAAGGCTGGTTCAACACATGCAAATCAATAAATGTAATCCAGCATATAAACAGAACCAACGACAAAAACCACATGATTATCTCAATAGATGCAGAAAAGGCCTTTGACAAAATTCAACAACGCTTCATGCTAAAAACTCTCAAGAAATTAGGTATTGATGGGACGTATCTCAAAATAATAAGAGCCATCTATGACAAACCCACAGCCAATATTATACTGAATGGGCAAAAACTGGAAGCATTCCCTTTGAAAACTGGCACAAGACAGGGATGCCCTCTCTCACCACTCCTATTCAACATAGTGTTGGAAGCTCTGGCCAGGGCAATCAGGCAGGAGAAGGAAATAGAAGGTATTTAATTAGGAAAAGAGGAAGTCAAATTGTCCCTGTTTGCAGATGACATGCTTGTATATCTAGAAAACCCCATTGTCTCAGTCCAAAATCTCCTTAAGCTGATAAGCAACTTCAGCAAAGTCTGAGGATACAAAATCGATGAGCAAAAATCACAAGCATTCTTATACACCAATAACAGACAAACAGAGAGCCAAATCATGAGTGAACTCCCATTCACAATTGCTTCAAAGAGAATAAAATACCTACGAATCCAACTTAGAACTGACGTGAAGGACCTCTTCAAGGTGAACTACAAACCACTGCTCAATGAAATAAAAGAGGATACAAACAAATGGAAGAACATTCCATGCTCATGGGTAGGAAGAATCAATATCGTGAAAATGGCCATACTGCCCAAGGTAATTTATAGATTCAATGCTATCTCCATCAAGTTACCAATCACTTTCTTCACTGAATTGGAAAAAACTACTTTAAAGTTCATATGGAACCAAAAAAGAGCCCGCACTGCCAAGTCAATCCTAAGCCAAAGCAACAAAGCTGGAGGCATCACGCTACCTGACTTCAAACTATACTACAAGGCTACAGTAACCAAAACAGCATGGTACTGGTACCAAAACAGAGATATAGACCAATGGAACAGAAAGAGCCCTCAGAAATAATGCTGCATATCTACAGCTATCTGATCTGTGACAAACGTGACAAAAACAAGAAAACAAGAAACGGGGAAAGGATTCCCTATTTAATAAATGGTGCTGGGAAAACTGGCTAGCCATATGTAGAAAGCTGAAACTAGATCCCTTCCTTACACCTTATACAAAAATTAATTAAAGCTGGATTAAAGACTTAAATGTTGAACTAAAACCATAAAAACCCTAGAAGAAAACCTAGGTAATGCCATTCAGGACATAGGCATGGGCAAAGACTTCATGTCTAAAACACCAAAAGCAATGGCAACAAAAGCCAAAATTGACAAATGGGATCTAATTAAACTAAAGAGCTTCTGCACAGCAAAAGAAACTACCATCAGAGTGAAGAGGCAACCTACAGAATGGTAGAAAATTTTTGCAATCTACTCATCTGACAAAGGGCTAATATCCAGAATCTACAATGAACTCAAACAAATTTACAAGAAAAAAACAAACAACCCCATCAAAAAGTGGGCAAAGGAGATGAACAGACACTTCTCAAAAGAAGACATTTATGCAGCCAAAAAACATGAAAAAATGCTCATCATCACTGGCCATCAGAGAAATGCAAATCAAAACCACAATGAGATACCATCTGACACCAATTAGAATGGGGATCATTAAAAAGTCAGGAAACAACAGGTGCTGGAGAGGATGTGGAGAAATAGGAACACTTTGACATTGTTGGTGGGACTGTAAACTAGTTCAACCATTGTGGAAGTCGGTGTGGCGATTCCTCAGGGATCTAGAACTAGAAATACCGTTTGACCTAGCAATCCCATTACTGGGTATTTATCCAAAGGGTTATAAATCATGCTGCTATAAAGACACATGCACACATATGTTTATTGCGGCACTATTCACAATAGCAAAGACTTGGAACCAACCCAAATGTCCAACAATGATAGACTAGATTAAGAAAATGAGGCAGATATACACCATGTCATACTATGCAGCCATAAAAAATGATGAGTTTATGTCCTTTGTAGCGACATGGATGAAGCTGGAAACCGTCATTCTCAGCAAACTATCGCAAGGACAAAAAACCAAACACCGCATGTTGTCACTCATAGGTGGGAATTGAACAATGAGAACACATGGACACAGGAAGGGGAACATCACACACCGGGGCCTGTTGTGGGGTGGGGGGAGGGGGGAGGGTAGTATTAGGAGATATACCTAATGTTAAATGACGAGTTAATGGGTGCAGCACACCAACATGGCACATGTATACATATGCAACAAACCTGCACATTGTGCACATGTACCCTAAAACTTAAAGTATAATTAAAAAAAAAAGTAAACTGGGGCACAATAAAGTGTTAAAGAGTTTAAAAAAAAAACTCTGAGTTATTACTATTTTCTTATAATAACAATACACTAAAAACAACCATTCACAACTAATAATGATAATATTTATGTAGCACTCGGTGCTTTGCCAAGTGTGCTTCTACACCTCATTATATTTGAGCTATGTGGTATCCATGTGAAGTGTTACTGTAGCATCTGAAGAAGGCTAACTTCATAGAGTAAGTGCACTTTTAGCTAACAGGTTAAGGGATATGTTCTCTCAAATAGAGAAATTACTAAGTTAATCCTGAATCTTCTTCCATCCAGAACCACCTGTTACTAAGTGCTGTTGCTTCTAACCCATAGCTTTTGGTAAAATTTTTCTTTGCTTTTCATTTCTTCCTTACTAAAATGAAAGACCTATAAAGGCAGAGAGTTTGTCTATGATTGCCATATTCTCATTTCTGGCTGGCAGATAATAGATGCTCAATAAATATTTTTAAACAAATAAATTCCTATAATTCTGTTTCTTCAAACCTCCCTACCCTGGATTTATATGGAACCTCCTAATTGGCACCATGAGCCAGATTTTCTTTTCTCTCATGTACCTTACACTTGACTGCTTGATGTATTTTACTAAAGGACAGATTTGTTTTACTCCCTAGCTTCAGAATTTAAATGTCTCATTATTATTACAAACTTCTCACCCTGGCATTTAGGGTCAGCCACTAATAGCCTGACCTACCTTTCACCAAATCCCTGCCTTCAGTTTCCAAACATCCTTTGTGTCATTCCCATCATCCCTCAGATCATCTTGCCTATTTGACTCTGTTCATGCAGGTCCCTTGACTCCCAAAGGCCACATCCATCATCTTTACCTATTGAAATATTATCAGTCTTTGAATATTGCTCTGAAATGCCCCTTCATTCAAGACCCACTGTCAGGTGCCAACACTTTGTCTTAAGCACCTATGTTATTCTGCCTTGTGATTTAAGGTATGTGTGGATGCTTGTTTTGTCCTCAGTTCTCTAAGCTCACTAAGACTGACAACTATGTCTTATGTATCTTTTACCTTGAAGAATTGACCACATGTAATAAATGGTCAACACATCTCTGCTAAGTTGAAGTGATTTCAAAAGATAGGGCACAGGATTGGAAAACATGGTGATAAATATAATATCTGCCTTACAGTTTTGTCTAATAAATGCAACTGGAAAAATGAAAGTGATAATGCTTTGCAAACTTTAAAGTGCTATACAGGTGCAGGTATTTTTCAACTGTATTTCATGGAACTTGTCAGATAAATAAGAAATGAAAGCTACTCGATTATTGTGAGTCCTTCCTGTCATTGCTAGTGGTAAATGAGGGGAGGGGAAAAGGGGAACATTCTTTTGCTCCCAGCAGCCAAATTGCCCAGCAGATGAAAAATTAGCATCTGAACATATTTCATCATTAATGCTCAGCTGTATCCCTAAATTGCTATGTGATAGCATTTAGAAATGGTTCTTTGTGATATTATTTGGAGGATTAGAGTTTATCATGTATTTAATGTATTAAGCTGATAAAAAAGACTTAAACAAACACATATCTCCAAACAAGGAAACAAAAAAATCTTTACTCGAAAATACTGTAATTCTACTCTGTGTTCCTATCATTGTCTATGGGGGCCCCTCATTTAGAACTCAGCACAAAAGGCTGCCTGTGAAGGCAGAAGGGGAGGAAATGGTGTTGGGAACTGGTCTGAGTGGTGAGAGCAGTCTTGTCTCCAAAGAAAGCTGTTTCCCATGCCACGTTCTGCTTCAGATATTCCTGATTGTAAAGACAAGCTGGATACAGGTTATGATATCTGAGAACTTCGGACAAATGTGGCTCATTGTGATATAATCTGATTTCAGAAGGGCTTACGCAGTTCACATTCCTTGTCTGAGGCTTTCCCACATTTCTGGATAGCTGATGATATTTTTTTCTCTTTTTAAAATTCAGTAAAGGAGAAAACATCTGCCCACTATCTGAAAGGCTATAACAGCCACCTCTTTGGAGTGAGAGTGGGGCTACGAATCAGTGTTTTTCTGTTTCTTCATTTCATTTATGTGCAGGTTTACTAGACATCCTGGACTGGTTTGAAACCTCCCAATGACGTCAATGGGGCAGAAAAATTGGAGCAGCGGAGACAGCTGCAATGCACCAACTCTACTGAGGTTTTATTCTTTTCTCCCAGGGTGACATCTGAGACAGATATTATCAATCAAGCCCTCCTGGCTCAGCACCAAATCAAAGGTACTTTATCATTCAAAGCAGTAAAAGCTGCAATTAGATGATCTCTTCAGCTTTTTCCCTAGCAATATTTTGTTCATGATAATTAATAATGCAATTAAAACTGAATTAAATAAGAGAATGCTTACTAAAACATTTAACTTAAATAGGGAGCAATTTCTTTTAATGTCTCATTAAAAAAGTATTAAAGATCACTCTCTATATATGTTTTGTATAAAAATTCTAAACAAATTACTATATTTCCCCAAAACAATAATAAAGCCAAGTGATAAATTCTGACGTTTCCAAGAAATGTCCAAATGTTCAGAAAAAAATAGGTACAGATATAACGAAGCTTTACCATCATTTAGGAAGCAAACAACAACCACACCGAAAAACCCTGTGACAACTGACAGGAAGGAAGCTAGTGCTCTGTGAATTAACATTTATTTCAAAAACATTCAAAATAAAACCAAAAAGAAAGAAGCAGAGCCAACTGCTTTTGTGCTTGCTAGGCATAACATATTATTTACTGACTTTTCAAGCCCTTTTTTGAGGAGTGGTCTTACTTGCCTGAGTAAATAATAATATATTGAAATCTAAAAAAAATAATGCTTAATCTAATTATTTAAAGTAAAGGTTTTTGCTCTATCTTTTTTTTCCCTCTATTTTTTTAAAAGAAGGGAACTTTAAACTACTAAGGCTATCCAAGGCCAATCATAGCAAATCAAACTAATAAATGCACTGAAGATAGATTTTCGTTTGTTTTTAAAGTTCCCTAGGAAAGCTAGGCATAGAACACTCTAACCAGAGTAAAAAGTAGGGAACTGACTGCAATCTCATCTTCCCTTTCGTTCTGGAGTATTTGTTGGCAAACAATGCTGGTGGTAAAATAACTACAAAGTGGAGTAGAGAGAAGATTGGCAATAAAAATAAGGGTGAAAACACCAATGTCAATCTCAAGATTATGTAGCCACACTCAATAGAATCTAAAGCCATTCAATGTAGAAAGTCAAACTGGCAAAGGGTAAGAAACACAGAAACAATATTCTTCAGTAATTGTCTATTGTCCAAGAAACAGCATCATCAGCTCATTACGTTATCCCATTAGCTAACAGTGTATATGATATGTATTCCTCTAAATTAATAAAAAGATTCCAGAAATATGAAAGGCCATTGTGCAGGAGACTTGCTTTTTCAATGAGGAGCGAACAAGAGAACATGTGTTTAAATGTCAGCACTAAGAGTTTAGGTTAGCTAGAATAACAAACTTCTTGCCAATCGGGTAATGTTTACCTAAGGGTGGGTATCTAAAGTGTTCTTTAGTACTTGGATTTAAACAATAAGTTTTGTTTTCATCCTCTCCCGTTCATTTAGCTGTGAAACAGACAATAAATTACAGTTCAAGCTACCAAATATCTTGTACATTATTTACAAGTCTGAACTTCCTAACTGAGCAAGCCCTAAACTTTCTACCATGACTAGATTCATCATTCCTTTCACTCAGCACAATGGTACTGATATGGGCATTGAGGCCTGTTACATGCAGATTTGTACCCAGCTTCATCTCTTAGTAGAGACATGTCCTTGAATTACTCTGCATATGCACAGTAATAATGAAATGACACATGAATAAAACACCTCAGAGATACTCTAAATGGGACAGCTATTAGTTTCAGATATTTATTTTAAAATATGTATTACTGTGTTTCAGTGCCAGGCACAGTGCTAGATAGTGGACACACATACACACATTCTCTCTCTCTCTCTCTCTCTCAATCCACAGAGTAAATCAAGCTATCAACTTGAGAATCATTCTTGCCTTCCACATCTGATCACCACTACCACTACCAGTAAAAGCAAATAAGACCCCTTCATAACTGTGGGCAATCTGTTTTATCTGCCAGTGGCCGGCCCAAATCTTGCCAGTGTCATAAACAAGTGAATAGCTGCCCAAGTCGTTACCTACCCTGGAGTATTCCACCTCTTTTGCCTTTTTGAATTAATTTTCTCTTTTTCTGGCAATGGCTGCCCTAATTCATGTCTTTTTATCATTTCTTTCCTGAGTTACTGCTACAACCTGCTGAACAGTTCCCTGCCTTGAGCTTTATTTCTATGATTATCTTTTTAAATTATAAATTGTGCCATGCCACTCCCTGCTTACAAATCTCCAGGACTTCTCAAAGATTTTATGAAAAAACTCTGTTCCTTAACATGTCACAACAAACCCTATATGATCTGTAGCTTGATTCACATTCTAACTTTACTTTCCTGATGTGACTTTTAATATCCACCTGTGTCATAATCTTTCCATTTCCTCAACTTGCTGTGTTGTTTCACATGTTCACATATTTTCTGCCCCTTTCCTCCATACGTATCTCCTAATTCCTCTTAATAAATACTTTTGTCATGACAGACACTTACCAGATTGCAATACATGTATTTGTTCACAAGTTGGCTTCCTCCCTACCTGACTGCGAATTCCTGAAAAGTATTAAATGTTACTCATTTCTGTTTCCACTAAACAGGCACACAATGGCATGCTGTGTTTGAAAAATGTTAAATGAATCCATGAGCATTAGAAGTTATGATTTCAGTTGATCTACCTTGTCAACGAGATTTTAAAATCCTTTCTATAGAATAGGGATGGATCTTTAGGGGGACTCTTGGTCAATTAGGCCCCATTTCCTTCCTCCCTGGACCTTGTTTTCATTGAAGAAACAAGCATTGGATTCTGAACTCGTAAGAAAGGATTCTAGAAGTTCTAGAATCACACTTAGACATATTTAAAATTCCCACCCTCTGAGGGTTCCCTGTGTTTTTAAGAAGGGTACAATCTACCATTTCAGTCCAGAAATTGCAGTGAAGCCAGAGGTGGAAGCCTACAGCAGTCTATACAGCAAGCTAATTAGTCATTTATTGACAACTACACTTGTTAAAATGACCTGAATGTCCTGGACCATTTGTCTATTCATCATTCAGCAACTATTGATTGGCATCTGTGTCATCCTACACATTGCAAATTCAGTAAGGAACAAATA
This sequence comes from Pongo pygmaeus, assembly GCF_028885625.2. Taxonomy (NCBI): domain Eukaryota; kingdom Metazoa; phylum Chordata; class Mammalia; order Primates; family Hominidae; genus Pongo; species Pongo pygmaeus. The sequence continues at coordinate 164,101,926 of NC_072373.2, forward strand.
GGTTAGTTCATATTTACTGAGTATTTATTATGGTATACTTTTTTTCCCTTCAAATACATTTTTGATGTTTGAGCAGCCCATAAAGAGGGCTATATTTGCAATGAGTAGTTCTCACTCTCCTGGATCTTCTTCACATAACTTCTGTTTCTGTGTTCACATCCTACCCTCCATCATATTCTGTGTTGCTACCCATCTCATATGCAGTCTGCACTGACCATTGACAAATAAAGGAGAAAATTATCATTGCTTTCTAAATATGCACAGACACTTATATAGCCTAGTGTTGCTCATTCACTATATGATGGTGCTTTGAGATTACAAATTTATATATGCTGAGTGAGTTTCCATGGCAAACTGAAAGAATCAGTAACTTTGAATCAATCAAAGTCATGAAAAGTTAAGGGCCGGGCATGGTGGCTCATGCCTGTAATCCAGCACTTTGGGAGGCCGAGGCAGGCAGATCACCTGAGGTCAGGAGTTTGAGACCAGCCTGGCCAACATGGTGAAACCTCGTCCCTACTAAAAATAAAAAAATTATCCGGTCCTTCCTATCAGGTGCCTGTAATCCCAGCTACTCAGGAGGCTGACGCAGGAGAATAGCTTGAACCCAGAGGTGGAGGTTGCAGTGAGCCGAGATCGCGCCATTGCACTCCAGCCTGCGCAGCAAGATTGAAACTCCGTCTCAAAAAAGAGAATAAAAAATAGTTAAGATAGATCTTTTCTGAACAGTTGATTGACATTCATAGACTAGATATTGAGCATGTATATTTCATTATCCAAATGTAATCAAAAGGTCCTTGAAGATATTTCACTTATTTACAACAGTTTCAGCACGCAGCATATCTTATATAGTCCTCCTTGCCCATAGCATGAGTGCCATAAAAATTGTTGACTTGCATTTGTAAGCAATCAAAATCTTTTTAGTTAAGAGCACCAAATAGCTCTGGATAAATTGGGAAATAAATAATCATTTTTCTGTTTTTAAAGATCACAAGAAAATTTAAACATATTCATTAACTAAAATTTAAATAATTATAAACTTTATAAATAACAACTTAAAAATTAAAATCACTGCCATTAGCAATCAAGAAATCAGTAATTATAAAAGTTGTATTTATTTATCATATGGTAGAAAGAGTTTTAGAATAACACAGAACTGAGTTTTCATTCAGCTTCTGTGCAATATTTTTTTCATGAAAATGAAAAAGTTAACACTGTCACAGCCTCAGTTTTTAATATGCAATACAGGGATAAGAGTTCCTATCTAATAGATTGTTACGAAGAAGAAATTAGTGGGTATAAGGTACCCCAAATTGGCATAGAGTAGATATTTAAAGTAGTTTTTAAAAACAATATAATAAATTTTTGTTTATTTTGACTTCTTTTTGGGGGAGGAGAAAAGAAAAAAACATTACTTGCTAACTTCAAAATATGTCACCTATCCTGAGCTTTATTAAATACTAAGTTAGAATAAGAGACGTATACATAATTTTCTCCTTTCATTGTCTTTTCTTTTTTTTTTTTAAGGCATAGTAGGCATTGTGAGGCTACCTGATGTTATCTTAAAATGTGAATTATAATTCCAATTCTAACACTTGGTCCTTTGTATCTTAGAAAGTGATTTTTGATGATGTGACTGGAATTTCACTAGATTTTTACTAAAAAAAACAATGCCTACCAAAGCCTGTATCGACTCCTGTAAAGCTTTGACTATTTACTGAACCATGATGATCCCACCTTTAGGAAAGGCTTCAGGGCATTCCTGTGGCTTACTTGGAAATCAATAAAACACCAGAGGCCTAACACTAAATATCCTTGAACTAAGGTTCCTAAAATGTCACAGAGACTGAATATTTATTATCTGGCTTCAATGCACTGTGGACACAACCTAAACTTGACTTTTCCTGCCTGCAGCTTATGACACTGCTCAAGGACAATGAGATCTTTCAGGGCTTTGAAACTTTGCTGCTGTCAGAATAGAGTTTACAGAGTGATTATTAGTTTTCAAATAAAATCTTCCTTCAGGACAAGTATTCTCAAGGAGGTAAGAGGGTTAAAGACCAACTCTTGTCAGATGTTATTTCTACAAAGTCACCTGAATTCCTGGATATGCCTAAGTCCCAAGTCACACAGTTACAACTCTCCCTAACACACACATATGCATTCACTCATTTCACAAGTATTCATTGAGCCCTTACCATGTGCTAAACACCATTCCAACCATTTGGCATATATTAATTAACAAAACAGACAACATTTCTTGCCTTCACGATGTTCACATCCCAGTTTGTGGTAGGGGTAACATGGGACAAGAGGGAGACAGAAATAAATAATACACATAACCATACTGTAGGTTTTATCTTTCTCTGAGTCAGTCATGCCCATTTCTGTCTCCATTCATTTGCATTTGCTTTTCTCTCTATCTGGACTGCCTCCCTTGTCACACTGTTAGACTGAAGTCAAATGTCACCTCCTCTGTGAAGCAGGTGTTAGCTCTCCTCGGGACCTCATGGAGCTTTATGCATAGCCCTTTTATGCCATTTCTCAGATTGTCTTCTTATTGGCAGATATCTGTCCCTCCCATTAGAGAAGGAACCTAGACAGGAACCTGGCAAGGACTTATTCTTAGGAAGTACTGTATTGCCAGGGCCACTGACCAGAGAGCAAAAGAGAGTAGCACTCTCAATAAGTGTTCATTTAAGAAGTGAATGCAGTTTTATGCTACATAAGGAAAATAAAGATTAATTGTGAGATTAGTTGTGATTAGGATGTTTCTTTGCATACCATCCACAACAAAGTCTGAATAATTCATATATTTAAGAAATAGTTTACTTTAAATAGAACTATTTTATGTGAAGTACATTAGCATTATTTACTGAAAGCTGATTCAGCAGGCATGGTAATTCAAAAGATAACTTTTAATTAGTTGACAAAAATAGCCTTGATAGAAATACCAGTTTTATAACTTGATTATCTTTTAATATGATAGCTTCATCTGTGCTATAATCTGCACTTATATTTGAATAAATTGAGGGCTATAGTTAAGAGATTTATTTTCTTCAACCTTCTAATTATCACAAGAAAATTAAATTACTGCATTATTTAAGAGGGAAGTCTTAGCTATCTGACTAATTCACTGTGATTGGCATAACAGAGCTTGCTTTGGGTAGCTGTGATCTCAGGCAGGGAATGTTCCAAGAGTGGATGGACCTGCAGATTTTAGGCGATGCCTAGCCCCCACGCTGTGTTAGATCTGTGGTTTTGTAGGCGGGGTTCTCTCAAGACACTATCCATTAGATTAGCTGCCTGCTTCTTGCCAGTCGACCTCCAACCTTGGAATCTTCCCATCTGTCTTCAGCGTGGGAAATCTTGCCTTTGTTGAGTCAACTATGCAATCAAAGAGGAAGCTGCATTTCTGACAGGGAGGAAGGTCTTAGAAGCAAGCTAACATCCCTTCCTGAAATCAGCTCTCAGGATAATTTTAGGTCTACTGAACCGATAGCCCGAGCCATCTGCCTTTAACCAGCTTCTAAGTACTAAATAGCTTTTATACTGAATAAGAATGTGTCCTTTCTTGATCTTTTTTCCCCTAAAAAATCTTTTGCATGACATTTCATGGAAATAATTTCATTAACAGAAAGAGTTTGTTTTTCTGTCCCAAATTTGAGGCAAGTGCACCACACTTATTTCATACCCTCCTAATACATAGTTCCATGCTAAACAGAGCAAATATGTGATGATTCTTACAAGACTGACTTTTAAGTGTGTGTTTCACTGGAGCACGATGTATGCAGTTCTATTATATAGCATAGAGAGGAAGAAGTAATGTCATTCTTCAAATGTTACATACATTGTCCTCACCAAAGTAGGGAGTATAGGCATTTCACTCACACTGCACATGCTAAGGCTCACATCTCAAGAGGAGAAAAATGTCCACAGTGCACAAAAAAAGAATACTTTTTTTAAAGTCTTAAATGTTTATAAATAAAAAAGTTGTTCATTGGAATGAAGTTTTCTGCTGTCTGTACCTATCAGGAACTAACAGTCCGAGAATATATTTGGATTTGTCCAAGTGTTACTATTTTACCGGTTTTATTTTCATCACAGGGACCTGGTCTCAGGCACAATTTTTCTCATACTGACTTAGATAACTAAAACAATGAGTCTTCTTTTAGCTAACAAAATATTCTTCACAACAGAACTACACATAGGACTATAACCTAATGGTTGTCAAAATGAGTTCTTGCAGAGTCTGAAACTTGGCTTCTTCTCAGTGTTTGGCAGTGACAAATACACTCTGTTGGGCTCTATGGATTTTCAACTAGTTCAATAAAGAAGTATCTACTGGTTTCTGGAAATGTTTACATATCTATAATTTAGCTTCTAATATAATTGCCTTGGTAGGTGATATGGTTTGGCTCTGTGCCCCCACACAAATCTCATCTAGAATTGTAATCCAAATTGTAATTCTTATGTGTTGAGGGAGGGACCAGGTGGGAGGTGATTGGATCATAGGGGCAGGTTCCCCCATGCTGTTCTGGTGATGGTGAGTGCCAGCTCATGAGATTTGATGGTTTAAATGTGACACCTCCTCCCTCTCTCTCTCTCTCCTGCCACCATGTAAGACACGCCTTGCTTCCCCTTCATCTTCTGCCATGATTGTAAGTTTCCTGAGGCCTCCTAGCCTTGCTTCCTGTTTAGCCTGTGGAACTGTGAATAAATCAAATCTCTTTTCTTTATAAATTACCCAGTCTCAGGTAGTTCTTTTGTTGTTGTTGTTGTTGCTTTTTTTGAAATGGAGTCTGGCTCTGTCACACAGGCTGGAGTGCAGGGGTACGATCTCGGCTCACTGCAACCTCCACCTCCCAGGTTCAAGTCATTCTCCTGCCTCAGCCTCCTGAGTAGCTGGGATTACAGGCATGTGCCACCATGCCTGGCTAATTTTTGTATTTCTAGTAGAGACGGGGTTTCACCATGTTGGTCAGGCTGGTCTTGAACTCCTGATCTTGTGATCCTCCCACCTCGGCCTCCCAAAGTGCTGGGATTACAGGTATGAGCCACCACACCTGGCCAAGGTAGTTCTTTACAGCAGTGTGAGAATGGATGAATATAGTAGGCAACACTGTTCTAGGTTAAGCTCATACATAATTCCACCTACTAAATTTACTAAATGTAAGTGTGCCTTGCTTTAGAGAATCATGTAGTACAAAATGAATACATATAACACAAATAAATTAGAAAGTAATTTTACTATATACATAATTCTTCTCTTTGCTCAAGGATTTCCCCTAGAGTTCATAAAATTTAGCTCCCCTACTGCATTTAAGTGATCATTAACCTATAATTAATTGACATGGTGTAATTGAAAATGTAGAGTTCCATTTTATTTTCTCACCCGAATTCACCATTAGCTGTAGTTCAGTAGGAAAAAATTTGGAGGTAAAGTAACTTAAAAAAGTAAAGTTGGGTGCAGTGGCTGACACCTGTAATCTCAGCACTTTGGGAGGCCAAGGCAGGCAGATTGCTTGAGCCTAGGAGTTTGAGACCAGCCTGGGCAACATAGCAAAAACCCATCTCTACCAAAAATATGAAAATTAGCCAGGTGTGGTGACACAAGCCTGTGGCCCCTGCTACTCAGGAGGCTGAGGTGGGAGGATTGCTTTGAGCCCAAGAGGTGGAGGTTGCAGTGAGCAGTGATCACACCACTGTAGTCCAGCCTGGGTGAGCAAGACTCTGCATCAAAAAACAAACAAACAAAAACAAACAAGCAAACAAAAAACCCAAGTAAGTCAAATTAGCTCAACTGGAGAAAATAAAAAGTTATTCTTAACTCTTAGTGAGTTACATAAAAACAGATAAATCTTAATCAGGTAGAGGGCTTATAAGGACACTCTAGGCAGGCTTCCAAGCCTTTAGCTGTTGAATCTTGAAAACATTTTACCACTTAACAATTCAACAGTTTAATTTTGATGTTCCATTTTGATCACTGCAAATTGCCGTATAAGAGTAGTCCAAGCCATTGGGCCACCTCAAAGACTATAGGTAAATTCAAATAGACTCTTGCAGGTTTAGCAGCACTTGCTTGAGTTTCTTCCTCTTAAAATAGAATACAATTCTATTTCAATGGAAGTGCCCTTAGTTTCTATGGGAAACACCCTGACCAGTTTCTGACTCCAGGTTGGCCCCATATTTTGGCTTATGCCCTTCTCTGCTTTAATATCTTTATGGTCCCTCACAGCTTTCAGGAGAAAGTTGAAGTTCTCATGAGGGCTTATCCAGCCCTGTTGCCTTTTCAGTGTTGTCACAAGCAATCATTTTCCTTCTCGTGTCTTAGAACATCAATAGTTATTCTCCAAGATGAGTCATGCTATGCTATATTATGCCTGGAAGGTCTTCCTTCTGATTTTTGTTTACTTATGGCCTACTTATCCATCAAAATTCTGATTATGGGTCACCTCCTTTACCCCCAATCTGATACAGGTGTATCCATGTGCCCAAAGCAGACTGTATACACACCAATAATTGTTCTAACATGCTGATTTATAATCATTCATTTATTTGGGGGTTCACTCTATCTGATAATTATACGACTTTAGATTCCAGAAGCCAGCACAGTACCCGGAACATAGAAAGTACTAAGTATATACCAAAAAGACGAGTGAATCAATCATTTCAATGGATAAGTGTCATTTTTAAAAGTTGCATTAAACATCATATTATAACTGAAAGGATCTGGATTTCCAAATATAGAGCTTGCCAACTTATATATAAGGTGAAGATGAGGAGATGAAAAAAGGAAAGAAGTTGATATTTACTAAATTAATTCTTTTAAAAATTTCTCAACATTACTAATCATCAGAAAAATGCAAACAAAAACTATGATGAGCTACCATCTCACAATAGTCAGAATTGCTATCATCAACAAGTCAAAAAACAATACTTCTGATGAGGCTGCAGAGAAAAGGGAACACTTATGTATTGTTGGTAGGAATGTAAATTAGGTCAGCCACTGTGGAAAGCAGTTTGGAAATTTCTCAAAGATCTTAAAACAAAGCTATCATTCAATCCAGCAATCCCATTACTGGGCATATACCCAAAGGAAAATAAATTGTTCTACCAAAAAGACACATCCATTCATATGTTCATCACAACACTATTCACAATAGCAAAGACATAGAGTCACTGTAGGTGCCCATTCACAGTGAATTGGATAAAGAAAATGTGGTACATATAGACCACGGAATACTATGCAGCCATAAGAAAAAATGAAATCATGTCCTTTGCAGCAATATGGATGCAGCTGGAGGCCATCATCCTAAGTGAATTAATGCAGGAACAGAAAAGCAAATACCTCATGTTCTCACTTATAAGTGGGAGCTAAACATTGCATACACATGGACACAAAGACAGGAATAATAAACACTGTGGACTCCAAAAGCAGGGGATAAGGGTAGAGCTGGAAAACAACCCATTGGGTACTATACTCATTACCTGAGTGATGGGATCAATCATACGCCAAACCTCAGCATCACACAATATACGAGTGTAACAAACCTGCACCTATACCCCCTGAATCTAAAACAGAAGTTGAAATTTTTAAAAAAGAAAGCTAGAATTTGCGAGTTAATTCTTTGGACAAATCCCTGTGCTAAGTACTTTTACATCTCATTTAAACACCACAATGAGTCACATATCAATTTTTTTTTTATATTTCATTCTTAATATAAGTTTAGTTTTTATTGAGTGCTTCATATGAGCCAGTAACTATGCTGGGTGCTTCATATTACATCACAATCTTCACAATATTTCAAGGGAAGCATTATAAACTCATTTACACACAAGAAAATTAGAGCTCAGGCCTGCTTGAGGTTATATAGCTGGTAAACAAGCTGTAATTTTCAACAGTATTGATCTGGTTCTCTAGGCAGTGTTTGTTTCACTGAAGCAACATCACATCACCCAGGCTGTTCCAGAGGTCCACTGAGATATTAATAGGCACTTCACCTCCAAGAAGAGTTTTGTGATCAGATAAATTTAAATTATTTTTCCCTTTTTAATATATTCTTTTTAAAGAAAATTACAATGACATTAGTTATATATCACAAGTCTGAAAGCCAACAAGAACCTTCTTAACTGTCTAACCACATGTTCTCTAGTTTCAAGAAAATGCTTCCTTTTATATTTTGTTGCAGAAGACTAATATTCCATCCCATAAAGTACACGACTGCCTTCAACTTCAGTTATTAAAATGGGAAGAAAAGATTTCATTTTCGACCCAATTACTCAAAATTCTCTTTTGAATTCCACTTTTTATGGGAATAGTAAAAATTCTAAATTCCTTTTCCTGGAATGTCTCTGATATTTTCTACCAATCCTAGAAAAAAAATGTGAGCAGGCAAAATTGTGAACTGATTTATGAGAATTAATTATGTTCAAAATTAAGAGTAAGTAACTCTTACTCTTAATTAAGAGTGCTTTGCTTTTCTAATTTACTCATCAACACCACCCAAAAGTATCATGCCAGGTAGGCACTGCACACAAAAATTATGCCAGCCACAATTTCTGCTCTCCAAAAAGCCTTGACATTCAGAGCAGTTCAAAGTTTAATCTCCAAACAAGCAATTCTCCTATTTAAAATGTATGGCCATACTCCTCTGCTTTGTTATACATGTAAACTACACAAATTATTGCTTGGTTCTAGTTTGTGATACCCTTTGCATTCCACCACCCATAATTCCATGTTTTTGCTGTGTTAATCCTCAAAATGGAGACACAGTTCATGGACACCAGAAATATTTTAAGCAATGTGAACTATTTTAAATCTCCCTGATAGCGCTAAAAAAAAGATAAAAGACATACTCATCAACTATTCATTAGCCACATAAAAATATATATCTAGGAGTAGTTAGAAAATCTTTACAATTTGTCATAACTGCTCATTATCTTCTATTTCTTTTAGTAAGAATCTAACAGGGAAAAGCTTTTTTAAAATAGTCATATTTACATTTCAAGTAGACAAAAATAAATATCATTCACAGATGGTAGCCTGACCTGAGGAAACAGATAATTTATTCTTACAGAAAAACTCCATTCAATTCACAAGCTACTCCTATAATTTTTAAAAAGGTAAGGAAATTTTAATGTGTAAATGTACTCAATGCATTTTTCCTAAAAATCACATAATTTTGCAAAGCATAGTATTTTCCCTAAACACTTTATTTAAAATTTCTCATTGTTCAGTGTTTTTAAATATAACACCATCTCCCAGCTTCATTCCTGAACTGTCAGATAAAATTTGATGTTCATAGCATCACCAACACTACCATATCCATGAATGTTGTTGAGGAACCAACGTGCAACATCCTGAAAAGCTGGTACACTATTCATATCCCACACCCAGGGACTTAGTTCATTTTCATTATCTTCCCTGCGTTCTTGCTGCTACATAATTATTACTTAACTCTTTGTCCTTTTATTTTTCTTTCTGATGGCATGCCACTTACTATTGCAGAATAAATATAATTTTCAATATGAATACAAATGACTTAGCAATCAACATGTAAGCATTCAACAGGAACATTGTCAATAGTTTGCTTAAGAAATCAAATGAGAAAATCAATCTGTAGCCAAATCTGAATGATAGCTTCCCATGATGCTTGTAGGATTTTTTCCAATATGCCTCAGAAAAAGAAATAATTTGAGTTTCCCAAATTGCAGAAATATCTCCCTTTAAACAGTATCCTCTGTTTTCATTCTCATTTTGCATTTTCTCCTCTGTGCCTTGTGATATGTCAGCATGTTTTGGGATTTCTTTTAGCCGAAGTTCACAGTGATCTGATTAATCAAATACAATTCTCTCTTCTCTGGTTTGCATTGCATTTGGAGCTATCCAACCTCCTGTCTGACTCGTTCTGCGTTGTTTAGCTCATTCAGTGCACCATGAGAGAACACCTAACACACGGGGTCAGATTTCCTGAATGGCATATGTGAGACCACAACAAAGGCAAAAACCCTGGAGAGATTATAGGTCTTTTTCATCACAGAAGATTAGAGAGCAAAGAAAATATCTACGTTACACAAAGAAATAACAGTGTGACTGGAATAATGAATTCAACTTTCAGATTTGGTGCCAACTCCCCTGACTGCTCTAAGCATGCTGGTGTATATTTAAACTTTCACCGCTGGCCCAGGAAGACTGGCCTCTAAGCAGATACAATAGCACTTAAAGGCCACTGAAATCACAATTAACCCGGCACAACAGTATTAGGTTCAAAGATCCTCTGATCCCTGAAGAACTGATGGCATTTCCCAGAGTGACAAATTATACTCCAAAGGCATTCAACAGCGAGGACAAGGGTCCTGGCATTCTGAATCTCTGAGTAAAATGTAGATGACTCATACTGAAAAAGACTGGTTTGCAATCAAATGAGAAGGCATGTTTGAATGGTCTCCCCTTTGTCTGTTTTTCAGGGCACAGTGTCATTTATCTTCCTTCTGGATGCTGATAATCCTACATTTTAGTTGGATCTGTGTTCCTAGAAGGTATGCCTTATTTCCTTATTTCAGATTTGCCTCACATCTCATCTTCTTGCCTCACAATGTCTCAGAGAAGCTGACCTCAGGACAGGACTCATCTTGTGCAATAGTAGGAACAGGTGTAAAAAATAATACAGGTACACAGAAGGTTGAAACTTAATTACGAAAACCAGTTTCTAATTGGACTTCCTCTTATGCTCTTGTCCTGCTACAGTTTATTTTCAAAATAGTATCCAAGATAGTTCTTTAGAAACGTAATTCAGGTCACACATCGTTCACCAGCTGAACATCTTCCAGCTGGCCTCCCTTCTATTCACAATGACAGCCAAAGTTCTTACAACGGTCTCCAAGACGGTAGATACGGTCCTCATTCCTCATTCTCCCCATTCCCCACACTGCTGAAGCCACAGTGACCCTTTGTGGTTACTATACCATGCCAGGCATGCTCCTGCCTCTGGAATTTTTCTATGGCTATTCTCTCTGCCTCATGTGCTCTTCCCCAGTTTGCTCCATAGCTCACTCCCACACTTACTCAGTCCTTGTTCAAATGTCACCTCGTTATCAAGGTCTTGTCTGGCCACCCTACCACCACAGCACTCTCTTTATTTTGCTTTTTTTTTTCTCACAACATCATTGTCTAATATACCATATATTTATTATATGTATCATCTGTACCCTTGCACTAGAATATGACTCCAGAAGAAAGAGGATTTCTGTATTTTTTCACTGCTTTATTATCAGTGCCTACTGTAGTGCCTAACACAAAGTAGGAATTCAATAAATATTTGTTGAAAAATGAATTAATTTATAAATGAATAAAAGCAAATGCCAGTCTGGAGGTTTTCAGCTAATGAGAAAGAAGATAGTTGGTCTAGTTCATAAGAAATAGAAGTGATTTTCATGAAAATAATATTTTGGGTCACAGTGAATGTTTAAGGTAACTCTCTTACAGGAAAAGGCTTTATTTTCTCAGGTTGTTTGGAGAGTAATATAATTTTTGAGAAGGACTGAACAGAAAAGAGAGAGGCATTGGTGCATATGTTACATTTAATCCAATCTGGCAACACAATGACTTTTGAGAATGCTACTAAGTATTGTTTTTAGATTGTGAAGAAAATATAAAATTAGCAAAGATGATCTAGGAATATTGGATAAGGAGAATTTTAAAGATGACATGTGGCTAATTCACCACATGATTCACACTAATTTACCACCATAACCACAGGGAGAGACTTTGCTTGTACTCTTGAAAATGGAAAGGAAGTAACCTATTTTCTTTTTCACTTCCATAGAAATATCAAAATGTTAAGTTCCTTTTTAAATCACTGCTTTATTAAGATACAATTCATATGCTGTAAAATTTACATTTATAAAATGTCCAATTCAATGGTTTTTAATACATTCACAGTTTACAACCATCACCACTATCACCCCATGTTCATCACCCCAAAAGGAAACTCCATTTCCATTTACTCCTAACTAACAGGGAGTTGCCCATTCTGAATATTTCATGTTAATTGAATCACATACTGCATGGGTTCTTTCACTTAAAGTTTTAAAAATTCATTCATTTTGTAGCATATATCAGTACTTTATTCCTTTTTACTACCAAAATAAATTCTATTGTACTCATATATCACATTTTGTTTATGTTGATTGTCATTGAGTTGTTTCTACTTTTTAGCTATTATGTATGAATAATACTTTTATGAATACTCATGTACAAATTTTTGCATGAATTTATGTGATCATTTTTCTGGTATATAAATGTAGGTGTAAACTTGCTGGGTCATGTTGTAACTTTATGTTTAACATTTTGAGAAACTGCCAACTTTTCCAATGTGGTCACACCATTTTACAATCCCACCAGAAATGTATGAGAGTTCCAATTTCCCTACATTCTCTCCAGTATTTGTTATCGGCTGTCTTATTGACCATAGCCATCCTAGTGGGTGTGAAGCAATATCTCATTGTGGTTTTGATTTACATTTTCCTAATGACTAATGGTATGAAACTCTATTTTCATATGATCATTGTCCATTCGTGTTTCTTCTTTGGAGAAATGCCTATTCAAATCCTTTGCCCATTTGTTAGTTACAGTCTGTGGCTTTTTGTTGTTGAATTGTAAGTATTCTTTGTGTATTCTAGAAACATGTCCCTTATCAGATACATGATTAACAAATATTTTCTCCCATTCGGTGGATTGTCCTTTCACTTTTTTTTTTTTTTTTTTTTTTGAGACAGAGTCTTACTCTGTTGCCCAGGCTGGAGTGCCATGGCACCATCTCAGCTCACTGCAACTTCCACCTCCTGGGTTCAGGCTATTCTCCTGCCTCAGCCTCCTGAGTAGCTTAGATTACAGGTGTGCGCCACCATGCCCGACTAACTTTTTTATTTTTAGTAGAGGTGGGGTTTCACCATGTTGGTCAGGCTTGTCTCGAACTCCTGACCTCGTGATCTGCCCACCTCGGCCTCCCAAAGTGTTGGAATTGCAGGTGTGAGCCACCCCGCCCAGCTTCCTTTCACTGTTTTAATAGCATCCTTGGAAGAACAAAAAGTTTTTCACTTTAATGAAGTCTATTTTATCTATTTTTTCTTTGTCATTTGTGTAATTGGTGTCATAGCTAAGAAACCATTGACTAACCCTAGGTCATGAATATTTACTCCTGTGTTTTCTTATAAGATTGTTATGATTTTAGCTCTTACTTTTAGATCTATGATTCACTTTAGTTAATTTTTGTACATAGAGTAAATTAGAAGTCCAACTCCATTCTTTTGCATGTGCATATCCAGTTGTCTCTGTATTATTTGTTGAAAAGGCTATTCCCCCACTCCCCCATTGAATTGTCTTGGCACCTTGGTCAAAAATAGATTGATTATACAGGCATAGATTTATTTCTAGCCTCTCAATTCTATTCTATTAATCTGTATATGTCTACCTTATGTCAGTGCTATACTACCATTTTAGTAAATTTTTAAATTGGAAAGTGTGAATCCTCCAATTTCTTTTTTTTTCCCTTCAAGGTTTGATTTGGTTTTTATAGGTCCCTTGCATTTCCATATGAATCCTAGGATCAGCTTGTCAATTTCTCCAAAAAAAAAAAAAAAGCAATTGGAATTTTGATAAGGATTATTTAGAATCTGTAAACCAATCTGGGGAGTAATACCATCTTAAAATCTGAGTCTTCCAATCCACTAACATAGGATGTTCTTCTCTTTATTTATGTCTTCCTTAATTTTTCTTCACCATGTTTTGTAGTTTTCAGCATAAAAGTCTTGTACTGCCTTGGCAAATTTATTTTTAAATATTTTATTCTTTTTGATGCTATTATAAAGGGAATTGTTTTTTTAATTTTCAAATTATTCATTGCTATTATATAGAATTACAATTGATTTGTATGTATTGATCTTATATCCTGCCACCTTGCTGAACTCTCATTTATTAGTTTTTTTTAGTTTGTGTATGTGTGTACTTCCTAGAATTGTCTCTATAAAAATTATCTGCACAATTAAGTTCTTTTACGATGAATTTTATTTAGCTCACTAGAATTAAAGGAGGTAAAATGCATTTCTTTGAGTTTCCTAAGAGAAATCCATTGCCCCTCAGATAATAGTCTTAGAAAAAATAATGAACTGTGATTTGCATCTCTTATCAAATTCTACCATGTTAATATTAAAATAATCATAGTAATAATAACAATAGCTATTATATATACCAGAAACCATACTTTTCAAACTTTATATTACTTAATCTTCCCAACAATTCTCTGAAGTAAGAAAAATTTTTATTCCCATTTTATAACAGAAAGTGAGCCTAAGAAAGATTGCATGACTTGTCCAAGGACATGGTTAATTAGATATAGTAGCAGTGCAGGAATTCAAATGTAAGTTAAAGAAATTAAGTGGCCGGGTGTGGTGGCTTACCCCTGTAATCCCAGCACTTTGGGAGGCCAAGACAGGCAGATCGCAAGGTCAGGAGATCGAGACCATCCTGGGTAACACGGTGAAACCCCGTCTCTACTAAAAATACAAAAATTAGCCAGGCGTGGTGGTGGGCACCTGTAGTCCCAGCTACTCAGGAGGCTGAGGCAAGAGAATGGCATGAACCCGGGAGGTGGAGCTTGCTTGCAGTAAGCTGAGATCGCGCCACTGCACTCCAGCCTGGGTGACAGAGCGAGACTCCATCTCAAAAAAATAAAAACAAGGAAAAGAAAAAAAAAAAGAAATTAAGTCTGAGACACACAGCTTGCTCAAAGTAACTCATACAGAAGATCCAGTGTCAGGGCTCGAACTTAAGTTCTTAGACTCTATATTTCAAATGCATTATGCCCTACTGCCTATAATAGAGATTGCTGGTCTTTTCTTTCTTTCTTTTTTTTTTTTTTTTTTGAGATGGAGTCTCTCTCTGTTGTCCAGGCTGGAGTGCAGTGGTACAGTCTTGGCTCACTGCAACCTCTGCCTCCCAGGTTCAAGCAATTATCCTGCCTCAGCCTTCCGAGTAGCTGAGATTACAGGTACCTGCCACCACGCCAGGCTATTTTTTTGTATTTTTAGTAGAGATGGGGTTTCACCATGTTGGCCAGGCTGGTTTCAAACTCCTGACCTTGTGATCCACCCGCCTTGGCCTCCCAAAGCACTGGATTACAGGTGTAAGCCACTGTGCCTGGCCTGATTGCTGGTCTTTTCGTAAGAGATGAACCACCAGTAGTAGTAATTTCTTGGGTTGGGGAAAAAAGAACACACATATGAAATATATTACTCTAGGATTATGTCTGCAAATGGCTCTCTTTTTGCTGTCTACTAAAGCATGTCTTGTTGATGGAGTAAATTTTGGTTTCTAGCTGAGAGGGCTGGGTAACATCAGGAAATAATGGAAAAAGTCTATGGCAGGGACTTGCATACTTATAGACAAATGCACCTCAAGACTTGTTTTTAAAGCTCACTAGAGGAAAAACAACAAGGAATAAATGTTATCTGAGAGTACAAATGCACATAGGCTGTCCATCAACAGCTAACATGATAAAAGACACCAAAACAACCTCACCTAAGCAGGCAGCTTCACTTAGCAGTAAGTCACACACCAGTACCAGGTGAAGATCTTCTATAGGGTGGTGCTGAAAATCTGAAGTGTGATGGGAAGCTGGGCAGCTGTTAAATACTTAAACAGGCAGCACTTATTTTATTTCACTAATTTTTAGCCTCACTAGCTTTAAATGACATTTTAAAAATTATTTCACTCAACAATTTTACATACTAAAACATGACTGTTTTGTTATATTATAATAAATGTGTCTCTAGACAATATCTTATGGACTAAAACATTTGAAAATTTATTTCTAAGCAATTTCCTTACATGAGCAATTCTTTAATATGAAAACTCAGAATCTATACTATTGACTTAGAAATCATAAGAGCCACAAAAATAATTAATATAATGGTTATGTAATATTATAATACAAATAATTATGAGATTAATAGTACTAATAATTACCTTTATACATTATTATAGAGTTCCTAAAGTGTTTTCACATATATCATTGCATTTAATCCCCATCACAATCTTCTGAGAAAAGTACCCTTATCTTCATTTTATAGATAAGAAACTAAATATCCAGATGTCAGATTTAATTTCAACAAACATCAGTGTACGGGATGTGATGCAAGGTGTTGCCACCTGTGCAATCCTACCTACCAATAAATCTTATTGGTCACTCACAACATCTTTTGAGGAGGGTATTGTTAATTCCATTCTGCAGGTGAGTCTCAGGAAGAATTAGATTAGATTACTGTAGCTAGTAGGATGCGGGAAAAGGAGTTGAGCACACTTCTTTGGAGTCTAAGGCTAATCTCTTACAGTAAGAAACCTTATGACAAACCTAGAAGGATGGTAGCATTATTATCCTGATTTAGGATATTAGAAAACTGAACTAAAAGAAGCTCAGTAGCCTTTCCATGACCACAGTAGAACTATTTGCCTTCAAGTAATAAAAGTTGACTTGGGTCTTCTGTTTCTTACAGACAAAAGCACAATTGATAATTAACTGATCCATTATTGTAACAACTGATAGTACTTAACTCACTCCTCAGTTTATCAAACATCCAGCACCACCTCATTCATACACTATGACCAGAAGCAAGTACAGATGAAGCATCTCAAATCCAAAAACCGCAATTCTGAAATGCTCCAAAATCTGAAACATTTTGGGTGCCAACATGACGCACAAAAGAAAGGCTCATTGGAGCATTTTGAGCTTCAGATTTTTAAATTTGGCATGCTCAATGAGTAAGTATATGCAAATATTCCAGCACCTGAAAAAAAATCCAAAATCTGAAACACTTCTGGTCCCAAGCAGTTCAGATAAGGGATATTCAACCTGTATAGGCTGGGCGTCAAGCTGAGATCTGTAGTCATGGACCAGAGAGAAGCTGGCTGGCTTACCCAAGATCTGATGCACTCTCTTACAGAGTTTATCTGCTCTGTTGGACATTAGTCCCAAATGAGAGCATCACAGGAGTGTGGAACTGACTCTTTTCCTTCCCTAGAAGTCACAGACTATTGGATGCTATATGTGAATGGGTCACCAGAATAGCAAAAAAAAAAAAAAAAAAAGACAAAAAGAAGTCCATGAATCTTACCACCATAGGACCTATGAAATCACAAGTCTTGTCCCTGTGCATTAGTTTTTAATTAGGGATAAAGTGAGGAGGGAGAACATCCCTAGAGCCTCAGGGCACCTTAGCACTGACCACGTTACACTATAAAAGTTTCACTGAATATTTGGAGCTTCCGTAGATCCTCAGATAATCAACATCAAATAGGTCACTTTTTTTTTTTCTGCAATCAAGAGCACTTGAATTAAAACTAGCACCATTTAGTGAGCACCTACTCTGCACTGATGAGTGCTAAGGGCCTCATATAGTTGCTTATTTAATACTTACTAAAAGCTTATAATTTGGCTATTATTGCCTTCATTTTAAAGATAATAGAACAAAGGATCCAAGAGATTAAGTCACCTGCTTAAAGTCACAAAGCTGGTAGGTGAATTTGGGATTTCAACCCAGACATGTTTGGTTGTAAATCCCTTGCTCTTTGCATTATCTGAAGCCAGAGCAGAGTATCAATGAGGTAAGTGACTTATTCTGGGACATACTTATTAGCTGTGCCTTATCCTGGGACACACAGCTAGTAAGTGTGTCCCAGGATGTCATTTGTTCCATAGACCCTCAGTGTCTTCATCTTTAAATGCAAGTAATAATAGAGCTTCTGTGATGATGAAAGACAAGCAGGTGAAATATAAATAATAATAATAATAACCTTATAGGTTTGGTACATAACTGAAATAATTTACATAGGTAATTTGCATTAAAACATCTCGTAAGCAATACAATATCATATCAATATGAACTTAAAAATAATTAGAGCACCTGTGGAAAAAGACACTCTAAAAAGTGAACCAATTTTCTTTTACAAAGAATTGAGTATTAAACCAGAAATGCATTTAGGGTAAGATTATTCTGATACTTCAGACTGAGTGAGTATCAAAAGCTGACAAAGGGGACAGTTTCTTAGCACCCTTTCTGAGAATACATTAAAAAGAAAACAAAAAGACCATTGTGTGTGATTGTGTGTGTGTGTGTGTGTGTGTGTGTTCAGGTTTGATGCCTGTACCTGTTTGTGCATGTCGGTGCTGAAACAGGCTTTACTGTACTGATTTTACCTCCAGCGTAATCATTTATATCGCTGCTGATGTTCTGTAGGAGTTGTTAGATGCCCAATTTGAATGCCAAAGGAAGATGCTAATAACAACCAATCCAAAATAATGTGTTTTCAAGATTTAGGGGTGTATGCTATAATTTTCAAGGAAAAAAAATGCCTTTCATCTTCCAGAAGATTGGTTGTTTCGGGGTATTTTAAAATTTCTTCCTGACAATGCACACATGTCTTTTAGGATAGGAGTCTGATCTGGAAATAATAAGATATTGATGTTCTGACAGTGCCACTCTAGAGTTATTGTTGGAGGGCTGGAAGCCAACTTGGCTCATGATCATGAAGTCTGATAGAGGCACCTCCTTTTGTTTTCATATTTAAATAAATCCTAGAGGCACAGTCAGTATAATTGGATCTTCAGAGGCACTAAGAATCTATTTGATTTTAGACAACTTTCCATGAGAAACAAAATTCAGAGGTCATAGATTTCAACTTGGTCATTTTACAAATAAAGAAACAAGCGAGGACATGTGCGAGGACACTTAGATACCTTTTTATTCTTGTAACTACATTAGATGATTGTCTCCATTAAAAAAAAATCAAATAGATTGGGTCACATATTTAACTATCTGCTGAGTGCGACCCTTTCAAAGGTGTAAAAAAAAATGGCAATGTAATGCATTGGACAGAGCAGAAGGTTATTAGAACCCACAGACCTGAATTTAATCTCATTTAGCCACGTAACTGGTAAAAAGTGATTTAACTTTTTATGCTTTGGGGGTTGCATCCATAGAAAGGAGATATAATTTACTGCACTATGTAGAGCTCCTGCAATTGCAAGTGTCAAATAGCCAATTAAATGGACATAAGCAAAGGAGGAAGCCATTGGTTCATATAAAGAAGCAATTGAAAGGATTGAAAGGGTAGAGGCAGCGCCAATCTCAAAGAAGACAGAAAGGATTCAAACACCTTTGGGTCTCTTGTTTCTGGTCTGTCTCTATTCTCCATATACCTGGTAAATTCTCTCAGTCCTACTCCTCTACATAGTGGGACATTGGCATGGGTTATGCCTTATGGTATTGTGATCAGAGGACACAATTTTCCCCTTTTAACACCCACTGTAAAAATCCTGTGTGAGGACTCTATTTGGTTCATTCTTGGTCCCAGACAACTCCTCTGGCCAGCAGGCGAGAGCTGTATGTAAAATCCCTATTAAAACATCCAGCATTTGAATGGGAAGAGTCATTTCCTAGAAGAGGGAGGAGGCTATTCCAGATTGACAAAACTATAAATGTCTACTACAAACACCTAACTCAAGAACTTAAAGATCAAATAAGATAACAGACTTAAAATGCTGGGCACACAGTAGGTGCACAATAAACAGCAGCTGCTCTATTCTACTGTAAATTTTGAAGCAATTTCAAATGCTTCCCAGGAAAGTGTGGGGAACACTTAATTCATGGCCTATAAAGACAGGGAATACAAGAGCTTTTACATTATTTCTACGGGGATAAAAGACACTACCCCAGTATGCGAGGATTTGAGGCACCAGACAAAACCCTCAAGATTACTCAAGCCCATGTCCAAAATCCTATTATCTATAGCACTTCACAAACACATTGTCTGAAGTGGCTTTTTAATACTTGAATTTTCTCTTCTTTTTAAAAAAGTTTTATTTTGGCCGGGTGTGGTGGCTTATGCGTGTAATCCCAACACTTTGGGAGGCCAAGGCAGGTGGATCACCTGAGGTCAGGAGTTTGAGACTAGCCTGGCCAACATGGTGAAACCCCTTCTCTACTAAAAATACAAAAAAAAAAAAATAGCTGGGCGTGGTGGCACACACCTGTAGTCCCTGCTACCTGGGAGGCTGAGACATGAGAATTGCTTGAACCTGGGAGGCAAGCAGTGAGCCGAGAATGCGCCACTACACTCCAGCTTGGGCAACAGAGTGAGGCTCTTTCTCAAAAAAAAAAAAAAAAAGTTTTATTTTATTTATAAATGACCTCTAATAACTGTGCATATTTATGGGGTAAGTGTGATGTTCCAATACATGTACACATTATGTAATGATCAAATCAGGGTAATTAGCACATTCACCACTTGAAACATTTATCATTCTTTGTGGTGATAACTTTCAAAATTCTCTCTTGTAGCTATCTTGAAATATACAATACATTTTTATTATGTGTCACCTTATTGTGTAATAGAACACCAGAACTTGTTCTTCCTAACTGTAAGTTTGTACCCTTTTGCTAACTTCTCTCCATCTTCCTTTACCCACTACCCTTCTCAGCATCTGGTAACCACTATTCTAATCTCTACTTTTATGAGATCATCTTTTTTAGATTCCACAAATGAGTGAGATCACGCAGTATTTGTCTTTCTGTGCCTAGCTTATTTCACTTAACTTAATGTCCACCAAGTTCAACCATGTTGCCACACATGACAGGATTTCATTTTGTGTTATGACTGGATAGTATTCCATTGTGTGTATATGCCATGTTTGCTGTATCCATTCACCCACTGATAGGCACTTAGTTTGATTTTGTATTTTGGCTATTGTGAATAATGCAGCAATAAACATGGGAGTGGCAATATCTCTTTGACGTACTGATTTTCTTTGAATATATAACTAGTAGTGGGATTGCTGGATAATATGGTACTTCTAGTTTTAGTTTTTGAGGAAACTCTTTACTATTTTCCAGAATGGCTGTACTAATTTACATTCTTACCAACAGTATATGAGTTCCCCTTTCTCTACTGGAGTGTGGTTTTGATTTGCATTTCCCTGACAATTAGTGATGTTGAGTATTTTTTTTGACATATTTGTCACTCATTTATATTTCTATTCAGGTCTTTTGCCCATTTTGAAATAGCATTGCTTGTTCTTTTGCTGGATATTAACCCCTTGTCAGGTGCACAGTTTGCAAGTTACCTTCTCTCATCCTATAGGTTATCTCCTCACTCTTGATTGTTTCTGTTGCCGTGCAGTAGCTTTTAAGTTTAATGTAATACCATTGTGTTTTCTCTGCTGCCATTTTAAGTTTCACTGGGTCAAAAGTTAAAAATTTGTGAATTCCTATATTTTTAGGGCAATTCTCCTGCCACTGTTGGAATTATGCCTCAATCTATGCAGTAGAACATTAGTGTGAAATGCTTCTGTACCAATGGAGATGATGCTGATGTCTCTATCATAAACCCATACCTCATCAACACAAACTGCAATTACACAAGTGCTCTAATATCATGTATCTCCATTTATCCAAAAGAATCTGAAATCATATTCTCAAAATACTTCCTCTGAATATGCTAGAGATATCAAAAAATATGGAAAGATAATCACTTTTTACATGGGCTTTGGTCATGAAAAAAACCACTTGACTTCTAGTTAAAAGGTTTATATTTAAACCTCATTCTTTCATTCAATATCTATTTGTTGTACACCTACAATAATATAGCACTGTTCTAGATGTTGGGAATACAGGAGAAAATAAACCTCTTGGACTTATATTCTACTGAGAAAAAGAGAGATCATAAATAATTAAGCAAATATATACTATATTGACCAGTAAGGGAATGAGGAAAATAAAGAGGGTTAAGGGACAAAAAGCTGTAGGAAGGGGAAGAGAGATTACCTTTGAGCAGAATCAGAAGGAGTTGAGGAATGAATTATGAGAAGGTCTGGTAGAGGAAAATTTGAGACAGAGCCAGTAAATGCAAATACCTTAAGGTAGAAGTAAGTTTGAACAGAAAGGCAGAGCCCAGGTCATGAAGGTCTATAAGTTCTAGAAAAAACCGGGTTTTCATCAGAATGTAAAGAGAATACCACTGGGTCATTTGAAAGTATCACTTTGGCTGCACTGCAAAAGGAGCTAGAAAGGAAGTGAAGAACCAAGTTAAAAAGCTGTTCCAGAGTCTAAGTGATGATAATGGTGGCTTTCTCTAGGTTGGCAGAGGCGTAGGTAGTAATAACTAGTCAGATTGTAGGGACATGTGGACAGATGAAATGCTGAGAATGAGAAAAGAGAGGACTTAGGAATGACATCTACATTTTCAGCTAGGGTGGCATCTGTGCATGAATTTAGCACCACTTCCTGAGAAGGGGAGCACTGGCATTAGAGCAGGGTCCTCCAGGGTTCAGTTTTAGGATTGTAAGTTTGAGATGCCTATCTAAAGAGAGTTAAGAAGGCTGTTGGCTACACAAGTTTAGAGCTTAAGGGAGAGAACTGGGTTGAAGATAGAAATTGGGAGTCATCAGCTTTCGAATCATGTTGAAAACTAGGGTCTGGTTGAGATCACCTTGGGAGTAAGTGTATTGAGAGACAATAACTGAGGAGTGGGACCATTAAAAGTGTGGAGGAGGTAAAACCAGTGAGGTAGGTGGGAAACCAGTGAAATATATACTGTGTCTGAAGCCAAGTGAAGAAGAGTGTTTCCAGGAGGAGAGAGTGAATAGACACGATGGGCATTCCTAATGACCTTGATAAAAGCAATTTCGGTGAAGTTGTGGGAACAAAACCAGATATGACTTGACTGACGAAAGAATGTTAGATGAGAAAGTCAAGATAATGAACATAGACAACTCTTGGGATTTGCTGTAAAAGAAAGAAGATATACAGGGTTTTTTTTTTTTTTTTCTGGTGGGGAATGTGGAATCTAAGGATGGAGATATTAGAGAATGCTTGCCCAATGAAAACAATGGTCCAATGTAGATTGAAAAATTGAGTTTAAATAGGATAATAAATGTGAGTATACTTTGTAAATTACAAAACGCTCAATAAGTGTCAGGTGTTTGATTTTGATCTAAATGAGCATTCACTGTCTAACCTTTCTCAACAATGTCTCACAAAACATTGTATCATGTCCCTATTATAAATATTTATGATGACATCATAAACACTCTCCTACTTCTTGTTTGTGTGCAACTTATAAGAGTTGCTTTGTTAGCCACAATAATAGCTATTGAGACCGAAAAAGGATTAAATTGTTCATGTACCAATGAACTCACCCTTTTAGGTTCCTTTCACTCACTCATTCCTAATGAATCTGAAGCCAGATAAAACCACAAATGCCACTTTTTAATCCACTCTAACAAAAATATATCAAATGTTTACTATGTGAAGGCAATATTAGGTTTTGTGATATTTACACATTTGTCAGGATAATAACATTTAGACACTGAATCAACCTGTCTCTCAAGTTTATCTTTGCTTCATCCCTTTTCTACTTCTCCTGATTCTGTCATGTGCCAAGTCAAAGGGCAGGGATTAACATTGGTTTTTTAGAAGCATAAAGTACAAGAAATGGGGCAGGGGTCAGAAATAAAAACAGAATCAGGCAGTAAAACATCCTTATGTGAATTTGGATGATAAATGTCATTAATGATTTTAAGCAGGAAATATCATGGTTTGATTCATGTGTTGGAAAGATAACTCATTTGAAGTTAGATTAGATAAGGGCAAGTTAGAAGGAAAGTAATCAGTTAGAAATTAATACCACTATGGCAGATTTATGTTTTCTCATGATGGTATTGCCAGTACCTAGCACAAATCTTGGCATTCTGTAGGTACTATATATAGTATATATGTGTATATATAGATATATACACATGTACATATAAAATGTATATATAAAAAATAAATAATCTAGTGGTTACAAATGATAGGTAACAATATAAAATCAGCTCTAGATTGTTAGGGCAAATGAACCAATTTATTGATTGACCTTGCTAAAAGTAAATTTTAAGAACATATTTCTGGAAAGATTAAAATAAGTATGAACCATGGGGTATCTACATGGAGGCATACATTTTTGAATCTGAAATCATGAGGCAGTGAGTGTCTGGGGCAGCCATGATGGGTCCTGTGAAGTTGTGAGGGAGCAGAAATTGTGGGTAGGCAGAAGACACAAGGAAAGAGAAGAGACATATAGGGAAAGAGGAGCAAGAGGAAAATGGAGTCAGTCTGTGGAGGGAAGGAGAGCAGAAGAAAGAGCTCATTCAGCTAATAAGAGAAAAACAGAAAACAGCTGACTCCAAAGGCACCTTGGCTTCCATCTTGATTTCAGCTCCAATCTATATGTAACTTTCTTTTTTTCCAGAGACAGGGTTTCACTCCTGTTGCCCAGGCAGGAGTGCAGTGGCAGGATCAGAACTCATCACAGCCTCAACCTCCCGGGCTCAGGAGATCCTCCCGCCTTATTTTCTTATTTTTTGTAGAGATGAGGTGTCACTATGTTGCTCAGGCAGGTCTCAAATTCCTGGGCTCAAGCATTCCTCCTGCCTCAGCCTCCCAAAGTGCTGAGATTACACACTGTGCCCAGCCTAGATGCAATTTTATAGTTCCCATCCTATTACTTGAGGAAATTTTTGCAGGTCTGCATTCTGCAACCACAAGGGGCTTGGAAAAAGCACTTTTTGGATATCTTTACAAGCATATTCCTTGAGCAAAGGCAAAGGTGTAGCGAATGGAAAAGACAGGCATGAGAAGAGGTTTGTGTTCTCAATCCATGCGGAAGGAAAAGATATTTGAAAGCATTTTTGCTTTTGTAATTGGAGCATGTGTAGCCACCTTTCCACTTGACAAAATGCTTCTGGAAAAACCCCTGCCAGCTGATGGTACTTCAGATCATGTATTACAAAACAAAAGAAAACAGGATGTTTAATTCACAAGGCATTTTATCCATGAATGAAACCAAAAAGTGGACAACAGCAGACAGCAGAATCAAGGACGGCCCTAGACACAGAAGTGATTTCCTGAGAGTCCCTTTTTTCCTCTCTCTCTTCTCTTCTCTTTGCCCTTCAATTCTCTTTTATCAAGCCTGTCCCCTACATATGCTCATGGGTCATTCTATCAAAGAAGAAAGGTAAACAGGTATATCTTAATGGAGAGCCACCTGGTCATTCCAGGAATCTTACAGAACTTTCCACTGTGTGTTAGGCACTGTGCTCTATGTTGAGATTACAGAGATGAAAAACACAGTTTTTCCCTTTAAGAGCTCAGTCTGGTGGAGGAGCTCAGGTAAGCAATAAACAGATAAGAACTAGAGGATAAAACATCTCTGCTGTAACAGGCTGGGGTGTTATTGGGACCAAGGGGAGGAGCTCTTAACTCCTTTGTGTGGTGGGAGTCTTTCAGGGAGAGCAATTTAGCTGCCTTAAAGGAGAAAGGGAAGATAAAAAGGTAAAGAAAGAAGGGAAAAGAATTTTAAAAAGTTAATGTAGGCATTTAGTAATTCCTCCCAGATGCATTTAGAGATAGGATAATTCTGAACCCAGATGAATGACTCACAAATGATGGTATATCAGGCATCTTAGCAACAGAGACATTTTTGGATCAGTGAACCTCCTTGATGCCCCTCAGGTCACACCACACACACCACTCCTCTATAAGTCTTGTGAGGACAGAGCTTTCCAGCCCACTACAAGCCTGCTGTCTGGTCTGGCTAATGTCTGTATGTAGGAGTATTGAGGTAAGGAGATATTAAAAGGAAAGTGACTGCACTTCTACAGCCGGAATTAATTCAGTTCAATGAGTTCTTGTGGACACCTACGGTTGACTTATTTGCCTTCCGCACTGGGCTATAAAGTCTCAGAGTGCTGGAAACTTGTCTAATTAATCTTTATATTCCTGAGAAGTTAGCACAGCACAGGGCACAGAAAAAGAATAAAGATTGCCATATGAATGGAAGCTGTATACCCTGTTGGGAACAAAGACGTTAAAATAAAACAAGACAAAACAAAACAAAAAAACCCATGAGGTTCTTGACCCCTCTCAGGTTACAAGGGAGAGGGGATGGTTGCCATGAATACATTTACAAATAATGCAAAGCAGAGCAAGGAGGCTTTACTTCAAGGACATCTGTTGGGGGTTCAAGAGAGGAAGAGACAATATTTAAACCAGAAAGCAGCCAAGGTTTGGGAAGGAAAATGACATCTGCACAGGATCCAAGAGATAAGAGTAAGAATTGGACAACTGGGTTGGACACTGGGAGGAGAGAGAATTTAGAGTAGGGATGGAGAAAACAGCAAAGGCACCAAAAGGCAGAGAAGTGCAGGGCTTCTTCAGAGCAGCTTTGCAATCTGCTGTGGGGCATGAGAAGTCATGGAAAATACAAGGTGTGAGAGAGAAGCATGTCCCATGTGTCCAAGGACCTTGTGATGATTAGTTCTATGTATCAACTTGACTAGGCTATAGTACTCACTTATTTAATCAAATAATCTGTATGTTGCTGCAAAGATGTTTTGTAGATGTGGTTAACATCTACAATCAGCTGACTTTACGATAAGGAGATCACTCTCAATAATGTGTGTGGGGTCTCCTGCTATCAGCTGAAGACCTTAAGAGCAAAAACACATTACCCAGAGAAGAGGAAATTCTGCCTCAAGACTCTAGCACTGACATCTGCTTAAGTTTCCAGTCTGCTAGCCTAACCTATTAATTTCAGACTCCAGACTGCAACACTGACTCCCAACTGAGTTTCTAGCCTGTTGGCTTGCCCTACAAATTTTGGACTTGCCAGACCCCACAACTATGTGAGTTGGTTCATTACAATAAATTTCTTTGTGTGTGTGTGTATATATATATATATACACACACACACACACACATGCACACACTTAACCATATATATGCTTTATATATATGTACGTATACATACCTTATCAGTTCTGTTTCTCTGGAGAACCATGACTGATACTGGCTTCCAACGCTGTGTTAAAAAGTACAGACCTTGCATAGGTGGTGGTGTGCTGCTGCTGTTACAGCCAGTGCTGCCACCCTGCCTGCTCATCTTCGTCTTGTGACAGAGGGAGAATTTAAGAAACATTAAATCTTCTCCTATCTTTGGGGATCCTACAGTGCTTCTGAGTCTTCCATATTATAAAACATTTAAGTAAACAGCACTGGGAATTGCTTCCAGATACAGAGAACAAAGCTTGTCATTGAAAAGCTTCTAAAATGGATTTACCCTCCCCTAGCATCAAGCAGTGCTGTTATTATGATCACTAGAATTCTCAAACACAGCTCTGTTACACCAAAAATCTTCAAGTGTAATTATGTATCCAAACATAACAGAATTGTTTTTGTATTTTCTTAAAAGATGTCATCTAAACAGATTTTTATCATTTCTATTTTTTACAGCTACTTTGAGGTTTTTATGGTGTCTTTTTACTGAAGAGTTCAAAATGTGCTACTGACATTATAATATTAATTTATCATTCA
The DNA here is from genome assembly GCF_028885625.2 of Pongo pygmaeus. Classification (NCBI taxonomy): domain Eukaryota; kingdom Metazoa; phylum Chordata; class Mammalia; order Primates; family Hominidae; genus Pongo; species Pongo pygmaeus. The sequence goes on from NC_072373.2 coordinate 164,129,391, forward strand.
GTCGAGTTAACTTCAATGAGTGTTTCTCAGTGTTGCACTAGGTGCTATAAGAAGCATAGAGAAGTACAATAGCATCTCAGCTCTCCAAAACGCTGGGGAGAACTTCATTCTGGATAGCCAGGTTTATTCATTAGCTCAACAATTATTTATTGAGTGTCTACTATGTGACAGGCACTCTGGAAGATTGGAAATAAAGAGATGAATCAAATATGGTGCCTGCCATCAAAAGACTTACAATAGGTGAGAAACAGACAGATTAACAAAAAGTACAGATTAACAAAAAGAATGTTAGACATTCTTCACTGGTGTTTTATTTAGGTGACACTCAAGGTGAATTTTAAACCACAGATAGGAATTTTTCAGCCTCACAAGACAGAGGCAGACAGGGAGAAGAAATGAATAAAGGCATAGTTCATTCTGGGGAGTAAGAGCTTCATGAACAAAGCCATGAAATAAGAGCAGCCTTATTTCTGGGAATTTGCATATAATGGTTGATTGAGATTGTGTCAGACTTAACACAATGCCTGGAAGAGAGTAACTATTATTATCATGAGTTCAGCATGGAAGATGCTTAAAATGTGAGAGAAATAGTGACAGGAGATGAATGAAGCTGGAGGGATTGAGCAAGTTCCACATTAGGAAGAGCCATTAACCAGACTAATGAGATTAAATTTTAACATGTAGGCAATGGGGAGTCACTTCAGCTTCAGCTGCTTTTGCTTTCTAATTGCTCCTTTAAAAAGTTCTATTACATTTTACTGTTCTCTTTGCCTGTAAGTCCTTTGTTCCATGAAACACCCAACAACGAAAAGTTCAAACCCACATGGCTTTACTGGTTAATTATATCCAACATTTAAAGAAGTAACACAAATTCTTATAAAATCTGTTTTTTTCAACAAATAAAAGAAGAGGAAACACTTTCCAACTCATTATCTGAGGTCAGTACTACTTTGATTCTAAAATCAGGTGAAGACATCAGAAGCAAAGAAACATACAGGCTAACAGCCAGTATGAATATTGATATAAAAATTCCTCAACAAAATTCTAGCAAATTGAATACAGCAGTATATAAAAGCATTAGACACCATGGTCAAGTGGGATTTAACCCAGGAATCCAAGGTTGGTTTAACATACAAAAGTTAATTAATGTAATAGACCATATTTACAAATTAAAGAATAAAAGCCACATGATTATTTCAATAGACAGAGTAAAAGCATATAACAAATTCCACATCTTTTCATGAAAAAATACCCAACAAAGTAGGGATATAATGGAATTTCCACAACCCGATGAAAGACATCTATGAAAAACCCACAGCCACTATCATATTTAACAGTGAAAGACTGGGTGCTTTCCCCTATGATGAGGGACAAAACGAGGCTGTCTGCTCTTGCCACATCTTTTCAACATTGTACTGAAGATTCTAGTCAGTACAATTAGGCAAGAAAAAGAAATAAAAGCCATCATCGTTGGAAAGGAAGAGGTAAAATAATTTATATTTGGAGATGTCATAATCTTGTAAATAGAAAATCTTAAGGAATCTGATAGAAAAATATTAGTGCTAATAAATGACTTCAGTAAGGTTGCAGGATACAAGATCAACATATAAAAATCAATTGTATTTTCATATGTTAGCAATGAATAATGTGAAAATGATCTTCAGAGCCAGTACAATCCCTGACACAACTCCATTGGCCCTGTTTTTTTCTTTCAGAAATTGAAAAGCTGATTCCGAAATTCTTATGGGGTTACAAAGGCCCCTAAATAGCCAACACCATCTTGAAAAAGTACAAAGTTGTAGGATTTACAATTCCTGATTTCAAAATCTAAGTTATAAGACAGTGTGATACTAGCATAAGGATATACATAGAGATCAATGGAATGGGAATTGAGAGTCCAGATATAAACCCACACATGTATGGCCAATTAATTTTCTACAAGGGTTCCACAACAATTTAATGGGGAAAGAACAGTCTTTTCAACAAATGGTGAGGAGATAACTGGCTACCCACATAACAAAGAATGCAGTTGGACTCCTACCTTACAACATACTAAAAAATTATCTCAAAATTTATCAGAGTCCAAACTTTATTTTTCATTTTGTTTATTTTATTTTATATATTTTTTGAGACAGGGTATTGCTGTGTCACCCAGACTGGAGTGCAGTGGCATAATCATAGCTTACTGCATCCTCAAACTCCTGGGATCAAGGGATGCTCCTGCCTCCACCTACTGAGTAGCTAAGACTACAGGCATGTGCCACCACACCTGGATAATTTTTTACTTTTTTGGAGAGATGGGTCTCACTATGTTGCCCAGGCTGATCTCAAATTCCTGGCCTGAAGCTATCCTCCCATCTTGGCTTCCCAAAGTTCTGGGATTACTAGCACCCCAGCACCCCCAAACCTTAAGTTTGTAGAAGAAAGCACAGGAGTAAATTCTCATAACCTTTTGTTAGGTAATGGTTTCTTAGAAGGGACACCAACAGCACAAGTGACAAAAGAAAAAAAATGCAAATTTGACCACATCAAAATTAATGTGCTACAAATGATAACATCAAGGGAGTAAAAAGACAATCGATAGAATAGGAGAAAATATTTGCAAATTATATAATCAATAATCAGATATACTTGTGTCCAGAATATATAAATAACTCAATAGTTTAAAAATATAATATAATTTAAATGGGGATTTAGATAGATGTTTCTCAAAAAAAAAAATAAACAGCCATTAGCACATGAAAAGATACTCACCATCATCATTCAAGAGCAATGCATATTAAAACCACAATTGTATACCACTAACACTCACTAGGGTAGCTAAAATAACAAAGGCAAACAGTAAAAAGCATTGGCAAGGATGTGGAGATATCATAATGCTCATTCATTGCTGATGGGATTGAAAAACGGTAGACCTTGTTTGGGAAAATTTGGCAATTCTTCAAAAGGTTAAACATAGTTACCATATGACCTAGCAATTTCTCTCCTAGTTATATACAAAAATTTGTGCATGGATGCTCATAACAGCATTGTTCATGATAGTCAAAAACTAGAAAGAACCCAAATGTTCATCAACTGATGAGTGGATAAACAAAATATGGTATAGTCATACAATGGAATATTATCCAACAATAAAAAGGAATAAAGTACAGATACATGCTACATGAATAAACCCTAAAAACATTATGCTAAATGAAAGAAGTCAATCACAAAAGACCACATATTGTAAGATTTCATTTTTTTGAAATATCCAGAATAGGCAAATCTGTAAAGACGGAAAATGGATTAGTATTGCCTAGGGCTAAGGATGGTGGTAGTAGAGAGTGAATGCTCATGAAAAGTGAATGCTAATAAAGGGTTTCTTAGGGGAGATATCCAAAGATTTTAAACTTAAATGTGGGTGATGATTGCACAATTCCATAAATATACTAAAAATAATTAAATTGTAGACATTACAAAGATAAATTTTATGCTTTGTAAATTATAAATCAATAAAGATGTCTAAAAAACAACAAACTATAGAAAGTAAGACATGGACATTATTGTGTGAAATAGAATCGGCATAGAAAGCTTTCAGCATCCTTCAAGAATAGACAGGATTTAGATAACAAGTGAGCGGATCATAGAAAATTCCTTGGGGAAGCTAGTGCAAATTCTTATGTTCCTAAGAATGTATTCTTTTATTTATTTTATTATTATTATTATTTTAAAGATAGTGTCTCACTCTATCACACAAGCAGAAGTGCAGTGACACAAGCTGAAGTGCAGTGGTGCAATCTGGGCTCACTGCAACCACTGCCTCTCAGGTTCAAGCAATTCTTGTGCCTCAGCCTCCCGAGTAGCTGAAATTACAGGTACTCAACACCAAGCTCGGCTAAGTTTTGTATTTTTAGTACACACAGGGTTTTGCCATGTTGGCCAGGCTGGTCTCTAACTCCTGACCTCAAGAATCCATCTATCTCCACCTCCCTAAGTGCTGGGATTACAGGCATAAGCCACCATGCCTGGCCCAACAATGTATTCTTTTAATGATACAGATAAGATAGTGATCCCCAAAAGAAGAGAAAACATGTTTTCCTCATTGCTATTGTCTTTTTGCAAGACTTGGTAGGGTTTACTTGGGTACGTTCCAAATAATTAGTGCCTCAAGTGATAAAGTAATAGCAAATCATTAAAGACACCTGTCAGGACAGCGCTCGTTACAAGTCTGGCTTTCTCACTCTAGTTTCTCTTCCTGAGTGATTTAAAACATCTCCAAGTGGAGCTCCAAGAAGCAGAATAAAGTGGCTAAGAAACGCCCCACTGGAAGCACCCTGTTACTGCCATCTATAATTTGCTCATTCCATTCTGAAGTCTGACTGAATCCAAGCAGACAAGATTTACCAGATTTAGAAAATAGCTTTTACTCTGCACCAGGCATTTGAACCAGAAAAAGCAACTCAATATGCATGGACTGTTTTTCCTCTCCCCTGAAATTGTGTGTTTATTAAGAGGACACTGTGAGTGTGGGCATGTGGAAGGTAGCTGGTGTCATAGACAGTGCACTGTTGATGAATCAGGGGATATGGTTCAGGTTCCCTTTCCCAATCCTGCCATCAGCTAACAGTGTTATCTTGGGCAAGTCAATATTGAACCTCAGTTTCATCCTTTGCAAAATGATAGTATTCCCGACCTTATGGGGCTGTTAGGTGGGCCAAATATGATAACGAATATTTACGAAGAATTAACTTAAGAAATATTTATTAGGAATTTACTTTTGTTTATAGCAATGGGAACACAAATAATTTGAAAATGGTCTTTGACTGACAAAGGTCACAGTCTCATGTGCAAGTGCTTTCTGAAGTATAATATATTGATCAAATATGTTATTTTTGCTTTTCTTCCACATGAATTGCTCCTTACTGCACAAAATTTTTCACTTGGATTTCACATGCTGTCAACCTATTTGAAGTCTATTGGCTGATTTATTAATGTAGTCATATATAAACCCTTGAGAGCATAGATCCACAAATTCAAAATGGATTGAATTTCCAGGCCCTAGAGTTGCATACACCCATTAGAGAAGCTGTCCTTGGTCCTTTGTGTTTACCCATCATTTTTGGTGTGCAATAGGAACAAGAAAGTACAGATTTTTAAACATGGTCACTTTTAATGGAACACTAATTTTCCTCTATGGTAAGTAGTTTAAAATAGGATTTGTGTCTTAAACAAATAATAGAATAGAGCAAAATTTACATGAAATTTTAATATTTAATTTTGAGTCTTCAGAATAGCAAGCAGGCTCCCAAAGAGTGTGATGCTTGAAATGTGGTGGACACATTTCAAATATCTATATCTTAGCTCAGAGTTGTGAGGTCTGACTCTGTGGATTTTTTATTGCACAACTTCAGGACCACCATTCACATAGATGCTGATTTGAACAGTGGAGTTGCGCAACAGTGGTAACCGTTTAGCTGCTCATCCAAGGGAAAAAGTCATGGTAGACTAAGTCCATAAAATCACACTGCCCAGGCCGGGCGTGGTGGCTCACACCTGTAATCCCAGCATTTTGGGAGGCCGAGATGGGCAGATCACGAGGTCAGGAGATTGAGACCATCCTGGCTAACACTGTGAAACCTCGTCTCTACTAAAAATACAAAAAATTAGCCAGGCATGGTGGTGGGCACCTGTAGTCCCAGCTACTTGGGAGGCTGAGGCAGGAGAATGGCATGAACCTGGGAGGCGGAGCTTGCACTGAGCAGAGATTGCACCACTGCACTCCAGTTTGGGGGACAGAGTGAGACTCCGTCTCAAAAAAAAAAAAAAAAAAAAAAAAACAAACATGCTGCCCAGGCAATGGCCTTCTCCTAAACTTGTTCAGGATGAGTAGTGTTGATATATTTCTATTATGCTGTGAACAGAAAAGAAGAAGAATATCTAACAGCAGATGTTAAAAGTGACTTCCAGAAGTGAGGGGTGGACTAGTTAACCTGTCAAATGCCTTCCTGTCCTGACTGACTTTTGTGAAGCAAAGCAAATACTGCAGTCATATAGCAGTCACACAATTCTCAAAACACACTGACACACACAAAATCTTAATAATAGCAGATATCATTATTCAACATCAGAGCTGATACTATCACTCTGAGGAAATAATTAGGGGAAAAACACTACTCAGTATTTATCCAGAGAAGCACAACAATCCACTGTGGGAAGCAAAGCCATAATGAACCGGCTGGAAAGGCACCTTCTTTGTTTCATCTCATCCCACATTTCTTAAAGGACAAGCAATTAAGGCATAAAAGCTTTGGCGGAAATCACTTCCCATCATCTGAAGACCACAGGATTGCTACTTCAATAAAAAGCTCAGAAATATCTTGACCTCCAAAGTTCCCTGAGACTCAAGACTTCAAAACATACTGCATTCATCATACAAAGATAAATGATGGGGTGCCCTTATCCCCAGAAAAGGACTATGTTTTGGCTTTTGGAGCCCATAAGAGCCCATAGCACCTAAGGGTCAGTTATATACCTGGGAACTTTTATCCACCTATTTGTAAAGTCCAAATATCAGGGCAGAGAAATAGTAGCCTTGCCCACTGTTGCAACATGCTCTCCAGCATTGCTAGTTATACTATCTACAAGGTTCTCTTGGACTCTAATACTATCAAATCTGCTTGGCTTCCTACTAATTAACCATCCATGTAGTTTCTGGAGTTCCCTTAGGTGCCTGCACTGGAGAGCCTGCTCCTTGCCTATTTCCTTTTGCAGTGATACACAGGCTCCCAGAAAATTAAGGGCAAGCACCATGCCACCCTACTTTGTTTTCTCATCACCTTCCATGGTGTCTGTCATATAACGGGTGATCGATAATGTTTGATGAATGTCTGGAAAGGAATAAGTTAATGCTGATATTAAATGTTTGTTTTAGAAGCTAGCAGTCATGTTTGTAGATTGCCACTCACAGCCACCACAGCTTCATCAAGGCATAAAGAGGTTATATTTCACACATCAGTCCATTCTACTATTGTAAAAAGTTAGAAGTTTGATGGGATGCAGTGGTTTTTAAAAGTGGAGATGGGAGCCTCTGGAAGTGTATGAAAGTAGACTAGCCATCCATAACTGTCCACTGGTGGTATGTACGTGTCTCCAAAGAGAATACCTCTCCAGTTACTCAATTCATTTTCCTTTAGAAAGACACTAATTTTGTGATCCCTTAACTCAAAGTCATTGGTGAAAAAGTACCATAGCCTCTTTTATTTTGCAGCACTAACGTACAGGTTGAATATCCCTTATCCTCCAAAAATGTTTGGGACCAGAAGTCTTTTGGAGTTCAGATTTTTGGAATAACTGCGTTATGCTTACCAGTTGAATGATTGAGCCTCCTTAATCTGAAAATATAAATCTAAATTTATCCAATGAGCATTCCCTTTGAGTGTCACATTAATGCTCAAAGTTTCTGACTTTGGAGCATTTCAGGTATTCACATTAGGGATGCTCAATTTGTGTCAGTAACCAATTTACACTCCAAATCTTTGGTGCAGCTGGGAGAAAATAATTTATTCTCTACTAGAGTTTCAGGAATTTTTATAAATTTATAAATCACAGTTTTCAAATTCAAACTATTTATGATTAACTTTGACACACTTGTTTCTATTAGATCATGTGCTTCCTGAAGGGTCTCATCATATACCTTTTTGTATCCCTGGCAGCCAGTAAAATGTCTGACACATAACAGTGGCACAATAAATAAATCAATATTTGTTTAATTGTTGAATGGATGGATGTAATAACATGCAGTTCTTCAATAAAAAAACCTGGAACCGTTTGCACGGTACTGACTTGGGAAAATCTGGAAAGTTTTCCTTTCTCCCTCCTTACAATTCTTAGGGCTCGTAACTTCCATTCAACTTTTCTGCTCAACTACTTTCACTTTTCCCCACAGGCCAACTATGTCAATAAGGATTCAATTTAGCTGCTCTAGCAGAAACCTGGTTACAGTGGTTTAGCAAATAAGAAGTTTATTTTTCTCCCACAACAAGGAGTCTGAGGTAGGCAGACCTCAGTTATTGCAGATACTCAACCAAGCTCCTTATTTCTTCCTGCTCTAGGATCCTTAGCACAAGACATCTGCCCACAAGACATCTGCCATCCTGGTTACAAGATGGCTGCCCATTCCTACAAATTAACTAGAAAGAAGGGTGTAGGGCAACATGAAAAAGGCAGATGTCAGCTGTGTCTTTCTCCTTTTCAAGAGGCTTTCAGAATGTCCTCTGCTTATATTTCCACTTCTGCTTATGTCTCAATGGCCTAAACTATGTTACTCAGCCATCCCTTGCTACAAGGTAGTTCTGAGAAAATGGTGATTTTATGTTGAGCACATTGGCTTTCAAATTAGAATTAGAGTCCTGTTCATAAGGAGGAATGCCCAGCAGTGTCTGCTATTCCACTATATGGCATCACCACCCACCCTAGAAGCACCCTGGCTGGCACAGCATCAAGGATCTTCTGACTTCACTGTCCTGTTCCAACTAACCAGAGTCCTATTAGTCTCATCTCTCTGCATTACTCCTTACTTCAACCATGCTCAAATTGTTGCCATGGATTCCAGATGTAACGCCTGATCCACCTACCATTCCCACTTTTCCATTTTCTACCTGCAAATATTGTCCCTATTTGTCAAGTCTCCACTTAAACATTATCTACTCAATGAAGCAACCTTACTTCCCCTGGCTAAAATGAATTCTGCATTTTGGTGTATAAATGGCTCATAATACAGTTAGTTGTATTCACTTTTATTGCAGTTCAGTGTCTAGCAAAAGAGAAGTCCTTCATAAGTATCTTTTGAACTAAAGTGATGCTCTTCTGATTCTTCCAGAATTTTCTGGGCTTCTTACTCTAATCAGCTGTGCGGCTCCTGTGCTATGGTCTCCGTACTGCATCTACAGCCTTTTATAAATGCCTGTTACAACACAGATGCAAAGCACGGATGTGAGCTGAACTGTTCTCTCTCCCTTAGCTTACTCTATATTACCCACCCATTCTCTGATGCCGGGAGAAAAATCTTTTGTGGAGACCTTTTCTGGTAGCTGAACTGAGTATTGAAGAAAACCTTCAACTGTTCTTTCTGACTAACTTTTTTCTGGACTGAAGGCTGTAAGACACAAAATTACCAAATGTGGACAGATAATAAAAGATCAAAACACAGACATTACAATATTATTAAATGAGAATATAATTGTGGCATTTCAAAAGGAATATAAAGCTTTTCCCATGATGCAAATGTTCTGTATATAAGACACAACAACTTTATTTCCTATTTGTTTCTGGATTTTTCCACTCAAAAGAACTAGTCCAGAAGTTGTTTCCTCCTAACAGTAGGGTTATTTTTAAAGCAGGTGTTCTTGTAAATGAATTCTATTATGCTTTCTTTCTAACACGGCATTCTGTCAAAATAAAAAATAAAAAAAAAACACTGTTAGTGTGTTGGCATACTGCAACAAGATTCAACTTCCTCCTATGATTTTCTTTATTAGAAAATATTTGCATACTGAATTCTTGGCAAAGGATTATAGCTTTCCTAATTTTGAAGTGAGCCAAGCAAAGCAACATTTAAACTGGCAGAAGTGACTTTAAATCTTTTAGCACTACTGTTGACTTTCTTAGAGGTTATGTAGAATTAAAGTTGACCCATGAACAATACAGGTTTAAAGCATACAGGTCCACTTAACCCAAATTTTCTTCTGCCTCTGCCACCCCTGAGACAGCAAGACCACCCCCTTCCTCTTCCTCCTCAACCTACTCAACATGAAGATAACAAGGATGCAGAACTTTATGGTGACCCTCTTCCACTTAATAAATAATAAATATATTTTTTCTTCCTTGCTATTTTCTTAACAACATTTTCTTTTATCTAGCTTACTTTATTGTAAGAATACAGGCTATCACACATATACAAATATGTGTTAATTGAGTATGTTATCTGCGAGGCTTCTGAGCAACAGTAGGCTATTAGTAGTTAAGTTTAGGGGGAATAAAAGTAATACTCTATTTTGAACTGTGCGAGGGTTCGGCACCCCTAATGCCTATGTTGTTCAAGAGTCAACTATGTTTCTATTCCCTTGCTGTTTTCATGATACCTCAGGTGCAGAATACATTGTGTTGGTGCCCTAGTTTGAACAATGACAGACCTGGGAGGGAAGCCTATGTGACTTCAGGTAGCACTACTCAAGATTGTCCAGGAAAATGTTGTCGTAAAGGAAACTGACCTAAGATGCCCTTCAGGTCCAGCCTTTCATAGGCCCAGAAAGTATTGTATGTATACTCTTCCCAGAGGCAAGAGCTCAGGAGGCTATAACTTTCTGAGGCTTTCTGAGGAGGCTTTCTGAGACAACTCTTCACTTTCTCTTCTTCCCTGACTCACTCTCCTTTCCTTCATATGTTCCCTCCACTAAACTGGGGGAATTCATCCAATCTGAGAAAATGCCAAGAGCATTAGAAACCTGAATAAACAAATTACTTCTAAAAGACATAGTCACTAAAATAAAGTCATCTTCAGGAAACTTTGCTCAATTCTTTCTGCCCTAGTTTAGAGTAAGTGTTTCTTCTCTAATATATATATATATATATATATATATATATTCTCAAAGCTTTCTATCTGCACTGCTGGCTGCCATTTACCACAATATACTGCTCCAAGTTTCCCTCAACCAATATTCTGAGAGCTCTCTGAATCCAGGGTACTGTGTCCTAGTAACCTTAATATTCTCAGTGTTTAGCTAACTGCAGGGAACACAGTAAGAGCTCAATAAATGTTTAATAAATGAATGAAGAGTAAATTTTCCAGGTATAGCTTATACTACACACATACACATACAAATGCATGTATAGACATACACACACATTTAGCTTTGTTTACATTGATATCTTTGACAACCAAAAACTAGAAAAATTCTGCATCTGCCAAAGAATGTGGAACTACTGTATTCAGACAGAGACCTAAAATGTTAATATGATGTTGTTAAATATATCTCACAAGCTTCAAAACAAAGATCTAAAATGTAAGTGGGTGGCAGAAGTAGGGAAACCAATTGCCACAAAGCTAATTTTCAAGAGAGCAAAAATGTATGTGAAATCATATTCCAAGTAGTAGAGCAATCTGTGAAACGCCTACTCCTCCCAATGAAAATGCATCCTTCATATAAAAGATTTAACTGTAACTTTAATAGGCACACATATCATATTTAAGCACTGTCTTAAGTTAAATAATACCCTCTTATCCTCAAATATATCCACAGTCCCTGAAAGTCATAAGAATTTTTAAAAGATGAATATTTTTAAAGTTGGCTAAAATAAACCTAAGGATTTCTATAAACAGCAGGAAAACAAGACTGATTTCTGTATTTTTGCATTATAAAACAATGCCATTTTTACTTTTTACTTTTTTTTGGTATAGTACAAATTGAGACATTTAACACATTCTGCAAGTTTTTCTTACATGATTCAAGAATCTTCAGTTCTTTTGACATTTAAATTATATTTTATGCTGCTTATGTAATGATGTGTCATTCTTTGCATTTAATTTGTAGTTGTAAAAGTTGCATTGAGCCCTTTGTTTCCTGGTTCTTTATTTTAAATCCAAGAGGCTTCACTGACCTTTCCTGGTTCCTGGCCCTCTCTGAGGCGGTTTCGAGTGGCTGGCCTTTCTGGATTTGCACGATTGGCACTGCACAGGAAGTGAGTGGCAGTTGGGGTAAATCCCGTGTTAACAAACCCTGCTTTCCACCCTTTGCATCATTTTTAATTGGGCGATAACAGTTTAAAACAAGCATCAAGAACAGCCATCAAAAGGAAAAAAAAAAAGGTCCCTCTTTTCAAGGCGTTTACTGCTCCATCCTGTGTTTGTTTGTGTACCTGTCATTTTCCCTAAGGCAAAAGCTAAGTTTGATCGCTTTGAATCTGCTTCAGTAGCTAGCATTCTGTCTTAAGTTAAATCTAGTGGGATCACTGCCCTCATCACCATCACAGCAGCTACTATTTACTAAGTGCCTCATATAGGTCAAGAATGGTCTAATGCCCAACATATATACAACGGGATGCCTGATGAAAAATATTTCCTTTCAAAACATGTTCATCTCTTCTCTGACTAGAGCTGGAGAGTCAGCAGATACCTGGCTCTGGTGCAGATGTAGGTTTTGTATGTTTGGACCATTGGTTGTTTTTTTTTTTTGAGGGGGAAGGGGGAATTACTTAAGTGGCTATTCTGAGTAATGCTCCCTTGTTTCTAGGGGGATGGTAGAGTAGGCAGAAGGATCTCAGAAGACGCTGATCCCCTAATCCCTTAGAATTCATAGATATGTTACGTTAAATGATAAAAGAGACTCTGCAGATACTATTAAGGTTACAGACCTTATGATAGGAAGATGATATTGGAATATCCTGATGGGCCCAACCTAATCCCATGAGCTCTTAAAGTAGAGAACATTCTCCTACTGGAGGCAGAGAGTTGTGGAAAGCCCAGGATATTTGAAGCATTAGAAGGGCGTGCCTTTGCTGGCTTGAAGATGGCGGGAACAACGGGATGAGGAAACCAGCCAGTATTAAGGAGCTGAGAGAGTTTCCTGGTTGGTTTTCCGCAAGAAAACAGGGACCTCAGCCCTACAGGCACAAGGAACTGAATTATGCCAACAATCTTCATGAACTTAAAGCAACTTCATCCTTAGAACCTCCAGAAAGGAAGGCAGACATGCTGACACATTGATTTTGGCTTGGAGATTTCAAGCAGTTGAACCATGCTGTACTTGGACTTCTGATGAATAGAACCATGAGACAATAAGTGGTTGATATTCTAAGCCACTTAATTTGTGGTAATTTGTAACATCAACAATAGAAAACAAATACAGAGGTTGTAATTAGACCTTTTGGGTCCCAATATAAGCTGCCTTTCTCAGTATACCTTTGATATGTTGATAAAGTAGGGAGAAAACCAGCAAATTTTTATGATGATCAAAGAGCTTCCTTAGCTAAAACGAAAAAGATCAAGGCCCTCTCCCACTTGGAGAGGTTTTTTTGGAGTTCAGTGTTTGTAGAACCTATCCCAGTGGCTGGAAAGGTTCTAGCTTAGGTTTGCTGGCAATAAAAGTTCTAAGGGGAAACACTTGAAAGAAGGCAAAGTCCAGCTTGGTGATTTGGGTTTAATATAAAGGTCTAAAGTTTTATATATGTGCACATAAATGATAAGGCTGGATTGACTATTTCTCTTTGATCAACTAAATTCAACAAACACTTGTTAGCCATTAGTGTTGTATTAATAAAATGTATTAATCCTACCTGCCAGACAATCTAGTCCATCTGACATCTCTTTCCTATATCTCTAAATGCCTAGTCATTTTGCAATTCATGATGGCCCATATTATTACTTTTTTTTTTTAATCTGTAGATATGGAGTCTTGCTCGACCTTGCTTGGTTGCCCGGGCTGGAGTACAGTGGCATGATCTCGGCTCACTGCAACCTCTGCCTCCAGGGTTCAAGCCATTCTCCTGCCTCAGCCTCCCAAGTAGCTGGGATTACAAGTGCCTGCCACCATGCCCAGCTAATTTTTGTATTTTTAGTAGAGACGGGATTTCACCATGTTGGCCAGGCTCATCTCGAACTCCTGATCTCAGGTGATCCACCCTCCTTGGCCTCCCAAAGTGTTGGGATTACAGGCGTGATCCACAGTGCCAGGCCATTACTTTTTCTGTAGTATTATATCATCTGGCTTTCGATTGCTTTATTTGTTAAAACCAATCATGTTTTCCTTTTGCTTTCCCAAAAGAAGGTAAGTTCCTTGAGAGTAGAAACTATGTATATTGTAATGATTTAAACTGGGGCACTGGAGCTAGACAAGCCTAGCTTTGTCATTTAACATCTGTGTTTAAGTCAGCTAACATCACTGGACTTCGGTTTCCTTCTCTATAATATGGAGAAAAGAGTTCTCCAGCCTCATTACATTCATAAAAGAATTACATTCATTTATAAGCATAAAATACTTAGAATAGTTCCTGATACATAATAGTGCTCACTATAAATCAGCTACATATTTGATTTCCCAGAATAGCATTTATCACAGTGACTAGAAGATGTTAGGTATTCAGTAAATGTCAAAGTTCGGTTATAAAAAGGAGAGGGGAAAGGTGATAAAGAATATATAAATTTACAACTCCTTTTGCAATTTTCTATTTTTACCTCTTATTCTTTGATGGGCTGATAAATACGAACATAAGAATTTCTTGAGACTCTCAAGTGCCAATAACCTGATGATCTGGGGACTCCTCATGCTGTCCAGACTCTAACATTAGCCACTAGGGTAGCCTCAAGCAAGTCACTTACGTGTTCTGAATCACAGATTCCACATCTGTATGTTAGGTATAATAATACCACTCCATTCAGTTCAGTCTTTATAATTTCTAAATGAGTGGATTAGAAGTGACTCAGATCCTGGTTCACCACACTTAGCACAGAGCCTTATCCCCTATTTCAGTGAGAAAATTAAAGCCATCAGACATGATCTCATTCAACTTTCTGCCACTATGAACAAACAAATCAAAATGCATGCTTATGTCACACTTCTCCTTTTTCAGCGGATGAGCTATCCTTCCTTCTAATCAGTCCTAACGTCTTCACTATGCTCTTGATCTCCTTCCTTCCTACACCCCACGAGACATCAAAAGTGCCCAAAAGAGAAAGAATCAGCTTTAACCATCTACCATCAATTATCCGTCTTCCTTCCTGGCTCTTCAAATAAGCCCTCACTATGCCTGTTTTCCCTCAGCCTGTGAACACTGCTGGTTGCTCCAATTCTAAAAACTCTATGTTGACCCCACATCTCCTCTATCTAATATCTAATATTTCTCCTCGTTCATCCACACTTCTCAAAAACCCTTGCCATTTCCCTTTCTCTAACTGGATTTCCTTGCAAGGATAGCAATTGATCTCATAGCAAAATCTAACATTTTCCTATCCCAGTCCTCATCAAATTGCATCTCTTCACAACATCCCATATGTTGACTATGTCCTCCTCCTTAGACCTCTTTACTCTGTAATTTATTTGACTCCTTACTCTCCAGGTTCTCCTTCTATCTCAACCATTGCTTCTCTGTCTCTGTCCTTCCCTGCCCTTGCTCACTTTCTGAATTTTGGTTTGTCTCCCAGCAATCTGTTTGTATTTTGCATTCCAGTTATCTTCCTTTTTGAACATTATTTTTTATTTTTATATTTTTTTTGAGATGGAGTCTTGCTCTGTTGTCCAGACTGGATTGCAGTTGTGCAATCTTGGCTCACTGCAACCTCTGCCTCCTAGGTTCAAGCCCAGCCTACCAAGTAGCTGGGATTACAGGCACCTGCCACCACACCCAGCTAATTTTTGTATTTTTAGTAGAGATGGGGTTTCATCACGTTGGCCAGGCTGATCTCTAACTCCTGACCTCAGGAGATCTGCCCACCTCGGCCTCCCAAAGTACAAAGTACTGGGATTACAGGCATGAGCCACCGTGCCCTGCCCCTTTGTGAGCATTCTTACTGGCAGGGTGAAGGTGGGAAGAAAAAGGATCTCATCATTTCAATTGCCACTTCTAACTGAACAATTCACACATCTCTGAAATAGAAGATAAAAATGGGGTTCTTTCTACTTTGGTTTTGGTTGAAGCCCTGGGAGAACAAATATCAACTAGTCCATGTTTCAGGATAAATGCTATAGCACCTGAGCAGAACTTAAAGTAGAAAGGATATCTTAGATTAGGGTGGTACTAGTGGACCATTAAAAAGTGGAACCGCATGGTGAGTGGAGGGATGGGAAGTAGCTGTAAGTAGCCAGCCTAAGGATACACACTGCTGACATCAAGGGAGCTAATTAGCATAGCTCAGTAGGCAATTCTTCAATGAGCCCATGAAAGTACCCACAAGAGAAAGAATCACCTTGAAACATCTGAAACAACCAGAGCAACCCAATACCAGATTACACTGGTATTAGTCAAGAGAGACCTTTCATGACCCAGTTTTTCCTCCCTTATTCCATCTTTTTCATGCCCAAAGTTTGGGAGGGCAGATTCTTTAGCTTAAAATGCAAACTTGAAATTTAACTACTATATGAAATCAGATATTTTAACTATCAAAATGAGAGTATTGGGGAGCAAAAAATGACCATGAGACTTCTATGGTTGCAGTCTCTCAAGCTGTACTTGTTAAGTATATGAATACATCTATATTATTGGCCCAGATCCCTTCTCTGAGCTTCATGTTCATAATTCCAGCATCTGAATGTGTATCTCAAACTGAATGCCTCACATAGCCCTCAAAATGAGCACCCCAAACTAAATTTATCCACAC
This sequence comes from Pongo pygmaeus, assembly GCF_028885625.2. Lineage (NCBI taxonomy): Eukaryota > Metazoa > Chordata > Mammalia > Primates > Hominidae > Pongo > Pongo pygmaeus. Next base: position 164,145,736 of record NC_072373.2, read on the forward strand.
CTAAACTTGTTTCTATCTTTATATGTTTTCCCAGTCATTGGCATCAATCATCCTTGACTTCCATATTTCAATCAATATCTCCAAGAGCCAAGTCAATCTCCAAGCATTTCCCTATTCTTTACACTCTATTCTTATTGCCAGTGTGCTAATTCAGACCTTCATCATTGCTTCCCCAGATGGCGAAACTGACTTGTCTCTCTGATTCTGGTCCTGATGTTTCAAATTAACTGCTGACACTGTGAATCCCTTCATTGAGGTTATCTACAAAAAGTAAAAATCTGATGGTATAAAACTCTTCAATGATTTCTCATTACCTAAAAAATTACATCTGAGTTCTTCATCAAAGTAATCTTTGTTCTTTAACTACCTGCCCATATTTATCTCAAGCTACATATTGCTTCCAATTGTAAGTGCCAGCTATATTGATATGTCTATCCACCTTCTGCTGCCACCAATACACACCAACACATGGGTGCTTGCTGCTTCACTGTCTGTTCATTCTGTTACTGATACCTTGGCATGTCTTTCTCATTCATCTACCTCATACCACCAAATTCCTCATCCTATAAGACTCAATCCAGGAATCAACTTCTTCAGGAAGCCAATTTTAGTATTATCCTTTTGTACAGACTATGTAATTATGGATGATATGACACAGTTCTATCCCTAGAGATATGACTTCACACTGTATCTTTCTGTTTTATCTCCCTCACCAGATTATATTGCTTGACAGAAGTGACTGCATTTTATTTCTCTACATGGCTCTAAAGCCTAGACCAAACAAAATATTTGGCACATGGCACACATGTAATAAATATTTTTGGAAAAAAGGAAATAATTGTATAAAACTGTATTTTACAAACAACCTCTCATCGCATTGTTTCATTTGACTCTCAGAACAAAATCGTGAATTAGATATTTTTCACTTCTCTCTTTAAAATAAGGAAATAGCCTTAGATAGCATAAGCAACCTGTTAAAGACCACCAAAAGAGTTAAGTGTAGCAAGGAATGTGTACCTATGCTTCCCAAGTCAAGGATCCATGTTCAGCCCAACAAGCCACAATGGTACCCTTTGGACGCTGAGTCTAAGTACATATGTAAAATAAGGCATACAGTGGCTGAAAACATGAGTAGGACTTTCCTCCAGCCCTGAAATATCAAAAAGAGAAGAATCAAATACTGTAAAAATAAAACAGAGGCTCAGGAGAGAAGTAGTAAAAGGCCATGGTACCTTTGAGAGCTCTGCTCTTCTAGGTACCACTTCTATCTTAGTGCATTCAATTATAAAATAGAGAAGTTTTTAAATGACCACATAATTGCATTGGCTTATTCAAAGCAACTCAATGGTGCCAGCTTTGTAACTATCTGCCTAAGACACAATTGTTTCTCTGGCTGAATCAGAGTATGTTTTCTCTAGGAAGCCAGCATGGTTCTGGCACGACAAGAAAACTGTTCTTTTGGTTTCAACATATTCATCTGCAATTTCTATCTCATCTTAGAAAAGATTCCACTCTTTAAGGGCAGCCTTAGAAGTCTTTTTTTTTTCCAGTTTTGTGTATACAGTTTTGAACATTTCTCTGCCTTTTTCCTATTCCCTTCTCTTCCACTGAAGCAAGAGGCAGGCTCTGAGCTCACTTTTCTCCCAGGGGAGAAATAGGGAAAGTCAGAAAGCTTTTAGGACAGTAGATAAAAGGGACATATAGAGAGTGAAAGCCCAACTCCAGCTACCAACTCCCTCCTACTCCTCACCTTCCAGGTTTGGGGCCTAAGAGTACAAAGGGCCTGGGCTCTGCTTCCCCAAAATATATTGAGAAGGTAGCAAGACACCAGGAAGGAGATGGCTTCTAGGCAGAGAAGATCAAAGGAAGACTTGCTTAAGATTCCTGGGCCCCAAGGATTACAAGGAGGCAACAAATGCTGTTAGAGTAAACCTAAATAAGCTATGAGGATAGGAACAACAGACTTCTTATGGTCAAGTCAGCCTGTAGGCCTAATGACTCAAGACAAGGTTGTCCTATATTCATACTTTGCAGTAAGCCCAAGGAATTGTGATTCACTCTTGAGGGTGAGAATACCAGAAAGACCTAAGCTTAAGTTTTCTACTAGGTAAGCAAAATAGGACTCAGAGACAGAAATTAGGATACATTAGTGAAAGTAAAGATGGTAATATTTACTGCATTCCCAAGTTTGTGAAATGAGATTCATAAATAAGCAATAATAATAATAACATTCATTGAGATTTCTTCAGATACTTATTTGATGGTGATACCCAAAGCTGTCTCTAATATATGGTAAGTTGAAAGGATCACCTGGACCTTACAAATTTTGTGAACCATTATATTGTGGGAAAATGTGAATAGCACTGTACAAAGAGAATCACTCACTGAAAAAAATAGAGGCAACCTTCCTGCTTCTGTACCTGAGTCCTTATCTCCCAATGTCCTCCTCTTCCTCCTACTTTTTTCACTTTAAACAAAATCCTAAAAATGCAACATTGGAGATGATTGCTGGGGTTCCTTGTCCTTGATGCATGCCCTCAAAGCAATTAGCCCCGGTATATCAACTCTTGCATCTCACTGCCACCTCAGAAGAAAAGAATTTCCAAACATAACATTTTCTAAGATATGCCACTGCTGAGCTCTATCTGAGTCCCCTAGTCCTAAAAAGCCTGTTAAACAAGTTGGATGACCTTGGTCTTCTCTGGTGTCTTTTTCTTGAATCATTGCTAAAGCCAAGAAGAGAAGTGTTAAGTGCAAATGCACACACTGCAAAAATGTATGCTGGTGAACCCAAGTTTCCATCAAAAGTTGCTCTGTGTGATCTGGAGACAACAAAAACAGTAGGTCTGAGGTACCCAATTTCAACACAATGGGGAAAAAAGAGGGAGAAATAATATGAAAGAAATATTCCAGTCACGCAGTCTCAGCAGGCCTTCATGTCTAACCTCCTTTGAAACTAAAAGGCGAATAAAACAATTATTTGTCTCTTTAAGAAGGGTCAGAGTTTATCTGTAGGCCTTTATAGCACCAACAACAAATGAGATCAGAGAAAAGTCAGTATAATTTATATCATGTTCCTGTACTCCACATTCATCACCATCACAAAATACGGAGCATGAACACTGTGTCAGCCACTGAACATGAGTCGCCAATCCTAAAAATAGCCCTGCAAACTAAGTTTTATTATTCTGTTTTACAAATAAAAAAGAAACCTAAAATTCAGAAGATAACTTCCAGTTAGAAAGAAACAGAGATGGATTTTGAACATACGTCTATCAGACTACAAAGCTTATGTTCTCCCAGCTACACTGTAGTGCTCTCCAACTATCTCCTCTTCAGTGCAATAAGAAATGCCTGAATGTTCATTGAATATACTTAGTTTTTCAGGGATGCTCTAAAGTCAGAATGATCTTATAAAAAAAGGATCATGTCATTCTATTGTTCAGAACACACTAAAAAATTATCATCACACCTAGAATAAAATCCAAATTCTCTTTCATAGCCCACAAGTGATGGGCTCTTACCTAACCCTAAAGCCTCATCTATACCTTCCCCATCACTTGTTCTGCTTCAGCCATCCTGCTTTTCTTTCTGTTTTCCAAAGTTCTTCCTTTTCCCTCATAGGGTTCTACATTGGTCTTTTGCCTAGAAGGCTCTTCTCACAGATCTTGAAGTGGTTGAAACCTCACTGCTTAGAGGTCAGCTGACAGAGAGGCCTTGTTTACACATGTGTTTGCTTGTTGACTATCTCCCTACCTCTGGTATAATATACAGTCTTGTGACAGGGACCATGTTTCTCATTCACTGTTCTATTCCCATTGCTTAGAACAGTGTCTGGTACATAGTAGGTTCTCAATAAATATTGTTGATTGAATTAATGTGTTATTACTAAAAGAGTTCAAAATGTTAAATTATCATCCTTTCCCTGGTTAGTAATATATACATATATATATCTGGCATTCAGAAAATATTGAAGGTTAATATTAGCATTATCTGATTTTGCCATTTTCATAGCCAACATATACATATTTTTAACATAAGTGCTCATTTTCTGTCTTATGTACAGCCACTCTAGATTCAGGACCTGTTTTCAATATCATTAATACGTTCTTTAAACATGATTTCTCATAAATATTTTATGTTGTTTATAGTTCTTTATTTTGATCTTCCAATTTTTATTACATATTGGAAATAATAAGGTCAGATAAGTAGCTGCTTAGTGGAATTGACTTATTAGCAAAGCCCCCATATTAAAAAAATGGTGTAAAAATCTGCTTCTAGTTGTCAATACTTCCACCAAGCTTCATTTGCTCATTAGCTCTTACCCTCTTCCTGCTAATGGGGACACTTGGACATATCCACTCTACCTTTATATGTTTTTTACCTTTGCACAACACTTTTGACTAATTTTGAGACTTTGGACTGCCAACCTGAAATTGAAAAATTAAACCTGGTAAAGGCCTAACCTTATAAGGGCCATTTCCAACCTTGAACCTCATTTCTAATTGCTGGGCTTTTACAACATGCATGACATTTGGAGACAGCATCCTAATCCCACCACATATTGCCTACATAGGCTTGGGTGAAATAATAAAACTTCAGATTCTTCACTTGTAAAATGAATTTCCAAGAAATAGAGTCTGAATCTTTAAGATTAGTGTGCAACAGATTTATTTGGCTAGTGCTTTTAGGAACAACACACCCATAAGAGGTGAGAAAAACAGGATTTGACAGAGGGAGATGATCTGTGATTCTGTTGCAACAGGGGCCTCAGGTGAGCCTACCGAGGATCTGGAGCCGGGATGACCCTTCAGCGATGTTCAAAATTGAGACTGGGTATAGCCTACATAAATCAGTCATTGGATGCAGGCTGCCCCCAGGAAGGACCATGCTTCTGGGCAAGGTGTCTATCTTTGGTTGAGAGCACATTTCTTGATAGAGAATCATACAAGAGGCTTTGACTGCCAACATTTGGGGACAGCTGGGAGAGTGAGTGTTGTTCGGTCCTTAAGTGGGGGTCTGTGAGGTGTCCCTCAAAATCCACTACATGGGATTGATCATATTTTCCCAAATTTCATGTGATTTCAAATGAGATCATGTATGTGGACAGCATCTAGCCTAGTCCCTGGCACTCACCACTCAATAAACAATTGTCACATGAATGAATGAATGAAAGAATAAATGAATGAAGGTTTTACAAATGCCACATTTTGTTGTCAGTATTTACTATTTCCTGTACGCTACTGTCTGTCATGAGACATGAATGTCTCCCTTTTGTTCAGAGATTGCACAAGCTAAACTTTTTAAGGAGGCTCCACTTGGTCTCCCATGAGGGACCTGTTGCCATTTCACAAATCAATCCATTCTCCCATTTGCTTTGATTGGTAATCTATACTTCTAAGTCATGTAAAGATTTGAGCCATGTGGGATGAGTTAGATAGCTGCATGTTGGATCTCTGAAGCTGGAATTTTGGGGATTTGTAGAATTAGGGTTAGGCTGAGAGAAGTCCAAACTTTCACAGAATGTTTTAAAAATAACTTCTGTTTTTTAGATGATAGTGCTAACCTAGCAAGGTAATTAAATTATTTCACATTAGCTGGCCCATGCATAGAATTTGCATTAAAAACAAGAAAAATGTAACACATCCCCTGAATTAAGACAAAGTCATATTATGTGCAGCATCACAGTGCTTTTCATGGAATAGTTCTCATATTTTAAAGAAATTCCTCTAGCACATACACTTTCTACACATATTGTCTTAATATACAACCTTATGAAATAGATATGTCTTTCCCCATTTTACAGAGAGGTTTAAATAATATGCTAAGTTACAGACTTCGTAAGGGGCAGAGCTATGACTTCTAATTTTGACTATTATGCTATCCCCACCCACTGTTATTTCACTGTTATTTTGTTTTCTATTTCAAAAATGTGTCTTCTTAATGTATAAATGTTTAATTACTTTATTCTATTGTCAAACATTTTGTAGCACTTAATATGTTAGGTCCAGGCTGCAAGAGGAATAACATAATGTCTCTAGATGCAAACACTCACATGGGCAAGACTAACTACTACAAAAAGAAGTACATAAGAAGAAACCCTCAGATTTGTGTAAAGCGAATCTACTTCCCTCAGTTTCCTTATTTCTTAATTCAATCATAATAGTTTGCTGATATGGTTCGGCTGTGTCCCCAGCCAAATTTCATCTTGAATTGTAGCTCCCATAATTCCCATGTGTTGTGGGAGGAAGGCGGAAATAATTGAATCATGAAGGTGGTTTCCCTCATACTGTTCTCATGGTAGTGAATAAGTCTCGTGAGATCTGATGGTTTTATAAGGGGTTTTCCCTTTCACTTTGCTCTCATTTTCACTCTTGCCTGCTGCCACATAAGACGTGCCTTTCACCTTCTGTCATGATTGTGAGACTTCCCTAGCCATGTGGAACTGTGAGTCCATTAAACCTCTTTTTCTTTATAAATTACCCAGTCTCAGGTATGTCTTTATCAGCAGTGTGAAAATGGACTAACAGATATGCAAAGCCAGACTATTACGTGGCTGTCAAATTTTCTTAAGAAGAAGCAGTTATGTCCAACATCAAATAAACACCAATAAAGAATGAAGCCTTCAAGGTGACAAATATCATCATTAGAACAGGCTGTTTCTTCTCAAGTGAACATCTTGAATACATGCTATTTAGACTCTGATATAAATGCAACCTAATGGTCAGAGGAAAATCACATTCTCCCCAAATTGTACATTTTATGACTCTAATGAGATGATGGCAACAGCTCTGCTGTGAATTTTTTTAAAAATTCAATACAATGAAAATTACACAAATACAGGATTATTTTCAGGGAACAAAAATAAAATAAAGTGTTCCTTTGGAAAAACCTCCAATGAGAGCTATTTTATGACACGGTATCTCCCTGGAGACTGGTTATGGAATTTTCTTGCAGAAAACATTTTATGTGATAAAAATGGAATGCATTTGTTTCCTTGGAAACAAACCCTTTCACCTTGATTGCACAGAATTTGAAGAAAATTTAGTAATTAAACCCAGAATCTACCTATGTTAAACTAGTGGGATTTTCAAACACATGATATTATTAGAAATAATGCTCAATAAAACCCACTTACATCAGTTGAGGTCAAACATATACACCTTTACATGACTTAAAGTATAGACGTCTAGCATTCTAAACACAGAAATAGAATTACCTAAAAACTCTTACACTTTAGCTTAGAAAATCCCCCAATCAAAGTCACGTGCTGACTAAAATAATCTTCTCAGCTGTAAAGAAGAAACTGAGAAAGACATAATTGGAGTAATAAAAATATTAGCTATTAGAAAGTTCATAATGAAAAAGTCAACACTATGATGCCAGTTATCTTGAGCCAATAACATCTCCTGGGGATAAAAAAATGTTTTCTAAGTTAAAAGAAAATTGTTTTCTTTGCTAATGAGGGGCTGTATAGCCCTACACCTTTTTACACCCCAGAATCAACCTCCTGAATATACTTGAGAAATCGCGTGCTTTCTGTTTTGTGTTATATACTATTTTTAGGGTAAAAATGTAAACAGAGGTGGGGCACAAGACAGGTTAAGACTAATTCTGACATTAGTTAAGACTAATCTATGACTAAACCACATATTTTATTTAAATTCTATACTTTAGTACTAGAATAAAGACGTTACAGAAATACAACCATCTTTTTCTCGTTGTTCCAAATTTCCTTTGTTTTTATTTTATTTTTTTTTAATTTGTCTTTGTCATTACTTCAGCACGTTGTAAAAAATGTCAGTTAATGGTGTCTCAGGTATACATAAACAGCTTAAATTATTAGCATTGCTATAATTTTACTATACTCTCATCTAAATCTAAAATCAGTCTTCAAAATAAAAACAGATTGTCCTTTGCCAAAAAATTTTTTATAAGGTTTTCTGTTTATTTTTATTTATTTTTTTGTTTTGTTTTGTTTTTGTTTATTATTATTATACTTTAAGTTTTAGGGTACATGTGTACAATGTGCAGGTTAGTTACATATGTATACATGTGCCATGCTGGTGTGCTGTACCCATTAACTCACCATTTAGCATTAGATATATCTCCTAACGCTATCCCTCCCCCCTCCCCCCACCCCACAACAGTCCCCAGAGAGTGATGTTCCCCTTCCTGTGTCCATGTGTTCTCATTGTTCAATTCCCATCTGTGAGTGAGAACATGCAGTGTTTGGCTTTTTGTCCTTGCAATAGTTTACTGAGAATGATGATTTCCAATTTCATCCATGTCCCTACAAAGGACATGAACTCATCATTTTTTATGGCTGCATAGTATTTTGGATCAGCTTTCAACATTATATACCCTTTATTAAAAGTTCAAATCAGTTAGAAGTATCCCTAACGTGTAAAGACAATTATTTACATTATTTCTATTTTGAAAATATTTTAAACTTACAAAAAAGCTACAGAAAGAGTAAAGAGTTGCTGTGTACCATTCATCCCTCAGCCAGCTCCCCTATTGTTTCCCCTAAGGTATGCAGAACCATACCTTCATGCAAGATGTATTCATAGTGCATATTCATAGTACAATCTTAAAAACTAAGGAATTCTCATAGTACAATACTATTAACTAAACTGCAGTCTTTACTGGTATTTTATCAGTTTTTCCACTAATGGCTTTTTTCTGTTCCATGATCCAATCCAGTATCTCATATTCCATTTAGTTTTTTAATTGCCTTATTTATCTTCAGCCTATAATAGCTCCCTCTTCTTTCTTTGTCTTTCATGATCTTGATATTTTTAAAGAGAACAGATTAGTCATTTTGTAGAATGTCCTTGTAAGTGATGCACGCTTGAAGTATATCCTGTGAGGTAAAAGCTGATACCCACCTGTCTTATTACTGTTGATATTAAATGTATCACCTTGTTAAGGTGGACTCTGCTTGGTGTCTCCACTACACCAAGTATTTTTGCTTTTGTAATTAAAAGTATCTTGAAATAAACACTTTATCACTATAGATATATCTGTCATTTCTCAAACTTTCACCAATAATTCTATCATTCACTGGTGGATCTTGCCTGCAACTATTATTACTCCTGGGTTCTAATGGCAACTTTTTATTTCTCTAATTCCTTCTACATTTATTTATTAACGGAAATTCTTCTAAAAGGAGAAGCTTTAAGGACAGTTTTGTTTGTTGGTTTGTTTTGAAAATAAATTATCATTTTACTTTTTGTTCTAGGTTTTCTGAACATATATATTTTAGGTCAAAGCTTTCATCTTAATAAGGCAGGGCTGGAATTAGTTAATGGCATCATGGACCAAGAAGTTTAAAGTTTAAAAATGTGTAGGGGGGCTACATAGAGTAAGTACTATAGTGAAAGCTTCCACCTCTGAAATAATTTATTTGTATTTGATATTAGTAATATCAGAAGCTTAGTAGAAAGTTATAATCTTGATTATTTTGTTAGTTAGGAACTGACCTTTGTTTTCATGTTCCAACTCAAATATATCTTTTCAAAATATTTCTCTGACTTACTCTGCAGAGAAATTAATTCACTCCTTTTTATTGTCCCTTAGTGACTAAGACTATAAGCTCCTTGAGATCAGCCACTTCATCTTATTTATCCCTGAACTTTTATCATTTAACAGTACAATGTTGGGTGGGCACAGTGGCTCACGCCTGTAATCCCAACACTTTGGGAGGCCGATGTTGGTGGGTCACCTGAGGTCAGGAGTTCGAGACCAGCCTGGCCAACATGGTGAAACCCCATCTCCACTAAAAATACAAAATTAGCCTAGTGTGGTGGTGCATGCCTGTAATTTCAGCTACTCAGGAGGCTGAGGCAGGAGAATCGCTTGAACCTGGGGGCAGAAGTTGCAGTGAGTCGAGATCATGCCATTGCACTCCAGTCTGGGCAACAAGAGTGAAACTCCATCTCAAAAACAAAACAACACAAAAGCACAATGTTAATACATGTGGCTTAAAATTAATGTTCAACAAATTTTTGACTGATGGGTGGATGAATGGGTGAATGAATGAATGGATTCATGACTACAGTAAGTCCTCACTTAATGTCATCAATAGGTTCTTGGAAACTGCAACTTTAAGTGAAATCACAGATAAGGAAACCAATTTTACCATAGGCTAATTGATGTAAACAAGAGTGAAGTTCCCACAGTGTCCAAAACATCACCAAATTTCTAAATAAAGACCAAAACAGTTCTCATATTAAGCATTGAAATAAATGTGAACTATATATACATACATTTCAGAAAAAGTAATTAAAACAAGTAAGGGGCAGGGCGTGGTGGCTCATGCCTGTAATCCCAGCACTTTGGAAGGCCGAGACGGGTGGATCATGATGTCAAGTGTTTGAGACCAGCCTGACCAACATGGTGAAACCCCATCTCTACTAAAAATACAAAAATTAGCTGGGCATGGTGGCTGGCACTTGTAATCCCAGCTACTCGGGAGGCTGAGGCAGGAGAATTGCTTGAACCTAGGAGACAGACGTATCAGTGAGCCAGGATCACGCCACTGCATTCCAGCCTTAGCAACAGAGTGAGACTCCATCTCAAAAAGAAAAAAAAGTAATAGTATGGGCCATCATGAATTGCAAAATGTCTAGTCCAAGCATTTAGAGATATAGGAAAGAAATATCAGTATGGACTAGATTGAGACTCCGTCTCAAAAAAAAAGAAAGTAAGGCAATTATGCCACTTCAAGCACACAGATGACCAGAGTCTATCCTGGCAGCTCAGGGTGCAAGGTAAGAACCAGCCCTGGACAGGCTGCCATTCCATCGCAGGGCACACACACACACACACACACACGCATACACACACACAGCTCATTCAGGCTAGGACCACCTAGAGAAGCCAATTCACTTAAGGAGCATATCTTTGGGATGTGGGAGGAAACTGGAGTACTGGGAGAAAACCCACGCAAACACAAGGAGAACGTAAATTGCACCCAGACAGTGGCTTGAGCCAGGAATTAACTTTTTTTTTCCTTCATTGATGTTATGAGGAAACAACATTGAACAAAACTGTATTACTAGAGGACCTGCTGTACCTACCTTCAGTGAGCTCTATCTAGTGAGAATTTGAAATATTATAGGCAAAATATGGGAGATGATATATTGAAAGAGTCTAGTTCAGCCATTAAAAAGTCACATGGTCATGGCAAAAGTATTTTGCCTTTATGTGTTTCAGTTTTCCCAACAAATCAACTGATTAGATGATCCATAAAGTCACTTTCAAAAATAACACATTCCGTCATTCTAACATCTACTTGGATGTTGCCGAAATAGGAGCACTGCAGACTCTTTTCAAAGTGTCCAATTGAATAATTTATAAGCAAGTACTTGTGTTCTTTCTAGAACCAGAATTTTTATATTTTATCTAATTTGCATCAGTGTAAAATTAGATCCTGTTTCGTATTACTGTCAATCTGCTAGCTCTTCAGAACTAACAAAGGAGAATGATCATTTTCCATTTCAAGCTATGGCAACAGTAAGCACATTTTTTGGTGTCTTCCCGACTTCCCTGGAATTACATTTATGCATTATGCCAGTCCTGCTTCACTCAAACTGATGTTCTTAAGCACATCGCCTCTCATGAGACAAATCCATAACCTGAGAAATAAAATTAAATGCTTAATGGCACCACACAGACTTTTCAGTGCAGAACAGTTTTCTTTAAACTTGCTAAAGAAAACAATATCTTGTATTTGCTTTGCTTTTTGTATTTCCAAAGAGCTTTCTCATTAATCACTTTGTATATGGGAACATTTTAAAAACTTTTATGAGCTGAACAAAAGTTATGTATTGCTATTATCATTATTGTGATACGATAACCTATGGAAGTAGACAGGGAGAGCAAGAACCTTTAACCCAGTGTACAAGTCAAGTAAAAAAGCCACTGGTAGGCTAAGGGATTTAATGATCACAAGTACTGTGAGTAAATTCATTCTTCTACGTATTTTGAAAAGCATCTGCTCTTGGCCTAAAGGCACTCACAATTTAGTAGATGCATCTAACCATAATTAATTTGTTTTTATTTGATGAATTGAGGGTAAGAAGGGTGAAAGTGTCTGTGATGATTATTTAAGGGCAATATTTGCCAGTTTAACAGAAGCAGAATAACATTAAAGCCTTTAAAAAAAAAAGAAAAATAAAAGAATAAGAGAGGGAGGGAAGGAGGGAGGGAGAGAGGGAGAAAAGTAGGGAGGGGACGAGGGAGAAAGGAGAGAGGGAATGACAAAGGAAGAAAGGCAGGCAGGCATTCTCCACTCCCACATATATCCTAATAACTCACTTGAAAAATCAAATTGAGAAAGTATAATTCAAAAATCTGAAAGTGCTGATGAAAATATGTGTCTTAGAAAGCTGGACAGACATAAAAGCTACTGTGGAGGGATAACGTTCAAAATGCTATCAAGAAAGTTACATTTGTGCACTTTTGCCAAAACTGTTAGAATCTCACTTATCATACATGCTGAACTCAGTTATTAGAAATGACATAAAGCAAGCCATTTTCTCTTGTTAAAATCATTGTCTTCAAAAAGAGGAATCAAAATTTCATGGGTCTACCTATTTCAAGTAAAATATGCTTACTAGCATGTGGAAAAATACTGATCTTTTCAAATGTCAAAATATGATAGGCTGGATGCACCCAATAAAGGAAAAAGAAAAGAGAAACAGATAAATGGACAAAATATAGAGCTCTTGAAAAAAAATTCTGGCCAGGCATGGTGGCTCACACCTATAATCCCAGCACTTCGGGAGGCTGAGGCAGACAGATCCCCTGAGGTCAGAAGTTCAAGACTAGCCTGGCCAACGCGGTGAAACCCCATCTCTACTAAAAATACAAAAATTAGCCGGGCGTGGTGGCAGGCACCTGTAATACCAGCTACTTGGGAGGCTGAGGCAAGAGAATTACTTGAACCCGGGAAGCAGAGGTTGCAGTGAGCTGAGATCTCACCATTGCACTCCAGCCTGGGCAACAGGAGGAAAACTCTGTCTCAAAAAAAAAGAAAGAAAAGAAAAGAAAAAATCCTAAAGAAACTCAAGACCCTCTGACTCCTTACACATAAAATATGTCATGTTCCTCTATCTCAATCAGCAAATAGAAGAAACATCTACAATATGGCCGTAGTTTTCTAAAAGTGATCTTACAGTTACGTGTGTAAAATTAACCCACTTAATCAGTCATAGTCCAATAATACATTTAACAAATTATATGGATTTAGGTTGTGGATTCTATATGTTATTCTATAATAACAAAAAATCTTTTTAATATGAAAATATATCTCTTGGGTCTAAAATTAAACAAAGAACAATTATAATGTATTTTTCTACACAATTTTAAAAGAACCCAAACTCAATGAGGATAAATGTGAAAAAAGCAGCAGATATAATAACAATAAAAATAGACAACACTTACTGAGCACTTAACATGTGCCTCGTGCATGGTCTGAGTGTTTTGCATGTGTTAACAGATGAATATTCTCAATATTCTTATGTGGTAGTTATTATCATGATCCCATTTTGCAGATGGAAAAATGGATGCTCAAAGAAGCTAAGTAGCTATTTCAGGGTTCTACAATCAGTCAGTAGCCTAGGATTATAGCCTCAGCCATGTGACTTCAAAGTTGTTGCTCTTAACTGCTTTTTTATAAAGATAAGAAGGAAGCAGTGAGGGAGAAAGGAGAAAGGAAGGACAGAAGGAGGAAAGAAAGAAAAAGGAGGAAGGAAGAAAGATAGAGACGGAAGGAGACAATGAGAGATATGAGACAGAAAGAAGTAGAGAAAGTTGAGAGGGTGAAAAGGAGAAAGAAAAAATGTGAAAGAAAATGTTTTACCTGACTCAAGTTTCAAAATGACAAATAAGTTTTCTCAATGAACAGCTAATAAGTTATTGAGCATAATTCTGTGAAAGACGCCAATATGCTCCTGTTAGAAAGCTGGCGGATACGAAGTTATAGCAGAGATAAGGATGCTGTGTTGCTATTTTAGAACATACTGCCAAGAACTGTATTCGGCCGCTTTCCCTAAAAATTGCTACTCATACAAGAATGAAGAAAATTAAAAAGGAAGATTTTCTACCTTGAAACTTAGAGTAGATGCAAACATAAATGGCCATTTTCCTTTTGGAACAACAGAGGTGAGGCACATCTTTCTTGTCTAGTTCTTACTCACGGACAAAGAATAAATATACCTCCTCCAGGAGCTTAATAACTCAGTGCTGCCTAAACTCCTTACACCTGATGTTCATGCCATGGTTAGATAGTTCTAAATTATCCCCTCTGGCTCATTTCCCACGATTTCCCTTAGTTCAGTCAAACTGAACTATTTGTTCTCAAAATTGCCCCATACCTGCGTATTCAATGCTCATATTTCCTCATGTTGGAGCAAATCCTACCATTTTTCCAAGTCTCAGCTAAAATGTCCCCCACTACCACTGCAAAATTCCCAATGGCCCCACTCAGAAGTGTTCATTCCTTCCCCTGAATGATCCTCATGCTATGCCTGCATTTGTCTTCGCACTTTTCACTTTCTTCTTGATCCTTTACCTGCCTGACTCCATGTCTTACTTCTGCAGAGAGGATAGTAACCCCCTGAGGCAGCACTACTTTCTGGTCTATCTTTAAGGACCTCATGGTACCAAAAGATTGGTTTTTAGAGAGTGGACAAAAACATTTAAAATACATACCTGTTTAGTGTCCACAATGTACATGACAGTATGGGGACACATGCATAATCCTTAAAGGGCATATACATTTGTAGATATATAATGTACTCTGATATAACACGTGAGACGTATAAAATGACTTAAATTCTGTACTCTCAGATAAAATAGTAGGGAAATAAATAGTTCTCATCATAATGTCCACAGAGGTCCCAAACTCAAATGCCTGTGGGACCCATGGAGATAGCATTCATGAGAGAAGCCAGAATTGGAGCTGGTGAAGGAAAAATAGAGAGGGGTAGAGGCAGTGCAAAATAGAAAGTGCAGACTTTTTCAAAGGCAACCACCTTTCAACAGAACTGAGCTGGAAATATTCATTGTTATTGTGTGGGAATCCTGGCCTGCTATGTCAGAAATTCAGATTTTGATGTGAAATCTTAGAATTTTCATCCTGGAAACTAATTTTTTTAATTAAAAAAATAGAAAAATGGTACAGGCAAATAAAACCCATTTGTGTACTGAGTCCAAGTTGTAATCTCCAGTGTAAAATATCTGGCCTGAAACTTTCAGGAGATATGATAGAAAGAAGGAGTCAGAGATCTGTGATGGAAAGAAGGAGTCAGAGATCCATGATGTATGAGACACAGTACGTCTTTCCTCTAACTCTTGCCATCACTACTGGGCAGGAGGAGAATGTACTTCAGTTAAATTCCCTCAGGAGACCAGAGAAGGCTGAACTACTCCTAGGCATACCCCATCCAAACCAAGGGTCTAGGTCAAGGAATCAAAGACGAAGTGGGAAGAGAGGCACAGCTGCAGAACCAGTTTATCAAACTTCTAGAAAGATCAGGTAAGTTTAGAGCTGGAGATCATGTTATCTAGTTCCCTCATTTTGGAAACAAGGAGCTGACATTTGGAGAGGTGACACAGAGATGAAAGCAAATTAGTGACTGTATTCATTTCCGAAGGCTGTTGTAAAAAAGGACCACAAACTAAGTGGCTTAAACAACATAAATATATTGTCTCACAGTTGTGGAGGTTAGAAGTCTGAAATCAAGGTGTCAGCAGGGTTCATCCCCTCTGAGGGATATAAGGGAGAATCTTTGTTCCATGCCTCTCTCTAAGCTTCTGGTAGCCTCACCTCAGAGATTCCATGACTTATAGATGGCATTCGCATTGTATCTTCATGTTGTCTTCCCTCTGAGTATATCTGTCCCAAGGTCCAAATTCTCTCTTTTTTAAAAGATACCAGTCATATTAGATTAGGGCCCACCCTAATTACTTCATCTTAACTTGATTATCTGCAAAGACCCTTATTTCTGAATAAGGTAACATTCTGGGAGTTAGGACTTCAACATCTTTTGGGGGAAACACAATTTAACCCAGAACAGTGACAATGTCCACAATCCAAAACTCTTGCAGAGCTCCCTCTGCTAACTGGAAATCCCAGCAGAAGCTCGTGCCCGGAAAACAGAACTGGGAATTGTGGCAATAACATCAGTTATGGGCAGAGTCCTGGAACACAGGACTGCTTCTGTATTTTGGTTTACAGAGAATGCTAGAGACAATATTCTTTCTCCTGGGAAGTGAATACATGCACTTCTTTTCTCTCTACAGTCTGAAGATATGCTCCATTATCCATACATGTTGCCAGCTACAGAGGCAACTTCTCTGTGTTCTACTCCATAACAATGGCCTTAAAAGGTCAGGCCCTACCTGATTCTACAAGACTCAATGTAACAAATGTCTCTGTACAGCTGCACCCTGGCCAAAATCACAGTGGAAAACACACCACCGAATACACAAATTATGTGGTAAAGAGGTCTTCCAAAAGCATCTCTCAAAATGAACTTCTGACCTCTTTACTCCCCTATTTCCTCATAAAACACCTTTGAAATTCAACCAAAACTGAGACTAGGCCACATGGCCCAGCTGGCCACATGGTGATTACATGGATCTGAAATAGACTCCTCTGGGTCTCTGAGGCTCTTCTGGTGTTTAACCTTGTAAACGCTCCTTCATCTCTCTGGATGAATTTTGCTATTTGTAAAATGAAATTGAAGAACAGTATACATAGAGATGAAGAAGGGGATATGTTAAAAGAGATGACATTAGCTATTCCTGTGAGAATCCAGGAAGGCTTCTTCAAAGTGGTAACATTTGAGGTGATTTTGAAAAAAATGGTTTAGGAATTCACCAAGAAACAAGAAAGAGGGAAAATGCATAAGTAAAAGTAGAGAAGAAAGAAAAAATAGGGCACATTAGGAACAAGGAAGGACTGTACTTACTCAATTATTAAATGCTACCAACTCTAAGACAATCTGTCAATGAAATAATAGGGTTCGGTTTTTTTTTAAATTATATTTTAAGTTTTAGGGTACATGTGCACAACGTGCAGGTTTGTTACATATGTATACATGTGCCATGTTGGTGTGCTGCACCCATTAACTCATCATTTACATTAGGTATATCTCCTAATGCTATCCCTCCCCCTTCCCCCCACCCCACAACATGTGTGATGTTCCCCTTCCCGTGTCCAAGTGTTCTCATTGTTCAATTCCCACCTATGAGTGACAACATGCGGTGTTTGGTTTTTTGACCTTGGGATAGTTTGCTGAGAATGACGGTTTCCAGCTTTATCCATGTCCCTACAAAGGACATAAACTCATCCTTTTTTATGGCTGCATAGTATTCCATGGTGTATATGTGCCACATTTTCTTAATCCAGTCTATCATTGTTGGACATTTGGGTTGGTTCCAACTCTTTGCTATTGTGAATAGTGCCGCAATAAACATATGTGTGCATGTGTCTTTATAACAGCATGATTTATAATCCTTTGGGCATATACCCAGTAATGGGATGGCTGGGTCAAATGGTATTTCTAGTTCTAGATTACAAGAAAAAAACAAACAACCCCATCAACAAGTGGGTGAAGGATATGAACAGACATTTCTCAAAAGAAGACATTTATGCAGCCAAAAGACACATGAAAAAATGCTCATCATCACTGGCCATCAGAGAAATGCAAATCAAAACCACAATGAGATACCATCTCACACCAGTTAGAATGGCGATCATTAAAAAGTCAGGAAACAACAGGTGCTGGAGAGGATGTGGAGAAATAGGAACACTTTTACACTGTTGGTGGGACTGTAAACTAGTTCAGCCATTGTGGAAGTCAGTGTGGCGATTCCTCAGGGTTTGGTTTTTTAAGAAAAAGAAGCAATCACATCTTATCTGTACGTATCCATTTTCATATGCATCCTCTTTTTAAGTAATAATGACATATAGAAAAGAAAAATGTGTCAGAACCAAAGGAAAGGCAGATGGGCTGATAAATTCCATTCAGCTCTAATATTTTATAAGTCCATGGGCTGCCAGGATCCCAGAAACTACCTCACTTTATCAATGAAAGATTGAGTATTCACTATAGATAACGCTACACGCTGGGTATTATGAGGAACATACAAAAATACTTTAGAAATAACTGTAGCCCTGGAAACTTAGAAAAAAAAAAAACCTGGGTAAAATCTGTGTCTGTTTCTACCACATCTTTTCCAACTGCACTCAAGCACAATATTATATCTACCAGTATTAAAAGTTACCTTCCCAGATAATTTCTATAATTATGGCTTGTGAAGGTCTTCTGGACTCCCAATTCTTTTAATGACACTTTTAAGTCAGTGGCACAACAGAGTATTCGCTTATAAACAGTTGTGAAGAGGGTAGGAAGTAATTTCTCAGTAACACTCAAGTATCTCGGCCCATGAATTTGATTTAAGAAAATCTCTATAAGATCATCAATTTTTTTTTGGCAACTAGTAAGAGTTTTCTTGAGAAAACAAAGTGATGGAATATAGCTTGAGCCACTGGAATTGTGAATAATCTACAATCTACTTACCTACACTGCAGTCCACATTCAATAATTTTCCTGAATGTCTGTTTTTCTTTTATCCACAGGTAATTGTCTCCTTCTCCTCATTAGATGTTTAAAAAATAAAAAATGGAATTTTTGAGAAAGCAATCAATACACAATGATGAAGAGAAGGGTATAGGGCAGTCACTGGCACTTTGGAAGACCAACGCTGGATTGGAGGGGTGGCAAATAATGAGGGCGGGCAGAGATGGACTCAGCCAGGTGGCATCCTGGGGCTGTAGCTGAAAAGGGAACCAGAATGAACCCTTGCCTAGAAGTCATTATGTATGCCAGGTGCAGTGGCTCACCCACGTAATCCTAGCACTTTGGGAGGCCGAGGCTGGAGGATTGCTTGAGCCCAGGAGTTGGAGACCAGCCTGGGCGACATGGCAAAACCCCATCTCTACAAAAAAATACAAAGATCAGCTGGGTGTGGTGGCACATGCCTGTAATCCCAGCTACTCAGTAAGCTGAGGTGGGAGGATAGCTTGAGCCCAGAAGATTGAGGCTGCAATGAGCTGTGATTGTGCAACTGCACTCCAGCCTGGGTGACAGAGCAAGATCTTGCATGGGGTGGCAGGCAGGGGGGAGTCTTTATACTGACCTCCGGATGTTGACACCCTCACTCTAATCTTGAGGCAAAAAAAAAAATGGAAGAATTCTAAAGAATGTGACTATGCTGTATGATGAAACACAAGCATTGCTGCCTTCCAGGATGTGTGTGGTGGGGGTTCGGGGGAGGAGGGGAGCCCAGCACAAAGTACCTAGTTGAATGCTCTGTCTGCTTTCTCTGTCTCATTATGCTAAAGCTAGGGCTACCCTTGAACACAGAGGTCCGAACCAGCTTTTTAATGGACTCTTTCATAAATATAAACAGACAATCAAGAATCATCAGACATTTGAGGAAAGCCTAAAACATGAGAGAGACCCAGATTAAAAAAAACACAAAACAAACAAACAAACAAAAAAAAACAAGCAAAAATAGAGATAATTTGACAAGGTTTTCAAAATCCGGGTATGCCCACGCAAGTGAACATCAACTTTAATGAGCATCTCAGCAGAAAAGTAGGGTAAGAACAAACTGCTCTTCTAATGTTTGTTCTAACCCTCTAAGGTTTCTGTCTTCCACACATTGGATAAGCATTCTGTAAACCATGCTCAAGGCGTGCTAGAACTTCACTAATACAATCAAGAAATATAAAAGAAATAGAATGTTGCCAATGCTAAAACTGTAAGATAAAGTATTACATATAAAGAAAGAAGGAGGATTACGTACAGTCATAGAAAAACAGGAGTCAAATAAGTTAACTTGGCAATATTAATTTAGAATATCCAGAGGACCTTGAATCTGATGTCCATAGGACATCAGAATTTAAACAAAAGAGCATTATCATCAAAACAAGGACATTTTGTCAAGATTCTTCACACCTTAAGCAAAATATACCAATACTATCAACTATTTCCACTCAGATTCTAGCTCTTCAGTGCAATGATCTGAGAATTTGTCCACACAACTAATTGAAAAAGAGGAATAAGTTTTCAGACAGCGAATGTGCCCAATGGGAAGCCCCCATAGTCTGGCATTCTATATTCTGTATGAGACAATTTCATGTTTGATTAACATATTATCAATTTCCTAGGGTCTGATTAACTTTTATGCAAGGTTAAGATCAAATTCTGGACCCCAGTGCTTGATGAATTCATAAAAATAATGCTATTCTGGATTGTCTTGGCTGGGCAGCCAGGTAGTTCCTTGCTTGGCAACAACCCTCTGTATTTAGTGTGCATTTCTCTATCATAGTGAGTCTCAATATTGGCTGCACATTACGACTATCTGGGGAGTTGTTAAAAAATGCTTATGTTCAGATCAACTCCAGATATGCAGACCAATTTATCTGTAGTGGAAACTGGGCATTGGTGTGTTTGAAGTTGACCCGAAAGTAAGCAAGAAAAGAGAACCATTGCTCTGAGGTAAATTAATGTAGGTCAGGAGTTTAAATTAATATTGGGCTGCTGACAGGTCAGTGTGAATTGCATCATCCATTTTGAATATTAATATTATATTACCAATGGTCATTTAGGCTCCATGATCACACAATTTCAACAAAGGGAAATTATGGAGAGAAACGTTATTACTTAAAAAATAAAAGAATGTTTTGATACCTGGAACTTCTCAAGAATAAATTGGATTATAAACTCCCCAATTTTGGAAGGTTCTGACACTGGATAAAATTCAACTCCATATTTTTTATATGACTGGGTGTGGTGGCTCACGCCTGTAATCCCAGCACTTTAGGAGGCTGAGGCAGGTGGATCACTTGAGGTTAGGAGTTCAAGACCGGCCTGGCCACTATGGTGAACTCCTGTCTCTACTAAAAGTATAAAAATTAGCCAGGTGTGGTGATGTGTGCCTTTAGTCCCAGCTACCTGGGAGGCTGAGGCAGGAGAATCGCTTGAACCCAGGAAGCAGAGGTTGCAGTGAGCCGAGATTGTGCCATTGCACTCCAGCCTGGGCGTCACAGCCAGAATCTGTCTCAAAAAAAAAAAAAAAAAAAAATTGTGGGCTACTATATGCAAGGAGATTAACAAATAAGTAAGACATAGTCTATGTTTTCAGAGAGTCTTTAAGGGGTTTCTTTTTATTCTAAGCTTGTATAATTTGCATATGTTATGTTATTTTTTCAGACTAATAAAATTCTGAACTAAGCATTAATATTTTCTGCCTTTTCTTGGATTTGACTTTTATTTGAAAATTTATTTTATTATTTGGTACTTTATATATCTCTTGCTGGCTGCAGAACCTTCAGAAACTTAACCACTTTCAACTTTAGTTTCCTCATCTTTGAGACAGAATTCATGTCTTAGTCTGTTCAGGTAACTATGACAAAATACTATAAACTAAGTAGCTCATAAACAGTAGAAATTTATTTCTCAGGGTTCTGGAGGTTGTGAAGTCCGAGATCAAGGTGCTGGCTAATTTGGTTTCTGGTGAGGGCCTGCTTTCTGGTTCACAGACAGCGCCTCCTTGTTGTGTCCTCACATCGTGGAAGGGCCATGGCAACTCTCTCGGGCCTCGTTTATAAGGACATGAATCCCATTTATGAGAGCTCTGCCCTCATGATCTAATAACTTCCCAAAGGCCTCACCCCTTAATACCATCACATTGGTAATTAGGTTTTCAACATGTGAATTTTAGGGAGACATGAACATTCAGGCCATAGCAATTTGTAATAGTAGAAGTGCTTACTCTGAAATGATTAAATGACCTTATGCACATAATGTTCTTAGCACAGAGCCTAGCTAAAGGCAAGCACTTAATAAATGTTTGCTATTATCTATTGACTCTCAAAACAATATATTTGATATATAATTTATGACGTCTTTTCTTTCTGGTATTATTATAGTTCAAAGAAGCTGAGCTATTTCTAAGAATTCCTCTAACTCCACTGACAAGAATTCTATTAATAGTATATAAAGTAAATATATCTTTGCATATCTTAAAGGAGATATGAAAAGTAAGAAACACCTTACATATGGAATCATGCTCACTGTTAATCTAGTTACATGTGCCGCCAAGACAGATATCCAATAATACATTTTTATAATCAGCTGTCTGATTTTCTTATTCATGTTTATGCTCTTCATTCTCTTACAGCAGCTGTATAACTCAGTGATTAAAATTATCTTATTATGGACTAGCATAATGAATATAAAATGCATGTATGAAAATAACAAGATCTTGTATTAGGAAATGATTACAACATAGATCAGCAACAGCAATTTTGTACTCACTTGTTTTGATGAAACCCATTTTTGTTTTATAAATCATTAGATATTTTCAAACTCTGCAAAATAATGTAAATTGATGTTTTCCTTCACAAAGTGCTAGTTAAAGTAAAATTTTGGTGACAATTATAATTGTAAATTGATCACAAGCTTTGAAATACCAAATGCAAATAAAGCAGCTCAAAGCACAGGACATCTGGAGCAGCCCAGCAATGCAACTTCTAGTTTTATTTCTGCAGTGCAAAATGTTCTAGTTGGGTAAACAGATTAACCTTTTTGGATGCGATTCGCACATTTGATTCAAATCTATGGGGAAAAGCACCTTTCAGTACTTGAGAATTCTAAATGCAATTGTGTCTCAAAAACTCAACACCAAGAGAGAAAAGGAACCAAAAAGAAACTTGGTCACTTTAAAAGCTGTCACCACCACTACAAAGTGCAATATAATCCCATTGCTTGGGGCAGCACTAGCTTTGGAAGTGGAAGACCCAGTTTTAAGTTTTGTTCTGTATTTACTTTTGTGGTATCTTGGGATAGTCATCACATTTCTCTGAGTCTGTTTCCTCTTTTGTAAAGTGGAGAGTTGCTATGATGATTTGCTGATGGATGGACATGAAGCCATTGGTAAACTGAAAAACAATTTAAAATGATTAAATATGATAAGGTGTTGAGGCAATAATGATAGAGGCACAGAAGGAAAACACAGGCGACACAGGAAAACACAAATGACAAGGGAGATAAAGAGAGACTCAATCTGTGTAACAGTCAGGCAGCATCAATGGCAGAGGGTCCTGCAGAGTTAGATATGTTCTCACTGCCTAGCCTGTAATTGTCATCTGTACCTTTGTAAAGCAGCTGGCTCATTGTAGACAATCAGTAAATCTTTCCTTCTTTCAGCTACTGACCCATGACTTAAATTTTATATTTGTGCTCATGTGGTTACTTAACTAATTAATTCAGTGGTCATTTACCAATGTTCCTAGTCACACTGGTAGGGACGTGACCTCAATTCTGTCCTCATTGTAGTCTGGGGTGAGGCAGACATTCTATCAATAATTTCTTCAAATATATAAATTGTAAATTGTAATAAATGATCTAAATGAAAAGTACGAAAGTAAGCAATACAAGAACATTAAATTTGGAAGAGTTAGAAGAAAATTTTACCTTTTTATTAGTACTTTTATTTTTCGGGGATGTCTCCCTGTTCTCTAAAAATTAATGTAAGCTCATAAGCATGACTCAGTTAGTTACAGTTTTTTTGTAATCCTCCCAGCACCTCGGGAGATTCTTTGCTTATAACAAGTACTCAAGGTATATAAATTAATCAACTTTTTATATACATTGCTCTTTGGTAATTTTGTTCATCTTCATCCTTGAATAAAATGCAAAGGTTCTAAAATGTCAGAGCTCCAGATTCATTTAGATTCATAAATTGTGGGTTTCCAATGTAAAACATTTAGTCTTTCCAAAGAACCTGGTACCATTTAGTTGCTTCATTATTAAGAAACAATGATTATAGTGAACCCTGGCATTGTTTATTTTTGGTAAGAAACCATAACCAGACAAGATAAAAATACCTAATCTAAAGAAGTATGACTCCTTCTAATCAACTACAAATCAGGCCAAAATAGATGGATCTTATAGAACGTAACACTGATAGATCCATGGCCAGTGAGAAAGCTGAAATCAAGTTGAGGACAGTGCCTTTCTTCTCAAATGTTTACCAATGGATGAATGGATTAAACAAAATGTGGCATATACATACAATGAAATATATTATTTGGCCTTAAAAAACAATAAAATTCTAATGCATGCTACAACATAGATGAACCTTGAAGATACTATGCTAAGGGAAACAAGCCAAACACAAAAGGACAATATTCTATGAGTCTACTTATATTAAGTGTCTAGAATAGCCAAGTGTGTAGAGACAAGACGTAGAATGGTGGTTGCCAGGAACTTAAGGCAGCTGGAAATGTGGAATTATTGTTTAATGGGTAAAGAGTTTCAGTTTGGAAAAATGAAAATATTCTGGAGATGGATGGTCACGATGGGTGCCCAACAGTGTAAATGTACTTAATGTCACCAAACTCTATAAAAATGTTTAAAGTAATAAATTTGGTTATATATATTTTACACAATAAGAAAATATGTCAGTTCTTTTGCAGCACACAAAATAACTGTTAGAAAATTATTTTAAAGTGTATATCATATAAGTTTTTTCTTAAATATTGGGGTTCAGGTCTTTTCATGTGGGATAAGAATTTGGTGTGCCTTAAATCTGTGATTAAAATAGCACCATTTCATGATTTACTGATAAATAATTTGATAATCTTGCTAAAAGTGTTTTGTTTTGTCAGATAGTTTAATCCTCATGATAATCTGTTTTTCCATATTTGCTTCCAGGGTGTTACAAAGTAAGCTTCAGCTCTGCCCAAATTGGTCAGATTAGTCAGGTCCTGACTTATCCAGTTCTGCTTTTCCAAAGCCTTTCTACAAGCTCCCAGCCAATTCCTAACAAGATAGGCCAGATAGCAGTAGCTGCAGAAGGCAGTGGTGATAGCAGTCGTAGTCATCACCCTCATCATAGTTGTAGTTGTAGTAGAAATAGCTGATATTTACATTGAGTGCTTACTACATACTAGGAGTTGTTTTAATCGCATTATATATATTCTTACTGGTTTATTTCCTTGACAACCATATGAGGTAGTACTATTTTTATCTCGCAAGCCTCAGAGAAGTTAAATAACATTCCCAAGTTTACCCAGCTGTTATTGTGGAAGCAAGACAAAAACACAGATGGTTAAACTTCAGAATCTATGCTTTTAGCTAATAAGCATTGCTACCACCTTTAGTAATATCCACCATGTATTTGGTATTTACTATGTGCCAGGATCTGTGCTCTATGCTTTTCATACATTATCTCCACAATAACACTGACCAGTTGGTTTAGTAGCAGACAAGACTTGTGGAATCTGTTCATTCATTGCCCTTTTTTACTTTCTTCAAGGATGGACACCTGCAACTAGGTATGTATATTGGAACTCTCCCAATCTAGTGAAAGCTGCCTAAATTAGAGGTAGTGAAGAGCTCTCAGTTCCTCCAAAATACTTCCATCTCACACTTCCATACTTAGAAATGTCACAGAAGTTACTATTTTGACTGTAACCATTGGTTATTATTCCCTCAAATGCTCATCAATTTCTGCTCTTTATTGAAAACCTAGGTTTAAGCAATAATTTTAAAATCAAGTTCCTCTTCACCAGCATTGTTCTGCATTTATGAAAGCTTCAAGCTTTTTGCCACAGTAATCAGGTTTATATGGTACCCTGACTCCACTGCAGTGTTGGAAATTTATATTAAGGCTAGCATTTTGATTTAAAAGCTTTGACAATGAATTACATGATCTTTCTCAACTAGAAAGTCAGAAAAATCTCTAATTTAAGAGTACTGCACAGAAATGAACTGAGTCACCTATGGGTCATTTTAAGAAGAGTTCCACTAATTCAACGTCTGATATCCTAACAAAAATACCTACTGCAAAAAAATTACTAATGAGAGGAGAAGGGTGAGCGTTGAAAAATTACCTATTGAGTACAATGTTCACTATTCGGGTGATGGGTACATTAGAAGCCCAATCACTACCAATACTCAATATACCCATGTAACAAACATATACACGTATCCCCTAAATCTAAAATAAAATAATATTTAAAAGGTAATATATTAAATTATGAATACATTAAAAAACTTGAAAAGGAGACCCAGAATAGGGCTATGAGCTAGAAAAATCAAAAGATTAGAACTTAGTATTATCTAATGCTGTCATATATGAAATTAACAAATGCTCTAATAATAATTTTTAAACTAATACTATGCAGTTAATTCATATCTATAATGTGTTTAAACCTTCTTGGAACAATTTTTTATAAAACTGTTTTCCAAAGCATGAAAAAATTATACATAAATGTGTCATCAATTGAGCAAACCTTACTGCTCCTTCATTCCCCCATCCTCATCGCTCCAGCTTTCAAAAATCTGAAAAATAAAATTACTTCTATATGAAAAAACTCTTAGTAATATTAATATGAACTTTTTAACCTCATCTACAGATCTATTGTTTTGCTCAAAGAATTATCTCATCATCACCAACTACATTTGTATTCTTGCTTATAATTTGGTAAAGAAACTCCAAAGAAGCAAAGAACATTTTAAGAAGTTTCTCAAAACATCTGTTGGTCTACTTTAGATATGTCTGTACCATGGCATTATATAACAGGGTTTCACAGGCTCTGCATCCTAGTTACAATGCATTAATTACCTTATTGATTAGCAAGGGATATTCAAATAACCTGTTTCAGTTAATGCAGACTTTATCTCTCCATCCACCATTAACACTACAGTGAAGACATTGAGTAGAAAATGCAAATAATGGAAAGAGGGCAATGGTGTGGGTACAGGAACTTTCTATATGACCAAGAGTTTTATTTGCATTCAGTCAAAAACAGAAATTAAGAAATTTAATTTCATTGGAAAATGATATCAAATCATTTGTTTGATTTGATGAGTCAGTTGAATCAAAATAACTTAAAACAGCTTTGTAAGCAGAAACTGAATATTTTGGATGCTATAATTAAAAATCAATACTAACAGATATATATAGATACCGTAATGTCATTAATAAAAGACACTGAAATGAACGTGCCTTTCCCTGATGATTAGTGAGTGACATTGAACATTTTTTATGAACCTGTTGGCCATTCGTATGTCTTTTCAAGTCCTTCGCCCATTTAAAAAATTGGATTGTTTTCTTCCTATTGAGTTGTTTGGGTTCCTTATGTATTTTGGATATTATCCCTTATTAGATGTATGGTTTGCAAATATTTTCTCCCATTCCATAGGTTGTCTCTTCACTCTGTTGATTGTTTCCTTTGTTGTGCAGAAGCTTTTTAGTGTGATGCAATCTCATTTGTCTAATTTTGCATTTGTTTCCTGTGCTTTTTGGGTCATATCCAGAAAATCTTTGCCCATTATCAAGAAGTTTTTCCCCTATGTTTTCTTCTAATAGTTTCACAGTCTCAGGTCTTATGTTTTAGTTTTTAATCCAAGTGGATGAATCTAAAAAAAAGAAATCAAACTCAAAGAAGCAAAAAGTATAATGATGGCTACCAGGGGCTGGGGTGGGCAGGTGACAGGGATTGGGAAGACCTTGGTGAAAGGCTTACAAAATTTCAGTTAAACAGGAGGTATAACTTCAGGAGATCTATTGCACAGCTTGATGACTCTTTAATAACAATGTATTGTGTATTTGAAAATTGCTAAGAGAGTAGACTTTAAATATTCTCACTACAAAGAAATAAGTATGTGAGGTAATAGATACATATATCAAAACATCATGCTGTATACCATAAATATGTATAATTTTTATCAATTTAATTATTTAAAAAAATAAATGTGTATCTTTTTTAAAAAAATCCAAATTAAATATCTTAAGTCTAATTTCATCACAATGTTTTGAGATTTGTTGTTGCTGTTGTTTTATATTGACATATACTTGACATCAATAAGGCTACAAACAGCTTTTATTGTCTTGAGTTGAGGCTTACACAACTCAGATTGATCATATTCACCTGGTGGCTTAGAATAGTTTTGGATTTTACAGTATCCAATTTATCTTCAGAAAGACTTACTTTATCTATCTCATGAAAGGTTTAGAATCATGAAAGCTCCTAAGGGGAAAAACACTGAAAAAAATTTGGTGTTTTGCCTTGAAGTGAATATATCTGCATAACAATATATTATTTCTGCAGCAAGAATGCTAACAAATAAAAAGTATTTTTGGTCATCCAGGTGGACTTACCATGAAAGTCTCATGGGAAGGCAGGTTTTTTTTTGTTTGTTTTGTTTTGTTTTGCTGTTTCCTAAATTATGTAAACAGCTGAAAACCTTTTTTAAGTGAAGAAATCAAAACAATTTTTAAGCTCAGAATACATGATAATTTTTAATAAATACAGGAAAATGGGTTGACATCAACAACCCAAGTTCATTAATGTGCTTTTCTCAATTCAGGTGTGCACTGAAAATAATGAATGATGCCTCTCAATCTTAATTTCATTTGTAGGTAGTTGGTATGCTTTTTGTGCAATACAGTGAGCAATGATTTCCCATTTCTTAGAAAGTAATGGAGCACACGATTTAGTATAAAAAGATTTTTGTAATGAAAAGTGAATTTCACTCAGAGACCACATGCAAGCCCAACAAGTTCCAACAGATTGCACAGGGGGAAATATCTAGAGCAAATTTTTGTGTATAATGATTGTCACACCAACTGAATGCTATGTAAATATCTATTTATCTATTTGTATTTATTTGCTTTCTTTTTTACCTGTGAATTTTATACCATACTAAACCAATAAGTTTAAAAAGATTGCCATGATGTTCACTAGAAAAGCCAAGGCTGCTTCTAGAGCTTTATCATGCTAAATTATTGTCTAAACCATATCACTATTAATATGTATGGGAGAATATTCAATTTCACTAAAAGAGAAACTCTAAGACCATTTTCAATGGCACATATGCTGGCCTCATATCAAAAGTTTAAGACGTATAATAGGAAGCAGGATAAGAAAAAGAAATCTGAAGAAAGGAAAAGGATAAATATTGTAAAGTTCCAACTCTTTGGAGAAATACATTCAGCATCAGTTTTATCGCAGGTCCTTGAACTTCCTGAAGATACAGAGAGGGACGAAGCAATGTAAATAAATTTACGTGAGGCAGGATTTCTCTTACCCCACAATGCTCAACAATAGCAACAACTCATTTCAACCTTTCGGTGAAGACTCATGGTGATTCTTTAGCAAAAGATGCCAATTCTAAATAAAATCAACTATTTAAAAACATATTTACAAAGCATTCCTACAACTCAGTTCTCCTAGGGAGAAAAAGTAATTCTACTTTAGTGCTAATAATGAGCATTAATTGATCAGTTTTAAAAAAAATACTATTTTCATAAAGAACCATAGGATCCTTCCTTTTATATAATTAATTTCCTTAGAAATAGACTGTGGTTTATTCTCTGGCATACATACCTCTATTGGGAAAATATTACTATTGTAACAATATTTAAGTCACAATATCTAAACTATTTGAAACCTTGGCATATTAGTAATTTGAATAGTAGGTTTCTGGTTTCTAGAACTGCCTGTTATTAATTTCCTGTCGTTGATAAAGTCCTGTACTGACTCAAGAAAATGAGTCTCAGTCTTTTCAACTGGAAATTGAAGAAGCAGATCTAAAGGATCTTGCAGATCCCTTATATTTGTGTTTTTTTCTAATACAAAAGATATTTGTTTCCTGTATTAAATAAATATGAAAGTCTAATATAGGAAAAGAGACATATTTTGTACGCATTTTAGCAGAAGGCATCTGTTAGGATTTTAGAATAGCCCCAGGGATTTTTCTCATAAGTCCAAAATGTAAGATTAAAAGGCCTTAATGGCAACTTTCTAAAACATCAGCGTCTCTAAACGCAACAATACTGCTCACTTCACCAGCTATACTTACAGCAAAATGAATTTCAATATTTCCCATGTGCTACTAGAATAATAAATTCTGATTTACAGAATTCAGTCTGTCTGGTACTAGTTACATTTTCATCACATTTCAAAATAAAGAATATTTAGGTAGACACATCCATTCTCCCCGAAAACACGATGATGAAATTCCGTATTTAAAGGAGAATATTTGCATGACGCAGAAATCTTCTTCTTAGGAACAAAAACCCAAAAATCTCTAAAAGATCTTAGATTATAAAGATATAGACCAATGGAACAGAATAGAGGCCTCAGAAATAGTACCACACATCTACAACCATCTGGTCTTTGGCAAACCTGACAAAAACAAGAAATGGAGAAAGGATTCCCTATTTAATAAATGGTGCTGGGAAAACTGGCTAGCCATATGCAGAAAGCTGAAACTGGATCCCTTCCTTACACCTTATACAAAAATTAATTCAAGATGGATTAAAGACTTAAACGTTAGACCTAAAACCATAAAAACTCTAGAAGAAAACCTAGGCAATACCATTCAGGACATAGGCATGGGCAAGGACTTCATGTCTAAAACACCAAAAACAATGGCACCAAAAGCCAAAATTGACAAATGGGATCTAATTAAACTAAAGAGCTTCTGCACAGCAAAAGAAACTACCATCAGAGTGAACAGGCAACCTACAGAATGGGAGAAAATTTTAGCAATCTACTCATCTGACAAAGGGCTAATATCCAGAATCTACAAAGAACTCAAAGAAATTTACAAGAAAAAACAACCCCATCAAAAAGTGGGCGAAGGAGATGAACAGACACTTCTCAAAAGAAGACATTTATGCAGCCAACAGACACATGAAAAAATGCTCATCATCACTGGCCATCAGAGAAATGCAAATCAAAACCACAGTGAGATACCATCTCACACCGGTTAGAATGGCAATCATTAAAAAGTCAGGAAACAACAGATGCTGGAGAGGATGTGGAGAAACAGGAATGCTTTTACACTGTTGGTGGGACTGTAAACTAGTTCAACCATTGTGGAAGACAGTGTGGCGATTCCTCAAGGATCTAGAACTAGAAATACCATTTGACCCAGCCATCCCATTACTGGATATATACCCAAAGGATTATAAATCATGCTTCTATAAAGACACATGCACACGTATGTTTATTGTGGCACTACTCACAATAGCAAAGACTTGGAACCAACCCAAATGTCCATCAATGATAGACTGGATTAAGAAAATGTGGCACATATACACCATGGAATACTATGCAGCCATAAAAAAGGATGAGTTCATGTCCTTTGTAGGGACATGGATGAAGCTGGAAACCGTCATTCTCAGCAAACTATCCCAAGGACAAAAAACCAAACACCGCATGTTGTCACTCACAGGTGGAAATTGAACAATGAGAACACTTGGACACTGGAAGGGGAACATCACACACTGGGGCCTGTTGTGGGGTGGGGGGAGGATGGAGGGATAGCATTAAGAGATATACCTAATGTAAATGACGAGTTAATGGGTGCAACACACCAACATGGCACATGTGTACATATGTAACAAATCTGCACGTTGTGCACATGTACCCTAGAATTTAAAGTATAATAAAAAAAATAAAAAATAAAATTACTGGGTTCTATTCAAATTAACTATTAAAATACAAAGATAAAAACTCAAAAGCTTACAGTTTAGCATAGCCACAGATAATTAATAGTAAAGGCATTAGGCATCTTTATTCAGCAATAATGTTGCTTTGGGGATGTGCAGTTAACCTCTACATATAGAATACTCTCCTCACAACAACAGTGAAGCTGGAAAGTATTTTTCATGAGTTCAAACACAACTGGCTACCAATGGAAATTCTGGCAAGCTACAAATAATCCTAAACTTAAACATAGCTATGATTAGATTAATCATAGAGGATTCACTTTTTAAATTCATTGATTAAGTGAATATTTATTAAGCATTTACATGTACTAGTCATTGTTCTAAGACTCAAGGATACTGTTTGAACACATCAGCCCAAATCCCTATCCTCACAGAGCTTACTTTGAAATTAAGGTTAGAAGTGAAAGAAAAATTTGAACACAGGCCGGACACAGTGGCTTACACCTGTAATCCCAGCACTTTAGGAGGCCAAGGCGGGCTGATCACCTGAGGTCAGGAGCTCGAGACCAGCCCGGCCAACATGAAGAAACCCCATCTCTACTAAAAATACAAAAACTAGTCAGCATGGTGGTGCGAACCTGTAGTCACAGTTACTTGGGAGGCTGAGGCAGGAGAATTGCTTGAACTCAGGAGGGAGAGACTGCAGTGAGCTGAGATCCCACCACAGAACTTCAGCCTGGGCAACAGAGCAAGACTCTGTCTCAAATGTACATATATATGTGTATGTATATATACATATACACACAAACAGAGTAAGAGAATAAAATATAAACAGGTAATTGTATTTTAGGAAAAATGGCCAGGGAAGGCTTCTTTGATGAAGTGATATTAAAGGAAGGGCTTGAATGAAGTAAGAAACATGAGAGATTATCTGAGTATGGTGTCTTGAAGGAAGAGGGAGCATTTCAAGCAGAGAAAGCAATCTGTTCTGACTGAATCAATACAAAATCAAATTCATAAGTGATTGCTCCATGACAAGACCACATCTCAGTCAGTTTATTTTTTGGCACCCACCTCAACATTTTGTATATTGTAGGTGTCAATATCTGCTTGGGACTGAGATAAATGGACTTGTAATCCATTTCTTGCGTATGTTCACTAGCTTAGTCTATTAGCAATTACTTTCATTTTATCAGAGTTTACTGAGTATCAACTATGTGGCTAGGATTGTCAAAACAGAAAAACAATTTTATTCATTCATTGTTTTAAAATGTAATTCTTCCATTACAAATCAAAATAACATAAAGAAAAAGGAATTAGAACAATGAAGTTGAAATAAGGGTCAAAACTACCAAAAACACATTAAGTGGCATCCATTAATGTATTACTTCAATACATGCATGTATATGTTCACTGAAGCACTATTCACAATAGCAAATACGTGGAATCAACCCGAATGCCCATCAATGATAGGTTGGATAAAGAAAATGTGGTACATATACACCATGGAATACTATGCAGCCATACAAAAGAATGAGATCGTGTCCTTTGTAGGAACATGGATGGAGGTGGAAGCCATTATCCTCAGCAAACTAACACAGGAACAGAAAACCAAGCACTGCATGTTCTCACTTATAAGTTGGAACTGAACCATGAGAACACATGGACACGGGGGCAGGGGAAGAGCATACACTGGGGCCATACCTAGGTGATGAGTTGATAGGTGCAGCAAACCACCATAGCACACGTTTACCTATGTAACAAACCTGCACATGCTGCACATGTATCCCAGAACTTAAAATGAAATGAAATTGTTTAAAAAAATTTTCAAGATTTTCGCCAAGCCAGGAACAAGGGATCTGAGAATTACATTTAGTAGTAGGAAGTGATGGAGATGTGTTATGGTAATTCAATTCTCATTGTATCTATATTTGTGTGTGCATGTGTTACCAGAAGGTGTGATGTTTTTGTATGGCCTTAGTGAAAGCTAAAAGCACAATAATGAAATATAGCTGAGCAAAGCCATTTATGGGAGAGTTAAAGAAAAGTACTCCAATTAAGTTGCTTTTTAATGTTCTAATTTGATTTAGAAATGAAACCTTACAAATTTAGCACCAGGTATGCTCATTATAGTCTTTAGACTTTCTTTCTTGAATGTTAAAGTGTTAACATTTCTAACTGGGTTTTACTTGGAACCTAGGGAGCAAAAATTTAAAACTAACCTCTTGAAGACCCATGCAGAGTGCTCATATTTTGAACTGTCAATGGAAAGGAAAAACTCAGGCTGCATATGTGACCTTTGTAGTCTTCAGAGATGATATTTTATTTCAAAGTTAAAATATCTGGCCTTATGCTTCCAGCCATGATGGAATAATGAAATAGAAAATCTATGAAATGATGGATCATGATTCCTGAGAAAAGGTAAAGAAGCAGGGTGAGTTCAATGAACGTCCAGTGTACAGCCTGAAAGCAATTGCTAGCCTGCAGTGCAGAGAGGGGGAACCCAGACAGAGACTGGCATTTGTTCTGAGTTAAGGTAGAGATCAGAGTTTATGGAAGGCCAAATGGCTAGAGATTGCAAGAACAAGTACCAGAGATGAAGGAGCTGCACTGAGATAGAGCTCTGAGAATCTGCTGAGGCATCCCCTTGAGTCTGGCTGAAGACTGATATGCAATTGTGTGAGAGGAAACTACCCAACGCTGAAGAAAGAACCTCACTCTGAACAACTGTCAGAGCTTACATAGAGTTAGTCTTAATTCATGTTTCTACCAAGCAGTGTGTTTACATGGAGCATCCGCAAGAATCATTATATAGTTATCACCATAGTAGTAACCCTAGACTAACTGGTGCTCTGGGACAATTCTAATAAAGGTTAAAAGTAAGCTTCAGAAGGATCAAACTGATTCAAAAAGTATCCCAGTGGTGCCAGAACAAAACCTATCACCACTTTAAAAAATACAAAAAAAAAAACAAACCCAGCAGCAATGTATTATCTAAAAAGTCCAATAATTAATAAAAAGATATAAAAATGAGGACAATAAACAATAGAAAAATAAACAAATTAAAAGACTAAAAATAACAGAATTTGTAGACAAGGATCTTTTTAAAAAAGTACTACAAATATGTTTCATTTGTTCAAGAAGATAGAGAGAAACAGTAATATAAAATAATGGAATAAAAAAGTATAGGCTATAACCAAGAGCCAACTGGAAATTTAGAGAAGAAAATCTGCAATGAAAAATTACAACACATTGTATTGCCATCATATTAAACACTGCAGAAAAAAAAGTAAATTTGAAGATGTAAGAATAGAAACTACCATATCCAGTGTTTATAAATAACTTCACCCTTTCCACTCAATTAGAAGACAAATAACATTTAAAAATGGGCAACAGATTTGATTGACACATTTCACCAAGGAAGAAATATGAATGGCAGGCAAATAAACACGTAAAAATATCTTCAACATCATTAGTTATAAAGGAAAACATAAATGAAAACCATCACAATATGATACCAAAGACATCCACTTGAATGGCTAAAATTTAATAAGACTGACAATACAAAGCTGTTGAAAATATGGAACAACTTAAACTCCCATACATTACTAGTGGAGATGTAAAGTATTATAACCACTTTGGAAAACAGTTTGGCAGTTTCTTCTAAAGTTGAACATATACTTATTATACCATCCAGTAATCCCCTTCTGATATATTTATCCAGTAGAAATGAAAACCTATGTCCATACAAAACTTGTACTTACATGTTCATGCCAGCTTCATTAAGAATCAAAAACTGGAAACAACCCAAATGTCCATTAGCTGAGAAGTACACAAACAAATTATGGAATATCCATGATAAATACCACTCAACAATAAAGGAACAAACAGCTGATTCATAAAAACATGGATGACTCTCAGAAGCATTATGCTGACCGGATATGAAAAACTACACACTATTTGATGTTCTAAAAAAGGCAAAACTATAGTGACAGAGGGAATATCAGTGATCACCAAGAGTTCAGGTGCATGAAGGAGATTGCTTAGAAAGTGGCAAGGAATAAGTTTTTAGAAGTGGTCACAATGTTCTATGAAAACATTGCCCAATAGAAATATAGTACCAGTCACATATGTAATTTGAATATTTTACTAGCTATATTTAAAAGTAAAAAAAGGTAAGATTAATTTAAATTTACTTACTTGATATGTAAAAATATGGTCAATATATAATCAACATATATTATTAATGAGATATTTAAATTTTATACTAAGCCTTTGAAATGCAGTATATATACATATATAATTTTTTTTTTTTTTTACTTATACCGCATTTAATTAGGACTAGCCCCATTTCAAGTGATCAGTAGCCACAAGGGGCTAGTGGCAGCCATTTTGGACAAAGTAGTCTATGTCATAGTTGTGGTGGTTGTTATGCAACTGTATGCATTTGTCAAAACTCATAGAATTGTACATTTAAAGTTGATACTGTTTATTGCATGTAAATGATCTCTCAACAAAGCAGTTTCAGTGAAAAAACCCAGGAACAGAAAGTTAAAAACCGCATGTTCTCACTCATATGAGGAAGCTAAAAATGTTGATCTTATAGAAGTGAAAAATAGAACAGAGGATACTAGAGGCTAGGAAGGGTAAGGAAAAGGGTATATGCACAGATTTTTTTAAAGGATACAAAATTATAGCTAGATAGGGGAAATAAGTCGAAGTGTTCTATAGCACTGTAGGATGACTATAGTCAACAAGAATATACAGTTTCAAATAGCTAGAAGGAGAATATTGGATGTTCCTAACACAAAGCAATGATAAATTAGGGGGATAATGGATATACTGATTATTCTGATCTCATCAATACACATTATGTGTATTGAAATCTCATTATGTAGCCCATAAACATTTACAATAGCATGTACTGATTAAAAGTATAAAATAAAATATTTAAAAATTTAAGAAGCAGTTAAAGTAGTTGATTTGTGGGTTAACATAAAAGACCTTTTCTCCCACACTTGAAGGTGAAGCTCAAGGATACAGAAGAAACACCAAAACAATCAAACCAGAAACAAATCCCTGTGAGAGGATTGTTATGATCTAATTGGGGAAGCAAGAGTGATGCATATGATATTACATAGCAATCCATGACATCATATATCATAGAAAACTAGCATGGTTCACACTAGGAGTTCAGCAAATTGGCTATGGCAATTAATATCACAGATTCTGAGTTGGAATAACAACAGACATACAGAGAAATTGGCAGGTTATTTTTCTGTGAATCTTGTCACTACTTAGTCCTTTTGTAGTTCAATGCAAGAAATATAATAATCAGGGAACCTGATTTGTATCCCAGGTATTCCACTATTAGCTATGTGACACAGTTCCTTTGACCTTGGTTTCCTCTCCAGAATTACGGTAATTGTGTCATATGTCAATTGCCTCATACATACTCAATGCTATGTTAGACACAATACATCATTTATTTCTCTCTATAATGTAATTTGGCAGGTGTGACTATCCAAATTTTATATATAAGCAAACTGAGACTTAAATAAGTTATTTGCTCAAGATTGCAAGCTATAATAGCAAGTATATAACTGAATTTAAACAGACTCTTCTAGTTCAAAAAGTCCGAGTACACTCTACTGAATAATATTACCTCTCAAAGTGGAGTTTAAACTAGATGTTCACCAAGATGAATGATGTTTGTAGCACAGAATAGTAATTAAGAACTCAAATTCTAAGGGCATACAGGACAAGGCTGAAATTCCACCTTTGCTTCCCAAGGGTGTGATCTTGGAAATTTTACTTAACCAGTCAGTCTCAGTTTCTTCCAACTGTCTAGTATGCAATGGTTAAATGCAAAGACTTTAGAGTCAGACTGCATGGGTTCATTGCTTAATAGTTGTATTACCTTGGGAAAATTACTTAACCCCTATATTCCTCAATTTCCCCCATTTAAAAACAGAGGCATAGTATTTATGTCTGCAAAGGTTATGAGGACAAAATATGCTAATATGAGTCAAGCATTTAGAATGCCAGCTGGCCCTATAAATGTTAGCTATTATTATGGTGCTTTAGATGAATTCAGAGATCACTTTAAGTTCTAATGTTCCATGATTCTAGAATTAATAAAATACTGTGCAAACAACAGAGAACCATCTTTACTATGAAATTAACCCAGTTTGTGTCTTTGCCTTAAACAATTCTAAAGTGATTCTCAAAGTTTGTAAGCCAAGAGAGTGGCTTTTAGTTTTTAGACTAAATCAACTTTGCACAGTAGCAATATCATAGCCAATGAGGTTTATCCGAGGTGCAGTCATTGCTAATTGAAAACTTTAAAGGACTAAATCTTAATGCAGAAAAGAAGTTGATTTTAACACAATTGTTCATATTAAATGAGGTCAGATTTGGATTTATATAGTTTCAGCTGCACGGCTCCTTGACTAAATGGTAGATCTTTGAGTCTCTTCTGTTATACAAGGATTGTAAACTCAGTTTATTAGCTTGAAAAATCATTAATCACTAAGTTTTCAGAAAATCTGAAGTGCAGTCATTTCTCCAACCTACCAAGCATGCTGTACGTCTCAGTCTTTGAGATTTCTCCTCACCCTGCCTTGAATTGTCTTCCTCCATTTATCACTCCTTAGCTTCTTTCTGGTCTCTAGTCAGATTTCACTTCCTCAGGGAGGCCTTACTTGATCACTTTTTTAATGCTCTCATCCATTTCTCTTCATATCATTTCTTGCTGCCTGACTATGAATTATAATTTATTAGATTATGTGTTTTTGTCTATTTCCCATGATATCAAGGACTTTGTTCAATGGAATACCCACAACACCTAAAACTGTGCCTGGCATATAGGAGAAGTTCAATAAAAAATTGATTGAATGAATGAAAGAACATCAAGGGCCCAAATGATTTCTGGGTCCCTTCTACTTTTCCATATTTGTCTTAATGATATGAGGGGCATAAGTTGTGTTATGCTTTTTTTCCCTTCATCTCAATGCAGAATTGAATACATCAAATTCCAAATGCATCACTTTCAAAATGATTGCTAAGCATGTGATTTTAAAGATAACTTAGTAAAGTTTCTTGGATAAATAAATACATAAATAAGTGGTTCTATTTAAATAAAGTTAAAGAAGGCATTTGCTTCAACTAAGTTAGGCTTAGTATAGCTTATTGGTTAGAAGCCTCAGGAAAGCAAGACTGGGATAAATCTTCCTCTCTCATTGGCTGTGGTCAGCCATGACATACGGTCCATCTTGATATTAAGACTCTGACCCAAGTTACTGCACAGAAGAGTGGAAATATAACGTATTACACTGAAAAAAAAGCACAATTTTAGAAGTCAAGAAAGTCCTAGTTTTTAATCCCAGTCTCACTGGTATCATGTCATCCAGGGTATGCTTTTTACACTTTCTATTTCTCAGTTTCTTAATATTAAAAGGGAGAAAGCAATACCCACCTCATCATGTGGTTTTTAGAATTAAATGAAATAATGTATATACAAATACGTAATAAAATCATCTTAAATAAGTGCTATTTTCTCCACCCTCACCCCATTACCATGCTTTTTGCCTGCTCTGAGCCTTGGGCCTTCAGTCTTCCTGCCTGGATAATTGACACTGCTGCTGGACTTCAGCTTCTCCTTGGTTCGACCCCTAGTCCACGAGCACAGTCTGTCCGAATGCCCTATTCATGCCACAAACCCTGTCCTACTGGGGCTCAACTATTTCAGTAACTTCAGAATTAAATTTTCACCCTCAAATCAAAGTCTTAGGTGGTTTTTTAAATACATTTAATACTACAAAGGTTAAATTGTAACTATGAACCACATTTCCAAACTTTTTCTAGATTGTTTCTGCTAAATGCTCAACATGGCCTATAGGAATCCTTTTGAAACCCTCTGAAATCTCCTCTCATTCTAGGTTCATTCCCACTGACAGAAATAAGAACTCCAGGTCTCTCTGCTTCTTTGCGTTCCTCTAAAGTCTTTGCACATGCTTATCCTTTTGTCTCTGCTGTTCCCCACCCACACCCAACTTTCTCCCAGTTATGCTTACCTAGGCCTTCATCTCTCAGCTTAAATGTTACTTCCTTTGAGAAGCTATCCCTGGACACTCTACCCCCAGATCAGAAGAAGTTTCTTTGTTAAACTCATGGCTTAATCTATCTTGTGTTTACAGTAACTTGTCTTTACAGTATTTGTACTTTTGTTTGTATTATCCTTTAGCTAATTTATAATTCCTAAACATTTTATTTTCAAGCTTCTTGAGGCTGCAATCATATTTAATTTTGTTCTCAGTTGTACTCTGAGCACTTGGCACAGAACCTGGCACCTAATAGGTCCATAATAAATATTTAATTAATAAATGAATAGTATGCAGAGGAATATATATGGTAAGTCCTCACGGATAGATTCTTG
This sequence comes from Pongo pygmaeus, assembly GCF_028885625.2. Classification (NCBI taxonomy): domain Eukaryota; kingdom Metazoa; phylum Chordata; class Mammalia; order Primates; family Hominidae; genus Pongo; species Pongo pygmaeus. The sequence continues at coordinate 164,185,733 of NC_072373.2, forward strand.
AAAAGTGTGACTTTAAGTGAAACAAGGTACTGTACATACTGTATGCTGTAGGAACTGAACTCTTGCTGGTATCAATTAAACTATGGTAAAATTAGTTCTACTATCCAGTATGTCAGTTCACTTAAAGTCACAGTTTCCAAGATCCTATCAACAAGTGAGGACTTACTGTACTCTAACTCAAAAATTTCTGATGTATTAATTATATTTTTCTCCTTTCCTAAGTGTGCATTACTTTAATCTGGGGATCCTCATATTAAATTCCAATTTCCACTGGAAAAACCAAGGGAGTTGTTCAGCCCTGGTCATTCATTAATCCAATATTTTATATTTATCACAAGCCACCTTGTATGATAGGCACTGAAAATGCAAGGATGAATAGCCGATGTTGCACAAATTTTACTCTTAATTGTGTAAATTTATATTTCCTTCTTTGGTTGACATATTATGGATTTTAGATATATCACGAAAGATTACAGCTACCAAATATAATTTGTCTTTGTGAATATGGAAGGAGAAAACAATTAAGTACATAAAAGTAGCTAATGTTGGTCATGCTGGCACGGAAAATTTACTTCTCAGTATACATTAACAGTTATTTAATGGCCTCCACCAATAACCCTTGATATTGCCATACAAACCTCATAATATACTTTATTAGTAAAAACAGGCAGTATTATTGGTTCCTACTCTTGAGCAACTACAACTCTGCTATTTTAATAAATGACCTCTCATATAATTTTTTTAAGTGTCTAGTTTTCATCTGCTGGATATGTCTAAGTATGTGGCAGTCAATTAGAAGAGATGGAAAAAGGATTCTGATTTCAGAAATCAAATTAAGATCAGGCATATAACAAAAACAATGAAAAACCAAACACCGCATATTCTCACTCATAGGTGGGAATTGAACAATGAGAACACATGGACACAGGAAGGGGAACATCACACTCTGGGGACTGTTGTGGGCTGGGGGGAAGGGGGAGGGATAGCATTGGGAGATATACCTAATGCTAGATGACGAGTTGGTGGGTGCAGCGCACCAGCATGGCACATGTATACATATGTAACTTACCTGCACATTGCGCACATGTACCATAAAACCTAAAGTATAATAATAATAATAATAATAATAAAAGAAAAAAAAAGAAATCAAATAACCATGTGATTTTACTTTGCAATCACTACATAATCATTTATTAGTGTCATTAATGCTCACGAAGATAAATTTCTCCATTTTAAACAGAGACACTCAGTGAGCAGTAACCTGGTTTTTTTTGGAATTTCATTCTTTAGGAGGGCTTTCTTCTGTGTTTTTGTGAAGTTGCCCATAAGAGTTATGTCATTACATATAACCAAGGAAACCACAGGAAACTTGGTTGCTAGGAAACCCCTGAATTGTCTTGATGAAGATCACCGCAGTAGGCTTGGCTTGAATAGAACAGATGCTAGGAAAATAAAATTACAAAGTTACAGTCACTTTTTTTTAAACCTAGGATGTCTCGTTAATTGGCAGTTAAATCTTTTCACCTAAAGAAACTAGAAAAACTGTTTGTCATGTCTGAAAGGCCATCACATAGGTGGAACAGGGGCCACAACAGGGTGCTGTCAAGGGCACTGTGATAGTGTGTGAGACTCCACTGCAAGGAACACATTTTTTCTTTTCCCAATTAATTTGGCTACCTAGGGAAAGGGATGTGGTGACAGCTACTGTCATCTCAACTGAAGGATAGATTTTAAAGAACACGCACTTGTAATTAAACATTTTCAGACCTATGACTTACAACATTCTCTAGTTTCCTTCATACAGAGTAAAAGAAGTCCCTTCCTCTTTCTCAAAAATGTTAAGATGTTTTTTAATTATGAGTAATGTCAGTGTCTATATATATACATACACATATATACACATACATATATATGTGTATACACATATATACACATACATATATATGTGTATACACATATATATGTATATATGTGTATACACATATATATGTATATATGTATATACACATATATGTATATATGTATATACACATATATGTATATATGTATATACATATATACGTATATATGTGTATATACATATACACATACACATATATACATATATATATACATACATACACACACATATATATATATATATAATTTTGTCATCTAAGACCTCGGGGAGCTTGTAACTATTTGTTCCTCTGAGTAATTTGACTATGATAACACTTATAAGAACAAAGGAATGTCCCAAAATTGGTCAAGCTGCTGAACCATCCAACATAAGTCCTCTCTTAAGACTATGAGGTGATAGGCCACCCAAAGTTCCCCTCAAAAATATCATATGTATGTTCCTATGACCTGTCCTGCCCTCAATGGTACATTATTGATGTATTTATAAATCTATCTAAACCTATTTAGAATCTAAGTATATTTCCAGCTGTATCACCCCTGGAAGAAATAGGCTTTATAGCTTTATAGCTCGTCCATCATAAGAAGTGTACTTCCTTTTATATCAAGCCTACCTCTGAAGGTAATCCTTTCTTTCTACTAATCTACAAATACATTTGCCTTATTAACACTCTTGTCTTTCTACAGTTTTGTTATCTGTATATTAGCTAAGGTCACTCTCTCCTGAAATTCCTATCTCTTCCATGATACCAACCAACTTTTGTTTTTCAAAATGAAGTTATGAGATGTAATTCCTATCATCCCTTCTTCTTTTTCCTAAGAGTTGAGTTTGTCATCTACATAGATCAAGAGTATAGGAGATATTTTTCCATAAGTAGATTTTGAATTTTAGTTTATATACAAATAGATAAAATCTTGTGTGACCAATGGAGAATTTTAAATAAGGTGGATAGTATAAGCAGGCAATCAGATCATGATAGAAAAAGAACTCTATAATAGCATAATGACAGAAGTTTTGGTGTAGAATTATCCTGTGAGCAAAGATAATGGCTCAGAAATGATTTGAGTACTTCATAATACACAGAACAATCAGCTGTTTGAGACAAAAAGCCAACATACCACAAAACAAATAGTTTACGAATGTTTAAGAAGTTTACAAATGTTTAGAAGTTGATGTGATTATATCTTATGCAGTTGTAGCAAGGTGACTGACTAAGCAACTCTTTTATAGCGTGCCTATGAAAAAAAACCGCTGTATCCTCAGAAACAAGATGTGGAGTTTGGGGCCATTGCAAGGTGAATTAATTTTACAACTTTATCTAAAGACAGCCATTAATAAATGTGAGAAGATCTATGTTAGCATGACCACTCAGTCCTGTCCTTGGCCATATCTTGCTTTAATTATTTTTATTTTTATTTTTATTTTTTAACAATTTCTCAGATAAACATGGAGATAACATTTTCAAGAAATCTGAACACAACACAAATCTGAGAGCGATAGCCACCATAAGGTATTACAAAATCAAAACACTAAAATTGAGTAACTATCCAAAATGATGGATGCAGACTTTAATAGCGGCTATGTAGTGGATGGCTATTGTTTACAAGGTACTTTGTATACCTTGTCTCTAATTCTCACAGAGTTTTGGAAAATTCAGTATAATTATTTCCAAAAATGAAAAAACTGGAGCTCTAAGAAGTTGTGTAACTTTTTTACAGTTAGTCAATTAGTGACAGAGCCAGGACTTGAGTCCATGTCTAGTCACCTCTTTACCAACCAGACTGGCTAGCTTATGCTTTCATAACAACAATGTCAATCTCAGTGGCTTAATGCAGTACATTTTATTTCTCATTCTCACTACGTGTCTAATGGGGGTCATATGGAGAACTCTGCTCAATACAGTCACTTCGGAACCCTTGTTGATAGGGCTTCTATCTCCAAGGCTGCAGATGCAGAAAAAAACGATGTGACGAATCACAAACTAACTCTTAAAGCTTCTACCTAGAAATGACATGATCTGTCTACTCACATTTCAAGAGCTAAAAGCTGGTCACGTAGCTAAATCTTACTTGGAGATGGTGGAAGAGGAGGGATATAATTGTATTGTTTCCGGGAGAAGAGAAAAAAAGCCCCAATGACTACCAGGCTCTGAAGCCCAAGTTTTGACCACTTTACTTTGTTGAATATTCAATAGCATGACATTGAAAAAAGATAAATTAACAGGCTTCTACTTCACTTAGTCTAAAAAGGTGCAAAAATACAAGTATAGCATAGGGTAGATCTGACACAGTAGCAAAAAATGTAAAATTATTTAAGAATTATTAGAACAGAATCTGTAAATGAGACATCTATGTAGTGCAGCTGTATGAATAGGTTATATTAATAGCGTTGAAAATTCATGATTCAGGCAGACCAATAATTAGTCCCCATGCTCCCAAATCCATGTCTCCTGTCTAGACTTTCCTCCTGAGCCCCAGGCTTCTTTATCTGACTAAGTACTAGACATCTCCAGTTGGATACCCAGAGGTTCTTGGATCTCATCATCCTAAAACTAACTTATTAACTTCCTGTCCTTAAAAAATAAATAAATAGCCCTCTTCTCACAGATGCCTTGTCTGAGTTGACTTAGCACCAGCCAATTCCCTAAGTTAGAATCTTCAGATTCACTGTGTCCTCCCCACCCCTCTTCTCTGCTTCAAACAGGCAATCACCAAGTTTATTTAACCTTTACTTAGCAATGTTCTTCCATCCCAACAACCTCAGCCCAAGCTGTGGTTCCTCAGCTAATCTCAGAATTATTGCCATAAACTCTTAACTGACTTCCCTGCCTCTAGTCTGGACTGCTCCAGATCATTTTGCATACTTCTGCCAGAGTAATCTTTCTAATATGCTTTTAAAAATACTGGCCTACTTGCCATTGACTGCCCTTTCAATACCCATAGGAGAACGGCCAAGCCCAACTGTATAGAACATAAGGAACTTCACAATTTTGATCCTACATTTCTGGCTTTATCTTTTGACTGTAAACCTTCATTGCAATATGTGAATATAAAGAACAGGTACAGACTTATCCACTAGTCTCCGAACATGCCAAGCACTCTGTTCTTCCATAACTCCACGCCCTTGTACATGCAGGTCTCTCTCCCAGGCATAAGCACCTTTCTCTTCAAAGTCTGGTGAATTTCCACTCAGTCCTTTAAGACCTAACTGAAATATCACTCTTCTCAATTAAACTTCTCTCTTTAAACACCTCTATTATTATCTTTGTCACACTATATTGGTGCTATTTCTTTACAAGTCTACTTCCTCTACTCAACTACACACTGTGGTAGGAATTAATTGTCCTAGAACTTAATATGGGCCTTAAAGTTTTGAAAGAATTAGGATAAAGACGAGCTGGAGAATAAAATGCTAGTTGGAAGGAACTAATGGTGGAGTTTGCAAAAATCAACATTGGGTTAAGGTTCGCAGAAACAAAGAGTCAAACGTGAAAATTCCACTGGCATAATAGAAAATTAATTTATACAAAGTAAAATGTGGTTATTAGCAGAAGTTATAAGTAAAATGTTATTTACCTAATCATAATAGGAACACTCATTCAAATTCCCTAATGATTATGACATAAAATAAGAAAGTGTGGGCTATCAGAAATGTAAAGAATAGTTCTGAAAGCAATTCATAGTAAATTCCCAGCCCTGGCCAGGTGGCTCCAAAACTCAGCTGACCCTTTACTCTACTCCACCTATCATCTCCTTTATGAAAATCTCAGGTAGAAAAGATACAAAATATTAACATCACACCTGACTGTATGCTCTTCGAGGAATTTTAAATTAGCACAAAGGAAAGTGTTTCCCTTGAGAGCTATTCTGGCATCTTACACTCACATATTGCAATTGGTATATGAGGCCAAAGCAACATGCTTTTAATAAAACACACTATAAACATGGGATGGGGTGTTTTTCATTACCCTGGTGATAATTCCGCACTTTTCCCATCGGAGTGGAGAGACATTGAACCCCACTGAGCTGATAAAATAGGCTCGATGAATCCCTATAGCGAGAACAGAATTAGCAGTGGGATTGCATAGGTTTCCTATCACAAAAGCCTGGATAGCATTTTATTATTGAAGTTGTCTGATTGCTTTGGTTCAAACTTTTTCCCCAATTCTTTTCTTTCTCTATTTTAAATCACAACAAACAAATGAAACAATAACACAACAAGCAGCAGCGTGGGATGAGTTCCTCATCATCAAAGACAGGTGCGCAAACTTGCAGTCAAAACATCTATTTTTCAGTCTAACAGAGGCAAAGCTTGTCATGATTCCCCATAACCTGTCAAGACCAAGGGAAATATGTACTGCATGCCCTGGATCTTCGTGCTGGTGTGGTTATAATGTATTCAGAACCAGGGAAACATTCTAGTCAGTCAGAGTACCCAGCCACTCTGCTTCTTACAGCAACCTATCATTTTGTTTTCATCGGCTGTCAAGTTATTATTTCCCTAGCTGCATTTAGGGCCCTCTAGATCTCCCTTCTCCCAAAATAAAACTTCTCAGGTGCTCTGAGAGCTGCTTTCCATGAAGGTAAATGCAGGGTGTGCTGCTAGCTCATATTAAAACTTCCCCATTCATTAAATGTGCACCTTCTCTCACTATTAAGAGGACATTTAAATTTTCCTGTCTGCACTTCTGTCATAAAAATTCCATTTTTAATTCAATGACTTGTTCCAAGCCATTTCATCATTCAATGCTTTATGAAAAATTTAATGGTGTCTATTCCTCTAAGGCCCACTAAAATTGCTCTGTGTCCAATGTTAGCTTCAAGTCAGCCTAAGAACAGATACTTATATCTCAAACCTGTAGGTTCATCCACTTACTCCCTAATTCAATGGTTCTCAAATTTTAGTCTACATCAGAAGCACTTGGGGAGGTTGTTAAACCCGCAGCTGCCTGCAAAGACATTGACTCAGGAGGTCCTGGGTAGGGCACAGGGATGTGCATGCTGACAATCATCCCCAGGCGATTCCGTTCTACACACTGGGGACCACTGCTGAGCCAATGAGAACAAAGCCTGGCATAGGTATATTTCCAGCCCCATCCTTACTAATCCTGGTACTTGATGCATCCTAACTGAGTGAACCAGCACATCCCTAAGTCCATCAAGCTAATCCCACATCCCCCACCATCCCTACCCTAACTCTATGCATGTGACTGGCTGTTCACTTTGGTTTCTTGATCAGTACCTCTGTTTCCAACCAAAACAAGAACTGTGCCTGTAACTTCAGCCCAATGCTTGGGACTCTGCCTTGTTCCCAGCAGAGAGAATCCCTTCCTCTGTAGTGCTAGCCAAAGCCCAAATTTCTACCAAAACCTAGACAGATCACCAAGTAGAATGAAGATACTACCACATACCTGAAAAAAGACTAAAAGCAGGCCAGACCTACCATATCTGATCCTCACTTCCATACCTGAGCCTCCAGACCCCTAGAGCATTGATTTGGAACAGTACCTACTTTGAGGGTTGATCCCTCAGCCCTTCTACTGGATGAGTTTCTTGGGGTCTAAACCAGAGTTTGCTCTGATCCCCACCTGAGGAATTGTTCTTAATGTATTTCACTTTGTTGCTATGATGTCATTGGCCAGACTGAGGGTCATTATAAGAAAGATTCCTATGAAGCTCTTTATTGTAAATACTGTAATAATGTTTGCAAGGGTGTTCACTACTTTACTCAATTTCCTCTTAATGAGAACGCATGGGGAGAAATTTCTGTCTGGCCTTGATACCAAATATAGATTTACTGCTTATGAGCAATTGATTTGCATTTTATCTTCTGAACAATACATTTTGTAAGAGAGAAGGCTCCTGTTTTTTCACCTTTGACTGATAGGAAACAGGACCTACCTCCAGCATTATATTGTATGTTTTAAGTCACATTCCCAGCAACTTTGTCCCCACTTTTATTTTTCTATTTTCTTTCACCCCAACGTGTACTCTCTTGTTACATTTTCTATCTCTCTTGTAAGTGGTATAATTTTTTAAATTGAATTAAGGCTTACCTTTTCTTTACTGACCACATGGACCCAAGAAAATAAGATAACTCAACGGCTGAGGATGACAAATAATCCTATCAACAAGCATGTATTATGTATACACTTCATGCTCAGAAAAACTGCAACTTATCTGAGAGATTATGACATAACACGGAGTGTTCACGCTTAATATACCTACAATGTAGCTGAGGAAAGAAGACTGGCACATACAGAATAATACCATACGATACAAGTGTAATGGTTAGGAACAAGGTGATATTGATGGTTAGCATTTCAGGAGTTTAACAATGAAGGAAATTAGTGAAGGGAGAGTTAGAGATTTCCAAAGAGTTAGTGATTTTCCAAAATAGATAGAACTTAAACCAGCACTTAGGTTATGGAGATAATTTAAGGTTTTTATATTGATAGAATGAGGAGAAAAACATTCTGGGTCAAATGAGGAGCATGGAACGGAGGAGGTACAAACATGGATTCGGATCCTGGATTCCTGAACCTCTCAGAATACTTTTCCTCACTTGTAAATCAGGATAATAAGGTCTATGAAGAATCTTGGTTTTATAAAAATTAAAAATAAACTGTGGAAAACAGCCAGTACAATACCTAGCACCCCTTAAGCACTCAAAGGTTAGTCATTTCTACGACAATAGTGATAAGTCGGGAGGTAGGATTGAGTGTCCCCGGCATGCAGTTTTCACGCTCACTAGAATGCCTGCTATACTGTGAGGAGAAATGGAAAAAATGATTATATAGTTAGGCTGGGGACTGATGGTGGGTGGTCTTATAAGTTAGCAGATAGCTTCAGACTTGAGAGAGGAGGAACAAGTGAGCTATTTAAAGTTACTGAACAGGGCAGTGACATGATGAAAGCAGTGTTTAAAGAAGATTAATGTTGCCATGCAGGCAGAGAATGAAGGAGAAAATACTACAGGCATGGACACTAACTAGAAGGCTGTTGTGGTAATAGGCACAAAGCAACAACAAACTACAGGATGAGGGAGGCGGCAGAAGACTGCAAAGGAGAGACTTTGAAATACTTTGAAGAAAATATTTCTTTCTTTGGAGAGGATTTTGTGATTGGCTATGGAGGAGGGATGAATGAGTCAAAAGTCAAGCCTAATCATAGTAATTGTCCTACCCATTGCCTCCTGTTTGTCTTTATCTCCCACTAGATTCTGAGCTCATACAGAAAAAACACCATTTCTGTCTTGTTCACAGATGCCTAGCATAGTATTTCAAATCTAGATGATACTCATAATATTTTTAAGCAAATTTCATCAATGAATAATGAATTAAATTTTGTTCTTGGAAAACAAATCAAATGGATAAATATATATTATTAATGACTACCACAAATATTTATTTATTTATTGAGTCTTTCTACTGAGCGCTTTATTAGCACAGTATATATATTATTTCAATCCTACCAAAATTCCTATACAGTAGATACTATTACTATCTCCATTTAAAACTGACAAAATGAGGCACAACACATTGAGCCAATTTACCCAAGGATACTTAACTAGAAGATGACAGGGCCAAGATTCAAACCCATGTTTTCTGATGCCAGAGCCTATACACTTACTCAAGGAAATGGGAATGGGCCTTGGAAAAAGAGAAAGTCCTGTCAAAAGAGAAACAGAAGTGATGGAAACCAGATAACTTTTTTAACCTTGTACTTCATAAGAATTTAATCTTCATATCAATTCCACAGGTAGGTATTCACTTAGGTTTAAAATGCTCTCCTACTGTGGATAAGCAAGGAGCCCAGAGAGAACAAAGGAGGCTCCTTGTTCTCAGCCAATAGAGGACAGTAGATGTGAAAAGCAAAATAAGCATAAAAGCCAATAGTAAAAGAAGACTGCAAAGTAGCACCTGATGAAGTATGCAATGAGGACACAGGTTAATCAATGCTGGGATCTGGGGAATGGGAGTGAATGCTATCATATTCCTTTGTTTTAATGCTCCTCTGATTTTATTTTCTTACTTCTTTCTGCATATGCCCTTCCAACTCTCCTTTTGTATTATAAGACTGTATAAAATATATTAGTCCATCTAAAGAGTATTTCACTAAAAGCTTCCTTTCCAAGCATCTGATGACATGTTAGACTAGATGACTTGTGAAATGAGTACATGCTATTTTAACGGGCAAAGTGGTGTTTTTGCAAATCCAGAGTATTCATAGCTACACACACACACACACACACACACACACAGAGAGAGAGAGAGAGAGAGTTTTACTTTTCACTCCCGTGTAGAATGTTTTATAGTAAAGAAAAGATGGACTTTTATATATCCACCTGTCGTGCAGAGCAAACTGTTACAACACTGACCAAATCTCTCCAGTACTACCACTATAGCCTGGACACTTTCTACTAGTTCACATTGCTACCAGGGTTCCTGACAAAAAATGAAATTTCCTTTAGAATCATCAACAATATAGAATTGAATTGCTAATTCCATACATAGAATTTTCTTTATTTATTATATACACTTTATTCTACTTGAGAAATTAGTACAGATAGATGTTATTAGAATATATATTTCAATAAGATGTTTAAACATTACTTCAAAGAGATTTACTTTCACTAAATTTCTTTTATAAGGTGAATTTTGTTGAAATTTTATGTGGAAAGTGTAGACCTCAGAACATTTGGGACATGGAATATCATCTATGTAAGATTCTCAGACAAAGGCTGGTGGGACTTAACATTCAAGTGAAGAGGACCTAGCACTGAAGTTTTTGAATGAAATGGAGAACGTTGATAACAGAAGAGATACATGCAGTAGGTAAATTAATCTCAATTGATGCCAATGTTAGACGCTTTATCTCTTACGACTAAACAGCAATTTTTATGGGGGAAAAGCAAGAAATAAGAGACTAAAATTGAATTTCCTCACATGGAGCAAAAGACCATGGAGAAAGCTCTGTAAAAGATGCAATAGCCATGAGTAAGTAAGACCACAAAAAATGGAAGAATGTTTTAGAAGTTCTGGACTAAGGACCAAATGGAAGATGGGAGATCTCTTTCTCATTTATACAACATGTTCTCACTTACAAGTGGGAGCTAAATATTGGATACACATGGACATAGAGATAGGAACAGCAGACACTGGAGCCTACTAGTTGTGGAGAGAGGGATAGGAGCAAGGGCTGAAAAACTACCTATTGGGTACTGTGCTCAAAACCAGGATGATGGTTCAGTCATACCCCAAACCTCAGCATTATACAATATACCTCTGTGACAATCCTGCACATGGACCCACGATTCTAAAATAAAAGTTAACAAAGAAGAAAAGAAAAATACGTTTAATATTTCAAAATAAAAATCTCCAACACTCTAATAAGGGATAAGAAGGCCAGAGTGTACCTGTAACACATGGTGACACCTTGATGTTGCCTCTAAGATGGGGCCCCTCAGCACCTGGGGACACACTGGCGAAGACATGCTTTTCCCACTTTGTTTTCTATAGACTTCCTATCATTTTTATTATAAAGTCAGGCTATTTCTGCAATAACATCCAAACAGTAAAACCTTTGCCAATGTTTTCAATAATTATGTTTTGAATTTCCCTCATGTAATGAAGCCTCTTCTTTTCCCTTTTTTCCCCAATACTATAATTCAAGTTATAAAGCAGTATCTTTTCGCTTGCTAAAAAGATAACAATATTATTAGACTGACTGGTTTTGTCAACGCATCTTATTTGCTCAGTTTTCAACAACTTACATTACAGGCATGTTCTATTGGTAGTGTCATGGTGATCTGTGGAATTTGGTTGGTAACACTTTGACACAATTTTTTCTGTATGAACTGGAATAACTTTCTCACTTGGGAAAGGAAAAAGCCATGGCACAAAACCACAGAAATGTCAGTCTGGTCAATAGCTCCCATTATTCTCAGAGATGTGCCAATGAAACGAAATCCTAAAGAATAATTTTTAAAATATTGGTATTCTCAGCCTCTCTTACAGAGTTAGAGACCTAGGGTTTTTCAGGACATATAGAAATATCTGAGGACAGAACGGGCTTTTGTTGGGATGAAATAATTGCTCAAATTTGAAATTAATAAACGTTAAAAACAGCAGACCATTTAAACTGTCCAGCAAGTATTAAAATTATTTTCGTTAAAGCTTGTTAGTATATATTTATATGCTTATTTTTATTTCTTTGAGGAAGATCTTCTACCTCATAATTGGAAAGACTACTTCACAATTTAACAAATTGTATTTTAATAGAGTTCTCACGTACTTCATTTTAATACTTTCATTCTCAGTTCTGTCTCATTGCTCTTAATAGTACTTCGTCACATTACACAAAATATTTTTTCCTCCTTGACATTTAATATCTTCAAATAATATCAAACAGCCATTAGCTCTCCCTTTAGTCCCCACTCCGTCAAGCTGTGCTAATTAGCTCCTTTAATCTTTTCTCTAAATAACTCTCTCTATTCTCTAATCAGTTTGTGGTGAATTCTCCGAAGTTTCTTTAATTTGTGGGAATTTGGTGAGTGGCATTACATGGCATTACAGAGGTACTACAAAAATGATGTGCTACTACTCTGCAGAGTATCTGTTGGGAATTTAAAGCACTGGCATGTTCATGTGGCATATTTCACATGTAACCTGTAGGCTGCCAGATATACAAAATGACAGAGATAAAGGGTCCGAATCCTCAAGCTCCCTCAAGTCACCAAATAGGGCACCAGTGTAACTGTGACCCAATCAGCAGGAGTTTAACTATAAATAGTTATATTTTAACTAGAAATACCTGTCCACACCCCAGGGTCCACTGAAAATAAAAAAGCATTAAATGAAATTGAGAGAGACCGAGAGAGAGAGAGAAAAAAAAAAAAAAAAAAACAGAAGCAGAGAGAGACAGAAACCGAGACAGTGAGAGAGTGTGTTCAGAGCATACATTTTCATTTTTAATTCTGTTTTAAGAGAATCAATACACACTACAAGAGAAAGATGTGCAGTCTATCTGGTGGCAATATCCGTCCCATTTTTTATCATCAGGGTTTATTCATTATATCTACATGTATTTCCTGAATAAATAAGGGAATTGATGAGTGGATTGTGGGGGTTAGATTGGGTCTCTTTCTCTCCCTTGTGCCCATCCGTCCAAACTCTAAGTGGCCCACACTTGAAGAGAACAGGAGTGTTCTTTGATGAAGGTGATAAAGTGGTTTTTCCCACCTGCTAGAAACTCTCATGTATTATGCGCTTTTCATATGAGGTCTTGTGCTAGGCTGTGATGCAGAAAAAAATGAAAAGACAAGATTGAAGATCTATGAGCAGATTTAAAGTACAATTTATGATAGTGATAATGAGGAAGCTGTCACGATTTCTAAAAGATGAATTACCCAGTAAACACTAGAACAGGTTGGAGAAGGGAGAAATAACCAATTTTGTCTTGATTCTAGAGATTAAGCACATGCTACATTGGTGGAGAAAACGGGAAAGTGCATATAAGGAGATGGGCTGCTCAACATGGTGATTAAAGAAAGAGGCTTTAGGCCGGGCTTTGTGGGTCACACCTGTAATCTCAGCACTTTGGGAGGCCGAGGTGGGCGGATTGCCTGAGGTCAGGAGTTTGAGACCAGTCTGGCCAACATGGTGAAACCCCGTATCTACTAAAAATACAAAAAATAATAATAATAATTAGCCAGGCGTGGTGGCATGTGCCTGTAGTCCCTGCTACTCGGAAGGCTGAGGCAGGGAAATTGCTTGAACCATGGAGGTGGAGGTTGCAGTGAGCTGAGATCGCGCCACTGCACTCCAGCCTAGGTAGCAGAGCAAGACTCCATCTTGAAAAAAAAAAAAAGAAAGAAAGAGGCTTTAAGCCAGCTAGAAAGTAGTCTCAATTTCAATTCTGTAGTTTACTAGCAATGCAACCTTAAAAAAATGGACTCAATATCTCTACTACTCAATTTTCTCTTTCGTAAAATGGATATAATACAAAGAACCAACTGTTCTCAGTGCTTATTATGTGCCAAGCAAAATATAAATGCTTTACATGAATTAACTCATTTAATTCTCACAAAATCCACAAACTGGCTACCACTGCGAGAAATAATTTTTACAAATTGCTTAGAACAGTACAGAGGATGTGATAATCATTTGAAGAGGTTGGGTATGATTATTATTACATCATTGTCACCATCTGAAGATATGAAAAATAAAGTACATAGAGTTATGTTATTTGACCAAGATCACACAAACAAAAATTGGTAAAGGCAAGATTTGAATCAGGAAGTCTATTTATTTCTAGAGACTGAGAACCCAAGTTCTTCACAATGTGGCCTTTAATAATAAATTAATATCTCTCAGAAGTACCTGGCACTGTCCCAAACACACAGAAAGCCTTAAATATTAGTGAGTATTCTTACTATTGCAGGGCAGACCAGAATTATAGTCAGGGCAGGATACCATTCATTCATTCACTTAACCAAAATTTAGAGAATATCTACATATCCTAGGCACTGGACTCAGTTCTGAGGTCATAAATGTAAGTAAAACATGGTTCATGCCCACAAGGAACTTTCAACATATAAAGGAAATCAAGTTCATAAATAAATAATCAAAGTACTCTGAAAAGTGTGCTATAGGAATAATGGAAATAAAATTACACCTACCTCACTGAATTGTCATGAGAATTAAATTAAGTTGACGCGTGTTAAATGTTTACACTAGTGCCTAGAACATAGTATTTAGCATAAATGCATTAGCTATTATTGATTTTATTGTATTGTAATCATCTGAGTGGTGGTATGCTCATAAAGAAAAAGCAATCAGACCCAGAAAAATGAAACTGAACGCCACCAATCATCATATATAAATATTAACTCAAGATGGATTAAAGACTTAAATGTTAGACCTCAAACTATAAAGATCCTAAAAGAAAACCTAGGAAATACCCTTCTCAATACTGGCCTTGGCAAAGAATTTACAGCTAAGTCCTCAAAATCAAATCCAACAAAAACAAAAATTAACAAGTAAGACCTAATTAAACTAAAGAGTTTCTGCCACCAAGAGAAACTATCAAGGGAGTCAACAGACAACTTACAGAATAGGGGAAAGTATTTGCAAACTATGCAACTGACAAGGGCCAAATATCCAGAATCTATAAAAAAATTTAAACAAATTAACATGCAAAAAACAAGTAACCCCATCAAAAAGTAGGCAAAGAACATGAACAGACACTTCTCAAGGAAGAAATACAAGTATCCAACAAACATATGAAGAAATGCTCATCATCACTAATCATCAGAGATGTGTAAATCAAAACCACAATGAGACACCATTTCACACTGCTCAGAATGGTCTTTGTTAAAAAGTCTAAAAACAACAGATGCTGGCAAGGCTGCAGAGAAAGGGGAACTCATACACAGATGGTGGGGATTTATCCAGCCACTGTGTAGATCAGTTTGGAGATTTGTCAAAGAACTAAAAGTTGAACTACCATTAAATCCAGCAATTCCTTAACTGAGTATATATGCAAAGGAAAATAAACTGTTCTACCAAAAAGACACATGCACTCCTATGTTCATCACTGCATTATTCACAAAGACACTGAATCAACCCAGGTGCCCATCAACTCTGGATTATATAAAGAAAATGTGCTACATACAATGATGGAAAATTATGCAGCCATCAAAAAGAATGAAATCATGTGCTTTGCAGCAACATAGATGCAGCTGGAGGCCATTTTTCTAAGCAAACTAATGCAGAAATAGAAAACCAAATACTACATGTTCTCACTTACAAGTGGGAGCTAAACATCAAGTACACATGGACATAAAGATGAGAACAATAGACACTGGGAAATATAAGAAGAGCAGGCGGGCAAGGGCTGAAAAACTACCTATTTGGTACTATGCTTCCTACTTGGGAGATGGATTCATTCATACTCCAAACCTCAGTGTCATGCAGTATACCCAGATAACAAACCTGCACATGTACCATCTGAACTTATAACAAAAGTTAGAAGAAAAAAAAAAGAAAGAAAGAAAAAGAAAGCAGTAGTAAATCAATGGCCTGCACATCAAATTCAGCTCCCAGACTTGTTTTGCTTGGCCCATGGTGTTTTGTTTTGTTTTGTTCTGTTTTGTTTTGTTTTGTTTAAATGTGAATGAGTTGCCGGCATTAAAAACATAGAAGATCATCATATAAAAATTTTGATATTCAATTTCTCCTGAAAAACCTAAAAATTGGAAAGAACATTTCTGCTTGGTGAACATGAGCATGAGCCAAAGTTTAGCTCAGAAAGCCCAGAGGTCTTCTTCCCATTGCATGGTGCCAGAGACCAACTTGAGGCAGCAAGGCCAGGGCTCCAATTGCACAACTCCTTGTGAAATGGGTGATATGTAGGACATATAGAAAGCCCCTCCTAGATAAGATCTTTCCTAAAAATTTATTCACAGGATTATAATTTTGGTCAGTATTATAAATGGATTTTTAGAAATTTTCATGTCAAAGAGAATATTGATACATCTCTCAAAAAGAGGGAATAAAGGCCCTGAGAACCTTTTCTAATTCCACAAACTGCATGTAAACCAGTAAATATAAAACCTGGAAATCTCACTTAAAAAAATAGTTCCTTAATAAGTTTAACATAGAATTACCATATGACACAGCAATAATGATACTCTCAGGCATACACCCAACACAATTTTAAACAGCTGTTCAAACAAAAACTTGTGCAAAAATGTTCATAGCCCAGCTGATGTAGGGCAGGTGAACCCCAAAATTGGGGCTTAGCATGGGAGAATTTTTGGCTTTGCTCAGGAAATAATTCAAAGGTGAGCTGGTGGTGTTAGACAGCAATTTTTATTGAAGTGGCAGTGTATAGCAGTAGCAGAGGTATCACTCCTTGAAGAGCAGGGCTACTCTGGACACAGAGTAGCCTATGGAGTAGCCCTCCTCTGCAAGAAACAACACTTCTGCTGCTGCTGTGCACTGCCACTTCAATAAAAATTGCTGTCTAACATCACCAACTCACCCTTGAATTCTTTCCTGGGCAGAGCCAAAAACCTTCCTGAGCTAAGACTCAATTTGGGGGCTCACCTGCTCTACATCACAACTATTCACGATAGCCAAAAGCTGAAAACAACTCAAATGTCCATCAACAGACAGACACACAAAAGGTGGTGAATCCATAATATGAAATATTATTCAGCCATAATACTACACCATAGATGAACCTTGAAAACATTATGCTGAGTGGAAGAAGACAAACACAAAGGCCACATATTATATGATTTCATTCATATGAACAGTCAGCTTAAGCAAATTCATATAGACAGAAATAGAAAGCAGATTAGTGCAGCCAAAGACTGGAGGAGGGGGAAATGAGGAGCAACTGGTTCAATGGGTACAGAATTTCTTTTTGTCGTGATCAAAATATTCTGAAACTAGATGGTAGTGATGGTTGTAAAATAGTGTTTATGTACTAAAAGCCACTGAGCTGTAAATTTCAAAGTGGTTAAAATGGTAAATATTGTTATGTGTAATATTAGTACTATTTAAATAAAGGCATTGCTCATAGGACTTAGGTTTTCAACGAGCAGGGGCTTTGTTCTCTTTTGTCCAATTATCTCTGTTCAGTAAGCTTTTCTTAAATAAATGAATGGCTTAATCAGCACTATTAGAAAGGAGATAAAATAATTATTGAGCAAAATGAAGCATGACCTGACAATTCCTCACAAAAGGAATATATTATTAATACTTAAATTTTTCTGACCAAGAAAACATTTGGATATGCTCACCATTATAAATGTGCAGATGAATTCATTAAACCAAAGGTCTTCCAGTCCCTCTTCCAAGGACATATCCATGAGCAATCACATTTCCACAACCTTCTCTGACACAGGTAGTGAGCCTGAAATGGGTAAGATTGCCTGCCTGAAGATCAGGTGCTATCCACCTATTGAATTACAGTGCTCAAAACATATAAGCAATGGCTGAGGGATTCCAGCCTTGAGGTTCCCAAGGAACACTGCACTCGACATTAAAGCCCTATCTGTATTAAATTTAACTCTCATATACCCTGGGTCTACTCCTTTCCACACTATTATCTGTATGTCTTTGAACTTTTTTCTTCTATGATGTGGTTTTCATACCATTAAGTAATACACACACCCTTCCTAGGATTCATTCTTGTTTGTTAATGTCCTTAGAGGCAGCATCTGAAACTAGGCTAAGTGTTCAAATATGGTCCACAAGGGTGCCAGAGAAGAATTTCCAGCATTCCAAAAACTACATTTCTATTGATACAGTTTATATTTACTTTGGAGAGAAGCACGTTATCTGGTTTACTATCAGATTTGTTGCCAACTAAAACATGGAGTTGGCTGCACATTTTTTTTTTTCAAAAAGCACAAGGGGGAGACACAGTTACATCACCACATGCCAAGAAAGGAAAGGGAGGTGGGACAAGAGAGAGTGGAGGAGGGTGATAGGAGCTGGTTGTACAGAGCTGGGCTCCTAAGACTGCTAGCACCTAGTTTCCCCATCCCTTCTATAGTCATGTGTGTCATCATAAAGCACTTGACATATTATTGAGACTTTCCTGTCTAGGTACTCTTCTAAAACTTTTGCAAACACTGTCTCATTGAATTCTCACCATAATAACATGAAATAGGTTTGAAGAAATAAAGTCTCATTGCCCAAGATAATGTAGACAGTTTGTGGTAAAGCCTCAAATCAAACACAGATCTGCCTAATCCCACAGATTGCTCTTAAGTACCAGGTGACATTGTAAAGAAAGGTGTGTAGATGTGCCGTGGAAGGGTTCAATCTGTTGGGCACACCAATTCACAGCAGACACAGCAGGACACAATCCCTGTCCCAGAGAATCACAAGATCTGGCAGGCCTGGCCATCAAACCACAGCAAGGGCATTGCCAGATCACTGTACAACGGCAAATATTTTTCTATAAGGAACTAGCTAAATGTAAAAAAAAAAAAAAAAAGGCTAAAGGCTGAATACAATTTGTGTTACAGAAGTGGGATTTTTTTTGTTTGCTGTTTAAATTTTCTTTGTTTACTTCACCTCCACCTTCATCAATCCTACAGTTTCCACAGATGTGCATTAGGGGTCTTTGCTCTGAGATCCCATTTCTATTATGGCAATGTATTATACTTTATTTTCTATTTGTTCCACTTTGATCTCCACTAGACTGAAAAAATTCCAGGACAAGGACCATATATGATTTGCCTTGATGTACCTAGAACCTAGCAGGTTACCTAGAACAGAGCAGGTATTCAGGACTAAATATCTGAATAATTCTGTGTAATTTAATAACTAAAGTAGAATGGAAAGAGAGAGAATCCTAGTGAATTGGCCATGTGGGAACCATTTTGAAAGGCTGCATTGTATAGGCACCAAGATTCTCAAAACAGCCATAGTCACTCTTTAACAGGGAAAACTCCACTCTCCAGCTTGTTAGTAGTCTGGAGGGCCACCTAGCTGCTTGCACTCCTTTCCCCCAGAAATGTTAAGTCTACAAACTAAAATTGGTAAAACCATTTTAGTAGTAGAATTTCTCTTAGAGAAATTATAAGGAAATATCCACACATTTGAAAAAATGTTAGCAACATGGGTGAAAAATGTTAGCACTAAGAAAAGAGAAGGAAAGTCCAAATCAAATGATTTTGGAAATCAACTCTGTCTTTTACACTTGATGGTGATTTGGATGTGTATCTTTTGGAGGGGAAGGTTAATTCTATTTAGAAATAAGGATGCCACTCTTTTACTTCAATGCTTGCTCATTATTTCTTAAGCAGCCTACATAGTATTCATGGACCTTCAGAATTTTCCTTATAGGAGAAGCATGCAGTGAATGATTTGACTTAAAGCTTCCTGTGCATAGTGAGCGGTTTATGTGTGTACGTTTATGTGTGGTGGCTTAGGGGTAGATTAAGAGAGACGAAGGTGTAGGCTAAAACATAGCCAAGCCATGTCTTGGAGATGTACTGGTGCTATGAGGAGACCACTAAACTGACAAACAGGAGACATGGCCTCCAGCATGTCACCTAGGCTCTTTGTACCTCAAATTTTTCTGCTTTAAAATTAAAGAGTTGGACAAATTAATCTCTAAGTTCCTCCTACCTATAAAATTGTATGACCTTAAGAAAACAAGAGGGCTTTTTAGTTCCCCACAGAGTCTGAAAAATCAACATGCTTTATTTTGCAAAAGTTATCGATAACATATTGTCTTATAGCATCTAAAGAAGCTCTTTTTGTAACCTACTTTTTAAGATACAAAAAATCAGTCATAACAGGGAAGCTGTCCACAAGAGGTCTACATGCTCCTCTTTTAGAATGCTGAACTCTGGATGCCAAAGAAGATGACAAGAGGTGACAGCCAGGAGGGGAAAGTAACTCTCAAAAAAGGTAATTCAATTTAAGTTGACACTTAAGGTATATCAGTATCTGGTGGGAAATGATGTAAGCTCCTTACATTTCAGTTTTACAGCAATGAAAAAATAAGAAATCATTTCAAAATATATTCCCAAAGTACTCTTCAAAGGGAACTTTAAAATTGAATCCTACAAATTTATAGCCAACATTGGAGTTTAATATTCTGCTTTATCAATCCAAATTTCTCTGAGTTGCATTTGTATATAGATGGGACATTTTTGAATCATCTAATCTTTATATAATTATCCGCTACAGATATATTGTCTTTAATAGTAACTCCTTCATATTTGTACAGTAAGTGGACAGCCAAAATAACCAAAATAAAATTGTAAACCTAAAAAGGATCTCAAAATTTAAGTCATACAAAATTGTTTGGAGAAAAAGTGAGCCTGCTTTTATTGTATCAAAATGCTTGGAATGACCTTCTCTTAATATTATTAGAGTATTTTATGCTGCTAGTCAATGCAAATTAAAAGCAATAATTTAAATTTCATTAAGAAAAATGTTAACATTCATTAAGAAAAATTATTAACATCATTTACTCTGAAGAAAGAGTAAATTTTAAAAAGTCATTTTTATAAAATAATGCTTTCATAGCTTACATATTAAATGTCATATTTTAAATGGATTTTGTAATCAATGAAATGATGTCATATCCAATCAAAATAAAAGAATATTCCCTGAATTCCTGTGAATTTATAACTTACCAAGATAGAAAAACATGTTCTTAAACAAATCTTTATGAATATTTAAAATAAACTACAAACTAAAGTATAACTATTTTAATCAGGTATTTAGCTAAAATAAATAAGAAGGAATCACTTCAAGTGCATGTCTCTGATTGTCCATGTTTCCATGGCAACTATCTCTTTCCTTTCCTGCTTCCTAATATCTTTGTTGGTCGATATTTTATGGTAATTGTTTCCATGGAAACTTGTACTTGTCTACTTTTTCCCTAGCCTAAATCTCCACCTTCCCAAAAGGTGAGCCAAAAATGTAAAATTTCTCAGCAAAGATGAATTCAGAATAGCCAGAACTTCGGGACAAATTATTTTTAAATGGTTTATTGTCACTTAGTGTCTCACTTTACCACCTTTCACTGCCCCCAGCTTCCCACTCCATCTACTTTTCCCTCTACCATTCCCTCATATACTGACACATTCTTTTCTCTCCAGCTTGCAAATGTCTCTTCCACCCTCAAAGCTTTTCCTCCATATAGTTACAGACTATATATAGTAACAAGAATATTCACATATTCCAACTAAAGATTTCAACAGACCTTTTTCTCCTGAGGAAAAAAAATGCATATAGACATATTAATCAATCTAGCTCAATACATTTACAGGGTGCCTGCCCTATTTGAGCTGACCACCTGTGGCTATGATTATGAGGAGGTGGTAGCACTTGCCCAAAAACAATTCAGAGCCTTGTAAAAATGTATGAACATGAAACAGATAATTTCAGAGTAGCAAGTGTAAAGAAACACTGTGTATACCCTGATCAAGATTTCAAAGTCCCTCTCGATAAACAAACACAGAAATACATAGTACACACATGCACACACATGCACATACATGTAAATATAAGGAAGCATGGAAGGAATATTATAACAGAGCTTTACACAAGTAATCAAAAAGGAGTAAATCTTATTTTTTGTAATCATAAATATAAGTTAAGGATTCACAAGAAACATAATTCCACCCAAAATGGTTTAAGTGAGAGATACAAGGGCCAATTTACAGAGTTTTCATTTCCTCCAGGAAGTTTTTTCTGACCCAGGCCCGCATTATTTCCTAGCCCCATGACACCCTATTATTATCTATAAGGGTACCAATATTCCATTTTAGAGATTATCCTTTCTATGTCCTCAGTAGGCTTGAGATCTGAGAGAGCAAGGAATATGGCCATTTCATTTCTACACTGCTAATTCCAAATATAGTATGTGCTCAATAAATGTGTGACCTCTACTGGGAAAGACAGAACTGTAGATAATTAGAGCTGTAAATCTAGAAAATAGTATAATGCAAAACTAACTGTAGAAAATGCTAAAGGCAGAAGTATAATCATATACTATGGAAGAGCTGAGAAAAGAAATTAATATTATGATAATCAATTTGTCTTATTGGATAGTGGCAATTTGAGATTTGCTTTGAAGTTTGGTTAGGATTTCATCCTACAGAGATAAGTCAAGGAGGGTATTTCACAATAAATGAAGATTTATGAGTGGCATAATAAGAGGCAAAAAGAAACAGAGAATGCTCAGAGAAAGACATGCTTTTCCTTGGATGTCAAAAACTCAGTAATGGGAACATGATTGGAAAAGTCAATTGGAGTTATTGGTCAGACTGCTGATGCACTTCAATGCCCAGGTTAAAATACACAATAGAGGATCATGTAAGGACACAGCAGAGTGTTAACACAGTTACCGAACAGAAATAGGCTTATCTGGAAACCATTCTTAGAATGGCCACAGCCTGTTCTCTTTGTCAAATAATCCTTACTTGCAATTTAAAGCTTTATTTAGTACCTATGTCTCACAGAAGAATGGAATTCTTCTAATTCAGGACTTTATGAAGACAATAAAAAATTCAATTCAAAGTGATTTAGCCACACTGTGAGGTGACATTTACCTACAGTTAACCAAAGAGTGAACTGAACATCTACCTACCTGTTACAAACCATAAATAACAGATTTGTAGTTGTGGAATTAAGGAATTGATCAAAGCAATGAAAAATGATCTCACTTGGATCTTCCTTTTCCATGATCCCAGATTACTCTTCTTCAGGGTCTCATTATGTTCTATATCCCATTTCTGTCTATATTGTAATGGCCTTTTATATAAGGCTATAAAATTGTGTTTGTATGAGTGATTATATTTACATGAGAAGAATTTTTTTATATTTTCATCTGCAATTGTTCAAAGTGTATTAGTTAATATAGCAAAGCATGTATTATTTTATTGCCCCAATCCAGGATTATGACTTGATTATAAGATAGAAAATCAACTTGATGGGGGAAAACAGGACATTAATCAATTCCAAATTCAGGAATGTTAAAATATAAATTTTTAAATGGGTAGGGGTTCACTGCATTTTGAATTTTAAAAATGTGTGTCATTTCTCTCAAAATCTTATCAATTCTTTTTTTTTTTCTTTTCTTTTATTATTATTATTATTATACTTTAGGTTTTATGGTACATGTGCGCAATGTGCTTCATCAATTTTTTTCTATATTTCTATCTATTGGTTAATTCTAATATCTCCTACACAACTCTCCAAGGAAGTTTTTTCTCTTTCAACGCCTGCTTTGCAAAATGCTTGCAGACTCTTTCTCTGTATCCCTGAGAATAGCTTCTCTGGTTTTGAGTTGTATTTCTGCTCTGTGCTATTCCTTCAGGGATAGTTCTCCAAGTTGTGTTGTCTTCCTGGCTTTTCAGGAAACGAGAACAGTTATACATATAGCTCCCCCAAGGCACTGACTTTTGGTTGCTGTGTCTTATAGGTTTCTTAGCTTCAGCAATCTATATTTTGTTGTGTGAATATTACAAAATAAAAATATCAGCTTAAATGTATCTAAAACTGCTCTGAACCAAAAAAGATTATATTACTTTTCCTGCTAAATGTTCAGAATAATCTTGTGAGGTTTTAATCTTTTTAATATTCTACATATATGAGAACTAAGTCTAAGAAGATCAAGTAGCATACCTAAAATCACATAGCTAGTTAGAAGTCTGAGCCAAGATTCATATCTAAACCTTTGAAACTAAAAAGCCAACATTCTTAAATAACAGGCTTCATGTGCTATGCCTTCAGGAGATTAGTGGGGAAGGGTGAATGAGACATAAGATACAAGGCGTTGAAAAGCAGAAATGAACATGAAACTGTAACTTTTAAGCCAGAATGAAGAAAGTCAAAAAGTAATTATATTCTGCAGCTTTTAAGGAACATATAAATTCACCTGGAACTTTCCAATTTTATTTACATTTTTCTAAATGTTGGCACATCTGCATTAACATTTCAATAGAGCCGGTGCTAAAGTGTGGTAGTTAAATTCAAAGGCGAAATCAGCTTTCTGTACTCAATAGAAATACTACCAATCACATTTCCTACTGGAAATGCTGGAAAGTAACTTATCTTTGAACACTTAGGAAATTTGCATAATAAATACTACTCACCAAATCTGCAAAGCTTCAGGGCAAGCTTTTTCTGTATCTACATGACTAAAAAATGTATACTAGTTAATTTACGTAATGTAGGGGGTGGAGGAGGCTGGGGGTAGGGACCATCTCATTACTAAGTACAACAAAATTACATAAATTGTATGAAAACACTCATCACAGAAATTAAAAATTAAGTGCTTGATAAGGATTGAATGAATAATGAAAGATTAAATGATACATATTCTATTTTTAAATATACAAATACATATAAATTATTTATATATTTTTCTAAGTTATAATTTTTGTTACTAGAAGGAAGAACAAAAGCACCCAAAAGAAGACTGAATGAGCCATTTAATATAACAGGAAATGGACGAAGTATTGCTAAAGTAAAACCTACTACTAACACATGTATATATCTAAAGATGACAAAAGATATCACTAAGCCTTTTTGTACTAAGGTTAAATTAAAGTAAAACCCTAGCACCTAAGTGGAGGACTAATATTGGAGTTAATTATGAACTCAGTAGCATACAATATGTATATGTATATTCATTGATATCTACTCTTAAAACCTACATTGTATAATAATAGATAAAACACTAGAACAAGAATTTGAGAACCGAATTTCAGTGTTCATTCACTCTGCTATTAACTAGCTAGGTGATCAGGCAAATTAGCCCTTCTCTGATCCCTTCTTCTATAAATGAGGAAGTTGGACTAGATGACTAAATGATCACCAAAGTCTCTTCCGTAACTAACATTCTATGATTATGTTTTGTAATCACACCACAGAGAATGTCAAAGAAGTATAATACTGAGAATGATGATTTCCAATTGAAATCCAATTGAAATTGGAAATCATCATTCTCAGTAAACTATTGCAAGAACAAAAAACCAAACACTGCACATTCTCACTCATAGGTGGGAATTGAACAATGAGAACACATGGACACAGGAAGGGGAACATCACACTTCGGGGATTGTTGTGGGGTGGGGGGAAGGGGGAGGGATAGCATTGGGAGATATACCTAATGCTAGAGGACGAGTTAGTGGGTGCAGCGCACCAGCATGGCACATGTATACATATGTAACTTACCTGCACATTGCGCACATGTACCATAAAACCTAAAGTATAATAATAATAATAAAAAGAAAAAAAAAATAAGTATAATACAGTTCCCGCATTCAAGACATAAACAGACTTATTTAAAAAAGAAAAGCAACGTACAAAAATGACAACTGAAACTCCAGTAATCTGGTTTTGTTTTGTTTTGCTTGCCTTTGGTTATCAATTCTAGATCATAAGCTATTTCCCAACCATAAGTTATTCTAAATTGAAATACACCCACCACACATATTATTCATTAATTCTAAAGTGCACTTTTTTTTACATGTTAATGTTTCTGAAACCAGGATGCTACTTAAAATTGATGGCAACTTACATTCAACGACATATGGTAATAACCACTCAATAAATATTTAGCTCCATGAATGAATGAATAGATGAATTAATAAAGATTGATGTTAACTAAGACTAGTTGATTTCAATCTTTAATTCCAATTTGATTAATAATACCATAAGAGATTTCTTTGATGTTTACAAAATTAATTTAATACACTATTTATAAATCTACCTCTAAGCAAATTCTGGGCTTTGATTTAAAATCTTGAAAGAAAAAGTTTGACACAGAAATCTAAACAAGTACATAGAAATGTTTACATAGCAAGAATAAGAAAACATTAATTTTGTATTTATTATTTAAAAGTAACGAAATTTTTATTTTATAGCCAAATTCATGTTGCAGAGTTATAAAATGAGAAAAGCAATAATATAGTTTAGGGGAAAAGACTATAAAAGTTTCTGAAACTTTTTTTTCTTTTTAACCTCTGATTTGGCAAGAAATACCAAAGACATAAAGCTCATTTAGAATATTTTTTAGTAAATGCTACTAATACTTAAGAGTTGGCACTCAAGTTAAAACATAAGATATAGCATTCTAATAAAGATAGGAGAGCAAAGTGCAGTGCCCAAGAATTCAGTAAAACACACTGCAACCCTAAGGTTCCATAGAGGTATCAGGAAAAATTAGACTTCAGAGTCAAGGAAAACAGCTCTGAGAAAAAGAGTCAATGAGAACTCTACTGGTAAATGGGCTAAGGAGGAAGCTCCACTTGGCTTTCATTTGGCTAACAGTAAACACCAGCAAGAAACTGGAGGGCAAAAGAAAGACAGACCATAGCTATTTCTTCTGTATCCCCCTCTATCTCTGGACTGCCTCCTTTTTTTCCTTTTCTTGTTTTTCCCCATTTCTTTATTTTTTTAGTAGTGCAGAACAGCTAGTGACTTCCATTTCCCCAGCTCCATTTAGTGGCCCTCCTCTTCTGCATCAGCTCCTGCCCCAGTAACTCTGTTTTACTTTCTGCATCTTTACTGTTTCAGACCTAGGCTTCCCATTGTCATTAGCTTCTTGGCATCACATCAACCCTTGCTTTGTCTCTTACCTTGACAATACCTCCGTAAGTAATTCCTTCATTGACAACACTTCATTAGCACCATTGGAAGCAAATTCTATTTTTGCTGATAAAGGCTAAGAAAAACTTGAGTGAAACCTAAAATGTAAGTAATATTGAGGTGTGTGAACATCTAATTCTGTTTAATCATACCTCAATTTTTGTTCACAACTTATCTTATTACTCTCCGAAGAAAAGCACTGACTCAATTTTGGGTAACTCACTGACTCATTGTTAATTCTGATCTTTCCCAAACGTTATTATAATGTTCAGTAGTGAGAGGTCTAACTAAATAGGAAAGCACCTGTTCATTTCAGAGGACTCAGAGAAAACATACTGGATGTTCTTTATGGATTATTTTATGCAAAAGTACCTTCCATAAAATACAAAACCTGCTTCTGATTTTGGCCTTGATCATTCATTTATTTGAACACATTTAGACATTTCCTACTTTTAAATTTAAGAAACAAACATATCAAAAGGAAAAAAGAAACTAAATATTTTACCCAATGTTAATTTAAAAAATTGCTCTATTCTGATTATAACCTAAGTTTTTAAAAGACTTGAGAGAATACAAAATAAATCGTACGTTCATAATAGTATTTTAGACAGGTAGAACTAAAGCTAGGGGGTTCCTGGGACCGTGGGGCAGCATAAGTGGTCGATATGGTGACACCCAGGGGAAAGGAAGCTGGAGTACACCAGAAATAAATGATAGATGTCACATGACTACAACCTGAGAGGTGGCCAGACTTGCTCATGAACACCTGGCCACCTCTCAGGAGGCTTCTTATCTTCTTCTCTCAGCTTCTTATCTTCTTTACGTTGTAAGTATAGCAGTTGACTGGATCTATTGAACAAGGACTTAAATAATTTTTCTCAGGACTCGAGATTTTAAGGGTTGGAAAAGCAACCAGGATAAGTAGTATAAAGACTGTTTGGTTCCTTAGGAAGTGCAAGGTCATAGCCAGTGTGTAGGAAACAGGTTCCAGCTACTCTTAAATTCACAGTTAGAAAACCAGCCAGAAGACTGTAGATCATATGTTTCTGGATTCCAGACTTCCGTAACTCAGTTTACATTATTGGGAACTTTGAAAAATAAAGTCTTATTATCACAACTGCTAAAATGTCATCTTCCACAGCATTTTGCTAGGAAACAGGGTGACATAACCAGTTCATGAGGGCCCTTCACTGTGCTTTTTTATACAGTCTTTGATACCAGGGCCTAAGATGTTAGATGTTTTTATTGTATATCAAATGAGGATTCTTGGGACATTCTTTGTATACTTTGTATTTAACGATTCAAGGCAGAAACTTATGGTTTTTATGTTTATTCAATCAATCTGTTTCAGCTTCTCTAGTGAAAGCAAGAATATTTGCAACTTCACTTACACTCACTCATTCATGCACCAACCCAATTATTTACTTTATTTTAATAAACTTTTCTTGAGTGCATAATACATGTCATTAACTATACTAGAAAACACACCAATAGGTTAGTCCTAGGTGGGGTGTCTAGCTTTGAAGAGTTCAGATTTTTATGTGTGAGTAAATAAATTGTACAACTGGGAATATGTCCAATAGGAGAGATATGAACTGAGTATGCAGATGAGGGGAGCGGCTAATACTCCCTGGAAGACATTAAGAAAGACTTTAGGGACGATGATAGTGGCATGCGATTTTTAAAAATGAATAGGCATTCTCCAATGTAAAGTGAGAAAAGAACATGCCAGTTCTCTTCAACCTTTTGCAAAACTAGGTGTATAAGCAACCTCTTATCCTTGCTCCTAAAACAAGCATGGTAGGTGCAAAGGTTTGAAGGCAGGAAAGAGCAGTCTTTTCCTTGTACCTTTAGTGCTCTTACTTCAAGGAAACACTCATCACCTCCGAGACTGTCATGTTACCTTAGAGAGAGAAGTGGCAATGCTTCCTGGGGAAGACTGTTTCACTATCTCTTCCGAAAAGATCCAATTCAAAATGTCTCTCTAGAAATTTATATTGGCCCAGTGATTCAAATAGTTGGAATAAAGAATTTCTTTCCATTACTTATAAGGTGTTTAAATTTGATTTAAAAAGAGAAGATACAACAGTTCCCTAACTGTTGGGATATTGAATATTCCCAACATAAAGAAATCATAAATGTTTGAGATGATGGTTCTGCTAAATACACCAATCTGATCTTTATATATGTATTAAAACATCACTATGGACTCCATAAATATGTATAATTATTATGTGTCAATTTTAAAAATAAAATAAAGTATAAGAAAATGATTAGAAAAGACTAGTGTTTCCCAACCTTGGCTTCACATTAGAATTACCTGGGGAGCTGTCAAAAAATACCAGAGCCCAGCACCCACTGTAGATAAATTATATCAGAATCCCTAAGTAGGGGGCCCAGACTCTGGTAATTATTTTCTACTCTTCAATTCTAAAGGATAGCCAGGGTTTAGAACCACTGAAGTAAATAATATTCACCTTCTCTTTTTGCTCTAACCTTTTGTCATTCCAACTGAGTAAGAAACTAGAGACAAATTCCCATCTTTGCAGTGCTGTGAGGATTTTAAGTTTAGTGTGTTTTAAACTACTCATTGGGCAAAACCACTAGGGCATGAAACAAATGATATCTACTATGAGGCAGCTGTGCGCAAATAAGCTACATGAGGCCATTGCTGATCAATGTTTTAATAAGGTCAAGCTAGAGACAAGCAGTGCCAGCAGTACCACCAGCTACCAGGCTATGTTGTATTTGGAATTGCTGCAGAGACACCGACATGCTTGATTTACCACTCAGAAAAAGGACTCTTCTGGAACATGAGGATCCATACTAATAAGCAAGTTCTTCACTGCACTAAAGAGGGATGTGAAAGAGCGCACAACGAATTGTATTAAAATGGTCAAAAACTTTAAATAATAATGCATTTCATTTGGATTTGCAATACTTAATGCAATACAGATACTGAAAGCTTCTTTTTAGAAAACTAACACAAATTAATCATTGCTTTTCGTAGAATTTTAGCATTGAAGGGTCTTTGAAGGTCAGCTTGCCTAGCATCCTACCTAATTTCTACCAAAGGCTGAAATTCCGCTCTAGCATACCTTACAACAATTTTCAATCCTCTGCTTTACACTTTATTTCATAGCTGAACTTTTAGGGCTTCCAAATGTCACCAATTTCACTATAATCTCTATTTGTTGGGAAGCTCTTTGGTAAACTTGAACAAAATTTCCTTCTTCTTCAACATTTTTTCTTCTTCCTAATTTACTTTAAGTCATGCAGAAAAAGCCTAATTTCCTCTACCATCTGAGAGCATTCTGAATTCTTTTAAGAGAGTTATACAGAATCCCCAAGTTGTCTCCCTGAGTATCTTTCATAGTAATCTCCTATAAACCCTCCATGATGCTAATGAAATAAAGTGCCATTTTTATTTAGGTGCCATAGTTACCACTGTTTACAAGATTAGCACCAATGAGTTTATTTGTAGAGGAACAATTGCATTTTGTAAAGAAACCCAGAATAGCTCCTGCTTTTCATTTTAACTAAGGTATTTCAGTGTTCGGATTTGCTTGCTTAGTCAGAATCTCTTTTCCTCTTTTTCCTGGCTCGGGATATAGAATATCAGCAATGTTTAAATGCTAAGATGGCTAAAGTATTCAACCTTTTGCAAAACTAGATGTATAAGCAACCTCTTATCCTTGCTCCTAAAACAAGCAAAGATCAATTTGAGAAATCAAGTATGATCAATTTTAATTTGCTTCTTTATGAACCTCACAATTATGTCCCTCTCTCCCTGGAGATGATTAAGAACTTCTTTTTATTATTTTTTATTTTACTTTAAGTTCTGCGATACATGTGCAGAATGTGCAGGTTTGTTACATAGGTATACATGTGCCATGGTGGTTTGCTACACCTATCAACCCATCATCTAGGTTTTAACCCCCGCATGCATTAGGTATTTGTCCTAATGCTCTCCCTCCCCTTGCTCTCCATCCCCCGACAGGCCTGGTGTGTGATAAAACAGTTATTTGTAAGCAGTAAGAGAACACTGAAAATCTCTCCTTTTTCCTAACACAAAGCTCATGATTTCCTTTAGTATATCAGTTTAAATAAAATAATATTCAACAGATTAGATGGTAATAATATTAACCTTTATCAATTTTACACAATGAGTGTAGCTCATAGAACTTCAATAAAGTCTTGAAACAAAAGAAAAATATCTTATAATTGGACAAAGGCTTAGAGACTTTATGATTCAATCTTCTCTCTCTGTATCCATTTTATAGGTGATCTTTTTGCCTTTCTCCAGCCTGTCCTTCATGAAACCGAGAAGTCTTTACTCTTAGTGGAAAGATAGTCTGAACTCATATCCAGACATCAGACCTTTGGTTTCTTCTTTAGAAAGCATGGGCATTTGGATAACCACTTTCCTGTGTTCTAATAACAGTATTACAGGGAAAATAATAAATGTTATATTGCCAATCAGTTTTCAGTTATTATCTACTCTGAAGACAGTGTGAAGTCACATTATTTAATCCTTCTTATACAATGCTTCCCTTCCATTCAAATTAAGGTTAAAATCTGTCATCCTCCTGAGTTCATGTTTCTTGCTAAAGACCACATGTAATCTTTATCTGGTGAATAAACAGGCTGTCTTTCTCATTTTCAAAGAACATGTTCTAGAGATTCCCTGAAAAAGGACAAAGAACATAGTTATTGCTGACAGAATAAATATGCTGCCCACTCTTCTTTCTCAATTTTATCCACTTCTTTTGATGACATTCGATGGCATTCTAATCATTTTCTTGTATGTATTACACCTATTTTTCACTCTCTTTACAAGAAAGATAGCCCCACTGAAACACCAGACTCAGGAAGAAGAGAAGGACCAAGCAGGAGTGGCTTCACAAGGCAGGAGACACTGACCTCACACTTAATATTTAAGAATCCAAACATGGTTCCCTGTATTTTCCTACAATTGGAATAACTAACTTAACACCTAAAACAGCACTGTCCAACCGAAATACATGACTCACAGAAACAAAGCACACTTAGAATTATAAATTTTTTAGTAGCTATGTTTTTAAACAAGTAAAAAGAAATGGGCAATACTAACTTTAATAACATATCTTACTTAGCCAAATATATCAAAATATTACAATTTCAGCATGTAATCAATACAAAGTGTGTTATGATACATTTTAAATGTTTTCATCTTATACTAAATCTTCAAAATCCAGTGTGTATTTTACACGTGTAACTGGTTACACGTGTAACCAGTTTGGACATAATCTAAGCATTCAATATTCACATGTCTGGCTAATGACTACCACATTGGAAAGCATATAAAGAGTGCTACATTTTTCTGAATGTTCCTTTAAGGAAAAAACAGGTATTGTACTATGTATTTTAAATATGGGAAGAATTTTACAGCAAGTAAAAACTCCTTGATATTTTGGTCTTATGTATTTTTCTTTCTACTTTTTGCACAATACCGAAAGAGTTAGTAATAGTCAAGAACATTTGATAAAGAGTCTGTGTTCACTAGCCCTACAAAATTTAATCCTGAAGCTTCACAACTCAGTGACAAATGAAGCCAGATTGAAAACCACAAGATATGAATTGCTGCCTGAAGTCCCTTCTGAAACAAATAAGAGCTGTTAACATTCAGGGAGCATGCTATGCTACAGTAGTTAAAGAACAAATCTTTACATATGTGTCATTTATAATTTAATTTTCACAGAATGATTTACTTAAAAACTGTTTTTGAAGTCAGGGTTGGATTCCAAATGTGTATAGATTTGGAATTCTAACTGAGCTTTTTCCTTGGTTACTGCCATTTTGGCCAGAATTGTTTTAAATTCTCAGGGGTTCCACTGTAAGAGGTATCTTAAAAACAATGTGATATAGCCAAAGAAAACAAGCTCTCTTTTGATCCCATGTTATATGAGAAAATATTAAGATACCTGAATATATATGTGATATGATTTTGCTCTGTGTCCTCACCCAAATTTCATCATGTGGCCTCCATAATTCCCACGTTAGGGGAGAGACCCAGTGGGAGGTTATTGAATCATGGAGGCAGGTCTTTTCTGCATTATTCTCATGATAATGAATAAGTCTCACAAGATCTGATGGTTTTAAAAATGAGAGTTTCCCTGCACAAGCTCTCTGCCAACTGCCATTCATGTGAGATGTGACTTAATGTGCCTTTCACCTACCTCCATGATTGTGAGGCCTCCCCAGCCATGTGGAACTGTAAGTCCAATAAACTTCTTCCTTTTGTAAATTGACCAGTCTCCAGTATGTCTTTATCAGCAGCATGAAAACAGACTAATACAGCAAATTGGTGCCAGTAGAGTGGGGGGCTGCTGAAAAGATACCTGAAAATGTGGAAGCGACTTTGGAACTGGGTAACAGGCAGAGGTTGGAACAGTTTGGTGGGCTCAGAAGAAGACAGGAAAATGTGGGAAGGCTCGGAACTTCCTAGAGACTTGTTGAATGGCTTTGAGGAAAGTGATACGAACAGTAAGGTCCAGGCTGAGGTGGTCTCAGATGGAAATGAGGAACCTGTTGGGAACTGGAGCAAAGGTGACTCTTGTTATGTTTTAGCAAAGAGACTGGTGGCATTTTGCCTCTGCCCTAGAGATTTGTGGAACTTTGAATTTGAGAGGCATGATTGAGGGTATATGGTGGAAAAAATTTCTAAGCAGCAAAACATTCAAGAGGTGACTTGGGTGCTGTTAAAGGCATTCAGTTTTATAAGAGATGCAGAGCACAAGAGTTCAAAAAATTTGCAGCTTGACAATGTGAGAGAAAAGAAAATCCCATATTCTGAGGAGAAATTCAAGCCAGCTACAAAAATTTGTGTAAGTAATGAGGAGTCAAATGTTAATCCCCAAGACAATGGAAGAAATGGCTCCAGGGCATTTCAAAGATCTTCATGGCAGCCCCTCCCCCTCCTTTACTGGAGGTCTAGGGGGTAAAAATGGTTTCATGGCCTGGGCCCAGGCCCCCTGTGCTGTGTGCAGCCTAGGCTTGGTTCCCTGCATCCCAGCCTCTCCAGCCATGACTAAAAGGGGCCAAGGTACAGCTCAGGCCATGGCTTCAGAGGGTGCAAGTCCTAAGCCTTGGTAGCTTCCACATGGTATTGGGCCTGCAGGTGCACAGACATCAATAATTGAGGTTTGGGAACCTCTGCTTAGACTTCAGAGGATATATGGAAATGCCTGCATGCCCAGGCAAAAGTTTGCTGCAGGAGCAGGGCCCTCATGGAGAACCTCTGCTAGGCCAGTGTAGAAGGGAAATGTGTGGTCAGAGCCCCCACACAGAGTCCCTACTGGGGCACTGTCTGTTGGAGCTGTGAGAAGAGGGACACCATCCTCTAGACAATAGAGTGGTAGAACAACTGACAGCTTGCACCATGCACCTGGAAAAGCCACAGACACTCAATACTAACCCATGAAAGCAGCTGGGAGGAAGGCTGCACTCTGCAAAGCCAGAAGAATGGAGCTGCCCAATACCATGGGAACCCACCTCTTCCATCAGCATGACCTGGATGTGAGACATGAAGTCAAAGGAGATCATTTGGGAGCTTTAAGATTTGACTCCCCTGCTGGATTTCAGACTTGCATGGGGCCTGTAGCCCCTTTGTTTTGGCCAATTTCTCCCATTATGAATGGCTGTATTTACCCAATAGCTGTACCCCCATTGTGTCTAGGAAGTAACTAGCTTGCTTTTGATTTTACAGGCTTATAGGTGAAAGGAACTTGCCTTGTCTCAGATGAGACTTTGGACTGTGGACTTCTGAGTTAATGCTGAAATGAGTTGACTTTGGGGGACTGTTGGGAAGAGATGATTGATTTTGAAATGTGAAGACATGAGATTTGGGAAGGGCCAGGGGCAGAATGATATGGTTTGGTTTTGTGTCCCCCCTCAAATTTCATCTTATAGCTCCCATAATTCCCACATGTTGTAGGAGGGACCCAGTGGGAAATAACTGAATCATGGGAGCACATCTCTCCCTTGCTGTTCTGGTGACAGTTAATAAGTTTCACAAGATCTGATGGTTTTAAAAATGGGAGTTTCCCTGCACAAGGTCTCTCTTTGCCTGCTGCCATCCATGTAAGACGTGACTTGCTCCTCCTTGCCTTTCACCTTCCCCCAGTGATTGTGAAGCCTCCCAGCCATGTGGAACTGTAAATCCAATAAACCTCTTTCTTTTGTAATTGCCCAGTCTCATGTATGTCTTTATCAGCAGCATGAAAATGAACTGATATAATATGTATTAGCCTCAAAAAGGCTTCCATTCTTTAAAAATTGTTTATGTCATCATACTGTTGGAACAGTGCTAACTGCAAACCAAGAAAGAAAGAGGCCCTTATCCAAGAACTCTTTTAGTACAATACTCTTTTAGTATTTCCTCCTTTTTAGTACAATCTAAAAATGAGAAAAAATGGCAGAACTAGTAATGACTAATTTTGCAATAATGTAGTAAGGGTGGGAAACATGTCTATTATTATTTACAGCATATCCAGCACTTAGCACTTGGTGTATACTAAGTGCTCAGTAAATATCCGTTGAAATAAGGAAAGAGTTCCCTCTATGCAAATTCATGGTGCACCAAACTGGGGACTTCTATAAATAAATTTGTCTTGGGTAGGGGATGATAATTTAAGCTTATATTACTACAGAGTACGCTAGAGATGAATATACATACATTCAAAACAATGAAAATATATTTATTTCCTTCAATACTATATGAAATGTACACATGTATTAGTTTTTATTGCTGCCGTCATAAATTACTGCAAAGTTAGTGACTTAAACAACACAAATGTATTCTCTTACATTTATGGAGGTCAGAAATATGACACAGGTTTCACTGGGGAAAAGTCAAGGTGTCAGCAGGGCTATGTTCCTTTCTGGAGACCCTAAGGGAGAATCTACTTCCTTAACCTTTTCCAGCTTCCAAACATGACCTGCATTTCTTGACTCATGATCACATTCCTCCATCATCAAAGCCATCAATATTGTATCTCTCTGATGATTCTTCTATAGTCACATCTCTCTTTAACCACAGCCAGGAAAGGCATAAAAGGTCTTCCACTTTTAAAGATTCATGTGATTAGACTGATCACAATCATATAACCCATCTCAAGCTCCATATCTTTAATCACATCCACAAAGTTTCTTCCCAAGTAAGGATATAGATAGATAGATAGATAGATAGATAGATAGATAGATAGATAGATAGATAAATAGATAGAGATAGAGATATAAAATTTCCTTGCTTTCTCCATGTCTAGATGCTGCCTTCATTCTTTGGCTCCTGGCCACCTTCCTCCACCTTCAAAGCAATTAGCATTGCATGTCTCTGACCATTCTTCCACAGTCACATACCCTTCTGACCACAGCCAGGAAAGGCAATTTTACACACATCTCTCTCTCATTCCCTTTCTCTCCTTCCAACCCCCATAACTTCTGTAATAGAGAAAAGGTCTGAAAGAAAATAAATTGCATGCAAATAACAATTGAAATTAAAATGAAACATTTCATCTATTTTTCCCAGCTATTTCTTATTGCCTCCAGAGGCCCCATTAGCCTGAAAAGCACTGTTCAATAAGTAAATTTTTAAAAAGTTAGTAGCATAAATAAAGTAAGCATCACCTACATACCTGACTATAAGATATATTCAGATAATGAAGTTAAATCAATCATGGGAAAAATATAAATTTTGTTCTAGGGAAGTGTAGCCAGAAAATATTACACATATTGGTATTTACCAAAAGTGGTAGTTCTGTTGAAATATGAATGTAAACAATATTGAACAATATTGAACATTTCTGATAGTTACTTTTTGTAGACAAAACAAGTAATCACAAACCCTCTGTCTACCTCAATCTAACATCTAACATATCAACATGCTTAAATGAAAAATTTTTTCAGAGTGTGCTATATTTATATTTCAAAATTTTATCTACTGTTAACATTAATATTTCTAATGCATCATTTTTGATGAAAAAGTATGCTTTTAAATTAAAATACCTGGCATTCTTAAACATTTAGTACTGAAGCACTGGGGAAAAGCATCTACATAAATCTCAATCCAGACAAACAAGGAGTTGCTATAGAAGGAAAGAATGGGATGAGTTTAAAAATAATTTCTTATTCCTGACCTACAGTACTAACCACAGTCATCCATTCTCATGTACTTGTTATCTCATCAGAGTATTGAAAGAAGTGGAAAATCAGTTGCTTTCATCCATGAACAGAATAACAACTCTTTAGGTAAGACTAATAATAGCTACTATGTGCCAGGCACTAAACTAGCTATTTTATTAATCCTTTATCTATTTTTATTCTTACAACAACTCTACATGGTAAGTATGGCTAGCCAAAAGATAATTGAGGCTCAAGGAAGTTAAATAAATGCTAGCCAAAAGTAACTCACTTGATAAGCGTTACACAAACATGTTCTTTACAATGCAAAGCCAACCTCCAATACAATTAAGCACCATGTGCCTCCACAATTTAAGAACACTGCCTTCAAAGACAGAGTCTAGAAATTGCATAAGTCAGCTAGTAGTTCACTCATGATTAAGTTCATGAAATAAAAAAGAAAGACTAATTTAATATTTCTTAGTTCCTAGATGTAATCTTCCTTCAAATCTAAATCAGTAAAATCAAGACGTTGATATTACTGATGCTCATCTAAATCGCATTTGCACTCTTTAAAACTCAGTTTGACTAATATCACCTCTATAAAGTTGTCCATGACAACACTAGTTTACACTGATTTCTCCCTTCTCTCAAATCTGAAGGCAGTTTTATCGGCACAATATTATAGGAAGATGTCATGAAACTAAAGAGATGTGAGGAGTTGGGATTAGGGAAACAATAACACTTTGAGAAGGAAGGGCTTATAGATAAGGAGGAACCATGACAGAAGAGGAAACTGGCAGGCATCTGTGGATGCTGAATGTATACATCATATATTTCAGACCCATCAGGGAAAGTGAAGTTGAAGTAGGGTACACATGAGAAAGATATCATTCAGGAGTGACCTATGGGAAAGGGAAGAATAAAATATCAGTCTATACCACAAGTCTATAGTAACTTATGGAAAATAGGGAATAGGCTTTTGGGAGAAACTGAAGTGTAAGAAAAATTAAACAGCCAGTTGTCAAATGAGACGAAGCCAATTAGGAATCAAAGCATGAGATCTACTCTCCTAACAACTTTTAAAGAGCACAAGATACAGGCACTATGTTGAACAGATATCTAGAACTTACTAAAAGGTGCAGGCATGAGAAAACTTTTGGAGGTGATAAATATGTTTTTTACCTTGGTTATAGTGACTGTTACATGGGTGTATGCATATGTCCAAATTGTATACCTAAAATATGTGCTTTTTTGCTATCAATTATCCCCCAATAAAGCTGTTTACAAAAGAATCATGACAAATATCTGAATGCATGTTCCTGTCTAACTAAATGTATTAGGCTTTGGTATATGATTACCTATCCAAACATGTTATATGTTAGTAATCTATGATCACTTTTTGTGATATATTTGTATTAAAATACAAATCACGGCAACATGATGGAAATATAAAAGCACAAGCTTCAGAGTCACTCAATGAGGGTTCAAACCCTGGATCCACCGCCTTCTGCATGAGAAACAGAAGAGCTAGGTGCTTAAGAGTGTAGGTCCTTGAGCACACAACCTGGATTTAGGCTGACCAACTGTTCCACTTACCTGAGATTGTTATGGTGTGAGCACTAAAACCCTGTGTCCTGGGAAACTCCTCAGTCTTGAGCAAACCAGGATAGTTGGTCATCCTACCTAGGCTGCATCCAATTCCTTTTATTATTATTATTATTATTATTTTTAATTGAGATGGAGTTTCTTTCTTGTCACCCAGGCTGGAGTACAGTGGCAAAATCTCAGCTCACTGCAACTTCTGCCTCCTGGGTTCAAGCAATTCTCCTGCCTCAACCTCCCAAGTAGCTGGGATTACAGGCACCCGCCACCACCCCCGGCCAATTTTTTGTATTTTAGTGGAGATGGGGTTTCACCATGTTGGTCAGGCTGATCTCAAACTCCTAACCTCAGGTGATCCCGCCTGCCTCGGCCTCCCAAAGTGCTGGGATTACAGGAGTAAGCCACCGCGCCCAGCCCCCATTCCTAACATTCACCGACTGTGTGACCTTGGCCACGTTACTCTATCTCTGTGTTTCAGTGTACTCAACTATAAAATGCCATCGATAATAATGGTACCAACTTCAGCTGGGTTGTTCAAAGAAATAGTTAATACACATAAAGCTCCTAGAACATGTCTGGGACATGATAAACAGAACGTGTAAGCCAGTGGTTATCAGAACTTAAACTTGCAGATTCTTAGATTCCTTATTGGAAAATGGAGAAGATAATATTTACTTCATAGATTGAGGCTTAAATTAAGTGAGATTATTACATAACTTTCTTTTCTAATGTCTGAATATAAAAACGTATAATTTATTCAACAAACATTTAATATACATACGTAAAAGCATTTTGTACACACTAATGAGTTATAAAATATTGTTAAGGCATTTCAGGAAAGATAAATGGATCTCAACTACTTAAATACCTGCTTAGATATGAGATAACTGCAGAATATATTCAGGCCATATACTGTAGAAAATGTTTAGCAGTAAATACACTGTCTCCCACATAGAAAGACTAAAATGGGCTCAGAAATAATACACTTTTCTACACTATAAAACTCCTAATGACACTTTATTACATCTAATGCCTAAGAAATATTGAATACATTTTTTTGTGCTCATGGGAGGAAGGTACAAATGTGTAGTCTTGAATGTAAAATGAAGAAGCTGCCCATCAGCCTGCCTCCTGGATTCTCAGAGGAAACCTGGGTAACATTCACTTCATCTGGGAAAACCGCTAGTGTCATGAGGTTCAGAAAACACCCTCTTATTTGATAAATTTTAAGCACAGTTACAAGTTGACAGAATTACAGGAGTTATAGGTGCTCTCTCTATACCATACCACCCTACACACATCACACTCCTAATCATTTCTCGGAAAGGATTTCACAGTTCTGGGAAACAGCTGTGGCTTACGAATATGATGAAGCAAATTAGGTTAAAGAAACAGAGGAGGAAAGAAAGAGAGAAGAAAGGCCAAAAAAAAAATCTGTCCCTGAACACAGAAAGCTAAAGGAGTAGTAGGCCTTCTTGTGTTCTAAGCCCTGGCATGGCCTTGAAAGAGTCCTCTTAGCCCTCTAGGCTCCAGCTCTGTTATCTGTACAAGTGGGTTTGATGCGATCTCTAGGGTCTCCTGAAACCCTATCATCATAAATATTTTCTTAAAATTCCTTAGTCACTAAGATTCTGCATATAAAACATGAGCTAACCATTTTTGCAAGCATTTTTAGCTTTCTTTGTGAGTTTTTAAAGGATAGTACAGGTAATCTGAAGCTATGCATACATGTGAAAACTGATTTTAAAAGTAAAACTTTATGGACATTTCAAATGGAAGATATTTATCCATATGATACTTTACTTGCAATAGTAAAGTACATGATGCCAGTTGTGTTCTCTAGAAATCAGACTGTGAATTGGAGTTTAGCATGCAGGATGTTTATTAAGAACTGTCTTGTTGGACTCAACAACATGAAAGGGATGAGGAAGAAGCAGGACTGGCAGAAGAAAAGCTGAGCTTCAAAGCAGGCCCCACCACCACCTTGGTAAACCCAACAGAACCTCAGAAGATGGCCATACCTTTATACC
Organism: Pongo pygmaeus; assembly: GCF_028885625.2. Classification (NCBI taxonomy): domain Eukaryota; kingdom Metazoa; phylum Chordata; class Mammalia; order Primates; family Hominidae; genus Pongo; species Pongo pygmaeus. Next base: position 164,226,567 of record NC_072373.2, read on the forward strand.
CCAACCTTCATCAGCTATGAAAGTAGGCTGCCCTAAGGAGTGAATAGTTTGACTTTGGATAAAAAGGCAAGAGCTGGGAAGTGTTTCTTTTAAGAGGTATCTGGATGCTACATCACCTTGTCTACCACAATACATGAGTGATAATAATCTATAAGTAAACATTTCCAGAAAACATATCAAATGTTATAGAAAAACATTATATCTTCTACTCTTGACATAAAATTCTGGTTGGCAATTTATCCGAATCAGCAAATAACCAAATAATATCAACCATATTTGAGATATTTTTGAAGGTCAAAAGTAGCATTTTAATAGGATCTATTCATTCACTTTGTAAACTGTCATCTAATTATATATTTATGTATATATAATAAATGTTTTCTACCTCTGTTTACAGTCTTCAAACATGAACAAATTATTCTTTTTCAGCAAGAGGAATAAAGGAAAAGAAATCCTCTCTTTTCTCTTCATTCTGAAATACTAAAATGAATAATTTATATTCCCAGATTCCATTCCCTAATCTTTCCCCCAAAATAGAAATGTTCACTCCATGGAGCAGAGTTTGAATTTGGTTCTCTCCTATACTGACCCAATAATCATGAGGTTGCTATTAGTTTCTCTATTTTAAGGTGAGGTCAAGTGACTTGTCACAGATTCTAATACTCATTATTCAAATACATTTTCTATCACAATCTTCAATACTTTTACTTATTTTGTTTTCTTTCAAATTTAATTTAAAATTAAAAAAATTTATTATTATTAAACTTTAAGTTTTAGGGTACATGTGCACAATGTGCAGGTTTGTTACATATGTATACATGTGCCATAAGAGAGACTTCAGGATACAAAAAGTTGTTCCAAAGGCAAAAACATACATATACTTTAGAAGAAAATTTAACTTTTAAAAACAAAAAGTCATCATTTCTTTGTACCCACCCAAGTGGTGATCCAGTGTTTTACATTTGCATTGGGAATTTTCTGTGTCTAGATTCCCCACTCTGCCTCAGGCTGTTCTTTTCTTCATTCAGTCCTCCCTGTGTAGTTTCTTTATTCTCATTTCATGGCACCTCTTCCTCCCATTGCTTTTCCCCTCCTCATTTTTCCGTCTGTCCTTTGGATGTCCATGACAGGGGCAGCATTTGTTTCTATAGTAACAATGATGCTCCTTCACGGATCTCCAATACCTCGATGTCCTAACACTGCCATTCAGGATACGCTCCCTTTCATCATTTTTAGTCAGACAGGAAAAACTGAAGGAATTCTTTTTAACAAAGGTGTATCCCAGAACAGAATCAACGTTACATGTTTTCTTGGCCCTGTTAAGTATGCTGCACATCTGGAGGCATTGCTTTTAAAGTAGAGCATGGCTTTGCGATACAAGATTAACATTCTTCCCAAAGTCTATAGGGCATTGTGAATATCATACATTAGTAGGTAAATTTAAATGAAATACTTTATGTATGTAGGGGTGTGTGTGTGCATACATATAAAATCACTAAATATATATGGAGAAATCAACACTGTCCATTATACTTTCTTAGAATTTATTAGGTTCTCACAAAGTTGAGCCAAGAGGCCACTGCTTTGTTTTCCAAATGTCCCAAATTCTATTTCTGCTAAATGATGTCACTAATGTCATGGTTACAACAATACTGCACAGAGCCTCCTTCCTGCCACTGGCCACCGATACAATAGATCATTTAAGCAGCTGAGTCATTAGTAAAAACAATAGATTTTTCTACTGATACTCAATTGAACATATATTTCCAATTGAACATAGAATTCATGGAAACAAATTTTAAAGTTTCCTCACATTATATTAGACAACAATGTATATCCTGTATTCTTTAATTTGTTGAGGACATAATCTGCCTCCATAAATCCATATGCTGAATCTCTGAATCAAAGAAACCTAGGGAAAAGGGACTTTTTGTTGACTATGTCCCAAAACTACTTTCTTTTTGAATTATTCTTCTAGAAATAGTTTTAAATGTATTATTTATTTGTGTGGAGTTTTCACACTACTTTAATTCCTAGCAGTTGTGTGGGAAACATAAATACATTTTTTTCATCTCTAAAGCAAAAGGTAACCCAGGATCCAATTCATAGTTATACAAAATTAAAGTGAAAGGCATTTTGAGGATGTACACAGTGGCTGAAATGCTGAAATTAAGTTCTTGGCATTACCGGTATCCAGCCCCACCTTGCTGCCTTCCATATTTATACATTCAGGAAGCCCCATACCACACTGCAAATGGGCATATCACTTCATTTCCTGCTCTATTCTCTTGAAGGATTATTTAGGAAATCCATGCATATGTGGCCCAGTTTTAGAAAATATCATGTCAGCATACTAATTTTAATACAAATAAGTTACATGTTAATTACATGAGTTTTCATGTTTTTAAATATTAAACGTAGGTCTAGTTGAAAAACCTCCAGAAATAGCTGGGTCTCTTACTTAGATACTCTCTTCAGCACCCTCTATTATTTGGTGAGGCATCCTAAGAAGGTATTTTTGTTACTCAAACCATACTACTCCTGTTTTAAAGCCCGTCAGCTGGCAATACTAACACAGACACCACACTCCCACTCTTTTCCCTCTGCCAACAACCAGGCATGGGAAATGTATGAAATCCATGAGGGTAACTGACCTGACAGTTGTAACATTCAGAGATTGTAGCTTTTCCATTCACAATATCTGAAATGAATTTTAGATGATGCTATTTAAAGCAGCACCTCAATTTTACATGTGAAGAAACTGAGGCAAAGAGTAGTGACTTTGTCATGATTAGGATTCAGGTTCACAATAGAATTTAGAGTAGAGCCTAATCGCCTTATTCTAGGCTTATGATCTTTCCACTCTCAGAATAACAATTAATAAATATTTAAAAGTTAACTCAAAGATAAGATACAGAGATGCACTAGATGTAAAAGCACCAAGTTCCGGGGGCCAATGCATTACTGGATAAATCATAGTAGATAGATTGACTAAAGATGGAGAGCTAATTCATTAAGCATTTCTTCCCATCTCCGCAACAATGGAACTTAAAAATGGAGGTGTCTACACTTACCTCTTCACTTCATCCATTACTCACTTACTGATAAGAGTGGACTTCTTGTGTGTCCTCTGACCTATCAGTGAAAAGGAAGTGATCTCAAGTAGCCTCCCAAACAAAAATATTTAGATATTTTCAAAGATATTATCAGTTATAAAACATCTGACAATGAAGAGTAATGGACTGTAAATCAGAAGACTCTATTCCAGCATCTCCACTGCTCCTTGACTATGTGCCCTTGAGCAAGTCAACTCTACTTGGCCCCAGCATCCACAACTATAAAATAAAGGAGCTAGATTAGACAATTACAAAATGCCCATGAGTTCCATGGTTTATTTCTCCTAGACTACTTTCTTTGTAGCGTAAATCATGTTTAGCATGAAAGTTACACCTTCCAGATAATTATTTTAAAGCATATTGAATGCCATATTTACATTGCTGTATTCTCCAAAATCAAATAATATCTGGTCAAGATTTTTCACCAGCATCCCCAAGTCATAAAAGGATATGATCGTGGGAGCCTGTTTTATTGACTGCAAGAAAAGATGATTCATTATTATGTAGGACAGTGGAGTTGATTGCTCCTTAGCTGTCAGGAAATGGCTCATCTACAAGCCTTGGAGTATGGGGGTGGTGCAAAAGGAAAAGTTTACTCATAAATACAAGTGATGCCTGGATAATGGAAGTTTAGTGATCAAAAGCCAAAGGAAGTGATAATGGCAGTCACCCAAACATTGCGTTCAGAGGCTAGTACAAGAGGTACAGCAATGAGAGAACCATGAGCTTTCTGCTTAAGTGAAGTGACAAGTTACTGCGAGGCAACACATACAAGAGGATACTGGAAGCAAGTCTGAAAATGGCAATGGTCTGCCAAGGACAAACTGTAGATGCCATCCAAAGAAAGAACGTGTATGCATGCCCTGTGGAAATGATTCGTCTGTCACTTAACAGCCGTTAGCTCTTCATACTCACAGATGGCCATCACCAGTATTAACAAGACACAAATGCTAAGTAAACAAGCAACACTTCCCTTGTCAGGACAGGACAACTAATGTTGGGGTGAAATTTATTTAATTGCATTTATGAACTGCTTCTTCAAAGGGTCTGAACTTACACCACAAAAGTAGGAAAGGCCAAAGTCTTAGCACAGTCAATTATGGTCATGTTCAGTGAAAGCTCAAGGTAACAGATAGAAAGGATATTGCCCCATCATCTTCACAGACCATCCATATAGTCTTGGAGTTATGAGTCTAAAGCATGAAAAACTATATGGAACTTTCTGCCACCTCTAAAATATTTAATTCAGCTCTACACTTACTGGGCATAATAAATTATCTCAGAACATCCATATGGAACACACTGAGCAACACTGGGCTGGAGCTCAGCATACCTGGTATAGTAGCTAGGAATAAAGTTTGGAAATCTGACTGACTCAGTTGTACAGGGACTTCTAGGCTAGTCTAAGGAAAACTATGTTTCCTTCTCTTTGGATAACAACAATAACAACCACCTATATAACGCTTATTTAAAGTGCCAGGCATTGTTTCTAAGATATTTTCATATATTAACACCTATAATCTACTCAATAACCCAGTAAGGTAGGTGTCATTTTATGCCTATTTAACAGATGAAGAAACTGAGGCAAATAAAGGTTAAGTATAATATAACCAGTAAGCAGCCTGGAGTCCAACTAAATCAGTCAAACTCCATGGTTCCTGCATTAATCCCTATGCTGGGCTGTCTCTCAAAGGAAGAACAGAAAGCTTAAAAGATGGCATGTTTCACCAGTCTTGCCACATTTCTCATAGGAATCACTGGTTGTCTTAAAAAATATCAAGAAAATCACAGGAATTAATGCTCTAATATTTGCTATTCTTTAAATAAAACAATTTATAAAATTCTATTTATTCTTAGTTTTGCTATCTTGTTTCTGTGCATAGATATCAAATAGATAAAAATCTAATTAAAGTTCAGAAAAGTTTATCTGCATTGATTCATTATAGATTTCAAGATTTTTGGTTCTTAAAGAGTATGCTAGAGCCCATTGTATCTGAATATTGGAGGATATTCTCCTTACTATTAATGATTACAGTCATTATTCCACTCTTAAAGCCAAAAACATGTAATTCCCAATAATTCAGAGTCTTCTTGGTTTAAAATGGAAAATATTTTATGCAGATAAGAAATAACAAGTGCTGACTTTCGCCAGACATGATTGCTTAATTTACCACCAGGAACAAAGGTTCTGGGATGTATCTTGCTCGCTCCTGATTCTCTTTGAATTCTGATTTCATCTCTATCATATTTCTTCACGTTGGGAGATATTAGAATGAGTACAGATAGTTTTGGAATATGGCTAAAGGGAAGTTGAACTGAAGAAATATTGAGTTTGTGCTTACATAAAATACATTTCTTTTTCCCAATTTTGTGACGTTTGTGGCTTGTCATTTTATTAAAGTGTGTAACCTTGTGATTTATTCTCTCATTTTTAATAAATATTTACTTTCATGCCTGCTTTTGAATTAATAATTTTACTTTCTTTTCAGGCCCCACAAAATCTGCATCTGTTCCTGCTGCTCAATGTAAACATTTAGAACTTTCCATATCATCTGCATTTAATAAATATTTCTCTAAATCTTCTCTCCTCCATCTCTATCGCTATGGACCAGTCTAAAGCTTCATCCTATCCAGCTCAAATGATGAACAATCACTTCCTAACTGGTTTTCCTGCCTCCAGTGTTGCCCCTTTCAAATACCTCCTCTGCACTGTTGCTACAGAATAATTCATCTAAAATAAACACACTCCAAAAGCACCCCATCATGTGTAAAATCAAGTCTGATTCCCTAGCATGGTCTCATTCCTGGTATGGGTTCTCACCCTTACAGCCTGCTCTCCTTCCACTCCCCATCTCTCTCACGTCTATGCTCAGCCTTATTTAACTATACATGGTTCCTAGAACACAGAATTTATTTGCACATCTCTCAGCCCACTGCCTATCACGTTCATTCCCGTACTCTTAGTCAGACTCTTAATCATGTTTGGAGATTTGCTTTTCAGGAACATCTTTTCTTTGATTGAATCTCATATATATCCTTTCACAATCATCTATATATATTACATCTTTATGTCCCTGCCCCCCACTTTAACATGGGCATCTTGGGGGATGAGCATGCGTCTTAGCCATCTTTGTGTGTGTAGCACCTGAGTATCTTCCATATAATAGACACTTCATCAATGCTTCATTAACTTCCTGCTACATTCTTGAATAAAATTAGGAAGTACAAACCAGAAAAGTATTTTTGCAGGAGAAATTTCTGATAAGACTCAGTTCAGAAAGACATGCTAGAAAGAGATATTTGAGGAAACTTAGGGACTTTGATTATATTTCTAACTTTGAGTTAAGGGTGCCTTCTCTTTGGGAATCAGCATTAGCTCAGGGGAGCCAGAGGAGTTAGATTAGACTTCAAAACACAAGAAACAGACATTTGGTGACTAAGTGCTACTTTGAGATTCTAAAATGAAGGGAGTAACCACAGAAAATTGAAAATAAAAATTGAAAAAATAATAATAAAATGAAGGGAAAGAGTCAAAGGAGAATGCTTACTTCAGCAGCACATAAACTAAGAAAAAGATAGGGGTCAAAGGAGAAAAAGATCAGTTTGTAAACAGTCATAAGTCCTGGTAAGCTCCACCTCGTGACAAAGATCATGCATTGAGCAGGAGTTTGACCTTCACCATGCAGTTGGAATGAGAATGCAGATGGATCAGATACATATAGTGGCTGGTTATTTTATTCCAGTTATAGAGGATTTAAAAATATGTCATTATTACAAATAAATGGGTAATTTTTGTTTCTGTTTTTTAAATCTAGGACCAGTTGTTACCCAAGTTTATATTTCATAAAAATTGTATCAATGGCAGTTAACAGAATAACTCAGTAGCTGATGTTTATAACAATGATCTTGGATTCTAGGAAAGGTAAAATTTTACTCATAAAATGATCACATATGGCATGGAAATGTGGATTTTAAAGGGAGATTCTTATTCAAATTTCTAAAAATAAATTATTTCTCTTACAGAGTTAACATTCAGTCTTAATTATTTGGAAAATATTATTCACATCTTATGAAGCACAAAAGAAATATAATACAAACTTGCTGGACATCTGAGTTTTAACTACCCTAATTTTCTCAAATTTCTGTGCTCATTGTGAGTCCAGAAATTTTCTCTAATTAAAGATATAGCCAATGTTTTAAACATTTACTTAAAAAAAAATATTGCTTGTGATCCCTCTGCTAAAGCAATTCAAACAAGCTGAGTTCTAAATCACTGGATAGAAACACTGCACAATCATCAAATCATTCACTACTTTTCTCTTCTAAAACATATGTCTTTTCATTCGGCCACACAAATTCAATCATGTAGAAACTTTCTCAGAGGAGTAATCAATTTTAGGCATGTAAAGATTTTTACAATATTTTTTATTAAACTATCAATATTTTAAGAATGGTTCAACCCACTCTTGGCATTTGTAAATTCATATACCTAAAAGAACTATTATAAACACCTCAAAATAGAATGTGGTATGTTTAAAAAATGTAGAGACACACCTAGGATTCGATCCTAAATTCACACCTTTTCAGTCCTTTAGAAACACATTCCGTCTCTCTGTTTCTTCAGAAGCAAAAATTAGGTTGAAATAATTCCTATCCACAGAGTTGATAAAAAATTAGATGACAAAGCACATATAATACATTTAGTATAATACTTGACAGACCTTCAGTGATTCTCAATGTCCTTCCATAACCAAGTGAGACAAACTTTTTGTTTGTTTTAGTTTCAAAATTGCATCTTTAGTCCTTACCAATCATGGTTCCTAGTTGTCTGTAATTTACAATGTTCAGCCTAATATTTTCATTTGCCTCTAGACTATTTCAAAAGAAAAACAAAATTATTTCACCATCCATGATTTACTACAGAACACAATCCTGTTGCCTGTTTGGTGTTGGTTCTCTCTGGACCCTTTGCTGACTGTTAGGTGAAACAGTTCCAAGTGTTCGTGCACTTTTAAAAAGGAGATTAAACTGGATTTCCTCCTCTCACTGCCATTAGAAATTAGTTTGCATAAGTTTGACTTTCATGGTTTCGTTGGTCTTTGGACAGAATTCCAGATTTTTAGGAAAAATAAAAGATCTCCAAGGTCCTAGGCAATGTACCAGAAACCCCCGAAAGAGCAGCTGCTCTCAGGTGGTACAATAAGAGGGTTTGGTTTCTATGTTCCCCTTAACTTTCCATATGGAAGTTATATAAGTTGAAACCACTAAGCCAGTTCAATGAAACCCAAACTGCTGAGTTCTGCACTGCTTTAAAAGAGGCCTTCTGTTTCCTAACCAGCATGAGCTTGGGAAATTTTCCATTTACTTGGAGAGCTGTCATGTAAGCTGCTCAACCAGTTTTGCTCAAAGATTCAACACAGATTGAAATAGTGAAGCAAATCCAATTAGTTAACTTCTTTATTTCACTTTTTAAAAAAAAATTATAACTGGTCAAAAATTCAAAGAGGTATTCTGTAATTTCCTTTCCTCCTTCTAAGGGCTGTAAGTAGCTATTGTTAAAAGGCTCAAACTTACTCATCTTTGTATTCCAAAAGCACTCAGTAGGCACTATAACACACAATAGGCACACAGATCCATCTGTCCCCTTTTTCCTTAATAAGACCTCCCTAAAGCTGGATTCATAGCTTTAAACTCACACATCACATTAGACTTTTTATAATCCCAGGTTTATGGAAAGAACACATGAATTTCATACAGTAAGAAACTACTTAACATAATAGACTGCACTGCAAAGAACTACACCATTGCTGAAGTACAGTTCCAATTTGATTCACTGCTTACCGGACTTATATTACTGTTGGTGTTGGAAATTTGAAAGATATTAGAGAGTCAAAAATTTTTAAGTAATACTTCATATCTATTTTTACATTAACAACAATTATATCCACTTTTGGCTAATACAAAATAGTCTTTTTAATAAAAATTTTTCTACCTTTATCAGATGAAAAACTTTTGAATGCCAGGGAAACGTCTTATTAAATCCAGACTGCTTGACTCAACACAACTGCAGCACACTGCCTTAAGGACAATATCCTTAAAAGAGAAATTATGCTTTATGGAGAGCTTGTTGTATGCTGGAAACTGGACCAAGTGCTTTCCCTATATTATCTCTTTCAAATCTCTTAATAATTTGAACTCAGTAACATTACCACTCTGTACCAGATTAGGAAAAGGGGAGTTAGGAAGGTTAAGTAACTTATCAAACTTTCAGAGGTATTAAGCAAGGAAGTAAGAATTTGAGTGCTAGTTGACTCCACTATTTTCCTCAGCTACCTCCCAGCTCTGGCAATGCCTTATACTTTCTTTTAACTTATTGTTCTACCCCTTAAATTCAATAAATAAATACCTCATTCAAAAATGTATTTCAGACACACGAACATAATTACTGCCATTATGTATGTTGTATAATGCAGTTGTACATAATTAATACTATACATTGCATAAGCAATAAATCAGTATATTAAGATATATTGGACCTCGAATTTACTTTCTTCCAGTAAATAAACACTTCATTATTTTTTCATCCATCAATGTTTAAATATATTATAAATTAAGTCATAGTAATCTAGCTTCCTTTCTTTGGAAAACACATGAGGAAAACATGCTATCTTGGGGCTGAAAATGTTACTATCAAAACACTTTTCTTCCATTTAAATTTAAGTTATATCAATCACTTTAACAGCTATACAAATAATTTTAACATTTATTTGATTTGGGGGAAACAATCACCTGAAGTTGGTTGAAAAGGAATTAGTGAATGGTTAATGACCTCCATTTATGGCATGTCCTTTGAAAATGGCTCATTAAATATATCTTTAAACTTTTGTAATAAAAATAGAATCAAGAAATTTGTTTTCTTCAAGAAGAGTAACTCCTTTGAAAACATTTATTTAACAGTTACTTATTACATATCCATTATGCAAAGCACTTGCAATTCATATATTCATTTATTCTTTGAACCTACTGATGACCTACTAAGCCAGACATTATGTTGAATCATACATTAGGTATTCTGTGTGTGTGTGTGCATGTGTGTGTGTATGTGTGTGTGTGTGTATTTCAAAGCAAAAGTAAAATAGATTCTTCCTCCTCAATTTATTCATGACCCAGAAAGAGAGGAGCAGGAAAATGACATGCTATATGTTGTGATTAATGCAGTTACAAAGCACAGAAATCTAACTGGAGCACAGAGCAGAGACAGCTATCTTTGACTTCATCCTGCAACTGGCCATGCTTCCTATAGGACATTGAGCCCCGTCTTGAGAATTCAGTAGGGTGAGGCAAGTGAAGAAGTAAGTTAAAATGTTCCAACCACTGGGTACAGTATAAGCAATGACAGTATGTTGTAGAAGTTGCAAATGGTTCTATACACCTGGGTCTTAAGTTGGAGAAAGAGAAAGAAGGAGAGAGGTCAGGAAGTTGTAATGACGAAAAACTTGAGGCTACTATAACAATTGTCAGCCTTGGATGACATATGGAACAAACTAACATCAGGAGAGATTGTCAATACAAAGAAAGTGATCATTTGATTATTGAGCAAATGCTGCAACATTTTTGCACATCTTTGAGTACTGGATGGTAAAAAATCAATAGAAGCCAACTATGAATTGAGTCTTAATAAACAATATTTCACTAAGCAGGAAGTAAGCCAACAGTTTATCTTTGCACCATTATACTTTCTAAGCTACTTTGCTTAGCATGTTTGCCCAATAAATAACTAGCTATCCCCACGCTACTCCACCTCTATACAACACCTTAGTATGGGCTAGTTCTAGAAAAGGAATTATTCTGTTCAGCAACAAATCATCTGAAGACACACCCAGCTGCTATCCACTTCCAATCTTATCGATTCCAGAAAAGATGGGCTGAAATGTTTTTAAAAAGATGGGGCCACTGAGCTAAGATCAGTCCCATCAGATTTTAGGCAAAATTATCAAATGAGCAAGATACGATTTTGTCTTTCCTACTTCCTTTTAAAAGCCCTCCTCTCCCTCCCCTTTCTCCATACTTCAGGCTAAGGGTTGACTTTCCAAATGGCCTCTATACTATAACACTTGAGGTCTTCTCTAAACCTGGTACCAAATTGCAAATATTTTCTTAACCTTTACTCTCCTTGATCAAAAACTTAATTTCCTGAGCAAAGTCACTTCTTTAAAACTTCATCCAAGACAATCTCAAACATTGTAGGATTACCTTTTCATGCTGTACTAGAAATGCAACTACTTTTATTCCCAGTCTTTCATCAAACCTCTTACCCATCTTTTATTTTCTAGCACCCTGTGCTTCAGCATATTCTTATTATAAAGCAAACCCAAAACAAGCAACCTTTTTTTCCTAGGTGCCTAGCTTATAAAAGAGAAGTGTCACCTGTCATTTTAATCCCCTAATGGAGCAAAGAATTGTAACATCTAGCCTACTCCCACTGCACAGCCTTTCTCTTTGGGAGTGGGAAGAAACATGTATTTGTGCCTCCAGCCCCCTTCTTCCTGGTGAGTTAGGAAGGGAAGAGAATTGAGCATTACTGCAAGAGACTTTGAGGTGGTTCCTCTAAATAAAATAGGGTTATTGTTTCTTTATTCAACAGTAGTCAGGGCTTGAGTATCCTGAATGTGCTCTACTAACAGGTTTATGGATTAGGAGTTGGGCAAATACATAAACCATATCAAAAAGCACTCTTTCTGCCGATACAATAGTCGTCCTCATTGAAAAAGTTAAAAGATAAACATAGAATCCTAACAGCAACCAGTGTTCAGATGGTACAACTATCTTCTCTAACAGGAGAATCCATCCTATCCTCCATCATGAAGGTTCCAGTTTGGATGCTAATGGAGGGAAAGGAATCAAGAATCCCGGCTCCTTCCTCTCAATTATCCATTCCTAAAGGGGCAGAATCTGAAACCACAGACTTTTCTCTCAGTCGTCCACCAAAAAGGATCAGAATACATTGTCAGTTATGAATAGCATTAATCATTTATGCCTATATACAACTACATAACAACGAGTACCATAAAGTATACACCAAAATAATAGCCACTGTGAATTGTCTACCAATTATTAAATACTTCACAAGATGTTATTTCTAATCTTGTCTTAAGAGAAATTATTTACCATTTTCAGATGCAGAAACTGAGGCTCAATGACTGTATGACATTTCTGAGTCGTAGTTAAATGAAGGCAACACGATTTAAATCCATGTTTATCTGGCTTCAGGGTACATATATGTATGTACATGGGATTATAGATCAGTGGATAGATAGAAAGATTATAGATATATAGAGACATGAGAGAAAGTAAGAGAGAGAAAGAGAGAAGTAAACAACGTTGGTGAACCTCTTAGAACAGCCACTAAGAATGGGAAAACACAACATATTTTGGTATGTATTATTCTGAAACTGAATAATAATACTGTTAGATAAATCAGTTACCATTAATTCTCTATGTCTTGAAAAGCAGCTAATCTGTCTGCTTCAGGCATGCAATTGATTTCAACAATAAAGGTATTGGCATTTTCCAAATTATGAACTCTTTTACTTAAAGATACACTAAGAAGAAAAGCAACAAGACAGGTTACCTGTGGAAAATATAAAAAATGCAAATGTTGATTCTCTTCATCTAGGTACTCAGTCAATCAATAACAATATCTAATTGTGTGTCCAATATTTTCCAAATTCTGCCTTGTGTATGCTATAAAAAATAAATAACAACTCTCCAAGCCCATGAGAAATTACCAGTTTTATTCAGGTAACAAGAACATAAACAATTAATTGTTTCATAGAGTGTGCACTAAGAGGTAGAAATCAAATTCTGTGGGATTCTGGGGGAGTTGCAATAAAACTCTTCCTGAGAGTATAGGGAAAATTTTTACCAAATAGGACTTCTGAGATACACACAACTGCATTTTGTTTTAAAAAAAAAAATAGGAGTGAAAACATGTCACAAAAACAGAAAACGTAGAAGATAATTTTCACGTGGACATTAAGCTATCTCGATTCATGACCTTATTACTCAATGACTACTTAGATGCAGCTATCTTCCACCTGACCTGGTCTTTCACTCTTAAACTATTCCAGTCGCTCAACAATCTATTGCCACCATTCTTAAAGCAATACCTTCACCAGTTTCTTCCCTGTTCAAGAGCCTATTTACAAAACAATCACAAGTATTTTTTCCTGTCTTAAGGAAAGCACCAAACTGTGACCCGCTTCCCCACCACAAAATCCTACAACTTCATTTCCTATTTCTACCATCTCGGATATCTTGCAGATATCTTTTTTTCCTCCGTATGTTCTACTATTCCCTAGGTACTGAATCCTTCCCCTTGAACTTTAAGAATGCTGAGGGTTGCCAATCTCAAAATAAAACAAAAAGAATGTTCTCTTCACTCCCACTTTAATATTTAATTCAATATCATTTCATCATGGAAATCTCTGATTCCACATTCTGCATAACAAGACCCCCTGCTATGTGGTTCTATGGCTTCCGTTGTCTTCCTGCCAAACACATACATAATCATTAAATTATTGTGTTATTACTCAATGAATGCTTATATAGTTATACTTCATGTTGTCTGTTTTTATTTACCACTGAAACCCCAAAACCTAGTATAATGACTGGCACAAAATAACACTAACTAGACAATTTGTAAAATACATAATTGACTGTCCAACTGACTGAATAAATGAATCCTACCCCCTGCACACGTTTTGCTGTAATTATGACCCATATCAGTATGTACCAATTTTATTCCACCACCTTAATGCCCTCCTATCCTGTACTTATGACCTCATGGAAAACTGTCCCCAATTTTACTCTATACAAATTATGCAAATCTTTCAAATTTCTACAAAAGTTCTATAAAGCCTTTTATTTTCTTAATATCTTCCATTTCTAATTTATCATATAATTTAAACCTAAGTTGAGTAAAGATAATAGAAGCTTTAATATATTTTGTTTTATTTTCATTAATATTTTTTGATCCATAATCTTTTATAAAATGATAAAAATATCTTTGCATAGCCAATTTTTGCCACAACACAAAATTTTTAAAAGATTTTTATTGTTGAAAATGATGCCAATATTCACACCTAACATCATATTTAATGGTAAAAAGCTGAAGGCTTTTCCTTTAAGATCAGGAACAAGAAAAGGATGCCCACTCTCATCACTTATTTTCAACATAGCACTCGAAGTACTAGCCAGAACAATTAGATAAGAGAAAGAAATAAAAGGCATCAAAATAGGAAATGATGAAGTAAAATCATCTTCATTTGCTGACATGACCTTATATAAAGAAAATCGTAATGACTCCACCAAAAAAACTGCTAGAACTGAAAAACAAATTCAGTAAAGTTACAGGATACATAAATCAACTTACAAAAGTCAGTGGTATGTCTATACACTAACAGCAAAGTGTCTGAAAAAGAAATAAGAAAACAATCTTATTTATAATAGTATCAAAAAATTAAAATATTTAGGACTACATTTAACCAATAAAGTGAAAGATCTCTACACTGAAAACTATAAAACATTGATGACAAATGAAAAGATATCCCATGTTTATAGACTGGAAGAATTAATATTTTTAAAAGGTCCATATTACCCAAAGTGACCTACAGTTTCAATGCAATCCTTATCAAAATCCTAATGTCATTCTTTACAGAAATAGAAAAAACAATTCTTTCTTTCTTTCTTTTTTTTTTTTTTTTTTTTTGAGGCAGAGTCTCACTCTGTCACCCAGACTAGAGTGCAGTGGCATGATCTTGGCTCACTGCAACCTCCACCTCCCAGGTTCAAGTGATTCTCCTGCCTCAGCCTCCCAAGTAGTTGGGACAACAGGTGCGTGCCACCATGCCTGGCTAATTTTTTATATTTTTAGTAGAGACGGAGTTTCACCATGTTGGTCAGGCTGATCTCAAACTCCTGACTTCATGATCTGCCTGTGTTGGCCCCCCAAAGTGTTGGGATTACAGGCGTAAGCCACCACGCTTGGCCCAGAAAAAACAACTATAAAATTTGTATGGAATCACAAAAGACTCCAAATAGCCAAAGCAATGTTGACCAAAAAGGACAAACCTGGAGTCGTCATGCTACAGGATTTCAAAATAATATACAAAGCCATAGTAATCAAAACAGCAAAGCTGCATGATATTGGCATAAAAACAGACACCTCAACTAATGGTATAGGACAGAGAGCACAGAAATAAATCCACATGTCAATAGTCAATTGATTTCTGACAAAGGAACTAGGGACACACAATGAGAAAAAGACTGTCACTTCAATAAATGCTGTTGAGAAAACAGAAGTCCACATACAGAAGAACCAAAAAGGACTCTTATCTCACCCCTAATACAAGAATAAACTCACAATGGATTAAAGACTTAAACATAAGACTGGAAACTGTAAAACTACTAAAAAGTACTTAGGGGAGAGTACCCATGATATTGGTCTGGGCAGAAATTTCTTGGATATGACCCCAAAAGCACAGGCAATAAACGCAAAAATAGACAAATTGGATTGCATCAAACCAAAAAGCTCTGCACAGCAAAGAAAACAATTCAGGGAGTAAAGAGACAACCCACAGATTAGGAGAAAATATTTGCAAATCATATGCTGGATAAGGGGCTAATATCCAAAATATGCAAGGAACTCAAACTACTCAATAACAAGGAAAAAAATAACTTTATCTAAAAATGGGCGAGGAACTTGAATAAACATTTCTCAAAAGAAGACATACAAATGCCTATAATGCTTAACATCTCTAGTCATTAGTAAAATGCAAATTAAAACCACAATGACATATCACTTCGCCCTGTTACGGTGGCTATTATCAAGATGAAAGATAACAAATGTTGTTAGGGATGTGGAAAAAAGGGGAAGACTTTATATTATTGATGCTACTGTAAATTAGTACAGCCACTTTGGAAACTAGTATGGAAGTTCCTCAAAAAAGTAAAAATACAATTACCATATTATCCAGCAATCCCCACTACTGGGTGTAAACACAAAGGAATTAAAATTAGTATGCCAAAGAGATGTCTACACTCCCATATTCATTGCAGCAATATTTATTATAGCCAAGATATGGAAATAACTTTTGTCTATAAACTGATGAATAATTTTAAAGTGTGTATATATATATGTATATACATATATATGTATGTGTATATGTATATACATATATATGTATGTATATATGTATATACATATATGTATGTGTATATGTATATACATATATGTATGTGTATATGTATATACATATATGTATGTGTATATGTATATACATATATATGTATGTGTATATGTATATACATATATGTATGTGTATATGTATATACATATATATGTATGTGTATATGTATATACATATATATGTATGTGTATATGTATATACATATATATGTATGTGTATATGTATATACATATATATGTATGTGTATATGTATATATATATGTATGTGTATATGTATATACATATGTATATGTATATACATATATATATGAAAGAATTTCCTGTTTTTGTAAAGGCTGAAAAGTATTCCATTGTGTGTGTATATATATATATACACATATATATATACATATATATACACACATATATACACTATATATACACATATATATACACACACACACACATATATGTATATATATACACACACACAATGGAATACTTTTCAGCCTTTACAAAAAAAGGAAATTCTGTCATTTGCAACAACATGGATGAACTGAGAGGACATTATGTTAAGTGAAATAAGCCACATACAGAGAGACAAACACTGTATAATCTCACTTATATGTAGAAACTAAAAAAGTTAAACTCATAGACGTAGAGAGGAGGATGGTGGTTACCAGAGGCTGGGAGTTGGGAAGTGAACAGGAAAAGGGGAGATGTTGGTCAGTAAGTACAAAGTTATAGTTAGATAGGAGGAATAAGTTCTGGTGTTCTATTGCACAGGAAGATGACTATAGTTAATAATAATGTAGCAGATATTTCAGAATAGCTAAAAGAGAGAAGTTTAAGTGTTCTCACCACAGAGAAATAATAAATATTTGAGGTAATGGATATGCTAATCACTCTGATTTGATCATTCCACAATGTAAACGTGTCAAAACATCACATTATACCCCATAAATATACACAATTACTATTTGTCAAAAAATTAATTAAAAAATGGTGCCAGTCTTTAATTAAACTAAAAATTCCTTTTTATTTTTGCCATTGACTCTGGGAAATGATCCAAACTGTATTTAATGAGGGTAAGTAATGGATTGCAGATAAGTACTGAAAGATTAGTATGCAGAGACATCCCTAAGGGACCCAAGTAGGTTGGGAAGCTGCTCTCTAGCAGAGAGAATATTGATACTGGGAGAGCAAGGAGATAAGATGGTAACCTAAAAGGGAAAAGTTTAAACAGTCCCCCATCCCCACCCACACTTCCATCAAGGACTGGGGGAGCAGACAGAAATAACAAAGTTGGACTGGTTCTGAGGCTTTCTGGGAGAAACTGAATGGTGAAATAAAAACTTTATGACCAGAGAGGAAAAAGTCAGAGCAGACAGAGCCAAATAGAGGTAGAAATAAAAAGGACATATGGTCACTTCCATGATTAAGCACAAGCAATGTAAGTTCCTAGACATGCTAGGGTTCTGAACAAAAAAGCGAGGTTCATTCAAAGAATGCAAGGAAAACATTAAAGGTTGTGTGTGAGTTCAAAGCATTTACAGGCTGAAGTTTGTGAAGAAGTTTTCAATGTCTGTATGCCTTCTCCCCTTTTCTGCCATTTTAATGTTCGGTATAGATTTTAGATAATGGTTTTTGTAGTTAAGCCAGTTCATGAAACATCGTAGCCTAAAACTAGAGGATCAGGAAACCCAGGAATATTCCATAATGCCATGAATAATTTAAATTTATTGTCTATAACATTAAAATAACAGCTTAAATTAGAACTGATAGTTCTTTTTCTACTTAAATATTCTGACCTAAAGTCCAAAGAAGTGGCTTACATAGCAAAAATCCTCTCCTGTAAAATGTGAAATTTTTAACTTTCAACTACTTGTTATTTAACAGAAACCTAGAGTTGTAAATCTTTATTAAATAGCTGCAGTTAATATTTCAAATATGTAATTCAAAATCCATGGCTTGTGCAGATAAGAATTAAGGGTATGCAAAATATTAGAGAAAAAGAGAGAGAGAAAGCTCACTCACAAAGAGGGAGAAGGAAATACACAGACTTTGAAAGAGGTAAGGAGGAAGATTAGGAAAACAGAGAATTCATTACAAGAGGCAAAGGAGACATAAAATGGAACGTGAAAGAAGAACATAAAGATCAAGATTAAGGGAAAGAATTCTGAGAAGACACGTTCAGGGTAGGGGTGTGGCTGAGACCTGTGTGTGTCACTGGGTTAGTCAAGCTGTCATTCAATGGAGTGGGTGACTCAGAATCATCATCCATTGCCTCTATCTCTTTGAAATGCTAATCAACCATAAGTCTAATATTAATAGCTAGTCCAAGAAGCATAAGATAATTTGAATGGAAAGCTTAAGGCAAAATTACAAAAAAGAAAGAAAGAAAGAAAAGTAAAAGGAGATGTACCTTCAGCCTCTTCTCCTCCTCTCATTTTTTTTTTTTTTTCAATTTGTTGCTGCTGCCTACTTTTGCTTGACACACCTGCCCTTTCTCTGGCTTCTTTCCTGAGTCAGTCTTGCTTGTTTATCTGGCTACTAACACATTCCAAGTAAGATTCTAAGTAAAATTAAAGTGTCTGTATTTCCCAGCAGCATGCATCATTTTTTAAGAAGATACCTTTTAATCTACACAATAAATTGAAGAATAGCATGCACTGGTCCTAGGAGTTAGTAGTGAATAAAGCGCCACTGTCTCAGAACTAGAGCAGAACTCAAAGGAGCCAGTGCCAATGTGGCAGGATGAACATGGAGAACCTGAGCCAGGCAACACATGGCAGGAGGTCTATAAGAAGAAAGATGGCTTGGAGGACTGAGAAAGAATGGGAGCATTGTGTTCACTGCTCCACTCTGTTCATATTGTTTTATAGGATGGTTTCTCCCAGACTTCTCACCTGATGCTTTTGCTGAAAAGTTTATTTGAACAGTCTTGAGATTAAAGTGACTTCTAGGGATAGAAGGCACTAAAAAACCCCAAAACCACACACACAAACACATAAAAATAAATATATGGGCCACTGAAATATTTCTTTTTTTCTAAGTTATTAATTCAAAACAATGGGTGATCAGCCACCATCACACTCACTTTACTTTTTAATATCATAAATGAAACACGGTGTTTGGCACCAAATAGAAGCAAGGAAGAAGAGAAGGAAGCGAGGGAGAGAAGAAACAAAGCAAAATGGATTGCTTATTAAGAATTAGATAAATGAGGCCAGGCGCAGTGGCTCACGCCTGTAATCCCAGCACTTTGGGAGGCTGAGGTGGGCGGATCACAAGGTCAGAAGATCAAGACCATCCTGGCTAACACGGTGAAACCCCGTCTCCACTAAAAATACAAAAAATTAGCCAGGCGTGGTGGCAGGTGCCTGTAGTCCCAGCTGCTCAAGAGGCTGAGGCAGGAGAATGGCTTGAACCTGGGAGGTGGAGCTTGCAGTGAGCTGAGATCGTGCCACTGCACTCCAGCCTGGCTGACAGAGCAAGACTCCTTCTCAAAAAAAAAAAAAAAAAAAATTAGATAAATGATACCATGGCATTTAAAAAACTCCACTTTAGAGACTCTACCCTCAATGGAATAAAGTCTATTTGCACATGGAAAGATTACATTTGCCATCTTGCACTTGTGAAACTATTTTAGGTGTACATACTGTCAAAGAAGATTACACATTATCCTAGGGATTTTCACCAGTGTGGCATCTTAGGGGATAAAGTATCCCTTTAAATGTATTATTCAAAATGGATACACTTTATATGTGTCTTTATACAAATCTTAGAGTTGGAAAAAAGCATAAACTATAGCCTCCTAGGATTATAATTTGAAATATTCAGGTCTGTCATCAAGAAAGCAGTCTGTACTCTGAGTAGCATTATCTCTATGGCTTCATCATACTGCCAACATTGTATCACTATAGAATATGTCTCAGAAGAGATTATTAACTGACACAAGTAACAATACATGCCAAACACTTCTTATGCATTATTTCAATCCTCAGAACAGTTTTATGAGGTGGGCATTATTTTCTCCCCACTTACACTGAGGAGGAAACTGATATTAGAGAAGTTCAGCTACTTGCCGTTGGTAACAAGCCTAGTTGATGGTGAAGTTCATGGTTTGAACCCAGATCAGCTCTATCTCAGAACTCAGCCTGAGCTGCATCCTAACTGTTTTTCATCTATCTCAGTGTACTACAAATTCTGTTCAACAGGAGCCCCAACCTTTGAAAGAGCTACCTCTGGGGTCACCAGAGAGGATGGAAAGTTGATTGAGCCATGGAGAAACCTTCCTTCTTATACAAAAGCCAAGCAGCTCCACTTCAACACAATTTAAAAGTTTGAGTCCAGATTATAATTTAACTAGAAAAAAAATATTTCTATTGTTGACAGGAGAAAAAAACTTTGAAAACCACTGATCTAGATTTTCAAAACTTGATTATTTTTCCATGATAATCTTAAATTATTGAAGAGCTGCGAGCACCAGAACCATATGGGGTTCATCAAGAACTAAAGAGTACGGAAAAAACACAATTCTACCTCTGCATTAATAGTAAATGAACCTTAGAGACAGCTGATCAATAATTAAAAATGAAAACAAGTGCTCTTTAATTTACTTGCAGGCTACAGCCCAATTCTGAAATAATAGGGAAAAAACCCAAACCCATGCAGATAAACACAGAAAAATAAATATATGGGTCACTGAAATATTTCATTTTTTGTAAAATGGATTTTGTATTTTGGTTGTACTGCACCAAATTTTCACCAGTGAGAGCTACCTTTTCTCCTGATTGAGAATCACTTTCCTTCCTTGACCATGTTTCCCTGCTCCCTTCTTCTTTCCATTGCTCTTCTCTATAAAGGAATGAGAGGTGAGAATAAAAAGAAAGAATATTAATTGGGTTTTTATTAATTCACAGAGAAAGGGTGTTTTCCTCTCACCTAAAATTCTCTAATCAATTATTTTAGTCTGTTTGCTTTAAATACCTGGAAATGTAGTCTTTGGCTTTAGAAGTCCAGGGGTTTTTTTGTACTATTTATTTTATTTTTATTAATTTCAACTTTTATTACGGATTAAAGGATATACATGCAGGTTTGTTACATGGGTAAATTGTGTGTTGTTGAGGCTTGGGATCAAATGACCCTGTCACCCAGGCAGAAAGCATAATATCCAACAGATGGTTCTTCAGCTCATGCCCTCTTCCCTCCCTCCCTCTTCTAGTGGTCCCCAGGGTCTATTGTTCCTATATTTCCTTACATGAGTATTAAGCGCTTAGCCCCTACTTATAAGTGAGGACATGCAGTATTTGGTTTTCTGTTCTTGCATTGGGTCACTTATGATAATGGCCTCCAGCTGTATCCATGTTGGCTGCAGAGGACATGATTTCATTCTTGTTTAAGGCTGCATCATATTCCATGCTGTATATGTACCACATTTTCTTTATCCTATCCTCTGCTGATGGGCTCCTAGGTTGATTCCATGTCTTTGCTATTGTGAATAGCACTGCAATGAACATATGGGTGTATATGTCTTTTTGATATAATTATTTTTCTTTGGGTATATACCCAGTAGTGGATTGCTGAGTCAAATAGTAGATTGAATAAGGAAGAAAGCAAAAACCTGAACAGAACAATAAAAAGTTCACAAATTGAATCAGTAATTTAAAAAACTACAAAACCTACCAACCAAAAGAAGCCCCAGAACAAATGGCTTCACAGCCAAATTCTACCAGACATGCAAGGAGAACTGATATCAATCCTACTAAAGCCCTTTCAAAAAGTCAAGGGGGAGGGGCTTCTCCCTAACTCATCCTACAAATCCAGCATCTTCCTGATACCAAAATCTGGCACAGACACAGTGAAAAAAGGGAACTTCAGGTCAATATCCCTGATGAACATAGATGCAAAAATCCTCAACAGAATACTAGAAAACCAGGTCCAGCAGCACATGAAAAGGTTAATTCACCACAATCAAATAGGCTTTATTCCTGGAATGCAAAGTTGGTTCAACATATGCAAATAAATAAATGTGATTCACCCCATAAACAGAATCAAAACCAAAAACCATATGGTCATCCCAATAGATGCAGAAAAAGCCTTCAATAAAATCCAACATCCCTTCATGAAAAAAAAGAAACCCTCAACAGATTAGGCATTGAAGCAGTCCAGGTTTAAATACCAATTCTGTCACTATGCTTGACTATCCCACTTAATCTGAGATTTCTGAAATTAGACTTCATAATTTGTGGTAAGCAACAAAAGGAATATTGCTTGAAAGTACCTTTATATATCAAGCAAAGATCATTTATTGTTATAATTACTGGGTGAGAAATTTGAAAGTGGTTATTTCAAATGTAAGCGTATATAAAATCAAACTCATCCTAAATTCAGTATTTAAAATATTTCATTATTGCATGTCTAGATGTAGGAAGATGAATTCATTATGCTGTAAAGATTACAATTAAGAAGAAACTTTGTCAGTAGTGCTTATTATTATAGTAACATATGACTTATATTTCATATCAAAAAGTAAAAGTAACATTTATACGTATTATATATAAATTAATATTGGTATTGTCTATTTTAGCTTAAGAAAAAAGAGTCAATAGACTTTTCATCTTTCATTTTTATCTAAAACATTTTCAATAATGAAAAGTTGAAAAAGTTTGCTGTAAAATATTTGTAATATAAATCATATTTATCTCAAACTGTTTCAATTCAAACTCTCTTGCATTAAATTACATTCTACCAACTTAGAGCAAGCTTCCTATCTAATCACATACTGATATGGTTTGGCTGTGTCCCCACCCAAATCTCAGCTTGAATTTTATCTTCCAGAATTTCCATGTGTTGTGGGAGGGACTCAGGGAGAGGTAATTGAATCACGGGAGCCGGTCTTACCCATGCTACCTTCGTGATAGTGAATACGTCTCATGAAATCTGATGGGTTTATTAGGGGTTTCTGCTTTTGCTTCTTCCTTATTTTTCTCTTGCCACTACTATGTAAGAAGTGTCTTTCACCTCCCACCATGATTCTGAGGCCTCCACAGCCATGTGGAACTGTAAGTCTAAATAAACTTATTTTCCTTCCCAGTCTTGGTTATGTCTTTATAAGCAGTGTGAAAAAGGACTAATACAGTAAATTGGTACCAGTAGAGTGGGGTGTTGCTGAAAAGATATCTGAAAATGTGGAAGTGACTTTGGAACTGGGTAACAGGCAGAGGTTGGAACAGTTTGAAGGGCTCAGAAGAAGACAGGAAAATGTGGGAAAATTTGGAACTTCCTAGAGACTTCTTAAATGGCTTTGCCCAAAATGCTGATAGCAATATGGACAATAAAATTCAGGCTGAGGTGGTCTCAGATGGAGATGAGGAATTTGTTGGGAACTGGAGCAAAGGTGACTCTTGTTATGTTTTAACAAAAAGACTGGTGGCATTTTGCCCCTCCCCTAGAGATTTGTGGAACTTTGAACCTAAAAGGGATGATTTAGGGTATCTGATGGAAGAAATTTCTAAGGCAGCAAACTGTTCAAGAGGTGACTTGGGTGTTGTTAAAGGCATTCAGTTTTATAAGGGAAGCAGAGCATAAAAGTTTGGAAAATTTGCAGCCTGACTATGCAATAGAAAAGAAAAACCCATTTTCTGGGGAGAAATTCAAGCCGGCTGCAGAAATTTGCATAAGTAGCAAGGAGTCTAATGTTAATCCCCAAAACCATGGAGAAAATGTCTCCAGGCCACATCAGAGACCTTCACAGCAGCCCCTCCCATCACAGGCCTGGAGGCTTAGGAAGAAAGGGTAGTTTTGTGGACCAGGCCCGGGTTCCCTATGCTGTGTGTAGCCTAGGTACTTGGTGCCCTGTGTCCCAGCCACTCCAGCCTTGGCTGAAAGGAGCCAACAAACAGCTCAGGCTGTGGCTTCAGAGGGTGGAATCCCCAAGCTTTGGCAACTTCCACTTGATGTTGAGCCCAGAGATGCACAGAATTCAAGAACTGAGGTTTGGGAACCTCCACCTAGATTTCAGAAGATGTATGAAAATGCACGCATGCCCAGGCAAAAGTTTTCTGCAGAGGCGGCGCCCTCATGGAGAACCTCTGCTAGGGCAATGCAGAAGGGAAATGTGGGGTTGGAGCCCCCACACAGAGTCCCTACTGGGACATTGTCTAGTGGAGCTGTGAGAAGAGGGCCACCATCCTCCAGACCCCAGAATGGTAGATCCACCGATAGCTTGCACCATGTGCCTGGAAAAGCCGCAGATACTCAACACCCACCTGTGAAAGCAGCCAGGAGGGAAGACTGTACCCTGCAAAGCCACGGGGGCAAAGCTGCCTAAGACCGTGGGAACCCACCCCTTGCATCAGAGTGACCTGGATGTGAGACATAAAGTCAGGGATCGTTTTGGAGCTTTAAAATTTTACTGCCCCGTTGGATTTTGGACTTGCATAGGCCCTGTAACCCCTTCATTTTGGCCAATCTCTCCCATTTGGAATGTCTATATTTACCCAATGCCTGTACCTCCATTGTATCTAGGAAGCAACTAGCTTGCTTTTGATTTTACAGGCTCATAGGTGGAGGGGACTTGCCTTGTCTCAGATGAGACTTTGGACTGTGGATTTTTGGGTTAATGCTGTCACGAGTTAAGACTTCGGGGGATTGTTGGGAAGGCATGTTTGGTTTTGAAATGTGAGGACATGAGATTTGGTGGGGCCAGGCACAGAATGATATGGTTTGGCTGTGTCTGAATCCAAATCTCAACTTGAATTGTATCTCCCACAATTTCCACATGTTGTGGGAGGGACCCAGGGGGAGGTAATTAACTCATGGAGGCCAGTCTTTCCTGTGTTACTCTTGTGATAGGGAATAAGTTTCACAAGATCTGATGGGTTTATCGGGGGTTTCTGTTTTTGCTTCTTCCTCATTTTTCTCTTGTTGCTGCCATGTAAGAAGTGCCTTTTGCCTCCAGCCATGATTCTGAGGCCTCTGCAGCCATTTGGTAAGTCCAATTAAACCTCTTCTCCTTCCCAGTCTCAGATATGTCTTTATCAGCAGCATGAAACAGATTAATACACGTATTTTTAGATTTTAGTAGATTATAATATTAAAAAGTAAAATACATTAAAGCTAACAGGTAAAACAAAGGCCAAGAATTTGAATATGCACTTTCACAGTAACACTGGCACAAACTAATAGGATTATTCAAAACAAATCTTAGTTTGCAGCTGTTAAGAAAAACAAGTTTACTGAGCCATGTATTGTAGAATAGTCCTTTGCAGGCATATGTTATGACATTGCAAGGTGACGCACACACCCTCCCTCAGGATGCTATAATTGGTTGGTTTGTTGAGGTGAAGAACACGCATTTGTGTTATGAGGATATACTTTCATCTATTTCGCTTTGTGACCAAAGTCTGAAATAAAGCTTACAGAAATTGAAGTGGAGTCTGGCAATGAGAATAACAGTTAATACTTAGTGAGCACACACTATATACCAGGCACATTGCTGAGTGCTTTATATGAATATCAGTAATAGCAACCACATAGTAGTTATTATGTGCTAGTCCTAAGCACTTTTTATATATTAACCTGTGGTATTCTCACAACAAACCCATAAATTAAGTGTTATTATTACCTCATTTTACAAATCAGACAACAAAACATAAAGATTAAATGCTTTTGTCCTGTTACCATAGGTAGCAGAACAGGGATATATACCCAAAGTATCTGACTTCAAGCCTGAGAGCTTAATCCCGAAGCTATGCTGCCATGATATAGCCTCACCTAATTAGGGCCAGATGGGGATAATAGAGGACATGAGGCACAATGTTAGCTAGACATAGAAAGGGACCATTGACATGAAAAGTCTAGTATAAGTTTTATTCTGAGTGAGACTAATCATTTACCCACGATCGAAAGCCAGGGTGGGTCAAAGCTGAAAGTGTAGGCATGAGTCCTGACCATGACTTCTACTGTAATAGGATGTTAACCTCTTGAGGAAACACTGTCATTCATGCTTCAAGGGCATTTCCTAGATTTGTAAAAGTGAAAAACTGAACTTGTATGTACACTTTCATTTATAAAGCAACATTGCCCAAATGTTGCAGATACTTACATTTTTATTTGAAGTTGTAAGTCTGACTAAGGATCAAGAAAACAATAAAACATGTCATTGACCAGAAAAATAATTATATTATTAAAGGTTTATATTCTGAGACATATACATTTGATGAAATTCTTAAAAATTGAAACTAAAAACTAAATTATGAAAATGGACTGGCCATCTTAAGTTTGACACTTAATACTCTAACATTTTTCAGAGCTCACAACTAAACTTAAAGCACAAACCTCTGTGGTTGTTAGCGGGCCTAAATTTTTACTGTACCTAAGTACATGGGATAATTTGCTTGCTGGATATTACAGAGAATCAAAATAATTTGGTAAACAATTAGTCATGAAATGGGGAACGGGGTTAAGTTTAAAGTTGGGGGCCTGGGACACCCAGAGGATGGTGACACCATACACAGAATTAGGAAACTCACATGGAAACATTAGTCTGGGAAGAAATTATGAGTTCAGTTTCAAGCTAAACCTGTGGTGTGGTAATCCAAATTGGCATAGCGGACAATAGGTAAGAACAGTATGAAGTCATTATTTTCTTTCTTTTTTTTTTCTATTTCATACATTTTGCCTCTGTCATTGTGTTACTGGAAAATATTTATTTTTAATGGGATCCCAGATTTATACTCTATGAGATATTCCAACTGGGTTATTAGGCTTGTAAAGAGATAAGGAATTTAGCTTACTTGACAGTTTCGAACTTCTCCTTTTTATGCATCTTTACAGCGCTTTTTTTCTATAGTACTTTTATATTAAAAGTACAAAGCTTTCATATAAATTGTTTTTCATAAATTACTTCTATCACATCTTTCCTTGAAGTACTCTGTTTCTTAATATTGTCTCAAAGCCTATTTTTTGAAAAACTTGGTGAGTTCTAATATGCTCTTAAGCCAAATCTTAAATGCTACCATATTGTGATCACTTGACTCCAGTTGGGAAAACAACTAAGATGTAATGGACAACTAAAATGCTGGTTTTCTAGAAAGGCAGTATATTTAAATAACTATACTTGTGGGTTATATAGGGCACTGTATAAACTATTAAAATATATAGCTATATATACTTGTGTTAAATCTTTAAAAACATCTATTTAGTTCATATATATAATACTTCAGATAAGTAATTCATATTTATAATTTGAAAATACATACATAAACATTGTATTTGCCTCTTTTTTACACTGATAGGCTATGAAGTAAAATACATCACCATTCTAGAGGATATTAGGATATTAAAATGCTCATCTCGCATCCTTCACTTACCAAGGTATACACCAACTTTACCTATATATCAAGAGTTTACCATTATTTAATGGTGAAAAAGATTCATCTATCCATCTATTTACCGATCCAAAAAAAATTTATTAAGAATCTGCCTTCTCATAGAAGACAATATTATATTCGTGTTTATAAAGTTATCATTTGTAGGGCTCAGAAAATTCCTTGCATATATTATATGACCTGTACATTTTGTTGAATAAATGTATTAATTGATACAGTTGGTGTAGCTTCTTTGGAAAGAAACTGGAAAAATCTATTTAAAGTTATAGGGACAAATTCTAGTTAATGCAATACCTTTCTAAGTGTTGGTCAACAGCAGAATGGCTTCCTTGGGGGTAGCAAGCTTTCCATATCTGAAAACGTTCAGACAGAACCTAGTGATCACAGAAGTGATGCAAGTTGGATGGCTATCTGATTGAGTAAGGGATAAATGAGATGATCTCTGAAGCACTTCCAACTCTAAGGTATTGTGATGCTAGATTAATGTTTTTTAGAGATATTCTGAAAATAACTTGGTAAGAGACCTACTGAATACTATCAAAAATAGTGTTTATCTATTATTTGCACCCATTATTGATTGTTTTTCCATCCTCTAGGACTTCTTGCAAGTATAAGCAACGCTACTTCACATTAATGGAGGATACTTGTATGGACAGTCTCTCAGAATGGAGAACACCAAAGTCAAGAGGCTGGCTGGAATATGAAAAGTAGCAGGTAGGCAGCACAAAATGTAAAAAATAAACTCAGCCTGAAACAAGTCACATTATTAATTATCAAAATATGTATAACTAAGATCAGTATGTAGTATTTTTTTTTCTTTTTCTTTCTGAGGCTGTTTTCCTGAGTTCAACTCTCCACTTGAGACACATACAGTAGTGAAGTACTAATAAAAGAAACAAAATAATAACTGAAATCAAGAGACAGATCTCCATACAGTGCCCTAATAGCCCTACCCAACACAGATTCCTAAGGCTTTATCTCCTAAACATTATTATTAAGTTTACAATGTATCTTATTACTCTTTTTACTACATAAATGGTAGTTGATCTAATGTTGGTTCCTGCTTTCATGGTTCTTTTCTCCCTCGGGTGGATTATAGGCTAATTAAAAATAAAGATTTTGCCTTGTAATTGTCTTCAATTGAAATCAATAGAATGTTGCTGTTAACCATTTCCTTCACCTGGAATTCCCTCTTCCACCTGAATGCTTTCTTTACTATAGGGTCAGCTATTGCATGGAGCTTTTCACTTGTTCCATAGTCCTCAGAAACAACTTCCTTCTCTGAACTCTTACTGTGTTTATTGTCTCTGCCACTAATTGGAGCTGAGCATATGCTACCTTGTTCTTGGCAATACTTCTTTTGTCTGTGCCAAAAAATGCTCTTTCCCCTGGAGACAAAGTGTGCCAACATTGTGAACTGATAAGCCTATCTATCCTCCTTAGTGCATAGGAAACTTTGAGGAACCCAAAAATATTGCCTATGATCTGGTGTGAAGGCCAAAAGGTTTTAACAGGATGTCAATAATGTCTTAGTACCACACAGCCTAACACAGCAAATTGAAGTACAGCTGCATTAACTACCTTTTAGATCCACCAGGACGTCAGAGCCTATAAAGTATGCCTAAAGGTAAGACAACAAAAAGCCTCAGTAGCACCTTAACAAATCAAAGATAGAGGCTATTGGGAGCTCTCCAAGGTACCAAGAGATTGTCACCATTTACAATCCCCATGCAATCAATGGTAAGAGTCCAAGACTAAACCAGGAAGAAGTTGAATCCCTGAATAGATCAATAACAGGTTCTGAAATTGAGGCAATAATTAATAGCCTACCAACAAAAAAAGTCCAGGACCAGATGGATTCACAGCCGAATTCCACCAGAGGTGCAAAGAGGAGCTGGTACCATTCCTTCTGAAACTATTCCAATCAATAGAAAAAGAGGGAATCCTCCCTAATTCATTTTATGAGGCCAGCATCATCCTGATACCAAAGTCTGGCATAGACACAACAAAAAGAGAGAATTTTAGATCAATATCCCTGATGAACATTGATGCAAAAATCCTCAATAAAATACTGGCAAACCGAATCCAGCAGCACATCAAAAAGCTTATCCACCACAGTCAAGTTGGCTTCATCCATGGGATGCAAGGCTAGTTCAACATATGCAAATCAATAAACGTAATCCAACATATAAATAGAACCAAAGACAAAAACCACGTGATTATCTCAATAGATGCAGAAAAGGCCTTCGACAAAATTCAACAGCCCTACATGCTAAAAACTCCAAATAAATTAGGTACTGATGGGACATATCTCAAAATAATAAGAGCTATTTATGACAAACCCACAGCCAATATCATACTGAATGGGCACAAACTGCAAGCATTCCCTTTGAAAACTGGCACAAGACAGGGATGCCCTCTCTCACCACTCCTATTCAACATAGTGTTGGAAGTTCTGGCCAGGGCAATCAGGCAAGAGAAAGAAATACAGGGTATTCAATTAGGAAAAGAGGAAGTCAAATTGTCCCTGTTTGCAGATGATATGATTGTATATTTAGAAAACCCCATCGTCTCAGGCCAAAATCTCCTAAAGCTGATAAGCAACTTCAGCAACATCTCATGATACAAAATCAATATGCAAAAATCACAAGCATTCCTATACACCAATAACAGACAGAGAGCCAAATCATGAGTGAACTCCCATTCACAATTGCTTCAAAGAGAATAAAATACCTAGGAATCCAGCTTACAAGGGATGTGAAGGACCTCTTCAAGGAGAACTACTAACCACTGCTCAACAAAATAAAAGAGGACCAAAACAAATGGAAAAACATTCCATGTTCATGGATAGGAAGTATCAATATTGTGAAAATGGCCATATTGCCCAAGGTAATTTATAGATTCAATGCCATCCCCATCAAGCTACCACTGACTTTCTTCACAGAATTGGAAAAAACTACTTTAAAGTTCATATGGAACCAAAAAAGAGCCCACATTGCCAAGACAATTCTAAGCCAAAAGAACAAAGCTGGAGGCATCACACTACCTGACTTCAAACTATACTACAAGGCTACAGTAACCAAAATAGCATGGTACTGGTACCAAAACAGAGATATAGACCAATGGAACAGAACAGAGCCCTCAGAAATAATACCATACATCTACAACCATCTGATCTTTGACAAACATGACAAAAACAAGAAATGGGGAAAGGATTCCCTATTTAATAAATGGTGCTGGGAAAACTGGCTAGCCATATATAGAAAGCTGAAACTGGATCACTTCCTTACATCTTATACAAAAATTAATTCAAGATGGATTAAAGACTTGAATGTTAGACCTAAAACCATAAAAACCCTAGAAGAAAACCTAGGCAACATCATTCAGGACATAGGCATGGGCAAGGACTTCATGACTAAAACACCAAAAGCAATGGCAACAAAAGCCAAAATTGACAAATGGGATCTCATTAAACTAAAGAGCTTCTGCACAGCAAAAGAAACTACCATCAGAGTGAACAGGCAACTTACTGAACGGGAGAAAATTTTTGCAATCTACTCATCTGACAAAAGGCTAATATCCAGAATCTACCAAGAACTTAAACAAATTTACAAGAAAAAATCAAACAACCCCATCAAAAAGTGGGCAAAGGATATGAACAGACAATTCTCAAAGGAAGACATTTATGCAGCCAACAGACACATGAAAAAATGCTCATCATCACTGGCCATCAGAGAAATGCAAATCAAAACCACAATGAGATACCATCTCACACTAGTTAGAATGGCGATCATTAAAAAGTCAGGAAACAACAGGTGCTGGAGAGGATGTGGAGAAACAGGAATGCTTTTACACTGTTGGTGGGACTGTAAACTAGTTCAACCATTGTGGAAGACAGTGTGGCAATTCCTCAAGGATCTAGAACTAGAAATACCATTTGACCCAGTCATCCCATTACTGGGCATATACCCAAAGGATTATAAATTATACTGCTATAAAGACACATGCACACTTACGTTTATTGTGGCACTATTCACAATAGCAAAGTCTTGGAACCAACCCAAATGTCCATCAATGATAGACTGGATTAAGAAAATGTGGCACATATACACCATAGAATACTATGTAGCCATAAAAAAGGATGAGTTCATGTCCTTTGTAGGGACATGGATGAAGCTGGAAACCATCATTCTCAGCAAACTATCACAAGGACAGAAAACCAAACACCACATGTTCTGACTCATAGGTGGGAATTGAACAATGAGAACACTTGGACACAGGGTGGGGAACTTCACACACCAGGGCCTGTCCATGGGGTGGGGGGAGGGAGGAGGGATAGCATTAGGAGATATACCTAATGTAAATGATGAGTTATCAGGTGCAGCACACCAACATGGCACATGTATACATATGTAACAAGCCTGCACGTTGTGCACATGTACCCTAGAGCTTAAAGTATATTAAAAAAAAAAAAAAGAGTTCAAAGTGTTCTTTAAGTAATGGTATATACCAGGAATCCTACCTTCCTAACGTTCACTATTTTTATGCCAGACACCTGCCTTAATTGGAATCCTACTGTACCTGACCTGTTCTTATACCAGGCCTAGCTACACTGTTGACCAGCAACAGAATTTCCTGGACAAATTTCAAATAGGCATTATAAAAATATAGATGTCTACTTTCCTCAACAGTAATGCAAACTTTTGAAAGAAAAATTGTGCCTATATGTATCAATATATGCTTGTCGATAGTGACTATTTTTCTTTGACTTCTATGTACACAGTCTTGTACAGATCTCTGTCATGAGTAACCATCCAGTGAATTCTTGTTGACTGGCAGACCTAAATGAAGAATCCAAGCCTGAGGCTTGAATGATGTCTACAAATGAACAAGAGATGTACATTTAGTTCCTGTAGCTCTCTGAGAGTATTGTTTACTCAACTAGTTCCTCAAACTGGATCTGAACAGATTTCCAGATCAGATTTAGGTTAGCACTATAAAGTGTGATTAAACAACAAAAGAATATTGTTAGATGATATTAAAATCTAATCCTTTCTGTTTCTGACTGCAAGGGAACTCTTATGGGATACTGATGTGAAATGACTGGGCAAAGAATGTGAGCCATTAAAAATAATTTTCTAGTCCGGGCACGGTGGCTCGTGCCTGTAATCCCAGCACTTTGGGAGGTCGAGGGGGCGGATCACAAGGTCAGGAGATCAAGACCATCCTGCCCAACATGGTGAAACCCTGTCTTTGCTGAAAATACAAAAATGAGCTGGGTATTTCAGTGCGCACCTGTAGTCCCAGCTACTCAGGAGGCAGAGGCAGGAGAATTGCTTGAACCCGGGAGATGGAGGCTGCAGTGAGCCAAGATCACACCACTGCACTCCAGCCTGGGTGACAGAGCAAGACTCCATCTCAAAAAAAAAAAAAAAAAAAAAAAGAAGAAGAAGAAGACAATAATAATAATTTTCTAAATATTATATTTGCTAGAACATTCCATCAATTTGCATGGGACATTTAAATAGCTCTATGTGAACTATCGACTTGTTCTAAAAATTACTTTTTAAATAAATTAAGCTTCAGTTCCTTAATTGATTATTTGTAGGCGAAAAGAAGCACCAATATCTTTTGTTATTATTGCAATAATATAAAAATAAAACATGCAGCAGACTACTGGCCCCAGGCACTGCCACTGAAAGTTTTCATCAGTATTAACCAGGTCATTAAAACTATATGTCATCATATCAGGATGAATTTAAATGTGAAAACGGTGAGAAAGAACTCCAGCCATTTATTTAAGTGCATAATTAACCCAAAAGCAGCAAAAAGTAAGATATAACGTATTTCTTTCTATAGGTAGTTTTATCATTATAAAATATAAAATTATGGTAGTTATTATATCTTGTAGTATTTTATCCTCAGGTCAGAGTCTGTATCACAGAACCTTTTAATTATTGTAATACACACATATTATCTGCCTTAACACATTCTTTAGATCACATTCTTTGCGCATAGTTGATATTGGTTGGATAAATATATAAAAGGCATACACCACTAACTTAAGATTGTATCCACAGACATTCTTATAAAATGGTGTTATTTTCAGTCTCATAATGCTACTTGTTTCCAAATCCTACCCTTAAACTGAATTATTTGAAGAATCATTTAAGCTGTTAATTGTCACTGTCAAACAGTTTCTAGGTGCTCAGATATTTTGATATAAGATATTAAAATATTAACCTCATATTGGAATTGTCCTTTGATATTTCTGTTGTATCTACACAAAGCACAATATTAAAATACTTAATCTTAAAATTTATTCAAGCAGAATCTACTGTATTATAAAAGTCAAAACCACATACTCTTTTTTTATTTTATTTTATTTATTTTTTGTGAGACAGAGTCTCACTCTGTCGCCCAGGCTGGAGTGCAGTGGCACGATCTCGGCTCACTGCAAGCTCCACCACCTGGGTTCACGCCATTCTCCTGCCTCAGCCTCCCGACTAGCTGGGACTACAGGCGCCTGCCACCACCATGCCCAGCTAATTTTTTGTATTTTTGGTAGAGACGGGGTTTCACGGTGTTAGCCAGGATGGTCTCGATCTCCTAACCTCGTGATCCACCCGCATTAGCCTCCGTAAGTGCTGGGATTACAGGTGTGAGCCACCACACCCGGCCTAAAACCACATGCTCTTTAGATGGAAACGTCTGTCTTCCTTTTGCTGAAACAGTTAAATACATCCTGTTACAAGAGTAACACTAAAAGAAAAAAATAACTTCTACTTCTAAAACTCTATGATCCATGCAGAGCTATATAACATATAGCCAGTTACCCAGGTGTCAATCTGTAAGTGGTTTCAAAATGTAACTGAAATAAATGGTGCCAGTTAATTCCAACTTCCACATACAACTCAGTAAATAATCGGTGAGGTATAAATTGTTCTTGGAAAGCACCCTTGAATACTTGAATATATATATATATTTTAAAAAATCTCACTAATACTGGATTATCATCATTAAGATTTCTGTATCTCACAAATAGTTGTAGTCAGGGAATAATCACTAGTTGCTCTCAGCTGAGTTTCTAATCTCAAGATATGCATGGCATAGGGACTTATTCCAGGAATAAATGACTTGTTTTATTTAAAAATATTCTGGTTCCCAAAGTCACAAATGAAGCTATTAAAGCAAGAAAATCTGTAGACATATGGGAAACATTTTGCTTTTTCTACAATATTTACCAACCTAGAACTAAGAAAGTTGAATTAGCAAGAAAATATGATCCTATATACAATTTTGACCCAAAACCAGTTGTCTACCACCACCACTGAATACATGCAGAATAAACTGAAAGGCTCTTGGCTTATAGAAATGCTAAATAAACCCTGACTGTCATAACTACATGTTGTATTTTGGCTTTTTATCTAGGTAGCTTTTTAAATTTTTAAACACATCAATATTGAACAAATTATAGGCTGGATATGATCCTCTTCTTCCAATCTTATTTTATTATCTCATTAATTGATATATAAATTGATAGGGAAATTCAGCAAACATTTACTAAAGGCCTTATATATATGCAGCAGAATGAGAGATACTGGTTACACAAACACAATAAATTCTCTGCTCTCAAATGTTTGCTCTAATATTCAACAGTCTGAAAGAAGACATCAAGTATGTAAATCCAAAAAAAGGCAAAGAATTGCTTATATAGGCACAATCAAAATTCCAGAGAACTACCCTCCAGCCCTCCTGTTCCAACCCTAATGCTCCCTATTCTAGCCTAGTTCTGCTCCTTATCCCACCCACACTCTGTCATTTTCTCTGCAAGAATGGCCAAAGAGCCCATACTCTTCTCCTTCAGTAGGTGCCCTACATATTCTTCTCCCTTAGAAAACCCATCCCTAAACACCTCCTCCAACGCAAGTCTGACTTGGCGTTGAAAGCAGGCTGCATCCTTTTGCTCCTTATCCACTTATGGCTGACTCAAAAGCAAGCATTGAAGCCCTTTTCGTTATAAGTGCTCAATTCTTAGAAAATTAGAAGATAAATACATAAAATATAAGAAGTTTAGGAAACCTACAACGTTGATGATTATGATTATTTTTTCTTATGATATTTTGCATTTCTTATCTCTCATATATTGCATATATTGCATATATTATATATTGCATATATTGCATATATTATATATTGCATATATTCTTATCTCTCATATATTGCATATATTGCATATTGCATATATATTGCATATATAAGACATTTCCTTATCTTTCACACTTTTTAGATGTTCCCTGCATTTTTCCTTTCACTGACTGGATTACACTTGATATCATGGTTGACAATTGTAACTAAATTATTATTTGTATAATTTTTATCTCCAATATATACTCTTCCTTAAACTGAAGAAGGTTACATTGAAGAGGATGATGTGGATGTTAAAGTTTGACAGCTGAATAATGGTGTCAAAGATAATCCAGGCAGCAAGAAAGAAGTATGTGCCATAGCAGAAAAGCAGTATGTGGAATACAGTAGGCACTTGATATATATTTATCAAACAAATGATGAGTTAATGAATGAACTCAAACTTCACTTCTTCTTTTAAATTGTCCCTAACCTTTGAGACTGAATTAATAAGTCTCTTTCTGTGCTTCTGTAAAGCCATCACAACAATAATAGCTAAGTTATTCAGTGGTTATTATGTCTCAGGTGCTGCTTTAAAGGTATTAACTCACTTAATCCTCACAACAACTCCATGAAGTAACTGCAATAAATATCTCATTTTATAGATGGAGATACTCAGACACAGAGAGGTTTAATAACTTTCCCAAGGTCACATAGTCAATAATTAGAAGAGTTCTATCCAACTATCCAATCCATAAATGCACACCACGAGCTCCTAAACATAAGCATTTTGTCTTACGAATCTCAATTTCTCTAGTGCCTAGCCCTATAATGGTGCCTAGAATATAGAAAATTATTAGCAGTTTTTGAAAAGTGAATAAATACTTAAACAGTAATTGATAACATGAACCAACCATGCAATACAAAACCAATGCTTTACACACCTGCCAATTTCAGGTGTCCAAGGTTGAGAGAAACTCCCCTTATACCAGGAGAAGTTCTAATCAAACACCCCCCACCTTTTCCTCTGGAAAAAGAAACATTAATTTGATTTCAGCAGTTGCATCATACTTCTGTTATCCTCAGTAACTCAGAGCATCAGCCTCACTGGCCTTATTTCTATTTCTTGAACATGCCAAGTTTATTCTTACCTTAAGATCTTTGCACTGTAATTTTCTGTTTTTTTTTTTTCTTGTGGAAATACTCTTCTTCCAAATGTTCTCATGGCTTGAGGCTTTTAGCCAGTCAGGTCTCAGCTCAAGCATGACCTCTGCAATGAAGTTTCCCTGACCATAAACACCCAATATAAAATTACCTTGGGCTGAAGTCATGTACTCCAGCTCAGTTCAGCAGAGAGCCAAGCTCTGGAATTTTGAACACAAGCCTGGGTGTTATAAATTAACTATTTATTATAAAGTAACTAATTTCATGTTTATATTGTCAATTGGGCATCTTTCTCCTGTAAGTAGCTCAGAAGTAGGAGGAGCAGCCAGGCCAAGACAATCTCTAGGCATTTATGTAATCCTTGATTATTGTATAGTCTAATAGAACTCCAATTCTTACGATCAATCCTACAATTATTTACTTGTTTTCTTACAGAAAAGAGAAAATGAATTCATAAATGGACAAAATTATGGTGAAAGAAAGTGAGAAGAACAGTCTTGAAGGCAAAAGTTAAGCGCAAAATAGCATTCTGTTGTTAAAACCTAATTGGATGTATACGAAATTCAGGTATCTTTAAAAAACCAACTACCAAGTAGTCAATAATTGGACACTTAGGTAGTCACCTGTGCAATGATCATCAAGCCCTCAAATGGCAAAAAAAGGAGATTCCGGAGATTCCCCAATTTTCCAGTCCTACAACATAACCTGTACTTCACTATACTCTAGGCCAGGGTTCCTCAACCTCAGCACTACTGACATTTGAAGCCAGATACTTCTTTGCTTTAGGGAGCTGTCCTGTTTATTGTAGGGTATTTAGCAACATTCGTAACCTCTACTCACTAGATTCCAGTAACAACTACTACCCCCACTCCCACCCCAAGATGTGACAACCAAAAATGTCCCCACCTACTGCTAAATGTTCTCGCCAGGAGAAAAGAGCCCCCAGTTGAGAACTTTAGTCATGATTCTTTCTAAATCTATTATGGTTTGGACCAAAGTATGAGAGGAACTCCAGGTTTATAGCTATGTGGTCTGAGTTTTCCTTAAATCTGTATGTTTTTTTTCTTTAACAAATGGTGTTAGGAGAGCTGGATACCAACAAAAGATACTGCAAAAGATACTGGATACTGCAAAAGAAAGCAGTTGGACTCTAATCTTACACGATATGCAAAAATCAACTCAAAATGGATCAAAAACCTAAACACAAGACCCAAACTATAAAACTTCTATAAGGAAACATAGGGGAAAAGGTTCATAACACTAGATTTGATAATGATTTTTTGGCTATGACACCAGAAAGCATAGGCAAAAAAGTGAAAGTAGATAAATTAGGCTACATAAAAATGTAAAAATTCTGTGCATCAGAGAACACAAGAGTATAGTAAAAAGCCAGTCCCCAGAAGGGAGACAATATTTGCAAATCATATATCTGACAATGGGCTAATACCTAGAATATATACAGAATTCCTACAACTCAACAACAACACAGCAAGCCAATTTTAAAACATACAAAGGACTTAGACATTTTCCAGAGAAGATATATAAATGGCCAATAATCACGTGAAAAGCTGCTCAACATCACGAATCATTAGGGAAATACAAATCAAAGCCATGATGATGTGCCATCTGACACCCATTAGGATAACTTCTATCAGAAAAAAATAACAGAAAATAATAAATATTGGTCAGAATGTGGAGAAAGTAGAACTTTTATGCACTGTTGGTGGGAATGTCAAATGATACAGCCATTATGGAAAACAGTATGGGAAATAAATTGAAAATAGAATTATCATATGACTCAGCACTTCCATTTCTGGGTATATACCCCAAAGAAATAAAAGTAGAGTCTCAAAGAGATATTTTTACATCATGTTCATAACAGCATTATTCACAATAGCCAAAAGGCGGAAGCAATCTAAATTTCCATAGGTGGATGAGATATATTTTTTTAAAAAGTGGTGGTTTCTGGGAGCTTAGAGGGAAGAAAAACCGAGGAGTGGTTGCTTAAGTGGTATAGAGTTTTGAAAGATGAAAAGAGTTCTGGAGGCTGGTTGAACAAGAATGTGAATTACGTAACACTACTGAACTGTACACCTAGAAATAGCAAAGATGGTAAGTTTTGGGTTGTGTTTCACCACACTTAAATTTTAAAAAAAAAACTGTATCTGTAAAGAACAATTAGTGAAATAAAGATAGTTCTTCCAGATTTGAAAATGTAGAATCCAAAGCATCATCTTAGAAGTATCTGGGCCTTAAATATAGGTTATCCTTGGATAACGGGATCCATTCACACTTCTGAATGAAAAACAGCCTGTCCACTGGCTACCATTATGATTCACCTTTGGTTCTTCCTTTTTATCAAATGATGGCAAAATCAGTTATCATTTCACTCACTCTTAATTAAACCCTAAGGTAAACAAACATTCACTGAGTACCAATTATGAATCAAGGATGGTGTTGAGGAGAGTTACACAAAGTGTGCAATTCAATTCTGGGAAAGTGATAATAGATCTTTGAAAATCTGATACTGAACACACTCAGTCATAGCACAGTTTCACAGTTAAGACCATGGATTCTTGAGCCAGACCGCCTAGGTTTTAATTCTGGCTCTTCCACTTGCTAGCTGTGGTCTTTTTGCCTTATGCCTCAGTTTCTACATCCTTGGATGGGGATACTAATAGTACCTTATTCATAAAGTTACTGTGAGGACTAAATGAGTTAATATTTGTGAAGTTTAGTTAGAGCATTGCTTGACATATAGTGTTACTTAAGTACATACTCACTAAACAAATCCACATGCACTGCACACCTAACTACATAAAAAGACCTTGCTAGAAGCTGTGAACTTTGCTCAAACTGTGCCCTATAACCTATTATTTAACATGGCAAAAGGAGATTCCTAGTTGTTTGGCTATTTCAAGAAAATGTTCAAGTCCTTGAAAATATCCTCTCCATCTGTGATGACTGAGAACAGATTGTTTAATGAAGAGAAAGTAAGATGACTGCTAAGTTTCCTCGTACTGGGCTCACAATGTGGTTACTCCTCCTGCCCTAGGAGC
Source organism: Pongo pygmaeus (assembly GCF_028885625.2). Classification (NCBI taxonomy): domain Eukaryota; kingdom Metazoa; phylum Chordata; class Mammalia; order Primates; family Hominidae; genus Pongo; species Pongo pygmaeus. The sequence goes on from NC_072373.2 coordinate 164,266,658, forward strand.
TTCAAACTGCACAGAAGGAAGTGGGGTGTGAGCCTGTTATCATGGTGTGCACACTATGATTATTTTCAGAGAGAAATGCACCATTAAACTCAAGTGTTATTCCTAGGTTTAAGACAGAACACAAAAGCAAAAAACAAATCCAAAGTTTTAAAAGTATCTGCTCTATCAAACTAGAGCCATGGATAGAATTACAATGATGCTCTCTGAGTAGGAGCCTGAGCTGCATTACAAATGTGAAATCTTTTATGAGGACCAGATGGAAACATTAAACGCCTAGAGAATTTGAGAACATGTTAAAAGTGAAAATCCCAATCCAAACACAATGACTATGTCTGATGTATGCTACTGCAAAACCAGAAAATATTTAGGACATAAACTCCTTAAAAGATTGTCTTTCACTGAAAAATAAACAAACCCTAGGAGTTCCCAACTGGTGAAAACTTGGCTAAAAAAATGTGGCATGGAAGTTCAGAAAACATCACTTGGACCTGTGTAAAAAGTTATAAGATATAATTCTTGATATTTTTCATTATTATAATACAAAAGGGAAACAATTATAATATCTTGGTCTCAATTAACAACTATTTCTTAACTGAATATGTAGAAAGAAGAGGTTTTAACTAGGCTAACCTAGAAAACTGCATATAAATTCTTTATGTATCCATCAAAAACAAAAAAAGGTCATTTTTCATTTTGCTAATTTCTATTAAACATCTGTTCACATTTTAGAAATATCCTAATTGTCTGACAAATTGTATGTATGTGAGTTTCCTCATAGCCTGAAATTTCAGATGTTACATTATTTTGTCACCCTCTGCCTGCCAATATCCTAGTGGCAAAATAAGGACCAAAATAACTTTGTCCCACCTGTAGTAAAATACAGATGTCTCAGAGGAAAAAAAAAACACTCATTTTTTTAAAACATGTACTTGCCAATTATTTTGCAATATGAATAGGAAATAGTGTCTGTCATCAAAGAGATGAGTCTAATATAATTATTCCTGAAAATTTTCTCTTCTACATAATGCCCTACAAATAAAATTTACCACTGTGATACTCTTTCTTAAAAATATTCATGTTGCTCTTGTTTCATTAGCCTTGCTGTAGCACAGGGTGAAAAGATAGCCATGGTTTTGATTTATGTACTCACTATGCAGTTACTTTATGAGTGTCCTTTTCATTTCCATTGATTCACTAAATATTAATGACAAGCAACTCAAAGAAACATAATTCCAATTCGGGGACTGTTGTGGGGTGGGGGGAGGGGAGAGGGATAGCATTGGGAGATATACCTAATGCTAGATGACGAGTTGGTGGGTGCAGCGCACCAGCATGGCACATGTATACATATGTAACTTACCTGCACGTTGCGCACATGTACCATAGAGCCTAAAGTATAATAATAATAATAATAAAAAGAAAAAAAACGATAAAAAAAGAATAAATATTCACTTATTACTGTCCTACAGTGTTGAAAATTAATCCAGCTTTCCATCCATAGAAATAGAGCTAAATATCACATGCAATATTGTTGAAGCAAGGAGAGAAAGATGATTAATCTTCGTGGGGATGATGAGGCTGAGTATGGCATCACATGATGTCAAAAAGTCTCACAGGAAGAAAATGGAAGAAAGTCAATGAAGTGGGAATTTAGAAAGTCATTGAAAAATTGCAGAGGAATAAGACTGATTACAGAAGGTTAACCTATGAATGTAAAGTGTAGTATTAGATATGGAAAGAAATAAAAATAATATCTACTTAATGCTCATTATATATTATATTATCTGAGTAAATCTTCACAACTATAAAATAAATTAGATAGTATACTAGGTACAATGGGAGGAAGAGACTAGATGACTTATTTTCCTAAGATTCTACAGCTAGTAAACAATGTAATCAAAATATGAATTTAAGTTTTCTTGCTGTTAAGTTCAGTATACTTGCCAAATGCCCCTCTTTCTCTTTATATAGAAAATAATCTCTTATTAAATTTTATATAATATTTTTTAATTTTTAAAATTTATATTTCCAGATAAAATTACCAGTTTGAAAGGCAATAGTTATTTTTACTATTTTATTTATCACATAATATTTTAAATTATCTGCTCACATTTCCCTCTCCCATTCAACATGGGGCCTCAATGCTTAAAACTGGAAGGTACCCAAACAGTCTGCAACTCATTTGTCTATTTATTCACTTATTCATTCAATAAATATATATTAACTACCTACCACGTGCTACCATGTGTTCTAGTTTTGAGGATTTAGAAATGAATAAAATAGACAAAGCTCTTTGTCTTCATGGAGATTATATTCTAATTGGAGAGGGATGAGAGACAGACAATACCAAAGATTAGATGGATAGACAGATAGATAGATAGATAGGTAGACAGATAGACAAAGATACAGATCATATGGATATGAAATAGATGTAGATATGGAAAAATACATATATATGCAGATATATACATCAGGTTCTACAAAGAACCCAAATCAGGGATAATGATGGTAGAAAGGCAAAGATGTGCACTGCTATTTTATATAGATGGTCAAAAAGTCTTCTCCAATTAGATGAATTCAAGACACCACCTGAAATAAGAAAAGCAAAGCCCATACAGATATCTGGAGAAAGTTTTTTCTCAACAACAAGAAAAGGCCGAGGTCTTGATAAGAAATCCTGCTTAGCCTGAGAACCAAGTACAGCAGTGTGGCTGGGATGGTGTGAGGGGAAGGAAAGGAGTTGGAGAAGTAATAGGTTGAGACCAGGGTAGATTTGTAGGCATGGTACATGCACATTGACCCATACTCTGAGTGAAATAGGATGTTGTTAAAGGATTCTGAATAGAGGAATGAAACAACTGATCAGATACTATAAAGGATCACTTGGCAGCTACAAGAGGAATTAATTGTAAAGGGGAAAGAATGAAAGAAGGGAGATCCAGTAAGATGTTAATTTGATAATCCAGGTTTGAGGTAATGGTTACTTGGATCAGAACAGCGACAGCTGGTGCTAAGAAGTGGTGACAGTCTCGCTTCCTTGTGAATGTTGAGCTGATAGGATTTGCTGATGCATTTGAAATGGGAAATATCAGAGAAAAACAGGAATCATGCAAGACTCCAAGATTTCTGACCTGAGTAATTAGAAAAATTGAATTGCATTTTACTGCAATGGAAAAGATTTGGAACATATTACATCAAGGGCGTGGTGTATGGGGGAAAAAGCCATGATGTCAGTTTTGGATATGCTAAGTTTTGGTTGTCAAGAAGGCTGCTGGAGAAAGACACAGACCTAGAGTTCAGAGGAAAAGTCTGGCTAGAGATATAAATTTGGGAAGCATCAGCATACGGATGTTATTTAGATTGAGATACTTGGCCTAGGGAGTTATTATAGGACAAAAATGAAGAGGTCCTCAACCCTCTGGAGCATTCCAATATTTAGACATGAGGGACATGAGGAGGAACCAACTGAGAAAGAGAAGCCCATGGGGAAGGAGAGACATTCAGTGTTCTGGAGGCCAAGTGAAGGAATTGGTCATTAGATTTGGCACATGGAATGTCATAACCTCAGTAAGAACACTTTTAGTGGAAATGTGAGGAGAAAACTTGGTTAGAAGTTTCCAGAAGATGACTGGAGGAGAGGAAACCAGGAGAGCAGTACAATTATTTGGGAGAGTTTTGCTTATAAGGGAGAAATGAAATACAGCAATAGATAGAGGAGTGCCTCAGGTCAAAGAGGGCTTTTTAAAGGGAAATAGCATGTTTGTAAATGGATACCATTTAATAGAATGGAAAACTGATGATACAGGAGACAGCAGGGACAAGTGCAAGAGCAAAGCCCTTGTGGCTGAGTACTGATATAGTGCTATAGTGCAGTACACAGTGAGGGGTGGCCTTAACCAGGTACACAGATAATTCATGTATAGAAACAGGAAAAGCAGGAAACGGGCACAATCAAGCAGGTGGTTGACAATGCTAATGAATGAATGAATGAGTGAATGAATGGTTTGCAAATACAATGACATGCCTGGACATTCAGCCCATCGTCTACGTTCCATGCCTGGAACATACCCTTTCATCCTCCAAAATACTCCCCTTTGTCTCTTCTCTCTAATGTGCCAAATTCTGTAAGTAGAAATTAATTCTTCTAGTTTAATGGTTTATTCTCCCCAAATTAAACACCATGAGTCCATTATGTGTAAGAGAAAATGAATTTTACAAGTCTTCCTGAGAGAAAGCTTTTAATAAGGGGACATGTGAATCCAGTAACCCTGGATGTTTTCCCACAGGAGCTGGGAGTTGGAAGTTGCAAAGGGGATGGGGCAGGTTGTGTAATGATATACCTCTGTATCTATGGATCTTGTCAACATATAAAATGTGTTACTCCAAATCAGAACACATGTACTAAATCTTGCTTTATTTCTTTGTAGCTTGTTTACCTGGTATCAGTTAATTGACCTTCGTGAGTCTCAACTGTCTCATCTGTAAATGCAGATGAAGACTAAATGATATAAGAAACATATGATGTAATTGTTCCATCATTGCCTAATTTTATGTGAAAAAAATTAAAATGCGAATTTGTTTCCCTCTGTCTTAGGAGATATTTCCTACCTGCTCACATCAGCAGACTACCTAGCCTATTGCTAGTACACCAGATTCTCAAGTATAGATCACTATTGATTAATTGCTCAGTATGTCACCATAACAGGGGCAGACTCAAGGCTCACAGCCATTTGGAAAAAGTAGAACCATTGCTCTTCAAACCTGTAGTTTCATAATTAGATCATTTCCACCTGGTAGCAGTGGGCGAGCATTGTATTTTATACTTGTTTTTCATTTGTTTGGTTTTGCAGGGGGGGTTGTTTTGTTTGTTTTTCTTGTTCTGTCACCCAGGCTGAAGTGCAGTGGCATGATCTCGGCTCACTGCAACCTCCACCTCCAGAATTCAAGCAATTCTCCCGCCTCAGCCTCCCAAGTAGCTGAAATTACAGGTGCCTGCCACCACACCTGGCTAATTTTTGCATTTTATTAGAGACGGGGTTTCACCATGTTGGTCAGGCTAGTCTTGAACGCCTGACCTCAAATGATCCCCCTGCCTCAACCTCCCAAAGTGCTGGGATTACAGGCATGAGCCACCATGTCTGGCCCTGTATTTTATACTTTTATATATGTTTTGCAGAGTCAAAGTTTCACTCTGTTGCCCAAGCTAGAGTGCAGTGATGCAATCAGGGTTCACTAAAGCCTAGAATTGCTGGGCTCAAGGATCTTCCCACCTCAGCCTCAAGAGTAGCTTGCACTACAAGCACGTGCCACTATGCCTGGTAAATTTATTATTTTTTTAATTTTTGTAGAGATGGGAGTCTCACTGTATTAGTCTATTCTCACACTGCTGTTAGGAAATACCTGAGACTGGGTAATTTATAAAGGAAAGAGGTTTAATTGACTCACAGTTTCGCATAGCTGAGGAGGCCTCAGGAAACTTACAATCATGGCAGAAGAGGAAGCAAACACGTCCTCCTTCACATGATTGCAGGAAGAAAAGTGCAGAGCAGAGCAGGGAAAAGCCCCTCATAAAATCAACAGATCTGTTGAGAACTCACCCACTATCATGAGAACAGCATGGGGGAACCTCCTCCATGATTCAATTACCTCCCACCAGGTCCCTCCCATGACACATGAAGATTAAGGGAACTATAATTCAAGATGAGATTTGGGTGGAGACAGAGCCAAACCATATCACTCACCATTGTTGCCCAGGCTTGTCTCAAACTTCTGGCCTCAAGCAATCTTCTCGCCTCAGCCTCCCAAGTGGTTGGAATTACAGGTGCAAACCACCATGCCTTGCTATACTGATATACTCTTAACACTTGTATCTATGCAAAATTAATCATTTGACATGCCAAATGACTATATACTCTCCTTATCCAGATTAAAGCTCCTTGATGGCATGGTGCATTATGTTTGCATTATCCAGCAATAAATATCTGTTGGTCGTAATCAATAAAAAATGAAAATACAAGCCACCCATCAGAGTTAACTCACTAAGCGATGTCCATCTGGTGTTTATCCATTGAAAAAGGACTAACATACACAAATGCAGCAATGCTGTAAGAAACCCAAAACAATTATCTTAGCTCTCAGATAACTAAGTACTTGGCAAGTGCATTTTTAGGGTTCGCATAAAATACAAAATTCATTAATGTATTTTAAAGCTAAGACACATTTTTGAAAATCTGATATGCATAAAACTTTTTTAGAAACTTTTTTTCCTTTCTAAATGCTTCTGCCATGTTATTTTGCAGAAAGGCAGAGCATTCTGTGAACACTGGTATTGAATATTCATACTATAATACATAAGGTAAGGGTGGTAGAGCAGGTAATTATTAATCCCACTTGACAGAAAAGCTACCAGCATCAAATGAATGCATATGTGCTCCGTGGGCATTAGGGATTCAGCTGGCATTAAAACTCAAATCCCTTGAACCCCAAGCAAGCACTGTATTCATGAAGATAGCTCCTTCATAATATTCGACTCTGCAAAGCTTTATTCAGATGAAGCAGTTGCTTAATTTAATCTACAATTTCCACACAGGTTCCTAAAAATCTTATTTTTATTAATTTGGACAGACCCAGAAACTTGGCATGATCCTAGTGAAACCCAAAAGTAGTTTACTTTATTTTTCACTGTTACTAAGCTTTGAGCTGATTTGAATAACCACTTTTCAATGACAATTCATTTAAATAGAATCCCTGGCCTTAAAGATATAACTTTTTCCTGCCTTTAAGTTGCCAAGTGACACAATAGCCTGATCAAAGATTATGTGAGAAAGAAAACTTTCTCAAAGGAGAAGCAATAACCTTTATTTTTTTCATCCTTAAATATTCTTTGAAATGACCAAGAAATAAAGAGCAATTTGATTTAAATGTTGTAAAGTTGTCTGAATAAAGGCAACTTTCACTTCATTATATATTGGTTATATGAGCTTGTTATTATCTTTCTGCAGGAAGCATAAAAGTGATATAAAGACCCATGGGGTAGATTAGATTTTAAGGTACCACTTAGTCTGTCTCCTGTCTCCAGTCTCTCACTTACACGGTCCCATAAAGCAGAAATTCTTCCCCGTTTTATAAAATGAATCTGGAGCAATGTGTATGGTATTTGATAATATTTATTAATGGGATGCTCTTTACATATACCCAAATACACCTGCGGCGCTTAAGTCAAGCTCTTTGATTTTTATATTTTAATGATAGAATACCCTTACTTTCTGTACAGTAATCTTTATCTTTCTTTTCCCATGCTTCTCAACCATACTAATTAATATTTGTAAATATTATATAATCATATAAAAGCATATAAGTAGAGAAATAAATGTTATTGTTTTATCTCTTATTTACTGATGAGGAAGTTGATGCTCCCAAAGGTTAAAGGACTACTCCTTCTCCACTCAAAAAATAAATAAATAAATAAACAAATAAACAGTTTGTAAGTGGTGGTGCCAGGATACATGTCTGGATTCTGTCAATCTAGATCCCTAGGTGCTTTTCCACTGCGTCTCATGAATAAACTTTCTGATATAAACAAGTCACTAGGAGGTTAGATCCCACTAAGGAAAACAACTTCAGAGACGTTCTGGCACTTTGAAAAGGCCATTAAATGTTTTTTACGTTAACTTAAAAAAAAAAACAGTGCTTCATTGGTATCTATTAATAGTTTCACTAATGGAGAAAGTATCAAATTCAAGCAGATAACTGGAATTTTAAAGAAAAAAGATTAATCTGTGGTCAAAATCTGCAATTTGGAATGGTCTCTGTGATGAATGAGAGTGATTACACACCATAACACATAAGGATTTATTACTTTTTATTTTATTGTGGTAAGGATAATTAATACGTGCTTTATGATAAAGTCATATTCTATGAAACTAAGTAATATCTAAGTGGTCTAAAAGAATGGATTTAAGATGCACCACATTTGCTCAATGAAAACTGATTTAATTAAACCATGTTATAAAGATCTTTAAGTAGCTTGCATTATGATACATATTATATAAATTTTACACAAAATCATAAGCTCTCAATATATTAGTGAACTAAGGACTGCTTTTATTACCTGCCATTGGCCAGGGATTATACTAACCATCATACACACATTACTTCATTTAATCTTCATAAAGCCCTAATGAAATACAAGTAGAGTTTTTCTAATTTTTCTACTTTTTCTAAGATAGGTTGAATGGTTTGCCCAAAACCAGTGTCTGGTAAAAGATGCAGCTAGAAACCAAATGCTGTGCTTTTTGCATCATATAACCTGTCATCCTAAAGTCTCTATGTCATGTTGGTAAATGAGCATGTGAAAGACACTGTTTTATGGGTGAACTCACACCTGGCTGAGTAGGCTGACAGGTTAAGAAAACAGCCAGGGTTAACCCCATGAAATTGAAATTTGCATATGAATTTCAACAATAGACTCTCAGGAGGAAGTCTTGGGCAGTTAGGACCTTAGCAAGAAAGACTTAGATCCCATAGTTTATTTGTCCAGTCTTCTCTGACCTCTCTTCTGGCCTAAAGAATCCTGATGGTGAGATAAAGAATTCCTGTATAAACTGCTGAGGGAATTACAGCAGAAATAAGCCACAGAAGCATGCTCAGATCCTCTATGCTGCAACAAGTAGTCTCAGCTTATTAAATTTGTAGAGGATCAGAAAGGATGGAAAGGAGACATTTTGAGATAAATAAGTTTGATGACACTGGAATTCTTCCAAGGCATTTGTTCACTGAATTCTATATTGGCTTTTAATATGCGGATCCTGAAATAGACAAGACATCTTCTTATGTTTTGTTTTGTCTTGTTGTTTTTAAGCTTATTGGTACAAGTGGATGGAATGACTTCAAAGTGGTTCTCTTCCTATCTCTTTCACACAGTGAAGATGATAAATGTTTTTTTTAAAAAAATGTATTGATGAGAGCAAAACAAGACAATAAAGTTTCTTATCTGGAATGTAAGCTATTCACACTGGGTCTTCTGATAATTAGTGCGTTTTAGTATAATTTAGCTTGGTTCATTAGGATATGATTATCACATGATAGCAAATGAATGATATTTTGTTTCTTAGTATGCTGAATTGTCACACTGTGGATATTATAAATGTATTTCTTTACTAACCCATATGCACTTTGACTCTTTCAAATTGGCACAGTCCATACACAGTGATGCTTTTCAAAAAATAAAAAAAAACTAGTTCCTGCTTTACCAGCCAACCCTGACAATAATATGCATGTTTGTGTATGTTTAGAGATTTAGTCAGATAATTAAACAGTAACATCTATTAAACAACTTATAATGTTTGAAGTACTGTTCTAAGTACTTTAATACATTATCTCAAGAAATAGGTAACTCACAGTCTAGGGAGATTTTTTTAAATTAAATTAACATTTGAAAATATCTGAACATAAAACTCTTTTCTCCGTTTTGCCAGTTAAAGAATTGAGGTCTAGGACAGTTAAATTAGTTCTAGGATTGATCTAAAGTTTTAAGAGCAAATCAAGGTAAAATACTGATACCCAACCTAGCATTCTCAACTCCAGATGAAGTCACATAAAACAAAGATTCACCATGAAAAATAAATTCAAGACAACATCAAAATTATACAGTGATAGAACCCCATGTTCTACAGTATACTACATTAAAACATTATATAGTGTTTCATATTTATGATAAAATTTTCATAGATTTATTTAAAAAAAAACTTCCCTTCTTGAGGAAGAAAATTTGAATCCTATAGACATCATCTCTTAGAAACCATTTTGAGAAATGAAAACCAATAATTTATCAGCAAGAAAAATCATGTTATGATAGATGCCTTTAACCCTCTACTATATTTTAATAGTTTTTTTTTAAACCAGTGCTACAAATGTATTCATAACTTGTCAATATGTCAGTGTGCTCTTAAGAATTAAAATATTTGCAAAGTTTATTGATACATGACTTGTATAAACAATTTTATTTCACCAAATAGATAAGGATAGCAAATAAAGACATTAAAAGATGTTCGATATTACTAGTCATAAGGGAAACGCAAATTAAAATCACAGTAAGTTACCACTACTTATCTGTTAGAATGACTAAAATTTAAAAAAACTTGACAATACAAAATGCCCTCACACATACAGAATAATAACAACTCTCATATATAGCTAGTAAGACTATAAAGTGGGACATCCATGATGGAAAACAGTTTGGCAGTGTTTTATAAAGTAAAGCATATACTTTAGGCCAGGTGCGGTGGCTCATGCCTGTAATCACAGCATTTTGGGAGGTTGAGGCAGGCAGATTGCTTGAGCCCAGGAGGTCTAGACCAGCCTGGGCAACATGGTGAAAACCTATCTCTACAAAAAATACAAAAATGAACTGGGTGTGGTGGCACGTGCCTGTAGTCCCAGCTACTCAGAAGGCTGAGGCACAAGACTAGTTTGAACCCATGAGGCAGAGGTTGCAGTGAGCCAAGATCATGCCACTGCACTCCAGCCTGGGTGACAGAGCAAGATTCCGTGTCAAAAAAACAAAAACAAATAACAACCAAAAAAGCATATAATTCACAATACAACCCATCAATGCCACTTTAAGATATTTACCCAAGAAAGATTAGAATATATGTTTACCCAGAAAACTATACATGAATGTTTATATCATCTTTATTCATAATAGCCAAAAGACTGGAAATACAAATTTTGATTCAGTTGGTGAACAGATAAACAAATTGTAGTACACCCAATACAAAGGAATACCACTTAATAATAAAAGGGAATAAATTACTAACAAATGCAAAAACATGGATGAATTGTAATAACAGCATGCCTAATATATGGAAACTATTTTAAAATAAATAATATTTTTCTTTTGATCCCAAAACTACTGCTCTCCACCTAAATGTGCTCTCTTCAACATAAAGAAAACATGTATATGATTTTATACACAGAAAGAGACAAAGAGGTAAATAAGTGAAACTACTAACAATTAGTTATCTAGGTAAAAGGTGTTCATTGTACTATTCTTTCAACTTTGAAATTTTAAATGTTCACTACCAGTGATGTCTCCCTGACCCACAGTTGCTTTCATCCTCCTCATTTATCCTGCTGCCATTCCTGGACATATTAGATGAAGATGATTTTAATATTATAAATTATCTGGAAATGTCTGTGACTTTATCAAGCACAACTAAATAGATTTCTTTTCTCCCGCTACTCATTTAACTCTTAAACTGGTGGTTTTCAAGTACTTGGAGATTATGGAATTTGTGTGGGAATCCTCCAAAATTCTCCAAGCATATAATCATCCATGTTGCTTTGTTCTGACCCAGAACCAGGAAACAGATCATCACCACCCTCTTTTTTGAGGAAGCTCCAAATGGTTCCTAGATCACTGATTTTCCAGAAAATACAGTTTGAAAGAAGCACTCTTTGAAGCTACACTATCCTCCATCCCCTGACTTCCAATCTGCATAGTTTGCAATAAAGCTGAGTTTTGAGAGGTATAGTTTGGAAGAGGACAAGCCTGGGTCTGTCAAGGGAGCACATCATCTCATAGGCATTCTCTTTACAAAGGTCTTGAGAAGCAGTCATCTTCATTCTCCCTAAGTTCCAGGAAGAAGCAACCTGAGAAGTTGAGTTATTTTTCATTTCAGCCTAAAGTACACAGTGGTATTCAAACATATTTATGTCAAACAAATTACTACCAGTGACAGAGGTCCCCAACCTCCTAGTTCAGGAAAGAAAAAATGAGACAGAACCAAGTGAACAGTTTCCCTCTCAGTGATGTCTTTTCTAGAGAACAAGGGTTATTAACTTGCAATTTCCTCACTCTGCAAGTCATAGACTTCTTACTTCCAAGTTCCCTGGGGAAATCCTATTAAAAGCTCAAATTGCTGTAGCTGCTACTAGAGTTAATATTGTAAATGTTGCATCAGTGGAAAATATAGATAATTAAGCATTCTAATGTACACTATGTAAACATTTTGAAGGCAAAATAACAAATAGATTCCCCCATACAACACTTCTTCTCAGGCAGTTGGTGAGAGATATGTAGAGCTTTCTTGAGCTGATGCACCAACCGTGCTACTTGATGCATGAAGAATAACCAAATAAATAATTGTACAGTGCTACAGACAAATATTTACTTTACAGCACTACAGACTAGGTAGTATGATTTGTACATGGTGACTTAATTAAATAGGCTACCATGTAAAGCACTTAGGCTCTAGTGAGATATTATAATTAAATCTATATCTGCAATATCATAGAATACAATATAGGAAGCAAGCTGCAGTAGCTCTACTGACAGAAAGAGAGCACAGCTATTGAGAGAGGAATGGAGAAGAATGCTTGTAGAGTAAGTATCAACAAAGCTTCCTTTCCGGTTCCGTCATATCAAGCTATAGGAAAAATGTTCATAGAATAAAGAGCAGGAAACAAACCATATTCATTCTTTATTTTCTTCAACAAGTATTTGTTAAATAACTGCCTTTCTTGTATGCTCTCAGGATATTGAAAACAAGACAGAATCACTGCCCTATGCAATTTAGCAGGGATGGCAGACGATGAAAGGATAAGACAATATAACAAATAAGCATGTCTATAATGTATTTTCTAGTAATAATAAGTACCAAAAAGACAAGGAAGTAAAAGGCGAAAGGGTGCTATTTTAGATAGGGAGGTTGGCAAAGGCCTCTCCAGATAGTGATACCTGGAGATAGTAGAATCCTGAATGGACATTAGAGGAAACCATGTTAACATCCAGGTACTTTTCTTCCAGGCAGAAGAAAACCAAGTGCAAAGGCCAGAAGTGAATACAGGCTTAGTTTGCTGAACAACAAAAAGCAGGCTTACAGGGCTGGAGAACAGGAGAGGAGGTTGGAAGCAGCCTGGGGCCAGATAATGTAGGGCCTGAAAACCATAGTAAGCGTTTGAGATTTTTTTCTAAGAAATCACTTAAATGCTTCTAGCATAATGTTGCAACTGCATTGACAGTGATGTTAGAGAAGGAAGCACTATAAACATCCAAGGAGAAAAACTGAGAGATAACAAAACAGAAAGGAATGGAAAGAGAATGCAAGTGGGATTTAGCAAAATGGGTTTAGCCTTTAGCAGAAAGGCAGCTGGCAAGCTTGCTGGGCCACCTTCCGGCATGTGTCCTGGGGGTTGTCACCATTACTTTGCAAAGCCCTTTTTACAGTAAGTATTTTAAAAATCCAATATATTGAAGACTTGAGGACACTAAAAGGCCAGGAAAACACTATTTATAGATGTACTGATAAAATGCTTGCTCTGATTAAAGCAACAGACTCAGGCTATCAGGCATAGATTTCTACTGCCATTTGATTCAGATTGTGGACTAAGATAATAACTGCCTTTTTTCTTTAACCCACTAGGAGTCTGCACTTAAAGTAAAATACAAGGCATCTCTAGTAAATTAGGACTGAGCTAATAGGTTTTCCTCAGATGCACACATCCTCCTATGCACCTTTGCTGATTGTTTGATGCATGTGGGGGTATTGTACCAGCTAGTACTATCTACAGCATCATGGTGTAAGTGATAAATGCAAGAGACACCAAGTTCACATGCTTTCCTCCCAGTTTCCATAAACCATAATTTGTTAAGTCATAAAACATGTCATATGCATAGTTTTCAATGTTATGGGATACACAAAATAAGTAGAAGTCATTATCTCTCAAATGCACATTGTCCCTTTTCCATTTACCTTTAAGCACCTTGTCCTCTAGTCCATTCTCCACCTGACCTGCAAAGTACCTTTCCAAAATAAAAATAATATATGGCAATCCCCTTCTCATAACCTGTCGTGGCTCCCCACTGAAAATGGATAGGCTAAAACACCAACTCTTGTTCATGATATTGGAAGCCCTAGCAAATGGCTCCAATCTGCTGGCACAGTCTTACTTCCTAGCTTTCCCACCTTGCACCCTTAGGCTGAAACCTCAGTGAACTATGTGTACTTTCACTCGTGCTCAGAGTCAAATCCCAACTCAGCTGTTTATTTTCTGTGTAAACTTGAACAAATTACTTGTCCTGTCTGACCTTTATTCCTTTTCCTCTAAAACGAAAATATAATAGTATATAACTCATAGGGTTTTTATATGCTTAAATGAGTAAATACATTTATAATTAATATCCAACACATTATATAAGTGCTGAATATATTAGAGCTATTATTGTTATTATTTTTTAACAGGATTTCCTAATTATTGCTCCCTTGGCCAAAAAATACCTTTCCTGCTCACTTTTCTCCTAGAAAACTCCTATTCATTTGTCACAACCCCATATAAATGTCATCTCTTCTCTAAACTTCCCTTAACACATTAACTCACTCTCTAGTGGTAGTTATTTCTTCTGTGCCCTGATGACAAGTTGAACAACATGCTTCAATAGCATTATTCCCACACCACTGGTTAATTATTATTGCATAAGTTTGTCTTCCAGCTAGTATAGGAGTTCTTTGAAGATAAGGGCTCTTTCTCATTTCGTGTCTCCTAAGCCCAGATCAGAGCCTGGTGCATAGTAGGCTCTTAACAAATGTTTTGTTCAAACAAATGTTGAATCAATAATATGTAAAGACAGACATCTCTCAAAAAATTTCCCATATTACCAGGAAAGAATTCAAGGCAATTGATCAATATTACTAGCACAGATTCAGTAGAGTTAGCTAACAAACTAGGACTAAGTTGTATAATACAGCAAGCATGTCTGCAGTTCTAGGTCAATCATATGCCATATTCACTGTTTTTTTTCCCATTCTCCACTTAATCCAGTGTTGTCTTGCCAAATATAAGTCCCTTTAGAGTACTAACTATGGCTTTTAAAACTTTTGTATTCAAATATTAGATACACAAGTAAAGACTTCACGAACCTTTGTTAAAATGAGAAAAGATTTCCAAGATATAGGTAAAACTAAACAAGAAAAAGGAATACAAGCCTCTTTTCTCCTACTAACTTCTAATTACAAAAATATTGTTTCCTGTGTGCAAGCATGGACAGAGAGATAGAGGGTAGTGCTCACCAATACAAGAAGAGAGCTCCAAAAAGGAGCAGCAATGCAGCAGGGTGGGGGGCGGGGGTAGGTCAGAGGGGTGCAGTGGGCCCAGGATATATTCAAGACCATTGCAGTAGCTTTCTTCAGAGAGCATCATGTTGCTAATGATGAAAGAGAACTGATGACTGAAGTTGGGACATCAACAAAGAAGGGAAGGTTATAAAAGCTGGACACTGTGTGACAAGTACCAGGCAAGCACAGGCAGGCCATACAGGCCATGTAGTATAACACTGTGCTTCAGAAGTTGTCATCCCTGATGTGGGATTGGGGATAAATACTATGCTGACCTGAGAACTCTGGCAGTAATTTTCCAATTCAGTAATTCTGAAGGTTCCATTGACACTTTGCAACTTATTACATGTTTCATATCTACATTTTCTCATATCATCTAACAAAGAGTGTGGTATCCACTTTTGGGTTTCAAAATTCAAAGAAAAATTTTGAAATTTGAGATGGTGATTCAGAGTCAAAATAATGATTAATGGAGTATAAACACCTATAAGAAGCTAAAGCAATTCAAAATACTTTTGATATCTGCAGCAGGTAACATTGAAAGGATCATGAATTTGGAGTATACTTATATTCCAAATGAAACTTAAATGAGATAACATATGCAGACATTCTAGTAAAAAACTTAAAATATAGTAGGTGTTGGAATACATGTGGGTTGAATCAGATTTTTTTTCTCTTCTTGCTCACAGCAGTGCTCAATTACATATGTTGAGTGAATGAAAAAGAAAATGCTGGCACCAGTTAATAATGATCTTCAGATTCATGCAGGCTCTTGTGCATCTTTTTTATTAATAATATCCACTGAGGGGAAAAAAATTATATATAATATATAAATAATATAGATAAATCATAACAAATAATTTTCTAGTACCTGGACTATAAAGTAGTAAGATTGTACACTAAGTGAGATTTTAGAATTATTTTCTCTAGAGTCTTAAAAGTAGGGCAGATTCCCATATGTTAAAGATGGAGTAATTGTGGTCCTGCCCAAGGGTAAAAGGAAGCAATGAGATAATCATCCAAATTCCTTCCAGATTTAGGATTTTGTAAATACTCTGATTAGTGATAACACATTGAATATCCACATTTCCCCAGATATTTTTAAATAGCCCAGAGTCAGAATTTCATAAATATTTCTTAAATCTTCTGCCATTAGTCCACAGTTCATAATTTGGATTTTTAAAGCCAGAACTACACATCCATCTGACTGAAATATGAAATCTACAAATAAAAACTGTTTAGTGGGTTTGCATGTAAACTACATCCTCTGCATTGTTTAGCTTCATCATGAAAATTACTTTAATTTCAATGCTGGAATCAAAACAATCCAATCTTCTTAAAAGAAGCCTACTGTCTACTGTAAAGTAATAACATGTTTTTAGAGACTTCTAAGTGCATATCTTGGAATTTCTAACTTAAGTGCATGGTTTGGAAAAATACCAATCGTTGATCGTGAAAGGCTGGTTACATTTCACTATGACAAAGAGGCAAAAATAAAGTACTTATGCTCTTATTTCCTCATGTAACCATTTCATCTAATGTAAAAAAGCACATTAAATTTTTTGGAAACTCAACAAAGAAAAGTTTATTATTCTCACAAGTCTTAGAGACAGGAGGTATAGCAGACCATACAGAGCCATGTATATTCATTGGAAAGACATTAGGGTGCTCAAGAGACAAAAAAGCAAAGCAAGGGGAAAGCATGAAGCATTAGGCTAGAGCCTTTATTGGGGTTCCCCGGGAAAGGCAAAATTCTTAAGATTTGAAAAAGTCATAAAAATATGTAAGATACATGTCTATTTTCTAGAAAGAGATTTTCATTGCATGTTGTATGAAAATAAATTTGAAAAATGTTAAGCATGTATTCAGATAAAACAATAGAAATAAATATAAATAAAGACTTAGTCATGAGCTGAAAGCAAACTGTGAAACAGTTTTACTAAGAAACATCAGAAGGGGAATGTGTGAGTTGAAAGAAAAAAGGGTGAAAATGAATCATAGTCATAACTAAAGTTATTTTACAAGTTTAATGATTAATGAATCATTTTAATCTATATTACAGAGCATTATATCAAAGTCCTATGTTTTCTTTTTTGGCAATTGTAAAATTTTGTTTTAACTCAACTAAAAGAATATCATCTCATTAGTGTAGGTAACTTCAGACACCATTTAATTGTTCCTTTTGCTGCCAGAAAATCTGTATAATGCATGAGTAAAACTAGCTCTTTAATCATTTTAAAATTGGGGTTCTTTGGAAAAGTAAAAAAACTCCAGTATTTATAGCTCTATGTTCTTAGCACATCAAAAATCTATTATAAGAAAAAGAAAGGTCACACTATTGTGTTCAGAACCAAAACTCTACATTAAGAAAAATATTACCAAGGGTTTAAGAAGACATCATTATCTAAAAATCAGCTATCTAAAATTAAATATCCTTTTGGTTAAAATAGTGATTTAATATTAACTCAAGAAAAAATGTGCATCTATTAATTGTGTATTTTCTGTATATATTATTTTCATTAATTAAACATATATTTATATCTCTTCCTATTCAGTTATACTACTCAGCAAACTATAAGAAAATACATGTTAGGGGTGGGATAAAGCACAAAAGAGAGGACTTCTTCAAGTCAGTACATCCTTATACATAAACCTTCCCTTTATATGAATGTTACTATCATTGGTAGGCTTTGAAAGACTAACCACGTGTATTCTGCAAATAAGAGATTACAATTAAACAACATGATTTAATACATCAAGAAGATGACCAAAGAAATTCTGCAATAAAGCCATTATATGAACAGTCCATTGTCAGAAAGCAAGAATAAGCACATCATATATGCCAGGCAAAGTATGTGTTGGCTAAACATGTGGTATCTATCAAAGGCAAGCTATATCTTTCTAGGCATAACTTTAATTTGCCAATGCACTATACAGTAGATTAAGCAGACAAACATTTTAGATAAGTAGAAAATAATTCAAGTGAATATTAATTTTTAAAAATCATATCTCCTCAATTTATAATGTTGATTGGCAATCCAGCATGTAGTCACAAAGTCACTGTGTTAGAACTGCCTTTAAAATGTACATGCTCCCTTTATTACTATGGTCCCTGCTAGAAAAAACTAAGGTACAGCTACTCAATTTTTAAAGGTACCTTAATCTGAAAGAAAATATATCCTCCAAAAAAATCTGAAGTGGCCTGGCTTTTACAGTAAAAGTGATTTAATTTCATCGTGTTTTTTCCCTACATTTCATCATTATACTGTTTAAGGACATTACCCTACTATATTTACATACCTTGTAAACATGTATATTAAAGGTGGCAGGCTCAGTGCAAGTTTTACAGAGGGTTCTTGAATTTATTTGCTGGGTATTTAAAAAATACCTATAAATTTTAAGGTCCATTTTTTTTTTAAAAAAGAAGCTCTTAAAGATAACAGCATTTTGGAATCATAAATTAAAGTAACTGACCATGAAATTTCAGAAGTGGGAACTTAGTTTTCCTTTTCCTTAAGCAGTGTAAAGATAAGTCAATAAATCAAAAACTTACTGGTTTATATGCTATAAACACGGTGGTACAATACATTAAGTTAGACTTTACACGTTATCTTAAAAATAAGTTAGAACTAAGATTAAAACACTTATTCATGTCCCAAAATTTTTTTTTTAAATCACTAACAATCACAAAACAAAAAAAGTCACCTACCACCTCAACAGATATGAATCAAAAAACTGACTTTAAAAATTCATTTATTACTCGACTTACCTAGAATTAGCTATGTATTCTGATAAGCAGTAATTTTAAAGACTCTACAGTTAAAAGCATATTTTATCTGGAAAAAGCTAGTAGCACAATGACAATTTCGCACACAGTGCATTTATGTATTCTTCATCTGACCCGGTCTCCATTCATTTCACACTTGTGGTATGTTTTAGGAACAAAACTCAAATGTTCCATTTTCTACATTGCTAGATCACTGGTGCTAATGCGAGAATCTGAAAAGCACTGTAGATACCTCCAAGTCTTATCTTACCATGTATGAGCCACAGTGAAGCGACGACGCTGCCGAATGCTTTTATTCACCAGCAACTTTCTGAAAAAGCATGGTGAGTTCCTTGGTGAACTGCGTGGAGAAATTTTAGGAGATGTAGGTCTGTTTCCTGGTAATCTCGGAAGCTCAAGTTCTAAATGCATTTGCTCCTTGAAAGTCTTTATGCAAACCTCAGGTTCAGAAGCAGTAAGTTCCTTTGAAGAATCTTTTGCTGTCATGTCTTGTAAGGAGTGCTAGCTTTCACCATCCAAAACAAAAATCTCAAACATAGCAGAGACACTGCTGCAGGTCAGAAGACTGATAAGTCTGCAAACTATTTCCAGTTTAATTTACAAAGCTGTGACTCCAATGTATGAGCGTCTTAGAGCAAGAGCAGCATACTCGAAGAATAGCAAGTCGGGCTGTCACAAGGAGCTTTATCAGGCTGGCTTTGCCTCTGAAAATGCGCCAAAGTGCTTCCAATGTCAGTAGCCTCCTTGTGGATGAGGTTTGTCTGCAAGCTACACACTGACACTCACTGAATTCATTCAGCTGAATATATCAACTCATGAAATATTCATAAGGGCTTTTGATAAATCCTTTACATGCATTTTTTAAAAAAAATCTTATCAAACAAGCTGCATTCACTAATGGATAGTAAGCAAAACCTAGTCACTTGTTTTGTTTGCACAAAGAGCAGACCCAGAATCCGTCCAGCATGTGTAATGTTTAAAGTCTTCATTCAGAATTATCTTGCTCTGTAATGCACACAACAGTAACTCCACCTACCAAACGCTATTGGCCCAGGATTATTTAAACAATTGCAGTCTGTTTCCCCCTTAACAACACCCTTCATCGCTTTAGCTTTCCACAAAATTTGTGAGGCTAACTGTCTTCATCACAGTAAAAACAGATTAAATCCAGGATTGTCAAAAAAAGCTAGCTAAAATAGCCTTCTGAATTCCATTTTTGAATGAAAGAGCTGATTTGCTGAAGTTTTTTTTTTCCCCTCCCTTCTCCAGAAGATCCAAAACAACATCAATATAAAAAATGTCAGTGAACAGGAAAACATTGGATTTGGTTCATTCCCCCAAGGAATTTAATGCCCAATCTTTATTACAATAAACATTACCCTCATTCTTCTGTTTAAGCTCATTGTTCATGGGTTGCCAACAGCAGCCACGCTATGTTAGATGCACAGCCACTTTGACAGCAAAGCTCACAAAACTGGAATGAGGTTAACAACCAGGAAAAATGAATACTCTCAGTTAAAGCGCAGAGTCCAAAGTCAAGCACTATGCATGTGTTTGTGTGTGTGCAGGCAGGTGTACAAGATACTGTATGCTTGTGTGTGGCATATACATTTGAGAGTGGGTGTATTCTTTGTTCACAAAGAATGCAAGTGAGACTTATGGGCAGGGGAGTCCAAAAAATGCCTCAAGTCCAAAAGTAGATCACTGTAACCTAACATGTAGATATATATTGGAATACAGCTTCTATACTTTAAAAGGTACATGTGGAAGTAGAAAGAATACAGTGGTGCTTGAAGTTTCTGGATGTTATGAAAAGTCTATACAAGCAATGATTGTCACAAGGGCCAGCCTGATCTCAAATAAGTTTGACAAAGCAGAACTAGGGATCATCAGCAAGATCAGCAAGAGTGACAGAAAAGAAATGATTCTTGGTAAGACTTCAGTGAAAAAGGGAGACATTTAATTCTCCCACTAAGATGTGAAGTCTTCTACGCTTATAAAATCATTTGGGCTGAGCGCGGTGGCTCATGCCTGTAATCCCAACACTTTGGGAGGCCGAGGCAGGCGGATCAGTTGAGGCCAGGAGTTTGAGACTAGTCTGGCCAACATGGGGAAACCTCGTCTCTCCTTAAAAAAATACAAAAATTACCCGGGCTCGATGGCACACACCTGTAATCCCAGCTACTCAGGAGGATGAGACACGAGAATCACTTGAACCAAGCAGGCGGAGGTTGCAGTGAGCCAAGATCACGCCACTGCACTCTAGCCTTAGTGAGAGTGTGTCTTTGTCTCAAAAAAAAAAAAAAAAAAAAAAATCATTCATCTGTGTCAGATATTCTGGCTAAAATGTGCTAAATATCTAAAGGGCTAAATAAGAGCAGACTAACTCCTACATGTAGGAGCAAGTAAGACCCAAACCAGCCCTTGGGAAAGTGATTCAAACATAATAGGAAGGGTTTAAATTACTGGTTTACGGTACTACTTTGGAAAGCAGAACATTTCAATAATTAACTAAAATATATTATGAACAAAAGCACAGTCATAGAATTTTAGACTTGCACTGAATCCTAGTAATCACCTCGTTCAGCTGCTCATTCCAAAGACAAGGTAACAGAGCTAGAGAATTTAAGCAATTTACCTAAAGTCATATTAGTTGCTGATGTCAGAGCTAAAACTAAAACCCAGGTTTTTTGATTCCCAATGGAATGATCTTTAATTACAAAATTGTAATTTTGTTCAAGTAGGCTCTAATGCATTTTTTAATATCTAAAGATATTTTAACAGCCCTATTTGAGAAAACAAACTATTAGTAATGTCACAGGAGAAAATATGGCTATAAGCTACCTATTATTTTCTGAATTATGAAAACAAAGCTGGGACTTTCCTCCAGCAATGATATGATTTAAAACTGGGACATGAAAATATGTGATTTTGCCATTATTCATAGTGATGTATTGGCAAAAAATAAAACAGCAATTTGAAGTTACAAAAGATACTTCTCATATTTACTTTTCACAACTGCCAAAATATAGTAAGCATTTTAGAAATTTCTTTCTAAAAATATTACAGCAAATTTCACAACCCAGATATAGGTATATGTGAACTGGAGTTTAGATAAAGAAATGTTGACATAAACTTACCTAAAGCAGTACAATAGTGCAATTATAATTACTTTCCAATTATTATTGCCAAATTATGTGCCATCACATGGCATTCCACATTACTTTTTTCACTTTACCTACTATGACAGCCAAGGTCCCAAGTAAAGAAATTTTGAGAATCATCCTAAGATGTGATGTTCACAAAAATATGTAAAGTCTGTTAATTCTACCTACTCTAGAAAAAAGATAGGAATACCAAAGAGAGCCAATTGAAATATAAAATTTAAAACATAATCGGACTCTTTGAAAGTCTGAATTACTTATTTCTGAAAAAAAAATGTTTAAGGCAAGAGGAGTAAAGTTTGTTTTTAGAGCCAAACTGCCAAAAAAAAAAATGAGACACTTTGCCAAATATTGAAATCAAAGATGAGCCTACAAGGTAGGAAATAGGCAATGCTATCTAAGAAAAAGTAAACATAAGCACAGTAAAAACAAATCCTATGTTATATTTCAGTAAAGTATACTATTTGAGAGAGACAGCCAGGAGAACAGGAGAAAAAGCAAATCGAATCTATTTGCCCTGTCAGATGCCTAGGAAGGAACTAACGAATAAAATGAAAACCTTTCTGTTCATGTATAACCCTTAGCCCTTGGCACCTCAGAAGGAGAAATGAGTAATTCTCAATTAATTTATCAATGTACAGATACTTGAGAATTATCTGAGAATTCCAATTAAAGGTATGTCTCAGGTTTATTTATTTTTTATAACTCAATTACATTTTATTTTATTTTATTTTTTAGACAGTGTCTCGCTGTGTCACCCAGGCTGGAGTGCAGTGGCTCCGTCTAGGCTCACTGCAACCTCTGCCTCCAGGTTCAAGCGATCCTACCTCCCGAGTAGCTGAGATTACAGGCGCCCGCCACCATGCCTGGCTAATTTTCTATATTCTTAGTAGAGACAGGTTTCATGATGTTGGCCAGGCTGGTCTCAAACTCCTGGCCTCATGTAATCTGCCTGCCTCAGCCTCCCAAAGTACTGAGATTACAGGCGCAAGCCACCGTGCCCAGCCTGTCTCAGTTTTAAATAATGAAATTTCTGGTATTCACATCCTGTCAAAGCAATAAGAATCAATAATTTATCATAATAAAATATCATTAAAGGATTTGAATAGAGTTATATAGTCAATAACAATTAAATAATGCATTACTTATTGTAAATATTGTGGGAAAAATGGAAACATTTTGATTTTCATTGAATTGAAAAGAAAGGTCAATTAAGTACAGCCAAAAATATTATAAATATATAGTGACACTATGATAACTTTGGTTTAAAATGTTTTTAAAATTCAACATCTTTGTAATACAATTATTTTGGGTGAAAATAATTACCTTCTTTTTATATTCAATATCCTTCAAACTTTAAAAGTTGACCTGGAATAAATTTTCTACGAGTAACTACTTTTCAACTATTATAAAACAAAAGTATTTTAAATGGACAAGACTGCAGTTTGTATACAATAATATTATACCTAGCACAACATGGCACTCAAAATAACATGGTTCCCACTTATTGTAAATACAAAGCTGGATATTTGAGAAGACAATGAATTAAGAAGCTTTTTTAAAAAAGACAATCCAGAAGCTTTTTTAAAAAAAATCTTTAAAAGAGGAACAGATTTAAGATTATCAATATTAATAAAATTGAATTATTATTGATCATGTTTTTATTTATTTCACTAGCTGGTTCCTTTTTTCTAAAACAACACACAACCATTAGACTCTATTCAAGTAAAGCTATACAAGATCCCTTCCTTCAGTCAAAGACAAGGTAACAGAGCACCAATGAACAACCATACCTCTTCCAGCAGTGTATGCTGTTATACAACAGTATATAACAGTAAATATACTGTTATATATAACTACAGCAACCCCCAAATTGCAACTTCTCCCAATTTTTATATTTTGTTTTTAAAAATGAAGCTAGAGAATTATCTAACATGATTGAAAAGAAGATAATATTCAACTCAATAAAAATGGTTATCTAGCTATCTTGGAAAATTAACTGGCAACTCTTTAAAAGAATTATAGAGATGTAATTTACATTTTTTGCATTCCTACTGAGTGCCATATATGGCAGTAAGCATTTCTAATATATTACTTTATTTGATCCTCATAAATATATCAGACAAATACTGTTGAAATTCCCTGTTTGAAATATAAAATCCTTTCGGGCTGGGCTGAGTCTTGTTCAATACTGTATTTCTGGAATTTGGGATAGACTATGGCACAGAGTAGACAGTCAATAAATATTTGTAGACTGAATGTACATTATTTGTAAATTATTAAACCCATTTTCAGATAAGAATATCAAGATGCAAGGCCGGGTACGGTGGCTCACGCCTGTAATTCCAGCACTTTGGGAGGCCAATGCGGGCAGATCACCTGAGGTCGGGAGTTCAAGACCAGCCTGGCCAACATGGTGAAACCCCACCTCTACTAAAAAATACAAAAATTAGCTGGGCGTGGCAGCGCATGCCTGTAATCCCAGCTACTTGGGAGGCTGAGGCAGGAGAATTGCTGGAACCCAGGAGGTGGAGGTTGTGGTGAGCAGAGATTGTACCATTGCACTCCAGCCCAGGCAGACAACAGTGAGACTCCATCTCAAAAAAAAAAAAAAAAAGAAAGAAAGAAATCAAATAAAATTGCATAGCTTTTAAACAGTTGATCCAATACTCAAAACCAGGTCTTTCCACTCTAACTATAGTGTCCATTTTATTATACCTCACCAATGCTACCCAAGCTTTTCATAACAGAGGATACCTTATGGGACAGAAGAGGGAATTCATGCTCCCAGGGTGATCCAGTCACATTGCTAGAAGTTCATCTTCACATATACTTAACATCCTTGAGCCTGAAGTTATCTAGCATGATATCTTTATAAGATGATGTGAACAACCTCACTTTTATCCATATGATGCCATTTAATTACTCATCTTTAGTAAAATGATACTACAGAAAGATCAGTTTTAGCCCATATTACCTGATAGAGTCACCTGAATCCTAGGTGGGAGGCTTGTATCCTAGATGCTTGAGCATGGTTTCATGTTTCTTAGAGATTGTCCCATTCAAGAAAGAATTGCCCACTCAAAGCCCTCCAGTGACACCTCATCACCTAGAGTAAAAGCAAAGTCTACACAGTGGCCTTGAGGTCCCTACATGAGGTTTCCCCATCTCCAACTGCAGTACCTCTCTTATTTCGTCTTCTTCAACTCTCCCCCTAGTTCTTCTTCAGCCACACTGGCCTCCTTTTTGTTCACAGAAAATGTTGTTCAAGTTTCCTTTTTCCCAGTATATCTGCATGGTTTGTTCCCTCATCTCCTTCAGCATTTGCCCAAATATTGCTTGCTTCATGAAGTCCCCCATAATCACCCTGTTTAAACCTACCGACCTCCCCTATTCTGCTTCATTTTTCTCCATAGTACTTGTCAGCATATAATATTAATTACTTGTTTATCATAGTCGATATTACTTAATGACTTTGTTATCATCTGTTTACTCCTCCTGAAATTTAAGTTTCATAAGGAACAGAGCTTTGTTTGTTCAATCCTGTAATCTCAGCTCCCCAAATACTGTTTGCTACATAATAGGTATTTAAACAAATATTCATTGAATGAATAAATAACTGATCGCCTTGGTGCAGAATAAGACAAAGGAGGAGGGATCAAACAAAATGGAATAAGCTATTTCTCTCAAATTAGAGTAAGAGCTATATTGGCATTAAGCGGTAGCATTTTCAAAATGTTGTATATTTATTATTTTATGCAGTTTTCACTGTCTGAAGTATTATTTCTCTATCATCTTTGTCAAGCATGTCATGTCTCATCCATTAAGGCTAAATTCAAAGGAAAACTCTTCAGTAAATTTTTTCTCAACTTCCATAAGAAGAGTCAGCTGTTTCATCCATCTGTACTCCACCAGCATTGGCTGTCTCCCTCAGAATGTTTTGTGATATGTTATGGTACTTTTTTTCGTTTGTCTCCTGGCCTAATCTATGAGCTCTCCAAGGACATAAACTATCGTATTCACCTTTGTATCTTCAGAGGCTGACATTGTGTATTCCCATTGATTAATATTTAGCAGTTAAATATATGAAAGAAAAATAAATTGGGAACCTCAAATCATGCCCTGCTATTAGCCCTGCATTTTTCTTACTGTCTTGAAAGCGATTACAGCCAATATCCTTTTTATACTTGAGCTTACAGAGGATTCCAAATGGAAACTTCTTAAATCACAGCAGTTTATCTATGTTTACCATTTTAGCTAACATTTCTTTGTTCTTTTAATAATAATAATTATTATTATTCACATTCCTGCCGAAGTGCAAAAGCAGAATACCAGTGTGTTGCAATGTCTATTCATTAGGTGGCAGACTGGTAGGAGAAACTTGCCAGGCTTTCTCTTCACAGTGCTTTCTGGTTTTGGCAGAGTAATTAGGTGCTTCTTTCACGAGGCACATTCTGAGAAGGCAGATTACATAGAATAAAAATACTAAGGGAGTTCCTCTCTTTCTTCCCTAGGTCATCATTAAATCAAGATATATTAGCAAGGATGAGTCAGATACCTAAATGCAAGGGGAAGCTGTTCCCATGGTAGATGTTGCAAAAACCACACTAAAAGAGCGTACTCCAGTTCCCAAAGATAATATTAACCTGTCAGCAAATTGTCTAAAAGGGTGATTTCAAATGAATAAAATATTAGGGACATAGCTGTTGGAAACAAAGTTATATTTGGGAAAACCTCTTTCTCTAAAATAAGCTTTTTTTTTTATTATTTCCTACTTTGTCAGTAGTCTTGTCTGAAATAGATAAGAAAAAAATAACATAGTATTAATCTACACTGTAAAATTTTAAATGTAAATAATTGCCTACATAAGTCCAGTTAACTGTGATACTACAGAGATCATAGAGTATAGCACACATTAATATTAAATCAAATCCACTCCACTGCTCTTAAAAAAAGAACAATATGCAGAGATCCATTATGTGTTTAAGTGGACATTTGCAAGCTATTTCACAGAGACAATATTTTCCCAAATTAATATTTTACTACTATAAGCCTTATAAGGGTACATAATACATATCAATGTAGAAAATTCTTCCAAAATAGTAGGTTAGATCAAGATCAGCTGACTTAATTTCAAGATTTGTTTATTCACTACATAGTCTGTTTATTTTAAATCTGTTCATTGTAGAATTTTTAAAAATTTCCGTAATATTAATGATGATGGCTCATTAGTTTATAATGAAGAAAATAGAATTTTATTTGTCAAGACTTGCTATAAAGTCCTAGAAGTTAAATTTAAATTTAAAATTAAATTTAGAGTTACTCAAATTTACTTCAATATAATATTTCATATTATCAAAACACTGCAATATTACATATGTAAAATCAAAGCCTTGAGACATTTGATATGTAAGCACGCTGAGAGTTTTAGCGAAGACTTTTAAAGATAATATATATAATATATATATATATATTTTTTTTTTTTTGAGGTGGAATCTCACTCTGTCGCCCAGGCTGGAAGTGCAGTGGCACCATCTCGGCTCACTGCAACCTCCACCTCTCAGGTTTAAGCAATTATCCTGACTCAGCCTTCTGAGTAGCTGGGACTACATGCGCCCACCACCACACCTGGCTAATTTTTGTATTTTTATTAGAGATGGGATTTCGCCATGTTGGCTATGCTGGTCTTGAACAAAAACATATATTTTTTTAAAGCTTCCCTGGTTACTATTTTTGTCTCTTTTGTTTTACTTTTTAATTTATCACGAAATAAAATTCACCTTTTTTGGTATAGGGTTCTATGAAAGTTGACACACATAGATATTCTTGCAATTACCAACATGTTCAGGATATAGAATAGTTCTGTCACCCTCAGAAAACTTTCTCTGCTACACCTTTATAGTCACATCCTTCCTGCCACCACTAATCCCTGGCAATATGTGATCTGTTCTCCATCACTGATTTGTCTTTTCAATCATATCATATAAATGGAATCATATAGTGTTTAACCTGCTGAGATCAAGTTTTTACTCAGCACAATGTCCTTGAAGTTTAGCCAAGATGTTACATTTATTAATAGTTCATTAATTTTTATTGCCAAATAGCATTCCATTGTAAATCTCTACCAGTTTGTTTACTCATTTGCCCACTGAAGGACAATTGGGCTGTTTCTAGTTTTGAGCTCAATTATAAATAGAGCTTCTGTAAACATCCGTGTACAGGTTTTTGTGTGAATATAAGCTGTCATTCCTCTATGGAAAATACCCAAGAGTAGGATTCCTGGGTCATATATAGCCCTGCAAAGATATTTTCTTTAGTACTTTTCTCTTCCATCCTAAATAACTACACTTGTTCAACTATCCTTATACAATATAGATTAGACCCTTTTTGATAATACAGTCTGAACCTCTGACATACGCAATAGTATATTATGTTATTAGGGCTTCCATAACAAAGTACAAATGAGTGAGTGGTTTAAATAACAGAAATGTATTGTCTCACTGTTCTGAAAGCTAGACTTCCAAAATCAAGGTGTCAGCAGAATCGGCTCCTCTGAGGGTTGTGAGGGAAGAATCTGTTGCAGGCCTTTCTCCGTGGCTTGTAGATAGCTGCCTTCTCCCTATGCCTGTTCACATGGCTTTCCCTTTATGCTGTCTCAATGTCGCAATTACCCTTTCTAATAAAGATACCAGTCGTATTGGCTTAGGACCCACCTTAATGACCTTATTTTAACTTTATAATCTCTGTAAAGATCTTTTCTCCAAAATAGGTCACTTTCTGAGGTACTGGGGGTTAGAATTTCAACATATGATTTGGGGAGGACACAACCCCATAAATGTCCATCCTCTGACCCCAAAAATTCATGTCGTTGTCTGTCATATGCAAAATACATTCGCCCCATTACAACACCTCCAAAAGTCTTAATTGTTCCAGCATCAACTCTGAGCCTCAAATCTCATTTAAATCATCCAAATCGATTATGGGTGAAACTTGAAGTATGATTCATCCTGCGGCAAAGTTCTTCTCCATCTGGAAACCTATAAATCTAGACAATGAGTTATCTGATTTGAAAATACAATGGTGGGACAGGCACAGGACAAACATTCCTATTCCAAAAGGAAGAAATAGAACATAAGTCCAAAACCTAGCATGAAAAATTCCATTAGATGTTGAGGCTTGAGAATAATCCTTTTTAGCTCAGTGTTCTGTCCTTTGGGCCCATGAATGTGGTGGCACCAGTTTTCTAGGACCTGAGCATTAGTGGCCGGACTTGCCCTCTGAAACCAAGGAGGTGGTCCTATTTTTCTGCAACCAATGAGGAGATGGCCCCAATGTTGCCAGACTTGTGCTCTCTGGACCAATGATGACAGAAGCAGCTCTGCTGGCCTCTAAACTACCTTCTAAATCATTCTTCTCTTTTCTTAAAAACTATCTGCATTATCAACCAGCCAGATAGTTCAATCAACCCATTTCCTTCTTGTAGAATCCCAGAAGTCTGACCATTTTCCTTCACTTCATCCCAGTTCTGTCACCTTCAGTCAGAGTTTGTAGTGTTTCTGCTGATATAAAACTCACAAAAATCTTGTTGGCCTCCTGTGCAATTCACAGGGTTCCAAGCCACCAGACAAGAGGGTCTTTCACAGATGTTTCCTGGATGACCACATATCTATTCCTGTCTTTTGCTGAGATGGTTGATTGGATTAATGAGTCACATGCTTCTCTTTGTAGCAAATGGTTGTCCAGTCACACTTTTGATGCTCTCTCCAGAACACGTTTTCTCATTTCTTGCAATGTAGATAGGCTGAGAATTTTTCCAGTCTTCACATTCTGATTACTTTTTGCTTAACAACTCCTTCTTCAATGTAGTCTGTCTTTTCACAGTTTACTATAAACAGTAAGGAGAAACCAGGATGTGCTTGCAACCCTTTGCTTAGAAATCTCCTCAGCTAAATATCCAAAGTTCATCACCTAAAAGTTCTATTTTTCATAAGGAAACTAGAACGCAAGTAGGCCACATTCTTTTCTATTTTGTAATAAGGATCACCTTCCTCCAGTTTCCAAGAAGATGTTCCTTATTTCTGTCTGAAACGTCATCAGAAACATCTTTAACATTCATAAGTCTAACAATAGTCTCCTGGAGGCAATCTAGACCTTTCCTACCAAGCACCTCAAATCTTCCAGTCTCTGCCAACCAAATTCCAAAGCCACTTCCACATTTTAAAGTATTTTTAAAGCACTACCTTAGTACTTCTTGGTAATACCACAGTCTGGGTAGCTTAATCAACAGAAATTTATTGTCTCACAGTTCTGGGAGCTAGATGTCCAAAAATGAATGCATCAGATGAGTTAGTTCTTTCTAAAGGCTGTGAGAAAAGAATCAGTTCCAGCCCTTTCTTGGGGGGAAGGCAGAAAGAGAAAGAGAGAACCACTGGGAACTAAGATATAATAACCATTATTTATTGAGAGTTTGCTATGTACTGGTTAATTTTATAAACATTATTATCACATTATCACATTTAACCTTATAATACCCCCTTTGAACTATATAATCTACACTTTACGGATAAAGAAACTGAATTACAGAAACATTAGATGAATTACCCAAGGTTAACCAGTTGGTAAGTATTGGAACCCAAAGACATCTGACTTCAAAACTTAGGCTTTAATCCATTATACTTTATTGCCAAAAAAAAAAAAGAAACATGAATATGCCATGTTTATATATACATAAACACAACACACTGTATTAAAAACATATTAACTCCAGTTAAGTTGTATCCTGAAACTAGAATTGTTTCTCCATAATTTCATATTTCAGGACAACACAAAGCAATTTGAATAAGCAATAAAAATCAGCAAACTTTTATTAATGAGTAATTTTTAAAAATAATTTTGCCTGAATGCACTCTTACCAATCTTAAGCCAGTTTTGGAAGAAAGTATATTAGTTGAATGTACCTTGGCATGTTCACTCATTTGCAACTCAAAATTTGTTTGTCTTTCATGTCGAAAAGAATTTATTTGTCTCTCATGTGTTAAAATCTAGAAACGTTTTTTATGTACCTCCTTTTCTTTACCTTAAGTATTACAGATAGAAATATCATCTCAGGATTCTATTTCCAGATTTTTTACCTTCTAACGGACACACCTGAGATTGATATTTTGGGGCCTCCCAGGTCAGATACTTAATTCTCATGGCTACTATTGCTACAAATAGTGTTTTGGTGTGAAATCTGTACTGATTTTACATGTCTGAGATTTAAAATTATCCAATTTGTGCCATATTATCTATAGCCAATAAATTTATTTTATTTTATTTTTGGTAATTTAGAAAATTTAGAGGCAAGAGACCAAATTCTAATGATACTGTGTTTTTTAATCTTTTTAAATTTTTCTCATTTTTCTGAAAGTAACTGTACTTTTAGAAGACACTATAAAGTACCCCTTCACACCAATCACCAAAGTAACATGTAGGAATTTTTGAAGTCCTCCTTTCTATCTGTGTCTAGCATCATTTCTGGGTTCAGTTTTCTGGATTTCCTGACACATATTGGGATTTGGATGGTACAGTATCTATTAAAATAAATGGGCACTGCTTGCCACACACTGAAGCCAAGGAAAATTTTATCTTCATCCAAATACGAACAAACTCAAAGTAAAGCATATTGAGAACACAAATGAGAATCAAATGAAAAGAAAAGAAACACCAACACCCCCCTTTTATAACAAGTGATTTATATTCTAAAGTCACAGCCTATGATTACAGTTGTAGATGCCATCAGATTTTTTTATAGCTAAGAAAATGTGCTTCTTAAGGCAGAGATCCAAATTTCTGAATCGTGACAGCAACAGCTGAAGACTAAAGATAGACAGTCAAAACACCATTTTTCTGTACATTTTCAGTTGTTAAAAAAGCAGTTACAGTACATTATGTATAAAACATATTGTTTTAACCCTGTGATGGCTCTACTGGGGAAAAATTTATGACAGAAAATATTATTTTATACCTTCATTATATACACGTATTTTTAAAAGTGGTGATGGTTTTTTGTGCTTAATGTCGTATTTTCAAATGTATTTTATATAGATGTGTATAATCATTATCAAAATATTCTTATTTCAAACAAATGTTGAATTTGTGGCCCCCATCTCATGGCGACTCACACTCACTCCTCAGGATCTGTTTGCTTTTACCTCTTTCTGGAAAGCTCTCTCTCTAGATCTTTCTATGGTTCTCTTCTGTTCATATGTCTTCTCCTCAGAAAGTCTGTCCCTAATGACCCGATGTAAAACAACAGCCCTGCCCTTGCTCTTACCTTCCTCAGCTTTAATCTCCTAACAGCTTCTGTCACTCACTCTCTGCCATTGCTATTGCCTGACACCTCCACTAGAATAAAAGCCCTGAAACAACAGAGACCTTCAGTGTTTCATTTACCTCAGTAACTCCAGCACCTAAAGCAGTGCCTGGCATAGAGCTGATGTTCAATAAATGCCTGCTTAATCAATAAAGACCACTTAGTTAAACTGCAAGAGCTTTTACTCCAGGGTCCCATTAAGGTCCGCCTGCTTCATCCTCAGTCACTTCAACCAAGTCCTTAAGCAAATTCATTTTTTCAGCCACTGAGAAGAGGTGTAAAAAAACACGTGGAATGATAGACAACAGGCAAGATTAAGCCTTGTCTTGAATTTGCCACTATTGATGGCCTTTTAGCCAACACTGCTAGGGTACCACTGAAAGCTTGACCTTCCATAAGCAGAAAAATATTGCAATTCTCTATTCCTTAGTGGGAACGCATTTCACTAGACAGAAGGCAAAGCAGACATGAACTTGTGACCTTCCCAATGGAGTAGCTGCACCACCACCCAGCAGGATTCGCTCTTTCAGATAACACAATGGTAACACTGTGTACCGAGGAATGATTCACAGGAGAAACAGGAGCTCCGCCAAAGGCAGGAAGGCAATCTGTACAGAATACTATATGCTGAGAGAGCTTTCTTTTCATTACAAAATGAGAAGCAAGCAGTTTGGGGGATGGTAACTGCCTAACTGACATTATATATCCCTTAGAAAGAAGACCCAGAATCTGTGAATCACTTCTTTTTTTCTGGAGTGGGGGTTCCATTAAGGACCTTCATTTCAGTAAAGTAATCAAGATGTTCTTTGAAGTTGATTTTCACAGTTTTTCAAAGCTCAATAAATATTGAAGAAAGATGAAGATGATGGATGATGATGATGATGATAATGATGATAGTAAAAACTAGGCAAACATTTCAAATACAAATGAGTTGGACGGCCAAAAATATTTGTTAAAGCAGTAATAATTACGGGGATAAATAAAGCAGTAATAATTATAACAGATTTTATACATCTGTTAAAATCCCAGATGTATAAAAAAGGAATGAGATGCCAAGGTGAGAGACCTGTAAATCTGCATAAAATTCTAAATGATTCAGTATTCAAAACATTGAACTTGTTGTCAAGGAGATTTACGGTAAGCATAGTAATTCTCTTTTCAATTCTAAGCTATCATTTATACTGTCCAAAAACACTACATTATAATTAAGAACTATTTTGCCATAGATAACATTATATTTCCTAAACAGTACTCTTGATATTTTTATTAAGATTACTAAGCACAAAAATACAGTAATCTACAAAGAATCTGCATGTGAAAATACTTGGGGAAACAAATTAAACCCCTGGTAAATTGAAGAGCAATCATGGAGGAAAATGACCTAAGTGAGTGAATTATTTATCAGGAGTCTGTGTTTTGAGATCAAACCTAAGCCAGGTTCTTCATCATCCTTGAGAAATTCCTTCAGGCTTTCTGTTTCTCAGTGCCTTATCCATAGATGTAAATGTTCGGACCAAGTATTCTTCAGGGCAATTCAAGTGAACTAATAAGTGAAAACTTAAAATTAAATGGTAGTGCACCCGGGAGCAGTGTCTCACACCGGTAATCCCAGTACTTTAGGAGGCCAAGGTGGGTGGATCACCTGAAGTCAGGAGTTCAAGACCAGCCTGGCAAACACAGTGAAATCCCATCTCTACTAAAAATACAAAAATTACCCAGGTGTGCTGGTGGGCGCCTGTAATCCCAACTACTCCGGAGGCTGAGGCAGGAGAATCACTTGAACCCGGGAGGCGGAGGTTGCAGTGAGCTGAGACCGCACCATTGCACTCCAGCCTGGGCAACAAGAGCAAAACCCCATCTCAAAAAAAAAAAAAAAATTAAAAATTAAATTAAATTAAAATTAAATGGTGCTGCATTTACAACGCAATCTGGCACAAATATTTGAATAGTATACTCCTTTGCAGGATGTAAAATATGCTCTAAGTATTATCACATTCATTTAAAAATATTACCTGTAAAGAGGGAAATCCCAGCCTAATGTGGCTCCACAGCTTTTATACACAGTTACCTGCTGGATTACCATTTCTGCACTTCTCCAAACTCAAAGTAAAAAAGTAAAACTTTCTCCTTAGTGCCTAAAGCAAGCTTTTCAGAGCAAAGAGCAAATATGGTATGCTTACAGGATAATACAAAGTGAGTTTCTGAAGATTAGAATATGTAACAATAGTTCATGGAAGAAAGAACAAGAACTATACATCACCATCTGCATTTCCCTATGGTATATAGAACAATGTTAGATCTGATTTTTTTATTACAAAGTGCACAAAGTACAAAAAGTACAGTGAATGTACATTCACTGAGGGGTTATTATTGCTAAATACTTGAAATATTTCTCAGGTAATGCTTCAAGTAATTCCATGATACAGGCTTTATTATTGGGAAAACTTCATTGAGAACAACTGAGTTTCAAGAATCTAGTAATGATGCTCTCAATGCTTTTCTCTTTGTAAGTCTATGTTATTTTCATTATGTCAGTAGTTCTCCAAATGTGGCTCCATGATTGGCAACAAAGGCACCACTTGAGTTTATATCTCTTAAAAGCTTTCTAAACCTGTTTAAAATATTGCTACCTACTGAATCAGAAACTCTGGGGAGTGGGACTCAGAAATCTCTTAACAAGTCTTCAGGTGAATGTGATGCACACCAATATTTGTGAACCACTGCATTCCACCATGTTTTCAGAGTGGATAATCAAGAATTCTTGCATATAATGAGACCAGAAGAAAAAGGGAGAATTATAACTAGTAGATCAAGTTTCCTAAAAATAGGTTTACAGGGCTACAAGGTAGCCTCAGTTAACATAGTGAGTGTGAACTTTCTCAAACTCAGAAATGCTTATGATGGGATGAAAAATAGATCCTATCACATGTGTCAAGTCAAACTAGTTGGCTGTGACTACCTGAAACACTCTGTTAGTCCATTCTCACACTGCTATAAAGAACTACCTAAGACTGAGTAATTTATGAAGAAAAGAGATTTAATTGACTCACAGTTCTGCAGGCTGTACAAGAAGCATTGCTAGGAGGCCTCAGGAAACTTACATTCATGATGGAAGGTAAATGGGAAGAAAGCACGTCTTACCCACAACTGGGCAGGAGAGACAGAGAGATAAGCAGGAAGTGCCACACACTTTTAAATCATCAGATCTTATGAGAACTCACTCACTATCACAAGAACACCAAGGGGAAATCTGCCCCCATAATCTAATCACCTCTCACCAAGTCCCACCTCCAATTTGACATGAGATTTTGTTGGGGACACAAACCCAAACCATATCATTCCATCTCTGGACCCTCCCAAATCTCATGACCTTCTCACATTTCAAAACCAATCGCGCCTCACCAACAGTCCCACAGAGTCTTAACTCATTCCAGCATTAACTCAAAAGTACAAGTCCAAAGTCTAATCTGAGACAAGGCAAGCCCCTTCTGCCTATAAGCCTGTAAGATCAAACACAAGTTAGTTACTTCCAGAATAAAATGAGGGTACAGGACTTGTGTAAATGCTCCCATTCCAAAAGGAAGAAAGCAGCCAAACCAAAGGGGATACAGGCACCGTGCAAGTCTGAAATCCAGCAGGGTGGTCAATAAATCTTAAAGCTACAAAATAATGTCCTTAGACTCCATGTCTCTCATCCAGGGCATGCTGATTCAAGGGGTGGGCTCCCAAGGCCTTGGGCAGCTCTGCCACTGTGGCTTTACTGCATACAGCCCCTACATCTGCTTTCACAGGTTGGCATTGAGTACCTGAGGCTTTTCCAGGCACATGGTGCAAGCTGTCGATGGATCTACCATTCTGGGGTCTGGAGGACAGTGGTCCTCTTCTCACAGCTCCACTGGGCAGTGTCTCAGTAGGGACTCTGTGTGGGGGTTTCAACCCCACAGTTCCCCTCCACACTACCCTAGTAGAGGTCCTCCAGGAGGGCTCCACCCCTGAAGCAGACTTCTACCTTGACATCCAGGTGTTTTCATACATCCTCTGAAATCTAGGTAGAGGTTTCCAATCCTCAACTCTTGTCTTCTGTGCACCTGCAAGCCCAACACCAGATGGAAGCCACCAAGGCTTGGGGCTTACACCCCCTGAAGCAATGGCCTGAGCTGTACCTTGGCTCCTTTTAGCCACAGCTGGAGCTGGAGTGTCTAGGATGCAGGGTTCCTTGTTCCAAGGCTACAGAAAGCAACAGGGCCCTGGGCCAGGTCCACAAAACCATTTTTCCCTCCTACACCTCTGGGCCTGTAATGGGAGCTGCAGTGAAGGTCTTTGAAATGCCCTGGAAACATTTTCCCCACTGTCTTGGCTATTATTATTCAGCTCCTCTTTCCTTATGCAAATTTCTGAAGTAGGCTTGAATTTCTACCCAGAAAATGGGTTTTTCTTTTCTACCACATGGGCAGGCTGCAAATTTTCTGAACTTTTACACTCTACTTCCCTTTTAAATATAAGTTCCAGTTTCAGATAATCTCTTTGTCCATGCATATGAGCGTACACTTTTAGAAACAGCCAGGTTACATCCTGAATGCTTTGCTGCTTAGAAGTTTCTTCCACAAGATACCCTAAATCATCTCTCAAGTTCAAAGTTCCACAGATCTCTAGGGCAGGTGCAAAATGCCACCAGTCTCTTTGCTAAAACATAGCAAGAGTCAACTTTACTCCAGTTCTGAATAAGTTTCTCATTTCCATCTAAAATCACCTCAGCCTGGACTTCATTGTCCATATCACTATCAGCATTTTGGTCAAAACCATTCAACAAGTCTCTAGGAAGTTCAACACTTTCACACATCTTCCTGTCTTCTTCTGAGTCCTCCAGACTGTTCCAACCTTTGAGCATTACCCAGTTACAAAAGTTGCTTCCACATTTTCAGCTATCTTTATAAGAGTGCCCCACTCCCCCAGTATCAAATTTCTGTATTAGTCTGTTCTTATGCTGCTATAAACAACTACTTGAGACTGGGTAATTTATGAAGAAAAGAGGTATAATTGACTGACAGTTCACAGGATGTACAGGAAGCATGGCTAGGAAACTTACAGTCATGATGGAAGGTGAAAGGGAAGCAAGCACATCATACTATGGTGAAGCAGAAGAGAAAGAGAGCAAGGGGGAAGTGCCACACACTTTAAGCCATCAGATCATGTGAGAATTCACTCACTATCACAAGAACACCATGGGGAATTCCAACCCCATGATTCATTCACCTCCCACCAGATCCCTCCTCCAATTCAATATGAGATTTGGGCAGGGACACAAATCTAAACCATATCACACTGACATGAGTAAGTTTGTGAGACTGCAATGAATAGAAACAAAGATGCCTTGATTAATAGGTAATGTCTGCCATGACCCAGGGAGAAGGGAATG
Source organism: Pongo pygmaeus (assembly GCF_028885625.2). Taxonomy (NCBI): domain Eukaryota; kingdom Metazoa; phylum Chordata; class Mammalia; order Primates; family Hominidae; genus Pongo; species Pongo pygmaeus. The sequence continues at coordinate 164,304,492 of NC_072373.2, forward strand.
GCAACACCCAAGCATTGTAGAGTGATCAACTATGAGCACCTATAGTTATGTGAAGATCTGAATATTTCCTATATAATGAGCCAACTTAAAAATGCAGCTTTAGCAATCAGTAGTTTATTAGAAATAACAATGAGACCTTAATATAGAATCAGGTTGAAGCAATCCATGATAATTACAAATAGTCTATTTATTGTCATTGATCACATCATAATTATTGATAATGGTTTTTAAGAACATTTTTTAGTTTATTAAAAGTACTTTATTATGGCCACATGTAAGGGGGAAATCTCTAAGTAGAAATTGGAAAAGAGGGCAACCATGATCTAAAATTTCCATCTTGGTGACATAAAAATTATTCCAGGCCAGGTATAGTGGCTCACACCTGAAATTCCAGCACTTCGGGAGGCTGAGGCAGGCAGATTACCTGAGGTCAGAAGCTCAAGACCAGCCTGGTCAACATGGCAAAACCCCATTTCTACTAAAAATCCAGAAATTGGCTGGGCATGGTAGCATGCACCTGCAGTCCCAGCTACTCGGGAGGCTGAGGCAGGGGAATTGTTTGAACCCAGGAGGTGGAGGTTACAGTGAGCCAGCATCGTGCCATTGCTTTCCAGCTTGGGTGACAGAGCAAGACTGTCTCAAGAGAAAAAAAAAACCCCCAGTGCTACGTTTATGTCCTATAATGGTTTTGCATTGTTTTGTATGCTTTAGATTAGAATTCTTTAAGATTTATTGGATGTATGAATGTGTCTGTCTCTCCAAAAACTGTATCAAAGTCCTTTAAAGAGAGAGATCTTGTGTTGTTCCTTTTAGTGTTTTTCCCACAATACCTTCCTGCAGTCTTCTGATCACAATAGCACTGGAATATATGTTGAACATAAATTAGTAGCAAAAGGATAATAACTACCAATTCCTAGGTGTCTATTGTGTCCAAGTTTGCAAATATAGTAACAACTTTGCATGATATGTACTTTCTTTTATTTATTTATTAATTTATTTATTTGTTTATTTTTTTCTCCCCCCTCCCCCCACCCCACAACAGTCCCCGAAGTGTGATGTTCCCCTTCCTGTGTCCATGTGTTCTCATTGTTCAATTCCCACCTATGAGTGAGAATATGCGGTGTTTGGTTTTTTGTTCTTGCGATAGTTTACTGAGAATGATGATTTCCAATTTCATCCATGTCCCTACAAAGGACGTGAACTCATCATTTTTTATGGCTGCATAGTATTCCATGGTGTATATGTGCCACATTTTCTTAATCCAGTCTATCATTGTTGGACATTTGGGTTGGTTCCAAGTCTTTGCTATTGTGAATAATGCCGCAATAAACATACGTGTGCATGTGTCTTTATAGCAGCATGATTTATAGTCCTTTGGGTATATACCCAGTAATGGGATGACTGGGTCAAATGGAATTTCTAGTTCTAGATCCCTGAGGAATCGCCACACTGACTTCCACAAGGGTTGAACTAGTTTACAGTCCCACCAACAGTGTAAAAGTGTTCCTATTTCTCCACATCCTCTCCAGCACCTGTTGTTTCCTGACTTTTTAATGATTGCCATTCTAACTGGTGTGAGATGGTATCTCATTGTGGTTTTGATTTGCATTTCTCTGATGGCCAGTGATGGTGAGCATTTTTTCATGTGTTTTTTGGCTGCATAAATGTCTTCTTTTGAGAAGTGTCTGTTCATGTCCTTCACCCACTTTTTGATGGGGTTGTTTGTTTTTTTCTTGTAAATTTGTTGGAGTTCATTGTAGATTCTGGATATTAGCCCTTTGTCAGATGAGTAGGTTGTGAAAATTTTCTCCCATTTTGTAGGCTGCCTGTTCACTCTGATGGTAGTTTCCTTTGCTGTGCAGAAGCTCTTGAGTTTAATTAGATCCCATTTGTCAATTTTGGCTTTTGTTGCCATTGCTTTTGGTGTTTTAGACATGAAGTCCTTGCCCATGCCTATGTCCTGAATGGTATTGCCTAGGTTTTCTTCTAGGGTTTTTATGGTTTTAGGTCTAACATTTAAGTCTTTAATCCATCTTGAATTGATTTTTGTATAAGGTGTAAGGAAGGGATCCAGTTTCAGCTTTCTACATATGGCTAGCCAGTTTTCCCAGCACCATTTATTAAATAGGGAATCCTTTCCCCATTTCTTGTTTTTGTCAGGTTTGTCAAAGATCAGATAGTTGTAGATATGTGGCACTAGTTCTGACGGCTCTGTTCTGTTCCATTGATCTATATCTCTGTTTTGGTAGCAGTACCATGCTGTTTTGGTTACTGTAGCCTTGTAGTATAGTTTGAAGTCAGATAGCGTGATGCCTCCAGCTTTGTTCTTTTGGCTTAGGATTGACTTGGTGATGCGGTCTCTTTTTTGGTTCCATATGAACTTTAAAGTAGTTTTTTCCAATTCTGTGAAGAAAGTCATTGGTAACTTGATGGGGATGGCATTGAATCTGTAAATTACCTTGGGAAGGATGGCCATTTTCATGATATTGATTCTTCCTACCCATGAGCATGGAATGTTCTTCCATTTGTTTGTATCCTCTTTTATTTCCTTGAGCAGTGGTTTGTAGTTCTCCTTGAAGAGGTCCTTCACATCCCTTGTAAGTTGGATTCCTAGGTATTTTATTCTCTTTGAAGCAATTGTGAATGGGAGTTCACTCATGATTTGGCTCTCTGTTTGTCTGTTATTGATGTATAAGAATGCTTGTGATTTTTGTACATTGATTTTGTATCCTGAGACTTTGCTGAAGTTGCTTATCAGCTTAAGGAGATTTTGGGCTGAGACAACGGGGTTTTCTAGATATACTATCATGTCATCTGCAAACAGGGACAATTTGACTTCCTCTTTTCCTAATTGAATACCCTTGATTTCCTTCTCTTGCCTAATTGCCCTGGCCAGAACTTCCAACACTATGTTGAATAGAAGTGGTGAGAGAGGGCATCCCTGTCTTGTGCCAGTTTTCAAAGGGAATGCTTCCAGTTTTTGCCCATTCAGTATGATATTGGCTATGGGTTTGTCATAAATAGCTCTTATTATTTTGAGATACGACCCATCAATACCTAATTTATTGAGAGTTTTTAGCATGAAGGGTTGTTGAATTTTGTGAAAGGCCTTTTCTGCATCTATTGAGATAATCATGTGGTTTTTGACTTTGGTTCTGTTTATATGCTGGATTACATTATTGATTTGTGTATATTGAACCAGCCTTGCATCCCAGGGATGAAGCCCACTTGATCATGGTGGATAAGCTTTTTGATGTGCTGCTGGATTCTGTTTGCCAGTATTTTATTGAGGATTTTTGCATCAATGTTCATCAAGGATATTGGTCTAAAATTCTCTTTTTTTGTTGTGTCTCTGCCAGGCTTTGGTATCAGGATGATGCTGGCCTCATAAAATGAGTTAGGGAGGATTCCCTCTTTTTCTATTGATTGGAATAGTTTCAGAAGGAATGGTACCAGCTCCTCCTTGTACCTCTGGTAGAATTCAGCTGTGAACCCATCTGGTCCTAGACTTTTTTTGGTTGGTAAGCTATTGATTATTGCCACAATTTCAGCTCCTGTTATTGGTCTATTCAGAGATTCAACTTCTTCCTGGTTTAGTCTTGGGAGGGTGTATGTGTCGAGGAATTTATCCATTTCTTCTAGATTTTCTAGTTTATTTGCATAGAGGTGTTTGTAATATTCTCTGATGGTAGTTTGTATTTCTGTGGGATCGGTGGTGATATCCCCTTTATCATTTTTTATTGCATCTATTTGATTCTTCTCTCTTTTTTTCTTTATTAATCTTGCTAGCGGTCTATCAATTTTGTTGATCCTTTCAAAAAACCAGCTCCTGGATTCATTAATTTTTTGAAGGGTTTTTTGTGTCTCTATTTCCTTCAGTTCTGCTCTGATTTTAGTTATTTCTTGCCTTCTGCTAGCTTTTGAATGTGTTTGCTCTTGCTTTTCTAGTTCTTTTAATTGTGATGTTAGGGTGTCAATTTTGGATCTTTCCTGCTTTCTCTTGTGGGCATTTAGTGCTATAAATTTCCCTCTACACACTGCTTTGAATGCATCCCAGAGATTCTGCTATGTTGTGTCTTGGTTCTCGTTGGTTTCAAAGAACATCTTTATTTCTGCCTTCATTTCGTTATGTACCCAGTAGTCATTCAGGAGCAGGTTGTTCAGTTTCCACGTAGTTGAGCGGTTTTGAGTGAGATTCTTAATCCTGAGTTCTAGCTTGATTGCACTGTGATCTGAGAGATAGTTTGTTATAATTTCTGTTCTTTTACATTTATTAAGGAGAGCTTTACTTCCAAGTATATGGTCAATTCTGGAATAGGTGTGGTGTGGTGCTGAAAAAAATGTATATTCTGTTGATTTGGGGTGGAGAGTTCTGTAGATGTCTATTAGGTCCGCTTGGTGCAGAGCTGAGTTCAATTCCTGGGTATCCTTGTTGATTTTCTGTTTCGTTGATCTGTCTAATGTTGACAGTGGGGTGTTAAAGTCTCCCATGATTAATGTGTGGGAGTCTAAGTCTCTTTGTAGGTCAGTCAGGACTTGCTTTATGAATCTGGGTGCTCCTGTATTGGGTGCATATATATTTAGGATAGTTAGCTCTTCTTGTTGAATTAATCCCTTTACCATTATGTAATGGCCTTCTTTGTCTCTTTTGATCTTTGTTGGTTTAAAGTCTGTTTTATCAGAGACTAGGATTGCAACCCCTGCCTTTTTTTGTTTTCCATTTGCTTGGTAGATCTTCCTCCATCCTTTTATTTTGAGCCTATGTGTGTCTCTGCCCGTGAGATGGGTTTCCTGAATACAGCACACTGATGGGTCTTGAGTCTTTATCCAATTTGCCAGTCTGTGTCTTTTAATTGGAGCATTTAGTCCATTTACATTTAAAGTTAATATTGTTATGTGTGAATCTGATCCCGTCATTATGATGTTAGCTGGTTATTTTGCTCATTAGTTGATGCAGTCTCTTCCTAGTCTCAATGGTCTTTACATTTAGGTATGATTTTGCAGTGGCTGGTACCGGTTGTGCCTTTCCATGTTTAGCGCTTCCTTCAGGAGCTCTTTTAGGGCAGGCCTGGTGGTGACAAAATCTCTCAGCATTTGCTTGTCTGTAAAGTATTTTATTTCTCCTTCACTTATGAAGCTTAGTTTGGCAGGATATGAAATTCTGGGTTGAAAATTCTTTTCTTTAAGAATGTTGAATATTGGCCCCCACTCTCTTCTGGCTTGTGGGGTTTCTGCCGAGAGATCCGCTGTTAGTCTGATGGGCTTCCCTTTGATGGTAACCCGACCTTTCTCTCTGGCTGCCCTTAACATTTTTTCCTTCATTTCAACTTTGGTGAATCTGACAATTATGTGTCTTGGAGTTGCTCTTCTCGAGGAGTATCTATGTGGCGTTCTCTGTATTTCCTGAATCTGAATGTTGGCCTGCCTTGCTAGATTGAGGAAGTTCTCCTGGATAATATCCTGCAGAGTGTTTTCCAACTTGTTTCCATTCTCCCCGTCACTTTCAGGTACACCAATCAGACGTAGATTCGGTCTTTTCACATAGTCCCACATTTCTTGGAGGCTTTGCTCGTTTCTTTTTATTCTTTTTCTCTAAACTTCCCTTCTCGCTTCATTTCATTCATTTCATCTTCCATCGCTGATACCCTTTCTTCCATTTGATCGCATCGGCTCCTGAGGCTTCTGCATTCTTCACGTAGTTCTCGAGCCTTGGTTTTCAGCTCCATCAGCTCCTTTAAGCACTTCTCTGTATTGGTTATTCTAGTTATACATTCTTCTAAATTTTTTTCAAAGTTTTCAACTTCTTTGCCTTTGGTTTGAATATCCTCCCGTAGCTCGGAGTAATTTGATCGTCTGAAGCCTTCTTCTCTCAGCTCGTCAAAGTCATTCTCCGTCCAGCTTTGTTCCGTTGCTGGTGAGGAACTGCATTCCTTTGGAGGAGGAGAGGTACTCTGCTTTTTAGAGTTTCCAGTTTTTCTGCTTTGTTTTTTCCCCATCTCTGTGGTTTTATCTACTTTTGGTCTTTGATGATGGTGATGTACAGATGGGCTTTTGGTGTGGATGTCCTTTCTGTTAGTTTTCCTTCTAACAGACAGGACCCTCAGCTGCAGGTCTGTTGGAGTACCTGGCCGGCCGTGTGAGGTATCAGTCTGCCCCTGCTGGAGGGTGCCTCCCAGTTAGGCTGCTCGGGGGTCAGGGGTCAGGGACCCACTTGAGGAGGCAGTCAGCCCGTTCTCAGATCTCCAGTTGCGTGCTGGGAGAACCACTGCTCTCCTCAAAGCTGTCAGACAGGGACATTTAAGTCTGCAGAGGTTACTGCTGTCTTTTTGTTTGTCTGTGCCCTGCCTCCAGAGGTGGAGCCTACAGAGGCAGGCAGGCCTCCTTGAGCTGTGGTGGGCTCCACCCAGTTCAAGCTTCCAGGCTGCTTTGTTTACCTAAGCGAGCCTGGGCAATGGCGGGCGCCCCTCCCCCAGCCTGGCTGCCGACTTGCTGTTTGATCTCAGACTGCTGTGCTAGCAATCAGCGAGACTCCGTGGGGGTAGGACCCTCTGAGCCAGGTGCGGGCTATACTCTCCTGGGGCACCGTTTCCTAAGCCCGTCGGAAAAGCACAGTATTCGGGTGGGAGTGGCCCGATTTTCCAGGTGCCGTCTGTCACCCCTGGAAAGGGAACTCCCTGACCCCTTGGGCTTCCCGAGTGAGGCAATGCCTTGCCCCTGCTTCGGCTGGCGCACAGTGCACTCACCCACTGACCTGCGCCCACTGTCTGGCACTCCCTAGTGAGATGAACACGGTACCTCAGATGGAAATGCAGAAATCACCCGTCTTCTGCGTCGCTCGCGCTGGGAGCTGTAGACCGGAGCTGTTCCTATTCGGCCATCTTCGATATGTACTTTCATCTCCCATTGTACATTCAAAGAAACTCTTGTTCTGAGATTTAAAGCTGAAAAATACTAAGTACTAAAGTTTTATTCAAATCCAGCTGTCTCACTGTAAAGGTATTTCTCCAACCACAATGTCTCTTCTAAAAATCAGTTACTCTATAAAATACAGTATATATTATTTTATACATAAAATTATAAAGATAAATATATATTTTATATATAAATATAAACATAGTCACTGAGTTTGAGTACCTACATTAGTAAACCTACATTCATTCATAATTATCTGTGGATTGAAGCAATTCTGTCACTCATTTACTTTCAGTTTCCTTCTATGGAAATGGGACCACTTTAAGGAATAATTCTGTGTGTCTTCCCAATCAATGGAAATGGTTCTGGAGCTGATTTTTTTTTCCTAATATTGTCAATTAACTAATGCTCAAAGCTGGCTAGCCCTGGGTTTTTCTGACACAAACAGAAGGGACAGATTTGCAGCCAACGGAACACTTTGCTCCAAGAACTCTACCTAAATGCAATAAAAAAACATTCAAGACAAATTATTCACTAGCCTAGAATTTTCTTTGGCAACAATTTGCCATGTTCAACTCTATGCATGGCCCAATGTAGCATTCAACAAACATTTGGTCCCAAACAAATAGAAAACAGTAGAGTCTATTTTCTCCTCTCTTTACTGAAAAGGCTTGCTTGTAATAAGACTAGTTATAGAGGAACTGCATCTAAATAAAGGAAAAAAATGAAAATAATGTCCAGAAATAGTTATGCAGAAACACTAAGTAAATCAGAGTATATTAGATAGAATTTAATTCCTCATTTTCCTCCACTTCTAGTCTACTTTTTGGTAAACAGCATACACCTTTAGACTGATTGTGTCTCTCATCCAATTCCACACTTACCAATTGAAGAATATTGTCACCTTTTGGCCAAAGCTACTTTACGTCACAGAAAGCTAATCTAGATTACAAATTGTTTCTTCCACAGGAAAATATTCAGCTTTATCACACCTCTTCCCAAATAATCTAACCTACAAAACGTTACACCAAGAAAAAATACTAAAACTCAAAAGGCTAAGATACACGGATCTCCCAAGAACTCACAGGCTCTAACAAATGCATAATCCCAATTGACAAAAAATCTCTTCTCTGAAATATGGCAAGATAAAGAAGTGTACACATTTGCCCAGTGGGCCATTTGAAGGAATATTGTCCTGGCCTTTTGGGGGACTGACTGTCTAAATGGCAAACTGATTCCCAAAACAATTGGCTATCTGACCACAAGGCATATGCATTAAAACACACTTCTATGTGAAAGTGCAAGGGACCTCAATGTTTAGAAACTTAAAAATCAAAACATATAAGTTTAAAATAAACATAAAATCCAATAAATGCACAGTCATAATATATTACCAAATTTTTTGTACCAGAATCTACCTAGTCTGCCTAGGGAAAATGATGTTATTTCATAACAGAGAGAAGCAATAATGATGGATATATCTTGGTAACACAGATAATGGATTTTATATTCATAAGATACAAGACTTGGCATTTAAAAGTCCAAAGGAAAAAGAGATTATGACCTACTTTTTTCATTATTGATAATGATGCTCATTTCTGAAAATCTTTCAAATGATATATTGTTATAGCTACAGGAATATAGCAAAATACCTACTTAAGCATTCTAGAGATGATTACTTGGAGTTAGTCCATTTTGGCATGAGTCATTCTCCCTCATTCATATTCTTGATTTCTCAAAAACAGCTCATACTGCTGATAACACCATCCTCTCTGAATATTTTCAGGGGCTATCATATTCTACTTTGGAAATAGTTGGAATAAATATCACTCTCAGCATTTTCATTTCACTTCCACTACATATCATTCTCCAAACTATGCTGGTGGTTACAAATGTGTGACTTGATCAACTTATTCCTTTATTCACTAATGGGTTTTTGTATTAAAGTCATATAAGGTGCTTCATGAAATGATTCTCTTAGAAATCTCCCCAGCGTACCTATTACTGTCTATTAATAGAAATGCCTAAATAACTACTTAGTACTACATAGATGTTCATAGCAGAGAAAGGCAATCGCTGCTATTAACATGTCTTCTGCTTTCTAGAAAATGCATTGGTACTTCAAAGAAAATTTAATGGAGATGTTTTATACAGAAAAAGCAATCAAGTTATTAAAGGACCAGGTGTCATTTTCTAAGCACATAGTCATAATATTATAAATTAAAGTACAAGAATTAGTCACCTATCTCAATTGCCTAGCATCTAGTCACTGGCAAATTAAGCTGATGAAGCCAAGATGTAAGTTTTTGTGCCTCCAGGCTTCACTGTCTCTAATTTATTCCTCTCTGTCTCTCACTACAATTACTTATTTTCCTGAATATATCAGCCTGACCATGTCACTCTCTTGCTTTATACAATTCAATGATCCCAGATGCCTACTAGATAAATTCCAATCCCTTTAGTTAATGCCTCTCCAGAAGCTCTTTAGCCTCTCTTCTCTTATCCTTTAGCCTATCCTTTTATTATCTGAGGCAAACTCAAGCCAAGATCCTGTCCTGCCCAGACCCGGGTTTTCTTTTTGCCTCATTTCCTGCTACTGCACCACACACCTCATGTATGGAGTCCTCCAGGTGCACATTTTTTCACATGTTCACTCATTTAGTCACTCATGCTGCTTGTTATACATGCATTGCTTGTTATATATGCAATGTTCTCCTTCCTTTCTTCCCCAGTGTATTTCACCCCAAGACCCAATCGAATGTAACTTCCATTCTTGGAAGATCTCACTGATGCCTCCAGGTTGGTTGGTATTTCCATTGTGCTCAGTAGATACCTTTACCATAGAACTTATTACATTATATACTTGTTAATTGTATATTGGCACATCTATTTCCCCCAGTTGAGTGTGAACTCCATGAGAATATGGCTCGTGTCTTAATCTTTATATTTTAAGTCCTTACCAAATCATAAGACCCACTGTAAACACATAGTCACTTTTGGCTGGTTAAGTGAATAAAATATGAATCCCAGAATATTTGACAGCAATATATTACGCTAATACCTCCCTGCCATTTATCTTCCAAATACATGTATCATTTTTCTGCAAAAAACCATAGGAAAGAAGGTAGTCTAGCCCCTGCCTCTGGACATGTAGTCCAAAATGTATTTCCCATTTTTAGGTTTGTATTGCCAGTTTCATATGGAAGAATTGAACCGTACAACCTTTAAAGCACAACAAACTTACTTAGAAAAAAAAAAAGAAAATATTTGTAAATTCTCATAAATTCTTAGTATACAATTAAATATATTTTAAACCATTAAATCAGTTTGAATGCCTGCTACATAGGAGTACAATAAAAGTTTGTTAAATAAGTAAATTTATAAATGAATACGATTATTAATAAATATAAAAATAATACTTTAAGATGTATATTAAAAGGCACTTATACATTGTTTATTGCTGTACCTAAGAAAGTTGAATTATTAAATGAACTTTTGAGATTGATATTTAGAAGTAGTTGAGAGTGGACCATAATTTTCTGATAAATTCCTATTTGTTCTGGCTTAGAATTGTTATTAGAATGGAAAATGAGTAAGCACTAGTAGAGCACTCTCAAAATAATACTGGAAGAGCAATTCAAAGCAAAACTCTGAGTCTAAAAAAACACCAAGGGAAAAAGAATTAAAGAAACAAAACTAATCATACCATTTATATGACCTAACCTTTCTTCTTTGTTAATGCTTTTGAGAATCACAGTAAAAAAGTCATTAATATCCATGGGCAGAAGTATAAAATACATATAATTTGTGACAATATTGTCACAAATCTAAAATTTGAAGATGTTGATAGAATTCCAGCAATATATAGTACAATGCAGTAGATCTGTTCAAAAAAAGTTAGTGCTTTGAAATATTCAAAAAAAAGTTTTTCAACTAAATACATTGCTAAGCTAACCAAGTGTTAATTGATTCTCGAGCAAATTAAGGGAGCTAATGCCTGAAAACAACTCTTCCATACCGTGTTTGGTAGTAATTAGTGTTATTCATCAAGTGTCCCAGCTGTCTTCTTCCTAGGCAGATGGTAGGATAGTACTTCCTGCCCCCCTGTGAAAATATGGAGCATGTGACTAATTCTAGCCAGTGATTTATAACTGGATATAACCACACAATTCTTTGCCAAAGTGAGACCCTCTCAGAGCTCTTTTTACTCTCTTGCGCTTACCATGAGAATATTTGAGATGGTGGCAGCTGTCAGCCTGGGTTCCAGAGTAATTGTGATCAGTCCAATTCATCCATACCCAAGAAGAATGTGTCATATGAGCAAGAAGAAAACCTGTAGTGTTTTAAACCTCTGAGAGTTTGGAGTTGTTTGTTATAGCATCATAGCCAGCTTATCCTGACTTATACACCCTGAAAGAGTACAGTGTTTCTCAGGTAAAATTAAATGAGATATTTTGATACATCCTATTTTCTACAAACTATTAGATCAAAGCAACAAAAAGAGCAATGCTGTGTCAAAATGTGGTTATGAATATTTTAATATAATTATCTACTTTACATGGAAGTTTAAAGATGCTTTGCATTAAGAAAAGTCCTTTAATGAAATAAAAATATAGGTTGGGTCATAATTACATGACAATATGACTCACTATATGAAGCATTCCTTCAAATGGTCAGTTTACTCTGGTACTCTAAAAATCCGACAGTTAATAAAACATATGTTACAACCTGCATTTTTAAAATGCATTTACATTGTAATGTGAGGTGTACCCACACTGTCACTAAAATGCTAGAAAACACCAAATTTGTGTTTATTCTGGTCCATTCAAACAATTCACAATGAAATGCAATTTAGGAGTTTAATCTTTCTAAATTTCTCTATCTCATCAAAGAGAACTCTAAGATGACAAGCAATTCTCCCAATAAGAATAACTTCCCATTCCTCTAAGATCTTGCTTTAAACAATGAATGAATTTAAAAAAAAAAAAAATTATAGTCAACCCAGTAGGAAGGAACACATCTTTCTCACTGGAGGAAGGGACCCCAAGGCCAGGGACTGTGTGTGCCTTGTTACAGGCCTGTTCTGCATGACATAGCACAATGCCTGACATACAGAGAAGACATTCAATAAGCATCTGTGGAATACATTAATAAATACATGAGGTTTGGCAATAGAGAAAGAAAAAAAACCCTTAGGTATTCTGATCTGAAAGATCCTCTCATTAGAGTTAATCTAGTCCAATCCTCTTTTTAACAAATGGGTAAATGGAGCCACAAGGAGAAGAACCCACACACTGAGTTAACAGAAGAACTGGTGTTAGAACTCAATCCCAGCTGGTCTGAGTATTGGTTTCTCGGTCCATAGTCTTTCTATTACGTCATTCTATTTATTAACAAGCACAGATTAAAGATCTCCAGACAAGCACATTTTCTAGCTCAATCAAGTATGCATTTTTTTTCTTTTTTTAAATTATACTTTAAGTTCTGGGATACATGTTCAGAACATGCAGGTTTGTTACATAGGTACACACGTGCCATGGTGGTTTGTTGCACCCATCGACCCATCATCTACATTAGTATTTCTCCTAATGTTATCTCTCCCCTAGCCCCTCACCCCTCGAAAGGCCCTGGTGTGTGATGTTCCCCTCCCTGTGTCCTTGTGTTCTCATCGTTCAACTCCCACTTATGAGTGAGAACATGCAGTGTTCAGTTTTCTGTTCCTGTGTTAGTTTGCTGAGAATGATGGTTTCCAGCTTCATCCATGTTCCTGCAAAGGATATGAACTCATCCTCTTTTATGGCTGCAGAGTATTCCATGGCGTATATGTGCCACATTTTCTTAATCCAGTCTATCATTGATGGACATTTGGGTTGGTTCCAAGTCTTTGCTGTTGTGAACAGTGCTGCAATAAACATACGTGTGCATGTGTCTTTATAGTAGAATGATTTATAATCCTTTGGGTATTGCTGGTTCAGATGGTATTTCTAGTTCTAGATCCTTGAGGAATTGCTACACTGTCTTCCACAATGGTTGAACTAATTTACACTCCCACCAACAGTGTAAAAGCATTCCTATTTCTCCACATCCTCTCCAGCATCTTGCTGTTTCCTGACTTTTTAATGATTGCCATTCTAACTGGTGTGAGATGGTATCTCATTGTGGTTTTGATTTGCATTGCTCTAATGACCAGTGATGATGAGCTCTTTTTCATATGTTTTTTGGCTGCATAAATGTCTTCTTTTGAAAAGTGTCTGTTCATATACTTCTCCTACTTTTTGATGGGGTTGTTTTTTTCTTGTAAATTTGTTTAAGTTCTTTGTAGATTCTGGATATTAGCCTTTTGTCAGATGGATAGATTGCAAAAATTTTCTCCCATTCTGTATGTTGCCTGTTCATTCTGATGATAGTTTCTTTTGCTGTGCAGAAGCTCTTTAGTTTAATTAGATCCCATTTGTCAATTTTGGTTTTGTTGCCATTGCTTTTGGTGTTTTAGTAAGGAAGTCTTTGCCCGTGCCTATGTCCTGAATGGTATTGCCTAGGTTTTCTTCTAGGGATTTTATGGTTTTTAGATCTTATGTTCAAGTCTTTAATCCATCTTGAGTTAATTTTTATATAAGGTTTAAGGAAGGGATCCAGTTTCAGCTTTCTCCATATGGGTAGCCAGTTTTCCCAACACCATTTATTAAATAGGGAATCCTTTCCCCATTGTTTGTTTTTGTCAGATTTGTCAAAGATCGGATAGTTGTAGGTGTATGGCATTATTTCTGAGGCCTCTGTTCTGTTCCATTGGTCTATATATCTGTTTTGGTACCAGTATCATGCTGTTTTGGTTACTGTAGCCTTGTAGTATAGTTTGAAGTCAGGTAGTGTAATGCCTCCAGCTTTGTTCTTTTTGATTAGGATTGTCTTGGCTATACGAGCTCTTTTTTGGTTCCATATAAAATTTAAAGTAATTTTTTCTAATTCTGTGAGGAAAGTCAATGGTAGCTTAATGGGAATAGCATTGAATCTGTAAATTACTTTGGTCAGTATGGCCATTTTCATGATATTGATTCTTCTATCCATGAGCATGGAATGTTTTTCCTTTTGTTTTTGTCCTCTCTTATTTCCTTGAGCAGTGGTTTGTAATTCTCCTTGAAGAGGTCCTTCGCATACCTTGTAAGTTGTATTCTTAGGTATTTTATTCTCTTTGTAGCAATTGTGAATGGGAGTTCACTCATTATTTGGCTCTCCGTTTGTCTATTACTGGTGTATAGGAATGCTTGTGATTTTTACACATTGATTTTATATCCTGAGACTTTGCTGAAGTTGCTTATCAGCTTAAGGAGATTTTGGCCTGAGATGATGGGGTTTTCTAAATATACAATCATGCATGTCATCTGCAGACAGAGACAATTTAACTTCCTCTCTTCCTATTTGAATACGCTTTATTTCTTTCTCTTGCCTGACTTCCCTGGCCAGAACTTCCAATACTATGTTGAATAGGAGTGGTGAGAGAGGATATCCTTTTCCTGTGCTGGTTTTAAAAGGGAATGCTTGCAGCTTTTACCCATTCAGTATGATATTGGATGTGGGTTTGTCATAAATAGCTCTCATTATTTTGAGATACGTTCCATCAATATGTAGTTTACTGAGAGTTTTTAGCATGAAGGGGTGTTGAATTTTATCACAGGCCTTTTCTGCATCTATTGAGATAAGCATGTGATTTTTGTCATTGGTTCTGTTTATTCAACAGTCTTAAAGAAAAATATGCATCTTTTTGTTGAGTGCCAATAATACATTGGCACTGTGCTAAGCACTAGTGGTAAAAGTTGAATAAAATGTAATTTTTGTTTTACCTTGATCTATTAATTGGAAACCCTCCTGGTTGATAATATTTACATGCCAGTTTGGGTTTGTTCCCATCAGATAAGCTGTTAAGAAATGTTAAGTCTTGGATTTCTGGGAAACAAGGGCATTCATTTTATGAAAAAAAAAAAAAAAAAAGCTCACAAGATTCCTGGAACTGTTCACCACTGTTTAATATTTAAACCTATGAAAGTGTCTAATGTGGATCGCTTCATATAAAATGTACTTAATTATTATTCTGAGGATGCTATCTTTCTGTACTGGGTTTACTTTGACAACAATATGTGCTTTGTAACCCTTTGAGAATAGGATCCTGCACCAATTTCACTGAAATTTGTAACCACAGACTATGCAAAGCTGAATTCTAATTAATTGTACAGTAAAAGCTTTGTTCTCCTTTTCCATGGGGGGGATAAAATGCCTTAACTCTTTAAGCAGGCATCAATTCATGTTATCCAAGGTGTTTTCATTCCTCTAGGTTACCCCCACTCACCTTTCTAAAACCTGTCCCTAAATAAAAGGGCAGGAATGTAAAGAATTACAGGTCCCTACACCATACATTTGGCACATATATATGTCTCATTTTAGTTAATTGTGTAAGATTCTGTTCCCTTCAAAATTCAGTACACTCATGAGAATAAGTTGTCCTGTAACTAAAACAGCCGAGCATGCTCCGACAGTAAAAACAGCACAATGAAAAATGCAAATAGGCGAATAGAGCAATATGACTTAATCACTCTCCCCAGATATATCCACTGGGTATAACCACTGTTAAATTATTATATTTTTCTAGTCCTATATGTAATACATACACACACACACTCACATACACAATATGTAAAAATTGTTATCACAGAGTTTTGTAGCTGAATTCACCACGTAGCAATATATTCTGAATATCTTTTCACAGCAGCAAATATTCTTCTACAACATGGTTTTAAATGGTCAGATAGCAGTTCACTATCTGTCCAAATTAAATCATGCTCACTTATTGGAGATGTAGAATTGTTATTCTTTTTCAAAATTTAAATAATGCTCTAGAAAGCATCTGTATATATTCCACTTTATGAACGTCTATTACTTAGACTCATGTCCTCGTCATTTTACATTAACCAGGACATTAACGGACACATTGTAAACACACAGAATTTTGTGGTGAATTGATTTTCACACTACGGTTTATAAAAGTTAATTTCTCTTGCTATAAACAAAAATACCAGAATCCATGAATCTTGACCTTCTTGATACTAATGCATGCCTACTGAAAGCTGAGACTTAGAGTCTTCAATTACAAGTGTGATATCACAGCTGACTTTTTATGGTACTTTGCAATAAGTTGCCTTGGAAATCTTTTAATTGTTTAACCATTTTATTGCTTGGCATGTAACCTGGGAAGACTTTTGTAAATAAACAACTTTAAAAGACAGTATTAGCACAAGCGTAGAATTCTCATTTCACCTGATTCTCTTTCACCCGAGAACTGCTGGAGAATAAAGTATATGTGTGTGTCTATGTGTGTGTAAGCTCACCCATGTGCCTGACTTGGAATAAATTTTATTCTCAGTGTAAGTGTTATATCAATCATTTAACAATCATATATTCAGAAAGTTCAGAGGAAATGTTTTTTATTCTTATCACTTCTCAGAAACAGGGAAAATAATTGCTTTTAGGAAAGCTGGCAGAAACCAAATTCTTCTGATAATTTACCAGTTTCTGCAAATGTATAAAGATTTTTACATACAAGCATAAATAGGAATAAAAGAGATGAAAATGTAAAGAAAACCCGGATGCCAGGTAAAAAGGTATTTGTACAGTCCAAGCTCAGCTAATTAGTTTGGGTAACCAGTTTATTTCTAAAACAGGATGGATGATTCTGCTTTTTGGAAGGCAATGATTGTGTTATTTGAAGAAGGAAGAATGAGTGTGACAGGGTTCGCCTCAGGCCAATGTGAACACACTAAGGACAGGCACCAATCAAGCAGGTAGCACCCATGTGGCTAAAGAGTCAGAGCATCCCATAACTGAGTTAATAAACTTCATTTTCTGCTCAAGGAAGCCTAGAACTTGACAGGGGATGATAAGCTGACAACAATCACATCTAGGTAAAAATGTCAGAACCCAGGTCTCAAAATCCTCTGAGAAGCTGGTGTTTGCTGCTGTCACAAAGTTACTTTCCCACTGCTGACAGGCAAATTGTAAATCACAGCTGGCCAACCTTGTTGCATGGGTGCAATGAGGGACACCTCAAGCATTAATGCAGTCAGCATTGACTGACAGCTGCGACATTCTCCTCGCTGTGCTGGGCATGCTGGGGAGGAAAGGGAAGTTTTAAATAGTCTCTCTCTTCAAGGAGCTGGAGGGCAGGCTTTGCAGGCAGGCCTCCCACTGCCTGCAGCCGCAGGGCGAAACGCACTACTGTTCTAATCAGTGCTTTTGGAGTTGCAAGGTTCAAATAAACTCACAAAACCCAAGTAAAAGTAAAGGTGGGGGCAGGGGGTTAGTATAGAAGGAGAGTACTTTAGGTAGGGCAGTATGCATCCAGTGGTGTACGGGAGTTGACTTGTCGCAGCTTGAGAAAGGTGATTATTAAATTTTCAGGAATTTCTCAAGCCAGTTGGTAGCTGGAAATCAGCTATGGTGAGAGTATTTACAACATGGAAATCGACAAACACTACCAATCAAATTCTGGTTTGTTGTTGCTGTTGTTTCCTGGGGACCCAGTTGTTAAATACTTCCTAGCCCACCACGGCATACAACCCAGTTTTCCCAGTGATTTGGAGGTTTTCGCCTGTAATTATTAATAGCAGCCACTTTCACTTTCAAAAGAGTGCCATTTTGGATCTAAATTACATGGCCCCCCTAATTTTGGGATAGAAAGATCTCTGGGATCTAGGACAGGACATAGACCTGCCTCGTGAGGCCTAAAGAACTGGAAATGCAACAGAAACTGAGGATCTGCTGTCTCCATTTCTCTCCGAGGTTTCATAATATTCCATCTTTGCCTCTCTCTGTACTTGTTCCATTTTTCTCTTTCTGTAGATAGCTTCCTAATCAGCTTTCCTATGGCCCAATGACCTCTTGAGCCACCCAAATTTGGATAATCTCCCTATCCCAGGGCCCTTCATGGACTAGCAACAGTGTCTGCATCCTTGCTTCAATGTTTTGAAAGTCAGAATCTGATTCAGTCACCTCAGCTGCTTGAGTCAAGCCACACACATCCTATGTCCCTAGTAAAACAGTGGATTCTTCTACCTGTGGGTCAGAGTTCCACCTCTGTCCAATCAGCAATGGCTGGGAGGTGTCTTATGTTACAGTAGCAGACCCTGCCCGGCACAGTAGCACCTGAGCATGTCTGCAGATGGTCCCCAACTTACAATGGTTCAACTGACCCCTTTTTGACCTTAGGAAGGTGTAAAAGGGATGCACATTCTGTAGAAACCTTACTTTAAGTACCCATACAATTACTCTGTTTTTCACTTCAGTGCAGTATTCAATCAATTACATGAGATATTCAATACTTTATTATAAAACAGGCTTTGTGGTAGATGATTTTGCCCAACTGTAGGCTAAAGTAAATATTCTAAGCACATGTAAGGTAAGCTGGGCTAAGCTATGATGTTCTGTGGGTTATGTATATTAAGTGCATTTTCGACTTACAATATTTTCAACTTATGAGGGGTTTATCAGGTTGTAATTTCATTATAAGTGGAGGAGCATCTGTATTAAATCACATGCTACAAACTCTTCAGCCGCACTTAACTGTTTGTTATTTACTGCATACGTACCCCATGCTCTTCCAAGCCTCTATGTCTTTGTTTCTCGCAGGAGATTCTCTCTCCACTCCCAATCCATCTTCTCCTTCCTTAAGGAACTGATCCTCCATGGCATAACATGACACCTTCCCTAAGTAACTTCATGACACCTTCCCTAGGTACCTTTCATAAGCCCTCTGACATTACTACGCATTTTTCACTCATCTGTCTTCCCATTGAGTTATTATGCACCCTGCACTTTGAAATAAGACAAACCGTTGCCTCACCAACTTATTGAATATGCTACCTTAGGAAAGCTACTTAGAGTCTCTGTATAATAGCAGATAATTATATTTATTTGGGAGGGTTGTAAGGACAAATATAGCACACGGCAAGTACTCAAAAAGTACTAATTATTATCTTTATTCTTATTATGAACATCTATAAAAGAGGAGCTATAAAATTATAATATTATAATAGATACCGTCTCTCAAAGAGACAATGGATTACATGGAAAACCCAATAATTTGTATGGTTTACCATAGCTTTCCTGCCGTTTTGCAAACATACCAGGCACACATCCTCATTTCAAGGCCTTTGACTTTTTGTTCTCTCTGCCAATAACTCAGTTTTTCTAGACAGATGTATGGCTGGTTTCTTTCTTTCATTCAAGTCTTTGTTCAGTTTTTTCCCTCTTCAAAGAAGGCTTTTGGACAATTCCATCTAAAGTAGCAAGCCTCCACCATTCTCTAGCCATTTGTCTAGACTTTATTTTTCTCTATACTATTATGAAACCTCCTACCTATGTGTGATCAACATATGTCACCTCTACAAACACAAGCTCTACGGGCAAAGGATTCATCTGTTTTGTTTATTGTCCAATCTCCAGTGCCTAAAACAGTGTACATTTAGGCCCCTAATAATTTTTTTAATGAATAAATGTCTTCCTAGCACTTACTAGGAGTCCAAAAATGTCTTTTATTGATTTGAACTAAGTTGATACATGCAAAAGTATATGCCATGTATCCAGTGGAAGCTGAGTTCAGAGAGAGGAACCATTATAATGATTTTATATATTTACAAATCTTTATAGTTTATAAAGCATGTTCACAAGCTTCTTTCTGTTTACTCCTAAACTTCAAGCTTTCTAGAGACACCCAGTGGCCTCAAAAGACACTGCTCAGAATTGCAAATGTCTCTAAGTTAGAAATTGGTGCCCTTGACACAATGTAGGATAGCATTTAAAAATATGGCCATTACTTTTGAATGTGTATGTTTGAAAAAATATATTTTATATACTTTGTAGCCTGGAGAAATTGGTATTAGTCTTATCTTTCTTTCACAGATGATGAATCTGAGGCTCAGGGAGTCTGCCTAAAGTCATGACCTAAAAAATGCAAAGCTCAGTCTAACATTCAAGGCTCTCTGACTCCTAAAGTGATGTTAAACCCAAAAGATACATTCCTTGGCCAGGAATAAAAAATACTAGCTCAAAAATTTCAACCATCAGCAATCACAGACAATCTATTTCAGCAATCTCTTCTTGCCTCACTTTCTCTTTCTCCAAAGGTAATTTAGAATGCTATCTTCCATATCCACCACCGACAGATAATGGAGATGGTGACCTATCATTCTTGCTAGTGCCTTGGGATTCTCAGAACTGTGTTCTGTGAATTTACTGTGCTGACACACAAAAGCAAATACTTCCTTCTCAGTCACTGATGCACTGGTACAGTGAAACAATAACTCTAAAAGAAACTTCTGGAATCTCCCCCACAGTTCCCCTGTTGAGAAAAAGATTCTCAGGCACAGGCATTAAACAACTGCTCAGACATAAAGAGCTAAAATAGCAAATGCAATAATAAAATGTAGACTTTACAAAGCATTTTATATTTTGCTTAAGGTAGCCTAGACCAAATCAAATATGTGAGCCAGGCACGTGGCTCATGCCTGTAATCCCTGCATTTTAGGAGGCTCAGGAGGGAGAGAATTGCTTGAGCCCAGGAGTTTGAGACCAGCCTGAATAACATAAAAAGACCTCATCTCTACCAAAATAATAGTAATCGTATATGTGAACTACACGTGGTAAGGGATAAAGGAACTCAACTATCAAAATTACTTTTTTACTGAATCGTTGAATTCAACCTGTTTTACTGTTGATGGTGAGGCAGTGTGCAGTAGTGAGAAAGCCTGGGGATTTATTAATCAGCACCCTCTTCTGAGCCTCATGAACTAAGGGGTGAGTCAGCCAACCCAAGCTTCTGCCTCCTCATCTGTAAAAATGGGGGTAATAATATCTACTTTACAGGACGATTTTATAAAAATAAATCTAAGTAGAGCAAATAAAGAATCTAAGCTATAATGAGTAGCCAGTAATGGTACTTAATATTAATGTTAATATTATTTTTGCACTCTCACCTCCCATCTCCAAATGAGTTAACTGACATAGACCTGGTGGTGTAGTCAGGAGCAGTTTTAATCTCTCACATCCGACAGGAAGCTCATGGACTTCGTGGGTTCTGCATCCTTTATGTCAAAATAGTACCCTACCTATTTCTCAGTAATATCATTGAAAAGCCCATTTTAAAAAATTCAGATTTCTAGAAAATTACCATACATAAACACTATCAAACACAATAGTACCTAGTCTTCTTCTCAGAATGAGGTGATTGTTACAGAATCAGAAACAATGAAGCAAATATAAAACATGTATAAATGCTAATCAGAGAGTATTGTTTTCAAAACTAAGTTTCAATGAATGTCATGTAAGTGAAAAATAGACAAGGTCCACATTTATGCAATCCTCAAATGATTATCCATTTGAAAGAGATGTGCTGTATATTTAAACCTACACAAGGCACAGCGGTGTTAGCCTACAGGAAATTAACAGTGCAGCAATGCTGCCCCCTTGTGTTGGGAAATAAAACAAAAGAAAATATTTTATTTCTGTATTTGGGAGGCACAGAACACATTCAAATTTAAATGATTAAATACCTTCTGTAATACTTTTCTGATATGCAGTTACAAACATTTGTTTCAAAAGAAGTTTTAAATATAACTATTTAAGTCATAACTACAGATATAAAACTGCAGATTACTGCAGATATGTAACTGCAGATAAAATAGGTTAAAAAGGTAAGGTAACCCTATGGTATTTTGTGTGTATGTGTGTGCATGTGTGTGTGTGTGTGTATCACAACATTATAACAATATACTAAAAAACTTAGTTAAAATGGACACATTATTAGAAAAAACATAACATTAAAACAGTATCAAGAATAAAGAGTAGGCTTAAAATAGGTTAAAAACGTTGAATCACAGTTTTAAAAAATCTTCCCATGAAGAAAATGTCAGACCCAGATATTGTACAGATGAGTCCTACCACATTATTTATAAGTTTTAAACTCTTCTCCAAAAGATAAAAAGAGGGCACAATCTTCAAGTCACTCTAAGAGCCTAGCATATCATTGATACTTCTTAAAATATCACAATGTGGGAAAAAAAATCGGTCAACTTCACTTATGAAACTAAATGCAAAAAAATTAAATAAAATATAGGCAAACTTTCCAAAAATAAATTTAAAAGGATAATAATATATCTTGTCCAAGTTGAGCTTATTTCAGGAAGGAAAAGGCAGTTTATCATTAGAAAATATATTATATTTATCACCATATCAATAAATTTAAAAAAAGACCATCTCAATAAGTGCAGGGAAAAATATAATTTAAAAAAAATCCAACACAAGCATATTTTTAAAAATCTTATAAAGCTAAGAATGCAAAAAGCACCCATAACCTAATCAAATGCATCTATAAAAAGCCTACAACAGACATAATCTGATTGCAGTTCTCGTACAAAGGAAACAAGACAAGCATGCCTATAACAGCACTTCTTTTCAGCACTGTAGTAAACACCCAATACAATTACAAGAAAAAAATTAAGGAGTAAAGATTAGAAGGGAAGAAACAGTGTTAATATTTGCAGAAAATGGGTTTTTATGTAAAACACAAAAGATTCTCAAGACAAGTTATTATGCGTAATAATCAATAACAAACAGCTGGTTGTAATGTCAAAATATAAAATCTAATTTTATTTCCATGATCAGCCACAAATTGAAAATATATATTTTTAAAATATACTAGTTACAATAGTAGCAAAAGTGAAGTAATGTAACAAAGAGGAGCAAGACCTAAGAATAATAATTATAAATATTTTCTAAAGACTTTGACAGACCTAAATAAATCAAGAAATACAGCATGTTAATAGATAGGAAGACACAATACTACAAAAATGCCAATTTCCAGAGATGGCTTTCTAAATTCAATACAATTACAATGAAAGTTATAACAGGTTTTCATAAAATTTAACCAGTGATTTTAAAATTTACATGAATGAGTACAGGACCAGGAAGAACTCACTATTTCTGAAGAGTGACAGAGTAGGCGAAAATGCCTTACTGATATAAATTACTAATTAGGCTCAGGGACAGACACACAGGCCAAACAAGTCAGAATAGAGAAGCCCAGAATCAGACCCCTGCATAAAGGATAGCTTGCTGTGTAACAGACATGGCATTGGAAATTATTGAGAGAAAGATCAGTCAATGAATGGTGTGCGAACCTTAAAACTTTTTGAGAAAATATAGGAAAATATATTTATAAAGTTGGGGTAGGAAAGGATTTTTTAAGCACAAAGCATTGACCATATAAAATAAAAGGTTGATGAAATTCAACTACATCAAAATGAAGAATGTTATCCATCAAGAAGCACCAGAAAGAGGGTAAAAAGACAAGCCAGCCTGAGACAAAATATTAGTATTTACATAAATGTAAAAATGCCTGCAAATCACTAATAAAGAAGAAAAACAAAAGTGAACAAAAAAGCTAAACAGAGATGTCACAGAAAATAAAAAATGAATAGCAAATAAATATCTGAAAATTGTTCAAAGTCTTCAGTAAAGTCATAATGAGATACCTGTACATACCTACTAGATTGGCAAAAATTAAGTCTGACAATATCAAAGGTCAGAGAGTACACGGATAAATAGGAACCTTTATACATGGCTGGTAGGAGTATAAATTTTCAATCACTTTCAAAAATAATTTGTTGTTTCCTGGTAAAGTTCAAGCTGCGCATACCCTCTAAGACAGCAATCACACCAATGACTATCTCTTCTCCGGGTACATATGTGCAAGACTTTCTACGAAAGGAGACAGGTATACATAACATTTACAGTGATAGGAACAAAGGTGGCAGGATTATTTCAAGCTCCACCTCATTTCTCTCATTTATTATTCACGTATTTCGCGAACATTTACTGGAAGTTTGCTATGTTATTGCAAAGTCACTGGAGAAGCAAACAATAAGGAAACTCTTAGAAACTCAAGAAACCACAATCTATATCTATACTTCTTTCTATATCTACATCTAAAACGGTATACAATAGTTGTACTGTAATACTATGCGTGTGTATGTATGTGTGCCTGCAGACATGTACGTGTGCATTTTAAATAAATTGGACTTGAGAACATGGAGGAAAGATTGATTTTGCTTGAAAAGGAAAATAATTGGTGGAAAGGCTTCAGAGATCGAAATCAAACTGTTAGCTAAACCAGCACCTTTTGTTTCCTGAATTAAAACAGGACCATTCACCCAAAGAACTAAAAATACTGCTCTTTAAAATGTGCTGAATTAAGACTTTCCCAAACCTTAAATATATCCCAGTAGTAAGACTGAAACTTTGGCAATTATACCAGCTCTCTCAGAGCCTCAGCATACCATTTATAGGTTACTGCTTCAGGTTAAATATCAGAGAGAATTTGCTGACAGTATAGAATGGCCCATATTTGAATAAATTGCTGAAGAAAACTGTGGAATCTTTTCAAAATTCTCTAAAAATATCCCAGCAGCTATCAATCTGGGACCTAAAGATGAATTCATGTGACTTCTGGATTTCATGCCCATACTTATTGCTTAATATGCTGAATTATAGCGGTAGTAGATTTCTTTTTAAAATTAAGAGCTTTCTTATTATCCCATATTTCAGCTCCTAATATATTCCAGGCACTCTGTTAGTCCTCAGAAATGCAGAAAGCAGTAAAACACAGTCCTTGTCCTCAAAGAATCAGAGGCCAGCGTGAGAACAGCATGTAACCCTATAAATGACTGAATAGCATGTTACTGTAGAAAGTTCAAAAGGGAATTGGGGGACCTTCCCCAAGAGGTGAAATGTGACTCAGTTTTGAGTGACAAATACAGGTACGATGCTAGATAAACCAGAGAAAGGATAACACCCTGCTCTTGAGGAAGGAAGATGACGTACCAGAATGAACTCAATGTGAAGTAGACATGGGCTCGAATCCCAAATCTGTTACCCATGCAAATTTGGGCGACTTGCTTCAGTTTTTCACTTGTGTGAGTGTCAGTGTGCACACATGTGCCACTTGGTGCATCATGCTGTTGTAGTGAGTTCTATTACTATTTCTATGCTTTTGTTGTTGTTTTTTCAATAAGAGGAGAAAGACACATTTCTATGAGTAGAGAATGCAAAATCCCATAAAAGGGTTCCCTCAGAACTGCGCTTGACTTTAGCGAATGTAGTATAAACTGTCCACGTCCTAGGGAAACACTTTTCTACATCTCTCTTCCCAGTCCTCAGAACAAAAGGTCTTTATGTGTCAGTGCCTGAAGGTTTATGGGACTGTGCTGAAACTAACATCTGAGATGGATGGATGGACAGGGCTTCAGGGTACAGAGAAAGATTTTGGTAAAAGAAAAGACAAAGTATTTACTCAATTCTGCCCTCTCTGACAGAACTAAAGCAGAAGGTTCTTGCATAATAACACACCATTTTCCACTAGTGCCAAGCGTCTGTTTTCTTATGTCTGTGTCCTTGTTTGTGATTCTCAAGGGAATCACAAATTGATGCAGTATGAATTGTTGCTTGCTACTTATATGGCAAAAGTTTATAAAAACACTAACAATCTAGGTTTGGCTACTTCATTTTAAAAAGAATAAAAAGTCTTTGCAAATATTTTGAACACCTTTTTCTAAATTGAAATAAACTACATGTGAGATACAACAATAAAATATTTAAAAATTAGAAAAAGGAAATAGAAAACATTTATATGAACACAAAGGAGACGATTCATGCACAAATGAGAACCTGCAGACTGGTCATTCTTATTTAGCAATAGTATCAAATGTAGTGAGAGAACTGATCAAATTAAGCATCATACTTCTGTTTTTAAAAAATTTTCTTCTAATATTTCACCAATGAAAAGATTGGGGGAAGAAAAGAAACTTAAGTAAAACTCCAGGCATCTAGATATTGATTCCTAGTAGTTGAAAAGCAAAATATACATAACAGTAACCACTTGCTTAAGTTAAATACTTGGTAATTTTTTTCTGAGATCATGATAAGATCATGATGAGATCATGCATCATAGACAATCCCCTTATAATGCATGACTGTGATATATAAGTTAATAATCTATTTCTTAATCCAGTATTCTTTAAGAGTTTTAATGACAATTCAGTTACTACTGCCTCAGTAGAACCAAGTTTCTCCAGACTGAAAACAATTTAAAAATATTAGCTAGGAACTACAGTAATTCAAGTATGGTGGCCTAGTTTGGCAATACTGTGTATAAGAAACAAGTTCTCTGAACCATACAACTCATGATTGTGCTGAAATAAAGGTAAGAAAAATAAGTGTTATGAGATAAAAATAATTAATGAGGCCAGGTGCAGTGGCTCACGGCTGTAATCCTAGCTTTTTGGGAGACCAAGGCAGGTGGATCATTTGAGGTCAGGAGTTTGAGACCAGCCTGGCCAACACGGTGAAATCCCGTCTCTACTAAAAATACAAAAATAAGCTGGGTGTGGTGGCATGTCTGTAACCCCAGCTACCTGGGAGGCTGAGGCAGGAGAATCACTTGAACCTGGGAGATGGAGGTTGCAGTGAGCCAAGATCATGCCACTGCACTCCAGCCTAGGCAACACAGTGAGACTCCGTCTCAAACAGAAAATAATAATAATAAATTGTATCTTTATTTTATTCTTTATTTTATTATTCACCCAAATATTACTGAGTCATTCAAAGACCATTTGTTATGCAAAATAATAATCAAATTCAATCACCATTGATATTTTGCCAACTTTCAGTCTTATAAAAACATATGTACACATTTTTTAAAAATTGTACTGTTATGAAGGTAGGAGGGTTATTAGTTTCTTATCACTGTAGTAACTAATTGCTGCAACTTTATGACTTAAAACAACACAAATGTATTATGGAGCAGTTCTGAAGGTCAGCAGTCCAAAATGGGCCAGCAAGGCACTCCCACTGGGGATCAAGGGAAGAATCCCCTTTCTTGCTTTTTCACAGCTTCTAGAGACTGCCCACTACCTCACTCATGGATTTGCATAACTCCAACTTTGGCTTCCTTTGTTACATCTCCTTCTTTGACTCTCCTGCCTCCTTCTTATAAAGACCCTTGTGATTTCATCAGACTAGATTATCTAGGATCACCACCCCATCTTAAGCCCCGAACTTAATCACATCTGCAAAGTCCCTTTATCTCATAATGTAACATAGTCACAGCTTCCTGGGATTGTGTGGGCTGATATCCTGCCTACACAGAGTATAAAACATTTTCAGCTTGCTCTGTAAATTATAAATACATATATGATGTGTGGGCCTTCTTCCATTTGTACTCCTGCTTCAGGCCCTGTAAATGTTGGGAATGGGCCTGATGTTTCCCAAAAACAGTATCCTAAGTGACAGAAGGGTCTTAAAACAGTGGAAGTTAGAATTTGGACAGTGGAAGTTAGACACAGAAGAGAATTCCTGCTTCTCTCTTGGCCTAGACCCCAAGAGCCCAAGACATGCTTAGGGTTGCCTCTAAATTCCAAGGGTAAAAAATGTTCCATGCCTGGGGGAGGTGGCCTGAGAGCTAGTCTCTGAGACCCACTGCAGATAGGGGGCTATGAAATGATGATGACTAAGCTAAATTATGATTTGTTATCATTTACTGAAAACCACCTATGAGTCAGACGTTTTGCTAAGTGCTTTCCATTCACCATCTCACTTAATTTCCACAATAGTCTTAAAAGGTAGGTATTACTATTATCATCATTTAACAGATGCAGAGCCTTCCAATCAACATGATTGAGTGAAAAGTAGGAGTCAAAGTTTAGTTTGCCTGACTATAAAACTGGTGGTTTTATTTTTATTTTTATTTTTTTGAGACCAAGTTTTGCTCTTGTGACCCAGGTTGGAGTGCAATGGCATGATCTTGGCTCACTGCAACCTCCATCTCTGGGTTCAAGCAATTCTCCCACCTCAGCCGCCAGAGCAGCTGGGATTACAGGCGCACACCACCATGCCTGGCTAATTTTTGTATTTTTTCAGTAGAGACGGGGATTCAGCATGTTGACCACACTGATCTCAAACTCCTGACCTCAGGTGATCCACCCACCTCAGCCTCCCAAAGTGCTGGGATTACAGGCATGAGCCACCGCACCTGGCCTAATTATACATTAATGTTAGGAATTCACTTTCTTTTTATGATGGAGAAGGCATTAGGTAGGAAAGCTAGTTTAAATGTTTTGACTGTGCCACAACAATTAAGGGTTAATTTGGTGTAAAGTGCTAAGTTGAGGAGGACTTCCTGAAGCTAACGGGGTGGTATCAAAAGTGATCAGTAAGTGATTCCCTAGGACAACGGTTCTCAAACTTTAGCGGGCCTCACAATCACCTGGAAGGCTTACTGAAACATGAACTGCAGGGTCCTACAATCAGGGTTCCAAATTTAATAAGTCTGGGGTAGAGCTAATCATTTTCATTTTTAACAAGTTCTCTAGTAATACTAATATTCTGACGTGGGGACTACACTTTGAAAACACTGTCCTAAGAAAAGGAGGTCCCTTAGGAGAATCTCAGTAGACACGAGTGAAACCCACAGGTTTCAGCCATCGTTTTCCCTAAAGGGATATTCATCCTCCATTGCCAAACCTTAGAGTATCGGGATTTGTTTCCTCACGGTGGGATTCAAACCAAGCCCTAGAATTATACTTGGAATTTTTATGGCTAAAAAGGAGAAAATGAAAAGGGCATTCTGCAGCAAGTAGGAGGAAGAAACTTGGGATCCATATATGGGGTAAAACAGGATAAAAGGTGACAGAGCCTTTGGAGAGGTCAATTTAAAGCAATCATATTACCTCATTTCTACATGAATTTTTACAGTTTTCAAAACACTTTGGCCTGCATCACCATTTTTCAAGTGGTTGTGGAGCACAGACTATTCACTCTGCAGTATGCTCAGAGTTTTAGGGAATAAAAAACAGAATGGCTCTCATCATAAACTGCCTTAAATCAACTCAGGAGACAATGACTTACTTCCAGACCCTTCAGAAGTATTGAAGCCCTGACCGGAGGTTACACTTTTTTTACTGGATCAAAAACAAACAAAAAGAATGCATAAATTTCCAAACTCAAACTGAAAAAAATAGGAAAGCCAAATCTCATTCTTGGCCACTTCTACATTACTTTTGTATCATCCCTTCTCTTGTCCCTTTCTTTCATCCCCTTTTCAGGAATAACGTGTACTAGCATAAAGACATTTTCACTGGCACATGGAAAGGAAAAAGGTTAAGTCTTTCTCACGCTAGATCACAGGATTCCGAATGTGACAACGTATCTGAAAGGAGATATTCTCATAATCCCTCACTGCAACCATTACAATGCAAGAACAAGGAGAGAGAAAAGTAAAGTTAACACAGTGAGGAATAACATTTTTGATGTGGAGACTCGAAGAGTTGACAGCAGCCCAGGAAGAGAGATCCTGTTTGCATGAGGGTCCCTTGTTAAAGATGGTGAATGGGCATTTGGGATTGAGTATAATTCCACTAAAAAGGAGGAAAGATAAACACAACCTTCTTACCCAAGACTACAGAAGATTTCCAGACGGTTTAAAGAAATGTATTTCTTACCTAGGACACAGAAAAACTTCGTGCTGATCATTACAGTTCCTAATAGCTCTGTAATATTGTGGTGAATGTGGCTGGTGTTTGCCCACATTCCCTCTTCTGATTGCACCATCTCCCATTTGCTATGAGTTTTGGAGATAACAATAAACAGCTCACCCCTATTCCAGAGAATCGCCCTGAACCAGATGGAAGCCACTTTGCCTGGGCAGATACACCACTTTCCCTCCCTTCTCCAGGGTTGACTCAGCCAATGACCTCCTGGCATGGGATACACAAGGCCAGCCTCTTTTTCTCTTTGTAAGACCAGCTCTGTTGTGTAATTTGTGCTCCAGTGTCCTGTAGGATCAGACTGAAGCTAGTCCCTCCTGAGACCACATTCTTGCTTGGCGTTTTCCCCATCGTATTCTGCTTCCCTCACTCCCCTATTGAGCACACCCCAATAAGTCACTAAAACAAGGATCCCTAATCTGAATGGAACCCAATCTATGACCACTGATACAAGAAGCACTTCTAAGAGACAGACTGTAAAGATGGGGATCCCGGAATTGGATCATTTTCCAGCTGGATGATAATGAGAACCCTATGGCTGGTAATAGGTGGAATATTGATAGTCCTTGGAATGCTGGTGCATTTTACTGGCTCTCACCTATGCTGGCCTGTGATGGGATACAGATGGAAGCAGTGCAATAGCTGGGACAATACTCTGGGTGTTTTAGAGATATGAAGAAATAACAACTATAAGAATGTGGAATTGGTTGGCTATCGCTCAGCACCAGTGATTTAAGAGAGAAAATGACAGGTTCAAGTCTATTAATCAACAAAGTAAATTAGCAAAGTGAGAGTAACAGGAACTCCTAGGCACCATTTAAATAAAACTTCCGCTTCTGCACCTGGATGGCAGCCACGGTTGAAGAACAAGAGAAAAAAAATTAATTGTTAGCAGTGCATCATAGAAAGCTGGATCTCAGTCTAGGCAGGTCTCTTACACAAACTTAGAGCCCTGAAGGGAGTGGGACCCTGATGCTTGGATGGGGATATCTGTATCGACACAGTTAAGAATCTCGAATCTTGGGTTATCCTGAGTCCTATGCACCTGAAAATGTAACCAATTATCTCTTATTGGAAGATAGAGCTACACACACACACACACACACACACACACACACACATTTGAAGTTATACAAAAGTATCAAGTGAGGCAGGTATCTTAGATAACATTTCTTTACCTTCTCAGGACTTGATCCACTTCCTCTCTTGGTTCATAATTAGAGTAAAATCTCAGCATAACCTGATCAAAAGTATTGGGCCAGGTAAAGCAGAAAAGAAATTACATGCCTAAAAACATCAAGACCTGGATAACATGTTACCATTCGGAACTGGAAGTGGTTCCTCAGGGGGTTAAATCAAGAGAAGATAGGCTATACAGCTGTGTTAGGGAGAATTTTGCAATATGGTGGCACTTTCCAGTGACACAGGATTTAATGCCCTGGCAAGAGCCCCAGTGATTGCTGTAATCGGCTGATAGAATTCACTCTGAAAGCTTGAGAAAAGGAAAGGCCTACAGTAAACAAAATAGAGATGCCAGAATTGCTGTAGCAAATGATGGAGGAAAGGCTTAAAAGGCTCACAGAAGCAACATGCAAGCAATGGGTCAGTTCTATGAGACAGAAAACCCTGTACCAACCATATTCCTTAGGGAGGCCCATAAGACATGCCCAAGGCAATAAGATCAGAAGGACCCCTGGGAATAATGATGTGAGATATTGTTATAGTACTGG
The DNA here is from genome assembly GCF_028885625.2 of Pongo pygmaeus. Taxonomy (NCBI): domain Eukaryota; kingdom Metazoa; phylum Chordata; class Mammalia; order Primates; family Hominidae; genus Pongo; species Pongo pygmaeus. The sequence continues at coordinate 164,335,774 of NC_072373.2, forward strand.
GTTCCCTAATAGCAATGGAGATGATAGATCTGAGAAGAGCAGAGGCTAGGTGGCAGCATGTACCCAATAGAAGAGCGGTGGACAGAAGGCTATAATCCACACACAGCAAGTTCAGAATGAGTCAGCAAGGCATGACCCACAGAATTTATGGAAAGGGCTCATAGAACATTTTGTCCCTAGGGGCAAGATAGATAGGCAGCCAATAAGGGTATTTGAATATGATTCAAAAGAGATACGTGACTGCAGAGTAGAAGTTTGAGGTCAGCTACGCTCAGTGAAAAGCCTTATTTCCATGCTCAGCTTTTAGGCCTGAGCCAGTTCTGCGACCGAGAACACATCAACTGAAAAACAGGAAAGATGTTGCAACACCATCATTCAATCCGTAAATTACTCAGATATTTCCAAACAAGTGAATACAGATTGATGCTGATAGCCAAAGATCCCAAACACCATCATTGCCTGTGATGGTTAATACTGAGTCCAACTTGATTGGATTGAAGGATACAAAGTATTGACCCTGGGTGTGTCTGTGAGGGTGTTGCCAAAGGAGATTAACATTGGAGTCAGTGGGCTGGGAAAGGCAGACCCAATTTTAATTGGGTGGGCACCATCTAATCAGCTGCCAGTGAATATGAAGCAGGCAGAAAAATGTGAGAAGGAGAGAGTGGCCTAGGCTCTCAGCCTCTATCTTTCTCCCATGCTGGATACTTCCTGCCCTTGAACATCGGACTCCAAGTTCTTCAGTTTTGAGACTCAGACTGGCTATTCTTGCTCCTCAAGCTTGCAGACAGCGTATTGTGGGACATATTGTGACCATGTAAGTTAATACATAATAAGCTATCATATATATATATATGATTCTATATAGATAGATAGATAGATAGATATGATTCTAGAGAACCCTGACTAATACATTACCCTCCTGCTAAGAGTAGAGGTATATGGAAGTCAACTAGCAACCAGAGTCCAAACCATGTCTGTCTCACAATGGGTACGGGTGGGCCTTTGTGAAATTTCTAAATGTACAATTGGGATGGCATACTTAGCAGTTGGCAGAACCCTTTGTTCATTGAATTGTAAAGTTATAGCTGTTGTTGTAGCAAAGGCCCAGAGAATGATCCTGGATATGCCAGTAAGACACTTCCATGAGGATAATGAATTTATAAATATATATGATTACATATATTTATGTATATGTATTAATATATATTATGTATAGTATATATATTGCATCTGTATTAGTTTCCTACGGCTGCTATAACAAAGTACACAAACTAAGTGGCTTTAAACAACAGACGTTTATTTCACAGTTCTGGAGGCTAGAAATCTAAAAATAAGGTGTCAGCAGGTCTATGCTCCCTCCAAAGCCTTAGAAGGAGGATTCTTCCTCAACTCTTCCATCTTCTGGTAGCTCCCAGGCAATCCATCACTTGTGGCAGCATAACTCCAATCTCTGCCTCCAGATTTACATAACTGTCTTCCCTCTGTGTCTATAGCTGTGTCTAAATTTCCCTTTTCTAATAAAGATACCAGTCATACTGGAGAAAGGGTCCACCCTATTCCAGTATGACCTCATCCTAACTAATAATATCTGCATCCACCCTATTTCTAAACAAGGTCACATTCATAGATACCAGGGGATAGGACTTCAATGTATCCTTTGGGGATATAATTCAATCCATAACAGCATCTCAAGGAAATGGCAAAAATTTGTGCCACCCTCCAAGTCTTAAAGGATACAGGAATGGTGGTCCCTAATGGGGTCCTATTTAATACACTAGCCTGGCCTTGCAAAAACTGTAGACCACCTGTTAACCAAGAGTAACCAAGCACACCAAAAGTATGTCACCACTGAACTGGCAAATGTTTTCTTTTTCATTTTTATCAGAAAGAAGGATCGGAAGAAGTTCTCATTCACATAAACAGATAATAGTGTATACCCACAGTCTTGCCCCAGGGCTGTGTTAATTCTCCTGCTCTTTGTCATAATATTGTCAGCACAGCCTTGAGTCATCTGGACATTCTGCAGAACATCACACTGGTCCACTATATTGAGGATGTCATGTTAACCGTACCTGATGTGCAAAAAGTGGCAAGTATTCTGGATGCTTTGGAAAGAAATGTGTGTTCTAGAGGAAGATTCAAGAGGCTGCCCCATAGGTAAATATCTTAGGGTCCAAGTGTTCTGAGCATCCTGGGATATGTATTCCAAAGTAAAGGGTAAATTACTGTCTTGCCTCCTAGCTTTGAAAGAGAATCACAATGTTCAGTAGACCTCTTTGATATCGAGGTGCGACATATAATACACTTGAGACTACTGTTACGATCCATTTGCCAAACGATGCAAAGAGGTGTTACTTTTGAGAGGAGCCCCAGGCAACAAATGGGACTGCATAAGGTCCAGGACTCTTGCTTGCACCACATCACCTATAGTACTGGAATTATTTTTAGTAGCAAAATGTGTTTTATACAGTGCACACTTCTAGGGTTCCAGGAAAAGGCTATGACACCTGCAGTACAGGACTATGAACTATTGGTAAACAACTCCTGGCATACCACTGGGCCCCAGTAGAAAATGAGTATCAAACCATGGAAACTCAAGTGACAACAAGTGACCATGTGACCAGAACTGCTATCACCAGCTGAAGATAGTGATGTGCTAGAGACAGTTCATACCATCACATCTCTTCCTAACTCCACATTCTGACATGAGTTTGGCACTTGAAATCAGCCATAGTAGACATATTTATGCCATAGAAACCAGCAAATGCTACAAGCCAAGGCAGTATTTTTCAGAAGTAATCATTTACTAGCACACCACGGATACCGATAGATCCAACAAATCATAAAATCAGGTGACCCCAGCAGCAACCTACCATAACATGGATAGGATGTGCCCAGGGTCAAACTTGGGCAGGTGTAAGAGGGTATAAGAAAGATACACAAACATATGTCACAAACCGACATGCTTTCTGTCACTGTTATAATGCTTCTCTCCCATTTCACACCTATGAATTCATGAAGGGTTTCCTGTGACCTGTTGATGAGGGAGAAAAAGCCCAAGATTGGTACACGGATGGATCAACTCAGTGTGCGGGTGTAAGATGAAAATGAATTGCTGTTGTACTACAGAGTAGCACTGAAAAACAGTAGTTTTTCAGGGAAAGAAGAGAAGTGGCATAAAATTGGGATATATGGACTAATGACTTACCTAGCTGACTGGTTAGAGCCTTGAAATAAACAAGATTGGAAGACCAGGTATGAAAAGGTCTGGGTAAGAGGCATATGGATGAACCTATGAGAGTGGGCACAAAGTGCAGGGATTGTTCTATTGTACATTTGTGCCTACCAGACAGAATCCACTGCAGAAGAATCCTACAGAATCCCAAGGATGACTGGGCCAGATATATTAGCAAATCTCTGTACTTGACCACCTTGATGCCTGGGAAATGGTCTTACATACAGTGTAGACACAGTGATAGAGACAGAGGCTATGAATGGACCTAACAGCATACACTCCATCTCTTCAAAGCTATTTAGTAACTGCTGCTGATGAATGTTGGACCTCCTTGCAACAGAAAGCAAAGTTGAGACCATCTCTCAAGGAGACCAACCTGCCATTCGGTGGCAAGTTGATTACATAAGGACCCTTTCACTCTGGGAAAGGTTATGTTTACTGTAGCTGGAATTAACATTTTCTTGGGCTGGGTTTGCCTTTCCTGCCTACAGTGTCTCAGCCAGTTCACTATCCAAAAACTCAAAGCACATGACAACCAAATTGGAATCTACAAAATATTTACTCAGGCCAAGGGATCACTTTACAGCAAAGGATGTGTGATGTAGAGGAAATAATCAGGGAGTGCACTAATCCTATGACCACCACACCATCCAGAAGCTGCCAGCAATAGAAAAATATGTAATGAACTCAAATTTGCCACTGAGGTGCTAGTGGGAAAATGACACTCTATAGCATGGAACCCTATACTTTAGGATGAGGAATACACTTTAAACCAATAGCCATTATGAGGTTCTACAGCCCAAATAGGAGAACACATGGGCAGGGAGTCAAGGCACAGAAGTAGGAATGCCTTTGCTTCTTGCAATATCTGTGCTGCCTATTTCCATGATTTAGCAGCAGCCTTACTTTTCCTTGATTATCAGGATACATTATCCCAGTGAATATGTTAACTTCTTTCTTTGCTTATTCATCTACTGGTATAAGGAGCCCAAAGTGACCAGGTAGCAGCTATAGCTTTAAGTTGAGTGGTACATTTATCATGTTCCCTGGTAGGAATGCTCCCCATGTAAGAACCAGGACTACTAGATTCATAGAGCCTATGGGGAAATGGGAAGTCATAAATGCTCTCCAAATCTCCAGACTCAATCTATACTTCCTGCCTTTATTTTACATGACTTACCTGCAGTATGCTTAATTGCTTCTTTTTCCTGTCTCTGATCTTGTTCTTGTATGGCCAGGGCTGGTCATCTCCATTGTCTTAACTTGCTCTTTGCATTCCCCCTCCTTTCAAATGTTGTCCTTTTCTCATTCTAGAAACTCATTTGTGGATTCCACTTCCCTGTCAATAAAACATTCAACTATCATTTTATCTGCCCCAAAACTTATAAGTCCGCATTTCTATATCTAATCTTGCTCTTGAGCTACATAAATATTTTCAGACCAGCATTAGTCTGATACCAAAGCCAGACAGGGCACTACAAGAAGAGAAAATTACAGGCCAATATCCCTGATGAACACAGATGCAAAAATCATCACAAAATACTAGCAAACTGAATTCAACAGTACATTAAAAGGACCATTCACCATAATCAAGTTGGATTTATCCCAGGGATGCAAGGATGATTCAACATATGCAAATCTAAAAAAAAATCAAAAACCATATGATCCTCTCAATAGATACAGAAAAAGCAACAGACAAAATTCAAAAATCTTCCATAATAAAATCAACTAAACAAATTAGGTATAGCAGTAATGTACCCCACACTGTAAATACCATATATGACAAACCCATAGCTAACATCATATCCAAAAGTGAAAAGTCAAAAGCTTTCCCTCTAAGATATGAATCACGACAATGATGCCCACTCTCACCACTTCTATTCAACATGCTACTGGACATCCTAGCCAGAGCAATTAGGCAAGAGAAAGAAATAAAATACATCCAAATTGGAAAAGAAGATGTTAAATTGTTCCTATGTGAAAATGACATGATCTTATAAATAAAAATCCCTAAAGACTCCACAAAAAATTATTAGAACTATTAAACAAAATTCGGTAAAGTTGCAGTATAAGAAAATAAACATATAAATCAGTAGCATTTCTATATACTAACAACAAATTATCCACAAAAGAAATCAAGAAAACAATCCCATTTACAACACCTACAAAAATATTACTTAGAAATAAATTTAACCAAGGAGGTGAAAGACCTGTACATTGAAAACTGTAAAACATTGAAATTGAAGAAGACTCAGATATATGGGAGGGAATCTATGCTTATGGCTTTGAAGAATTAATATTGTTAAAATGTCCATACTATCCAAAGTGATCTACAAATTCAATGTAAATCCTATCAAAATTCCAATGGCATTTTTCATTGAAATAGAATAACCAATTCTAAAATTTTTTTGGAACCATAGAATTCCCTGAATAGCTAAAGCAGTCTTAAGCAAAAATAACAAAGCCAAAGGCACCACACTACCTGATTTCAAAATATGCCACAAAGCAATAATAATCAAAACAGCATGGTGCTGTCATAAAAACAGATACATAGACCAACAGAACAAAATAGAGAGCCCAGAAATAAATCCACACATTAATGGTCAATTGATTTTTGACAAAGGTGCTAAGAATACACAATGAGAACGGTCTTTAATAAACAGTGTTGGCAAAACTGGATATTCACATGCAAAAGAATGAATTAGACCCTCATCTCACACCATAAACAAAAATCAACTAAAAATTGATTAAATAGTTAAACGTAAGATCTGAAAATGAAAAACTACCAGAAGAAAACATAGGGGAAAAGCTCCATTATATTGGTCTGGGCAATACTTTTTTTTAGGTATAAACCTGAAAGCATGAGCAACAAAAACAAAAATAAACAATTGGGATTATATCAAACTGAAAAGCTTCTGTACAGCCAAGCAAACAATCAACAGAGTAAAGAGACAACCTACAAAATGGGAGAAAATATGTGCAAACCATACAACTGATAAGGGATTAATAGCCAAAATATATAAGGAACTCAAACAACTCAATAGTAACTTTAAACACGGACAAAAGATCTGAATAGACATTTCTCAAAAGAAGAAACACAAATGCCCAATGGGTATATGAAAAAACGTTCAACATCACTAATCATCAGAGAAATGCAAACTGAAACCACTATGAGATATTACCTCACACCTGTTAGAATGGCTATTATCAAATAAGTGAAAGATAAGTGTTGAAGAGGATGTGGAGAAAAAGAAACCCTTTTACAGTGTGGATGAGAATGTAAATTAGTTCAGCCATTGTGGAAAACAGTAGAAAGTTTCCTCAAAAACTTAAAAATAGAGCTACCATATGACCCAGAAATCTCACTACTGGGTATACATCTAAAAGAAATGAAATAACTATGTTGAATATCTGCACTACCATGTTAATTTCAGCACTATTCACAATAGCCAAGATAAGGAATGAACCTAAGTGTTTATCAATGGATGAACAGAGAAAGAAAATGCGGCATATATATGAAAAGAAATATTCTTTATTCTTTAAAAAAAAAGAAGGAATTTCTGTCATTTGTGACAACATGGATGAACATGGAGGACATTATGTTACGTGAAATAAGCCAGGCATAGAAAGACAAATGCCACATGATCTCACTTATATATGGAGTGTAAAAAAAATGAACACAGAAGTAAAGAGTAGAATTATGCTTAGCAGGGACTGAGGAGGTCAGTGTGTCTGGAGACTGAAAAGCAAGGGACAATGAGAACATATGGACACAGGAAGGGGAACATCACACTCTGGGGACTGTTGTGGGGTGGTGGGGGGAAGGGATAGCTTTAGGAAATATACCTAATGCTAAATGATGAGTTAATGGGTGCAGCACACCAGCATGGCACATGTATACATATGTAACTAACCTGCACATTGTGCACATGTACCCTAAAACTTAAAGTATAATAATAATAAAATAAAATAAAGAAAAAGAGAAAGAAGGAAGTTGAGACGGTAGAGGCAGGGAGTAGTTAGACCACCTAATTGTTAATACGCTATGGTAAGGAATTTTGTTTTATCTTAACACAGAAATAAGAAGCCATTACATAGCTTTGGACAAAAATGTGATGTAATTTGACTTTAAAAAATAGTGTTTTTTGGTATGGGTAGAATGAATTGTAAGGACAAAGTGGAAGCAGAGACTATCGCAGGAAGGTGGTTTGAAAAGGCTGATGCCAGAGAAAATGGAGAGATTGTGGATTGGGGTAATGTCGGTCAAAGGATACAAAACTTCACCTAGGAGGAATAAGTTCAAGAGATCTATTGTACATGATGACTATAGTTAACATCAACATACTATATTTTTGCAAACTGCTAAGAGAATAGATTTTAAGTGTTTTCATCACAAAAAAAAAGCATATGAGGTAATGCATATGTTTTCATTTACCTATTTCACAATGTATATATATTTTCGTGTCAAATTTTTAAAATTATTTTGGTTCCAGAAAGTTTTTTTCTGTTTTGTATTTGAATCTCCCAAGGACTTTGTTTTTTGTCATGGGTCACTGTCTGCCTCCCCCAGTAACTCTATTTCATGAGTTATATCTTACAGGTTTTCTCCTTTCTGGTTTTTCCTCTGATAAAGGACACCTTGCTGGTGCCACGTCAAGGCATCAGAAGTAAACCTTTCTGATCTTCTTGCTCTGGCCTCGTCATGCTCTCCCAACCCAAGAGATAGAAAAGGTCCAGCTGCCTGTTTGGTCACTTCTCAGTTTTTAGGAATCCGGAAATAAGAATTTTGGTATATTTCTTTAGATGTGAATTTGTGGGAGATTACGAGTTTCTGAGGGTGAAACTGTCCCAGGATCCAGGCATTCTGATCCTAATCTTGGGGCTCTTCAGTGTTGATGCCCAAGCTCTCCTCTTCCCAAAGAAGAGAAATTCCTCTGCACTCCTTGGCAAGACTGTAACAGAACCTGAGGCTTCATTCCTATCCTCTAGGACCTGTCTGCTGGCAGAAGAGGTAGAGCTGGGAGTGAACAAGAAGTAAGATAACATTCAAGCCTCTGTCTTCCCATCATCCTTAAGAATGCTCTCATCCTTTAACTTTATCTGCAACATTATATTGTTTAAAGTTCGAAGCAAAAAAAAGGCAAAATATCAACATTTGTTAAATCTATATGGTGGGTACATCAAGAGATTATGCCTATTAAATTATTTTCTGTACTTTTAGTATATTTGAAATATTTTATAAATAAAATGAGCTATTAAAGTATTAATACTATATTTATTCTCTCTCTTTGAAATTTCACTCTCTCGTCTGAAGCCCAGATTCATACACCTAATTTTCTATAGCCATCAACACTTTTATACTTGTCCAAAATTGATCTTTTGGTTTATACCCAAAAAAATATTTCCCTGAGTGTTTTCGGCTTTAGCAAATGGTACCACTACCAACCTAGCAAATCAAGCAAAAAGCATGATTGATTCTTGATGACTTCTTTTCTCAGACCTCTACCTGCATTTCATAGTAAGCCCTATCAATGTTTCTAAAAAGCAATTAAATCCTTTCACTTGTTCCCATTCCCTCTGGCATCACCCTGTTTCAAATTACCTTCTTGCAATAATCTCTGCTTCCACTTTGCTTCTATAGCTCATTCTATACATAACCAAAACATTATTTTTTTAAAGTCAGATAATGTCATGTTTTTGTTTAAAACTGTACAATGGCTTCCCCTTGCTGTTAGAATAAAACAAAATTCCTTAATATAGCCTACAAGCAGTTTGATGATCTAATTGCTCCCTCCCTCTACAATTTCGACTTCCTTCTTTCTCCCCCCATGCTTTCCATTCTCCAGTCACCCCAGCCTTTTTTCTCCTATGAAGATGTACCAGGCTCTTTCTCACCTCAGAGCTTTTGTATTTGTAGTTCCTCTGCCTATAAAGTTCCTACCCTGCCCCCTGCTTTTTATACAATAACTGCCATTTATTATTTGTGTATCAATCAAACATCACCTCTCTTGGAGGACTTCTGTAGCAACCTTGTCTAAAGCAGCATTCTTTTGCTCAGCTTATATTTACTCTATCACACCACCTTGTTTATTTCATTTATTATATTTATCTCATTCTATAGTTTTCTTATTATTGTAATTACTACTGTAATCAGCTTGCAGCTCAATGAACAAACTCATGCCTTTATCAAATAATTAACCAAATTCTCAATATAGGATTAGTAAATTCCTCAAATAATAAGACATAGGATGAGATATTCAGCTCTATTCTCTCTTTCATCACACTGGCTGGCACTCCCATGTGTAAGTGCCTTGCATAAGTGGATCTTTCTTGTCTGAGGACCCCTTACTGACTAGCTCAGACAGTCTACAAAGCTTTTCCTTGCATATACATTACAACTAGTACTTATTTTGAATAATTATATATTAAGCTTAAGAGACTCAGCTTATACTTATATAACTTATTTATACACTTAGATGACTGCCTTTGTGGGGTTCAAGACCTGAGCATTCTCTTCATGTAAATCTCCATTATGACTGTATATCTCCCCCAGTATTACTTATGAGGTAGGCTCAGCTTCTGTGACAAAGAGACACCCAGAACAACAAGACAGAATTTTAGTTATTTCACATTAAAGTTCAGCCTGGTATGACGGCTCTCCATGAAGTTGTTACACACTCAGAGCCCTTTTGTCTTGCTGTTCTATCAGGCCTGTGGTAACCTCGGATGTGTACCCATTCCAACCAGTAGAAAGGGAAAAGGGAAAGGAGGAGGATGCCTCTTCATTTCAAGGGCATGATTTGGCCAGAACCTAGTATAGCTAGACTTGGAGGAAGCTGCAAAGAAAGGCTGAAAAGTAGTCATTTTCTGGGTAGTCATGTGTTCAGCTGCATCTGTGGAGTTTTCTTACTGCTGGAGAGAAGAGAATGGATCTTAATGGTTCTCTTCTATACCCTTATTAGAATAAAAACATCATAAAAAACAGAATTTCTCTGTCCTCTTTCAACCTTATATCCCAACACCTGGAACAGTGTCTGGCACGTGTCCTCCTCTAACCATTCTCACTGCTTTTGTCCTGATTTAGCCATTGTCATTGCTCACTTGGACTAAAGTAGCATTGTTCTCAAGTATCTTTCTGTCTCGGCTCCCATCTATCTTCCATACTGCTATCAAAGTGAACTCTTCAAAAGTGTTCTTCTTTTATTTCATTTCTTAAAGCCCTTCAAAACTCACCAATGCCCTCAGGATAAAATCCAATGTACCAGCAGAGCCTTTAAGGCCCTTTCGAATTGCACCTCCCCACACTAATCCGGCTCTCCAACCAAATAAAACTAAAAATAGTTCCTTCAACATACAATCTTCTTTCATGCTCTTATGACTTTACACACATATTGCTAAACCAAGGAAAAACCAGCCACTCTCTTCTGCATTCCCACAATAACTTGCACATGCTACATATGACACTGTTTTGTAATTTTTTAATGTACATGTCTGCCTTTTCTACCGGACCATAACTACTAAGGAAAGGGCACAGGCCATATTTTGTTCATCTTTAAGTTCTTAGCCCTGTGTCAAGCACAATGCTTCCTTTTCTTTGATCTGAAATAACCACACATTTGAATAAAGCATCATTAGTCTATCTAAAGCTAATAAACCTATTTATATGAACATCCAGCATCCTCAGAAATTTATGAATGCTAGGATGAATAAAACATAGGAATTACAGATATAAAATAAAGTTTACTACTCACATATTCCCCAAGGTGAAGGGCTCAGATTCTACCTAAGGTGACACAAGTCAAGATGGGGGTGGTGTTGATGGTTTAGAGTTTTTACCATAGTTAAGAGGGTTGGGACTAGAATGAGAATTCCTAGAGGACAGGGATTTGTGTGGTTTGAACTTCCCCATGGGCACCAAGGGAGGAGAGCCCAGGTTCTCTTATCTTCTCAGGATGTAGGGCTAAGGAGAAAAAGGAAGATAGGTGGGAAACTGAAAGGTGTCAGCCATCAAATATCAAAAGTGAAGTCTTTCTTTTTTACTATGAAACTATTTACACCAATTATTACATTTTGGTTGCAGTCATTTTTTGTTTGTTCTTCTTTTACCTTAAGGAATAATGCCCATCTCACAAGGTTCTTAAGGAGTTGAGTTTAAATAAAGTAGGGGATGGAATGGACGTTGTATACTATAGTGTGTTACAGTGAGAATATCATCTATATTGTAAAGTATGATACCAATTATTAGAGCTATATAGGCCAGAATCTATCCTAGGCACCTTTTATATAAAACCTGCACTTCCCATATTCTAATATAAATTTGACTGATACTGGAATAAGTGATGAGGTAAAGCGGGGTTGAGGCACAATTTTAAATATCCATTGTCCATTACCTCACATACGTAAGATGGCAATCACAGAAGAGACTTTGTGAATTGTTGAGTTGTTGACTGCAGTACTTGATGCACGAATCACAAATTCAGTTTCTGTAGCCAAAAGATTCCAGTGGGTGGTGAAGCCTGATGAGAGCTGAACAGATGTGTGTGTCATCAGTTTCCCATCCATGCACCAGCTTTTGTTGAATCCCTGGCATTTGCACATCTATGGGTATTTTGATCTTTAAAACAGGGCTTTAGGATCTGCAGCTGAGAGGCAGCACAAAAGTATAAAATATTTTTATGGAAAGCCTCATGCGACTGTCAACTTGTGACTGACTGTGGGAGCAATAAAGCACATCCTGTGTTTCAGAGCCCCCACCTCAGTGAACCAACCACTTTCCCCTCCATGATAACGAACGTTTCCAGCCTTAGACAGAGGCAGGGAAATCGCCACCACTCTCCCCAGTGGAGGTCAACGCTGAGACAGTGAACATTAGACATCACACCTAAGTTAATAGATGCCCAAACAGAATCAACATGTTCCAACTGAAACATTTACAGAAGCAAAGCACAGCCCTCAGGCAGATGGAGGTGGGAGACAAGCAAACATATTTATAATCTTCTTTGAGGGAACAACAAAGGAGAAGCCAGAACTGTTTCTTATGAAAAAGTCCACCATAAGGAAACCTGAAAGAAGACTCTTGCCTTCTTTATTTCTGTGCCTCTTCCTACACAAGTGAAAATGAGGCTGATAACAATTCCATGGTATCATTAAGCTGTGAGCATTCGCAAAGCAGTGCTGTTATCTAAAACCTGGGAATTAATCCCACCACTAATCAGTTGGCTTGGCATAGAAAAAAAAATTGCCCCCAGATTAAAACTCACTTTTAACATGATTCAGTGTTTAGAACATGCCTGTCTTTGGCTGAAAGGAGAGTTCAAGGGCCCAGTTTCTCTTATTCTCAGCAGATGACCTAACCTCCTACTTTTTGAGAAAATCTAGGCCGATAGTTCCCAAAATGTGGTCCCTAGGCCAATACCATAACTATCACCTGGAGACTTGCTAGAAACACAAAATGTTAGGTCCTACCCTAGGCACTCAACTCTAAGGGTCCAGCAGTCTGTGTTTCAATAAGTCCTTCAGGTGATTCTGGTGCACTCTAATATTTAACAACAACTGATCTCCACCTTGGGAACTGAGGTTCTCCTATTTCTTTCCTTGTTATTTCCAATACAGTCATATATAGCATAATAATATTTGGGTCAAAGATGGACCACATGTATGATGGTGGTCCCATAAGACTATAATGATGCTGAAAAATTGTTGTTGCCTAGTGATATAATAATGTCATAGCATTACTCATGTGCTTGTGGTGATGCTGGTGTAAACAAACCTACTGTGCTGACTTTTTATCATTATTTTAGAATATACCCTTATGTATATTAAAAAAAAAAGTTAACTGTAAGACAGCCTCAGGCAGGTCCTTCAGGAGGTATTCCAGAAGAAGGCATTGTTATCCTAGGAGATGGCAACTCCATGTGTGTTACTGCTCCTGAAGACCTTCCAGTGGGGCAAGATGTGGAGGTAGAAGACAAACATGTTGATGATCCTGATCCTGCAAGGACCTAGGCTATTGTGTGTGCTTGTGTCTTCATTTTTAACAAAAAACTTGGAAAAGTAAAAAAGAAAAAAGCTTATAGAATAAGGATATAACAAATATCTTTATGCAGCTATACAATGTGTTTTTGTTGTTGTTGTTGTTGTTGTTTTGTTTTGTTTTTTGAGAAAGAATTTCGCTTTTGTGGCCCAGGCTGGAGTACAACAGCGTGATCTCGGCTCACCACAACCTCCGCCTCCCAGGTTCAAGTGATTCTCCTGCCACAGCCTCCTGAGTAGCTGGGATTACAGGCATATGCCACCACGGCTAATTTTGTACTTTTATTAGAGATGGGGTTTCTCCATGCTGGTCAGGCTGGTCTCGAACTCTCGACCTCAGGTGATCCACCCACCTCGGCTTGCCAAAGTGTTGGGATTACAGGCATGAGCCACCACACCCAGCTGTGTTTGTGTTTTAAACTAAGTATTACCACAAAAAGTTAAAAAGTTTTTTTAATTAAGAATTTTATAAAACGAAATGTTACAGTAAGCTCAGATTAATTTTTTATTGAAGAAAAATATTTGTTTGTAAATTTAGTGTAGCCTAAGTGTACAGTGCTTATAGAATCTATAGTAGTGTATAGTAACATCCTAGGCCTTCTCATTCACTCACTGACTCACCCAGAGCTATGATCAGTCCTGTTAATTCCATTCATAGTAAATGTCCTATACCAGCATATCACATTCTTTTTTTTTTTCTGTATCCCATAAGTTTTGGTATGTTGTATTTTTATTTTAATTTTACTCAATATTTTCTAATTTCTTTCCTTATTCTTTTCTTTGACCCATTAAGCGAAGAATACTAGGATATCAGGAGTGTGTTAATTTCCACATATTTGTGAATTTTCCAGTTTTTCTTCTGCTACTGATTTCTAGTTTCATTCCATTGTGCTCCAAAAAGATATTTGGTATAATTTCAATCTTATTAACTTTATTAAGAATTGTTTTGTTACCTAACATGTGATGTATCCTAGAGAATGTTTCATGTACACCTGAGAAGAAGGTATATTCTGCAGCTATGAGATGAATATTTTATATATGTATGTTAGGCTCATTCGGCCTATAGTGTTGTTTGAGTCTGCTATTTGTTATTTTTTGTCTGGTTGTTTTATCCATTATTAAAAATGGGGTAAAGAAGCCTCCTATAATTATTGTATTTTTTGTGTATTATTTCTTTAGGTGTGTCGATTTTTGCTTTATATATTTAGATCCTCTGATGTTGGGTACATATATTTATAAGTGTTATATCTTCCTGTTCAATTGACCTTTTCATTATTATATAATGTTCTTCTTTGTATCTCATGCTAATTTTTACTTTACATATATTTTGTCTGATATAAATATAGCCACTTCTCCTTTGGTGACCATTTACATAGAATATATATTTCCATACCTTCACTATCTATGTCTTTAAATCTAAAGTGAGTTTCTTATAGACAGCACATAGTTTACTCTGATTTTTCTAATTCATTCAACTGCTCTTTGTCTTTTGATTGAGGAATTTAATCCATGTCTATGTAAAGTAAGCATTGATAGAGAAAAATTTACTATTGCCATTTTGTTCATTGTTGTCTGTTTGTCTTGTGGTTCTGACAGCTGTCTTTTTATTCTTTCTCTGTCTTTTATTTTTTATTGAGACAGGATCACCCAGACTGGAGTGCACCGGCACAATCATAGCTCTTTGTTATCTAGGCTTAAGCAATCCTCCTGCATTAGCCTCCTGAGCAGCTAGGGCTACAGGCATATGCCACCATGCGCAACTAATTAAAAAAAATTTTTTTTTTTACACATAGGGTCTTGCTATGTTGTCTAGGCTGATCTCAAGCTCCTGGGCTCAAGTAATCCTCCTACCTT
Source organism: Pongo pygmaeus (assembly GCF_028885625.2). Taxonomy (NCBI): domain Eukaryota; kingdom Metazoa; phylum Chordata; class Mammalia; order Primates; family Hominidae; genus Pongo; species Pongo pygmaeus. The sequence goes on from NC_072373.2 coordinate 164,350,898, forward strand.
GACCTCCTATGTCTTACTCTCTCATGCTGTCTTCCTTTGTGTTGCGGTGAATATTTTGTACTGATACACTTTGATTCCTTTCTCTTTTCCTTTTTTGTATCTTCTACAGGTATTTCTTTGTGGCCACTATGGGGCTTACATAAAATATCTATCAGTCTATCTTATAATTTATTTAAAATAGTCTATATTAAACTGATAACAACTTACATTCAATTTCTCTACACTTTCACTTCTTTCCCATCACACACTATGTTACAGATGTCAAAATTCACATCTCTCTATATTCCATATCCCTTTAAATAATATTTAATTACAGATATCTTCAATATCTTTTGTCTTTTAACTTTATATTATAATTAAAAGTCATTCATCCAACCGTTAGTGTTTGCAGTAGTCTGAATTTGCCTATATATTTATCATTACCAAGTTTCACTTTCTTGTGTTACCATGTTACCGTTTGTGTCATTTGTTGCAACTTGAAGAGCTTCCATTAGCATTCCTTTTAAGACAAGTATGGCACTGATCAACTCTCCGCTTTTTTTTTTTTAGATGGATTCTCGCCCTGTTGCCAGGGCTGGAATGCAATGGCACGATGATCTCGGCTCAATGTAATCTCCGCCTCAGCCTCCCGAGTAGCTGGGATTACAGGCGCCTGCCACCATGCCCAGCTAATTTTTTGTATTTTTAGTAGAGACGGGGTTTCACTATATTGGCCAGGCTGGTCTTTAACTCCTGACCTCAAGTGATCCGCCCGCCTTGGCCTCCCAAAATGCTGGGATTACAGGCATGAGCCACAGCGCCCAGCCTCTCTGCTTTTATTTGTCTGGGAAAGTCTCTATTTTTGAAGGAGAATTTTGGCATGCATAGTATTTTTCATTGGCAGTTTTTTTTTTTTAATTTCAGCACTTTGAATATATCATCCCACTCCCTTCTGGCCTGCAAGGTTTTCTACTGAAAAATCCACTTTTAGTTTTATGGGAAATCCCTTGTACATGACAAATCACTTTTCTGTTGCTACTTTGAAAATTCTCCCTTTGCCTTGACTTTTGACAATATAATTATAATGTATCTCAGTGTAGGTTTTTTTCAGTTCATTTCATCTGGTATCTGCTGGGCTTCCTAGAGTAGAATGTGCCTTTTCTTCCCCAGATTTGGGAAGTTTTGTGCTATTATTTCTTTGAATCTGTTTTGTGGTTCTTTCTCTCTCTCCTCTCTCCTCCAGGAACTCCTATAATGTGCACATTGGTCCACTTGATGGTGTCCCATAAGTCCTTTAAGCTGTCTTTATTTTTGTCATTCTTTTTTCTTTTTGCTCTTCTGACTGAATAATTTCCAACAACAATAACTTGTCTTCCAGTGTGCTTATCTTTTCTTCTACTTGATTTAGTCTGCTGTCACACTGCTTTAGTGAATTTTTCAGCTGTTATTGTATTATTTAGCTCTACAAATTCTTTTTGGTACTTTTTATACTTTCTATATCTCTGTTGAAATACTCATGTTCATGCATTGTTCTCTTGGTTTTGGTGAACATCTTCATAATGGTTATTTTGAGTTCTCTGTTGGGTAAATCATATATTTCTCTTTCATTAGTCTTTGTTTCTGGAGATTTATCTTGTTCCTTTGTTTGGAATCCATTTCCATGTTATTTTTATTTTCCTTGACTCTTCGTGTTGGGTCGGTACATTAGACAAAACAGCGACCTCTCCCAATCTTCACAGACTAAACTTATAAAGGAGAAGACCCCCACTAACCAGCTCAGCCAGGGATTCTCGGGGCCTCTCCAACCTGCCAATCTGTTTTCTTTGTTCTTAGCAGCTACCATCTAGAGTATGCTAGGTACAATCAGTGTTCCAATACAAGTGATATTGGGGCCATTCCTCAAGTAGCCCCCAGAAAAGTTGAATCATTTGATGCCCTTTCCAACTCTTCCCATGACACACAGAGAGAGAAGCTGGGATCTGTGGTTTTTCACCTGTTCACCCTACACTGAGCTTGTGGGAGGGACTGCATCATCTAGTTGCATGCTAGATCAAACCACCATATTTGTTCTCAATGGCCCCAAGGCAGCTAGAGTATGCCAGGTCCCATAAGTACCCCAAAATAAGCCAGACAGAGGAAGTCCTTTGGGAAGCTCCAAGAAACACTGGGGCATTGGCCAAGCAGACTAACTCTTCCCTTCCCAAGAAGATGTTGGAAGCAGAGATTTTTCATTTTCTTGCTCTGTGTTGAGCTGAGGGAAAGGATATGGGAACTGTCAGTGCAAACTTCTGTCTCTGTTCTTACCAGCCCCTGGATGGCTAGATTATGCTGGGTTCCATTACTGCTCCAAGACTGGAAAGAGAAAGTCCCATCCTTTGGGGAGGAAGAAGTTGGAAGAGTGTCATACACATGGTCCAACTCTTTTACTCTCCAGGGAGACGCCGGGAGCTATGATTCCTTTCAATCATTTGGCATTGAGCTGTGGGTAGGGATTCAGACATGAGGGTGTCCTGAATTTTCCTGTGAGATTTAATGTGTCTGGGTGCAGGAGCCTCTCAACTAGTTTTGGATTTCTCAGTAAGAGAATTTGTCTGTAAGTTGTTGTTGAATTGGTGGGTTCATTGGGGGAAGGAGGGTATCACTTCTGTTAATGACCTTTTTATTATTATAATTTCAAATTTCAATTGTCTATTGCCAGTGTATAGGAAAGCAACTGATTTTGCATGTTAACTCTGTATACTGAAACCTTGTTATATTGATTATTATTTCCTTCAAGGAGAGGTGTTTCTTGTTTGTTTGTTTGTTTCTGCTAGTCTTTAGGATATTTTGTAAAGACAGTCATGTCATCTGCAAAGATAATTTTATTTCTTCTTTCCCAAACTGTATGCCTTTTTGTATTAGGCCATTCTCGTATTGCTATAAAGGAATACCCAAGACTGGGTAATTTATAAAGAAAAGAGGTTTAATTCGCTCATTGTTCTGCAGGCTGTACAGGAAGCATAGCTGCTTCTGCTTCTAGGGAAGTCTCAGGAAACTTAGAATCATGGTGGAAGGAAAAGAGGAAGCAGATCTTACATGGGTGGAGCAGGAAGAAGAGAGAGAGGGGAGAGGTGCTACACATTTCTAAATAACCATATCTCACAATAACTCACTCACTCATTATCATGAGGACAGCACTGAGGGGATGGTGCTAAGCCATTCATGTGAAAGCGCCCCCATGATCCAACCACCTCCCACCAGGTCCCACTTCCAACATTGGGGATTACAATTGAACGTGAGATTTGAGTGAGGACACAGATTCAAACCACATCATTCTGTCCCTGGGCCCTCCCAAATCTCATGTCTTTCTCACACTGCAAAACACAATCATGCCTTCGCAACAGTCTCCCAAAGTCTTAACTCATTCCAGCATTAACTCAAAAGTCCACAGTCCAAAGTCTCATCTGAGACAAGGCTAGTCCCTTCTGCCTATGAGCCTGTAAAATAAAAAACAAGTTAGTTACCTCCAAGATACAATGGGGGTATAGTCATTGGGTAAATACTTCCATTCCAAAAGAGAGAAATCAGCCAAAAGAACAGGTCTACAGGCCCTATGCAAGTCCAAAACCCAGCAGGGTGGTCATTAAATTGTATAGCTCCACAATAATCTCTTTTGACTCCATGTCCCACATCCAGGGCACACTGATGCAAAGGCTGGGCTCCCAAGGCCTTGGGCAGCTCCGCCCCTGTGGCCTTTCAGGGCTCGACCCCCCAAGGCTGCTCTCAAGGGCTGGCATTGAATGCCTGTAGCTTTTCCAGGTACAGGGTACAAGCTGCCAGTGGATCTACCATTCTGGAGTCTGGAGAACAGTGGCCCTCTGTGATGGTTAATACTGAGTGTCAACTTGATTGAACTGAAGGATGCAAAGTATTGATCCTGGGCGTGTCTGTGAGGGTGTTGCCAAAGGAGATTAACATTTGAGTCAGTGGGCTCGGGAAAGAGGACTCACCCTTAATCTGGTGGGCACAATCTAATCAACTGCCAGCAAATATAAGGCAGGCAGAAAAACGTGAAAAGGAGAGACTGGCCTAGTCTCCCAGCCTATATCTTTCTCCCATGCTGGATGCTTCCTGCCCTCAAACATTGGACTCCAAGTTCTTCAGTTTTGAGACTAGGACTGGCTCTCCTTGCTTCTCAAGCTTAAAGACAGCTTATTGTGGGACTTTGTATCCTAGTAGTTCTGTCCCTCTAGAGAACTCTGGCAAATATAGATTTTGGTACCAGGAATGGTTCTAGAGGAACAGTATATTAAGGATGGAGTTCTTTCATTAGTTTGGGAGTTTCTGGAGTTGGCTGCTTAATACGATTACACTCAAAAATGCTAAGGATTCTACTTCTAATAGTATGGAGAACACTGATAGTCCTTGGCATGGATTGTTTAGAGAGTTATACAAAATAAATGCATTTGACACTCCCAATTCACCACTCATGAGAGGCAAGGAGTTTAGTGACTCTATACATAATACCTTTGACCATATGTGCAGAACCAAGGAATGTAATGAAGCTGGTTGGTTGCTCCTAAATTCAGTGGACAAAGTGATGAAAGAAAATGATGAACTCACGGATTCTGTCTCCTGGCTTCAGAAGCAAATACTGAACCTGAAGTCTGTTAAGATTGCCCTAAGTGAGAGTCTTATTTCCTATATAGAAAGGGCTGAAATTGTGGAAAAAGAGGCACAAACTCTTATCATGAAAGTGGGTGACCTGCAACAGAAGGTGCATGCACAGCCTCATCAGGTGTCTACTGTTAAAGTGAGATTGATTGGAAAAGAATGGGACTCTGCAACTTGGAATAGGAACGTGTGGGAGGACCCTGATGAAGCTGGGGATACTGAATTTGTAAACTCTGATGAATCTTTTTTGCCAGAAGGAACAGCTTCCCCATCCCCAGTAGTGGCAATATCCCCTCCCCGACCCATGCTGCCATCAGCCTTTCCACCTTTGTCTGAAGAGATAAACCCTGTGCCGCCTGAGGCAACAGTGATGGCCTCCCCTGAGGTAGTTGCCAGGCAAGGTAATGCTGATTCTCCTCAGGAGCCACCCCCAACCCCCCTGTTTGCTTCTAGACCTATAACTAGACTAAAGTCCCAGCGGGCCCCTAGAGGTAAGGTTGAGAGTGTGACCCATGAGGAGGTGCGCTACAATGGAAAAGAACTGCTTGAGTTTTCTCATTTATATAAACAGAAATCTGAAGAACATGGGAATGGATATTAAGGGTGTGGGATAATGGTGGAAGGAATATAGAGTTGGATCAGGCTGAATTTATTGATTTGGGCCCACTACATAGGAACTCTGCTTTTAATGTTGTAGCTTGGGGAGTTAAAAAAGGTTCTAATAGTTTATTTGCTTGGTTAGCTGAAATATGGACTAAAAGATGGCCCACTGTAAGCAAGCTGGAAATGCCTGATCTCCCTTGGTTTAATGGAGAGGAAGGGATCCAGAGGCTTAGGGAGATTGGGATGGTGGAGTGGATTAGTCACTTTAGACCTCTCATCCCAGCTGGGAGGGTCCAGAAGATACACCCTTGACCAACGCCTTGCAAAATAGATTTGCGAGGGTGGCACCTGCATCTTTGAAGAGCCCTGTAATTGCTCTTCTCTGTATGTCAGACCTAACAGTGGGAACTGCAGTCACTCAACCACAAAATTCAAATACAATGGGAGTAATTAGATCCTGAGGTGGCAGGGGCCAAGTGGTGGCACTCAACCTTCAAAGGCAAGGTGGACGTAGCTACCTTATTGGACAGCAGAGGCAAAGTGGCAATCAGAATAGTCTGACTCGTGTAGAGATATGGCGTTGGCTAATTAATCACGGTGTTCCTAGAAGTGAAATTGATAGGAAGCCTACTGCATTCCTACTTAATTTATACTAGCAGAAAACTTCTAGGTCGAATGGACAAAAGACTAATTTAAATTATAAAAACAGAGAATAATGGCCCCTCAATCGATTTCCAGACTTGAGCCAGTTTACAGACCCAGAACTCCTTGAATGAAGGGGAGGCCAGGTACCCTTGAGGAAGGACCTCACTACGTTACCGACAATTTGAGCAGTGAATCTTTCTCCCATCCTTCCCCAAGGAGACCTCCAGCCTTTTACCAGGGTACCTGCCCATTGGGGAAAAGGAAATGATCGACATTTAGGGAACTACTGGACACTGGCTGTGAGCTGACATTGATTCCAGAGGACCCAAAATGTCACTGTGGTCCTCCAGTTAAAGCAGGGGCTTATGGAGGTCAGGTAATTAATGGAGTTGTAGCTCAGGTCCAACAAAGAGTGGATCCAGTGGGTCCCCGGACTCATCCTGTGGTCATTTCCCCAGTGCATAATAGGCATAGACATTCTGAGCAACTGGCAGAACCCCCACATTGGTTCCCTGACTGGTAGGGTGAGGGCTGTTACAGTGAGAAAGGCCAAATGGAAGCCATTATAGCTGCCTCTACCTAGAAAAATAGTAAATCAAAAACAATATCGCATCCCTGGAGGGACTGTGGAGATTAGTGCCACTATCAAGGACTTGAAAGAAGCACGAGTGGTTATTCCCATTCAACTCTCCCATTTCGCCTGTGCAGAAGACAGATGGATCTTGGAGAACGACAGTGGCTTATCATAAGTTTAACAAAGTGATGACTCCAATTGTAGCTGCTGTACCAGATGTGATAAAGATAATATATATTATATATATTTATATATGTTATATATAAAATACATATATATATTTTAAGTAACCTAAGTCTGCCTTCACATGTAGTATATATATCTTAAAACAGAATATTCCCATTTGCTCCTGCTTGTTCATTTCACACTGTTGTCTTTCATTTCCCTTACCCCTATACTATAACCACCCAGTACATTGTTGGTATTGCTTGAAACAGTTATGTTTTATATAGTTATGAAAGTTTAGCTTGAAAAAACTAAACAATGTTATCTTATCTTCATTTATTTCTCCTCTGACACTCTTCTTTGTGTAGATCTGTGTTTATGCTCTATATCATTTTTCTTCTTAATGAATAACTTCTTTTAACATGCTCTTATAAAGCAGGTCTACTGACAATGAGTTTCCTCAGTTTTGTTTCTCTGAAAAAGTCTCCCTCTCTCCTTCACATTTGAAGGATAATTTTGCTGGTTATAAAATTCTAGCCTGGTGAAGGTTTTTATTTCAACACTTTAAATAATGTATTCCACTCTCTTTTGCTTTCATGGTTTCTGACAAACAGTCCAGTATAATTCTTATTCTTGTTCCTCTATTTGTCTGTTTTTATTATTTGATTTCTTTAGAGATTTTTCTTTGTCTTTGGTTTTCTGAAGTTTGAATATGACATGCCTAAGGGGTGTGTGTGTGTGTGTATTTGTTATTTATCCTCATCCGTGGGTAATTAACAATACCTAGATCAAATAGCAAGAGAAAGTAAAAGAAGTGAAGTAATCAATTCCATGTAGGCCTACAAGTACAAAGGAAGAAAAGACACTAAAACAAGATTCAGTTTAAACTATTGCAAACTCAGATGTTCCTTTCTGAAAGGGAGATAAAACAGTAAAGACACTAATATCTACTACATAAAATAAGCAAACATTTTACTCAAAGCCAAAAACATTCAGATACTGGGGAAAGATAGTGTCTTCGGGAGAAAAAGTCAAAGAAATAGGTCCCACTAGGCCCTTAGGAGCACAAACTTAAGAATTATCATCAGAAGCTTCAGTTTAAGAATGTACTAAAGGCAATTTTATAGCCAAAACAAGTGTGGGATGAAAGGACCTAAGATCTCCATAGCAAGTAGCTATGAAAGTTTTCTGTAATATTGTTCACAAGGTTATCTCAACAAAACCTTTGCTTTAAAAATAAGGAAAACTATCATCTTATTTTCTTGATGCTACTAAAGAAATGCCAAGTTAGTAAGGAAATAGCAAGTCAAAGTGTAAGGGGACTTTTCTCACCAAAGGTACATAATGGACACCAAAGTTGCTTTTGCCCTGAGGATATTTACCACACAGAGTAAAAGTTAATAGTAGTCTGATGTCCTTGAGGGTCAAGGGGGAACTGTAATCAAAGCCCAGCCATGCCAGCGTGAGGCATTCAAAAGGAGAGTCTTCCCAACTTAAACAAGAATTTCAAAGGGCTATTTTCTCATTGCAAAGGTAAAATAGAAGTAAACACACCCCTACTCTACATCCAGGAGACTGCCAGAAGGGTAGCCTCAGTGATAATTCAAGCAGGGCCAGGGGTTGAGGGTGTGGGGTCATAGGCAGTGGACCTTAACAGATTATGATCATATTTCAGCTGGATGATTGAGAAACCCTATGATCAATCTACCAATGCCCCAGTGCCCCTAGAGACCTGACAGAATCAAATGCAAATTCTCTATGGTGAACCTTATTCTGATACCTTAAACTGTGCCTACAAATAATGTTTCAATGACATTTAATTTATTGTGGCAGCACACAATAAATTTTAAAAAATTAAGCACACCTCTTAAACCTAATGTTGAGGGCAATAAATAAGTCAAATGCAAAAGAGTACACATTATGTGATTCCATTATGTAAAGTTCAAAAACAGACAAAACTAATAGATGTTGTTGGGTGTATGGAGGAGGTAGTGATGGGGCAGGGGCTCGGGGGGTGCATAAGAAGAGCTTCTGAGACACTAGTAAAGTTTTGCTTCTTGATTTTGTTCCTAGTTTTGTGGTTGTGTCCAATTTGTGAAATTTTATCAACATGCCCTCTTATGATAGGTATACTTTTTTGCACACTGATTGTACTTTAATAAAGTTTTTTTTAAATAGTAGTAAGGAATTTTTTTTTTAATTTTCAGTTCCAGGGTACACGTGCAGGATGTGCAGGTTTGTTACATACAACATGTGCCATGGTGGTTTGCTGCACCTATCAACCCATCACCTAGGTATTAAGCCCAGAATGCATTAGCTATTTTTCTTAATAAAGTTTTTTAAAAGCATGAGCAAAAACCATCAGGAAACACAGATAATAGAAAATAGACTCACTGAAAACTTTAGATACTAAAATGAGCAAAAGGGTAAAATAACTATTCTTGCTCTCTAAAAGCTTGAAAATATCTGCAGTGCAATATACAGCCTCTAAACTGATCTCCAATTATCTGCACCTCCTTGTTTATTCCTTTGCAGAATCCCCTCCCTTGTGCATGTGTAAGACCTAATGAACAGAATATATAAAAGTGATGGGATGTCACTTCTAAGACTAAGTGGTAAAAATACTTTGACCTCTGTCTTGCTCAGTGTCTATTGGTCTCTCGTTCTCAAAACACTTGCTCTGGAGAAACCAAACTGACATGTTATAAATAGCCTTCACATAGGTCTATGAGACCCACATGGCAAGGAACTGGTATTTCTAGTCAGCCACAGCCAGGAATTGAGCCTGTCAACAACCATGTTGGTGAGGTGGGAAGCAGATCTGCCCACCTTTCCACCCATATGCATGACTACAGTACTGGCCAATTACTTGATTCCAGTCTTGTGAGAGACTCTGAGTCAGAGGCACACAGCTAAGCCAAAGCTGGATTCCTGATTCATAGAAACTTTGAGATAAAAATGTTATTTTAAGCCAGTAAATGTTGGGATTATTTGTTAGGCAGTAATAGATAGCAGGGAATAGAAAACCACATAACATTATCTAGTGTATTTTTAAATACATGAATAAAAATTTTAAAATGTAAAAATACAATAATCAAAATAAAAAATTATAATAGGTGTAATAATAAATGAGACATAGTTTGAAAAAAAAAACAGCAAACTGGAAGGCAGATTAGAAACAATTATCAGAATGCAGCCTAGAAAGACAAAATGAGAAAAAAATGTGGAATAAATTAAGAGAAATGGAAGACAAAGAAGTAAGTTTAAAAAATACATTTAATCAGAAATCCAAAAGCAGAGGAGAAAGAATGGCAGAGAAAATATTTGAAGAGGTAATGAAAGAATATTCCAGATCTGATAAGGAAGATATAAATTTACATATTCAAGAAGTCTGGGAAATCCCAAATAAGATAAATGAAAGGAAATCCATCCTTAGGCACATCAAAGTTCAACTGCCCAAATCCAGAGACAAAAAAAAAATTGACAGATTATCTATAAGAAAGACAATTAGAGTGATAGCTGATTTCCTAATAGTAACAACAGAAGACAAAAAGCAGGGAAAAATAGTTTCAAAGTGTTGAAATAAAGTAAAGACATTTTCAGACAAACTGAAATAAATTCTGAAGAATTTACTTCAGGCAAAAAGGCAAATAATTCCAGCAGAGGGTCTAAGATATGAGGAGGAATTAAAACCAAAAACATTGGTAAATATCCGGGAAAATCCAAATCAAACAGTGAATGCAAAAAATAATGCTAATGTATTGTGTGGTAAGATATACAGAGAGAAAGAAATAACTAAAATACACAAAAACAAACTGTAAACATGGAAGGGCCTGAAAGAGTAAAGTGTTCTAAGACCCTAATGTAAGAAGATTAAAGTTATAGATTAACTATAGATGTTCAAGGCCCAGAAATGGCTTATTAGCTAAATTTGGTTATGCAGCATTGCATAACCTATAGATCAGTAACTATTTAAAAAGTGAAGTCCCTCAGAGACTTGGTATTATACTAATACAATTTCTATGGGCCTAAAGAAACTGCAGCCTTTACAATGGAAGATGACTTAGGCTGCAGCTGGTTAGGAAACCCTCCTTCTAAAACACGCTTCAAGGTCCTGCTAACAAAATGAGAAAATCAAGAAGACACGGAGGATAAATGTGAGAACTTCATTTCTTTGAACTTCAGTTTACAAGAGCAGGAAACTTTGAATTCAGATTTTTTTGGGGGGTGGGGTGGGGGGAATACTCAAAACGGCAGTGGTCAATATTGGGAGAATAGCTTCACAAAGATGGCAGTAAGTCAGTACTGGTATACTCCTGATATCTTCCTCTAAAGAACAGGCACATCCCTAATGTGCCCCTAAAGTTAAGGTGAAAAGATTTTAAAAATTGGGAAATGTTTGATATGTCTTGCAAGTGTCTGGAATGCCACCAGCATCACATTTCCAGCCTCTTTCTGCCGCCTTACTCACTATTTCCCTTCTTGGTGTTTTCAGAAGGGGGAACTGGCCATGTACAGTTCAGTCCTTCCCTCTACTTTCTCACATGAGTAGGATTTCTACAGATCCTCCATGCTACAAGTTTTGTAGGGGTAGGCCTTCTATTTATGTGTGTAAAAGAGGTGAGGGGATCCTGCCCAGGTCTAGCATCTATGCAATTATAGGTTTCAATATTAGGAACCCACTTGCCCACAGACGTAAATTATATTTTTCAGTATCAACTTTATCAGTATTAAAGATAACATCTTGCTTTCATATCTGAATTCCTCTTTCATCATATTTCCAAGTTGGTTCCAAGAACTCAGGAGGTAAAGTTCCCCTAAAACCTCCAATAATAGAAAATGCATAATTTTGGCTACTCAGTCTAAATGTAACAATAAAAATGGCAATAATAATAATATCAAAATAACCATTAAGAACAAGTGACTGTGCTACATGCATAGCAAACCTTTTCTTTAATTTTCCTCATGATTCTGAAGTGTAGGTATTATCATCTCCATTGTTTGTTCATTTGTATTTTTTGGAGATTGTATTATAATAGAAACTCATCTGAAAGGCTACAAAATGGAAGTCACCCAATAAAACTGGGCTTGAGTCCTTTCTAACTCTTTCTTGCTCCATGATAAATAAAATCACTATTCTTATATTCCAGGCCTTTTTTCTGTAATGATGGCCCATTTTCTCCAAATAAACATATGATAAAATCATGTTAATGTTTTTATATAAAACCTTATATAAAATTAGGCAATACTTTTCATTAGAACGGATTCAAATTATTTCACTGTCTTTGATGGCTTGATTTAGAACACACAGTCCCATACTTATGACTTATTTGGCACATCAGCCATGACCTCAAAGTCAGTTTTTGTCCTTGATAACTGTAAAAGCAATGATCAAATCCTAGAATCATGTCTTAGAGATCCTTACTAGTCTAGAAAGGGAAACTTTTCTAAGGGAGACTTTTCAAAGTCAGCAAACTCTGGCAGGCCAAATCCAGCCTGCTGCCTGTTTTTGTAAACAAAGTTTTATTGGAACACAGCTACATTTATTCGTTTACACATTGGCTATGGCTCCCTTCACAATATAACAGCAAGGATGAGTAGTTGTGACAGAGACTGCAAAGCTCATAAAACTTAAAATATTTACTATCTGGTCCTTTACAGAAAACATTTGCTCATTGCTGGTCTTGGCACGGAAATTGATTCCATATTCTTGGTACTCTAAGTGGTAAGCATAATTCTTTCTCTCACATAGTCCTAGGCAGTACTCCTTATCTCTATGAACTTTCATCAAGTTGATGGCATTGATGATAATTTGAACCCAGTTTCCTCACTTCTAGGCAAATCATTTTTTAATCAGATTCCTTCACCAATAATTCCACCAGTCTTCAGCTATCAGTATTCCAGTGGAAGCTGGACTTTCAAGAGATGTTCAGAAATGCTTTTAATTACTTATATTTAAAAATAAATTTAGAGTTATCTGCATACTCTACTCTCATACTTTAAAAAGTATCCTGTTAATTGAAATAAAACAGACATGTTATAAATGAATTACTAATATGTGGTGCTCACTGACTATTGAACATGAATAATGGCTAAATTTTCCATTTCAACCTAAAATACTGACACCAAGAATGAGGCTACTGATACTTGAGACATGGTTTCTAATTTCCAAAAAATCTTTATTGGATAACGATCAAGAGGACAAAAATCAACATTTGCTGATTACCTACCATATGCATTTTACTAAGCAAAATACCTTAGATAGATTACATCATTTGATCCTCACAATAGCCTATGAGGTAAATATTATTGCCCTCCTTTAAAAATAAAAACATTCAACTAGGAAAGATAAACAAGCATGCCCCAAATGGCAGAGTCTAGATTTGATATTTCTAAGGAAGGAACAATTCTACAACTCCCAAAATGTCTTTGAATTAAATGAACTCAAACTTTACAAGGCAATGTACATTTTATCCAGGGTGTTATTCAAAATAGCTAACAACAGATATAGCACCAACACCCACCAAAACCAGATTCCTCTGTGCCAGTCTTCACCTCTTTGTTTTTAGATTGTGAGAAATTCTGGAGGCTTCAGGAGAATAGTCTGGGATAGTAGCAGGGGCAATCAGAGAGCTCAAGAAAGCATATGTTTACCAACTGGTGTGAAAGCATTTCAATACTTTAACAACTGATAGAATTGTATCACTGCCAACCTGCTGAAACATAAATCTGGAAATCTTTAAGACTCCAAATCCGTAATTATACAGATGCATAATCAAGACTAATCACATAAGCCATGTGATTGACTATCCTATAGGGGAGCCCTATGCACCCTTTTAACTCTCCATGATTGGCTATGACTCTTATATAATGCTAATTCAGCTGAACAGAAGATGTAAGACAGTCCGTCTCAAATTTTTAACCCATTTTCTTTAAAATGTTTTAGCATGATTCTCTATCACACAGATTGTCTGATTAAATATTTGATGCTATTAACTCTGATACCTGGAGTTTCAGTGATCTAATGCCCAGTGTGTCAGGTAAACATTGACTAAAGGATGTCAAGATGCCGTATATCATTATTCAAAGAGCACATACTGGGCTACTCATCAGCCCTGGAGAGCTCAGCAGGTGGCAGAGGTACATGGTACATCATAAAAATAATAGATTTTTAATAATTTACTAGAATAATGTTGTATAATAATTTAATGTTTAGTCTTTCACCTTGATAAATTATGTAAACAAAAAGCGATTTTAAAAGCAATACATTATTAATTTAAAATCATACCAGAGAAAATATTTTTCACTTTCATGATAAACCTCCATGATATGTAAGCCAATCATTCTTGAAAAATATTTTGAAATGATGTAGGAAAACAGAAAAGAAAAAGTGAGAATGTACTAATTATTAAATATATAATAAAGCACATATTTGAAGTAGTCATGGCACGATAACCACAATTGTAAGATTATATGATTAACTTTTCAACACTAGTTTAAAATAGCCTCTTTCACAAATATAGACTCTGCAAAACAGTCCCAGCATCTCTCCTAGCACAATTTTCATTACTCTTTCAATTTACAATGAAATGTTTTATTTTATAGATAATCACAAACTGAGATTAATAAAGTGGGATGATAATAAATAGAAGCTAGGGATAAGTGTAGAGCTCAGCAATAAGAACATCTTATGCATATAGTAACATGTAATTTGTTTTTCTAAGTCAAAAAATACTGATGCACACTGTATAGCTCGTTTAAAGAAAGTTAGATCATAAGCAGTAATTTTGTTATCCCTTTACATTAATGTAAATGTATCTCATTCCTTCCTCAGTAGCTTTAAGTGAAGCATGTTCCTTCCACTCTGAAGAACTAGAAAATATTTCCACTGTTTACAAGACCTTATCTTTGATTCTAAAGAGAAACAAATTCTCAAATGTCAACCGTCTTAGGTATTTCACAGAAAACTCACATTTTAATACTATGAAATTGTATTTGGAGAAGTTGGAAAATAAAAATTTAGAATTGACATTTGATTTTGAGGCTACTCACCAATCCTGGCTTACAGTTGTAATAGCAATGCTTGGAAGCGCTGTCAAAGGCAGTGTGGTCGGCCTGGAAATACCATCTCCCTCAGGAGTCCTTGCCCTTTCACTCTGTCTTTGAGACAGTGGTGGTAACTGTAAGTTTCCTGAGCAACACCTTCTCCCTCTCCAGAGGTCGATCCCAAGTGTGTTACTGGAAGAACTGTAGGATTTACTCAAGCTACATTCAAAATAATCTTTAACATTCTGGAGAAACCACAGGGAAAGAAAAAAAGAAGAGAAAGAAAATGAAATTCAAATGTTAAATGGAGTGAAACAAGAAACTAAATGATCAAGCTGTCACTTATGATGTCCCGATTATCTCACAATCAGAATCTAACATTGATGTCAAAAGCTTAAAGAGAAAACAATAGAAGAGGCTGATTCTCAGCTTTTAGGATAAACTTATCAGTTGCATATTCCTGGAGATTTTTAGGCATATAGATAATGTTTACTAGTTGTAGCATGTGGATTGGAGGCCTCCTTCTTTCTTATTTTAATTTTTTTTCATAATTTGCTAAAATGATATTTGCTAAAATTAAAAATATATTTTGGAAATCAATGTTATCATTCTGCAACTATGGGAACAAACTATGAGAAAATATAAAGTTTCTCATTCATTATTTTATTTTATGTATTTATTTATTTTTTGAGATGGAGTCTCGCTCTGTCACCCAGGCTGGAGTGATCTCAGCTCACTGCAACCTCTTCCTCCTGGGTTTAAGTGATTCTCCTGCCTCAGCCTCCCAAGTAGCTAGGACTACAGGCACACACCACAACACCCGGCTAATTTTTGTATTTTTAGTAGAGACGGGGTTTCACCATGTTGGCCAGGCTGGTCTCAAACTCCTGACCTCAGGTGATCTGCCTGTCCCGGCCTCCCAAAGTGCTGGGATTACAGGCATGAGCCACTACGCCCAGCCATTCAGTGTTTTAAAGTAAAAATATATCTATCTTAGAATAGCTGAATGTTGATAATTAGAGGTGACTGTTATGTTCTTATGAAAGGTCTTCTTACAATTGGAGATTTTTTTTTCAAATTGTGTAAGAACTCAGAAAAAGAAGTATACTTTATTCAGTCTTGAACTGCCATGTTCAAGTACTGCCATGTTCAAGTACATGCCCTAATGCTGACATTAATCATACACTTTGTGAGAAGACAAAGACATTGTGCTATACTCAATGATACAAGTTATTTATTCTTCCCATATCTTTTGGTGACAATGGGTCCTGAGATTGTTGGGAGTGGGAAGCCCAAATGAGCCTCTGCCTGGTGTACCATTCATACCAGCTAAAAGACAGAAAATGTTATAGCCCTGCAATGGTCACTGATATCAACTTAAGGTTTCAAAGTTACAGTTTTCACTGTCCACACTTAGCTAGCAGGGAATAACGGAAGTCCTAGCATCAGGCTACAGTCTCTCACCTGAAAATTATTCTGTGACCCTAAAGACAGGTATTTCCTACTAGCTCTTCAGACTCGAGTTAGGAGAACCTGAGACTAGACCTCCTAAAGTTTAAACAAAGTTCTTTACTCTCCGCTTCTCCACCCCACGGCCCCTATCCTAGTTCATATAAGGATAATTAACTCAAGTTTGAGGATCTAGCTGGGTTAATTCAACAAACATTTGACACACATCTATTATTATTTTGCACTATGCTATTTAAGAAGGATACAATAGCAAAAAGAGGAATGGTATCTTTTCTCATAGAACATATAATCTAGTGATTTATACTTATCTGATGCATGCAAGACTATATTTTGATGATAGAAATCTAGGCAAGAACAAGCTTGACAATTTTCAGGAGCCCCACCCTCCATACCAGAAAATGGTACACCATTATATTTTCTTGTGCTTGATTTATAATTTTAAAATACTATTTATTTGAAATTCAGTAGACTCATAGTTCAGTATCAGGAAGAAGACAAAAACAATTTAAAATTTTCCAGAGTTTGAAACATTCTGGAATGTATCAGTGTTTCACTGTTTAGTAACTAGTTATTATATCAAATCCATTGTAGGCTTAGCACTTACTGTATGGTGTGTGTGTATGTGTGTGTGTGTGTGTGTGTGTGTCTATGTGTGTAAATTAGAGGCTAAAGGGAAAAACTAATACATATGTTTATTTTTTAAAAGACTTACAAACTTCTTTAGGAGACAAAATATATAAAATCTTCCTGAAGAGATTTAAGAACAAACTAAAGGAAATCATAACTGTAAATCAGTCTAGTTCCAAATATGCATGTAAAGAAAGCACTGGTTATCTGGAAAGCAAAGTCTTGAATATATACTTTATCTCTTATGTAAGAAACACCATACCAAAGAACAGAAATAAGGATAGCTATCATGTAGCTAAACCACCAACCACCCTAGCCTCCTAATATGATTATTAGATATTTTTCTTCTTTAGAAAAAAGAACTATTACCAACCAGGTTTAATTGTAGTAAGTGACCTAAATGGGTACTATTTGGCACTTGTTATTTGAAATATAAAAAAGTCACACCTATCACAAAATATTTCCCACACTAATTTGCGAACAAGCTCAAATTTTCAAATTTGAAATATTCTTTAAGTTAAAAAGATTTGTTCCAGAAGACCTCAGTTAATATTAAATGCATTGCCACAAAGTAAGAACATAATGGAATAGTTTTTCAGAAATTAAATTCAAGATGAAAACTTAATATTGTTTTACAAACACTAATTAACTCATGCAGATTTATTCATAATTACTTCACACTCTGTAATTCATACCCATAATTTCTACACCACTACTCTAAAATTACTAAAAACCTCAAAGTAAAATTTAATTTAGACAATTCTCAATTACTGATTTATGATCTTGAACTTCTTTTCCTAAATTTTCAAAGATTCTGCAGAAAGGAACATTAATTTGAATGTTACCTCTGGAAATCACAACTTTTAAAAGGTATCATGGTTTCCAAAATTCACCTGGTAATATGAAAAATCCCTAAGGAAACAATGTAGCTCTGGATTATCCTTCTGTTTCTGAATAACTGTTTGTTTAAAAGTCAGTATTCTTGCCAATAAAATTTGAAAAGGTTGTCACAAAGGAAAAGGTAGTGTAAAACCCTGCACCTAAGTAGAAGTTTACAGAGAGGAGGGGGAGGGGACACCAAAGGACCGAGCTCTTTGTCATATCCCCATATCGAAACCAACCAAGTTAGGACCATTGAAATGTCCAGATGAGAAATGCTGGTGCTTAAGTACTCAAGGTTTTGTTGCTGTTGTTACTTGTCTTTTGTTTTGTCTATTTCAGTCATTTTTGAAGCATTCTCTACTTTTTGAATTCTTTTGGTTAAACTCATAGTGAGAAAATGGAATAAGGTATTTTTAAGGTCTCCTACTGTGCTTCGGTACACATTCAATTTGGACCACAAGACATAATTTTTTAAGCCTTATGAAATCAGAAATGGAAATTATGGAAAGCAGCAAATGACAGTCAGAGTCCCTATTGAAGCTAAATGTCATGATACTCCATGAGACAATAATAAAAGTAATTTTTTCTTCAAAAACTGATTTTATTGTAGACAGTCACCATCAATTACAAGAGTAGTTTGTTGGAGTAATTATTATCGCTCCTACTGTTTTCCCTTCTTTGAAACAATCTCCTAATATATTTGCATATATAATTTCTGTGATTAGAAATGCAAATGAGAATCAAAGGTGTAATGTTAAATTTTCTAGTAGATACATTTAAAAAGTGAAAAGAAACAGGTAAAATTTTGTTTAATAACATATTTTACTTAGCTTTGCATATGCAAAATATAACCATTGCAACATGTAATATTATCAAAAATTATTAACGAAATGCTTTGTATTGCACTGTATATTCAAAATCCAAAATGTTTTTCATGCTTACAGCACATTTCCATTTAGACTAATACTTAATAGTCACATGTGGCTGGTGGCTACCATAGTGGACAGAGTAAATCTAGGTAATATTTATTCAATATGGTGGGGTTAATGTTCATATCCATTGCATGTTTCTTGCAGGCAACCGTCCTCTTCTTTTGACTATGCCCACCATTCCCTCAGGGAGGATCAGGATTATTATTCTAAGGATGCAATGAGAAAGAACTAATGGTTTGTCCATCTTTTATAGATGGAAGGCATTGCTCAGTTTTATTCTTCCAAAAAACAAAATACTGGCGCACACAGTATACAAATAGTATTAAGGGACAATCACAAGCCTTTTTTGTTTTTTAAGAAAAAAAAAAGTTTTCTAAATTCCAGAAGTTTTCTTTTAGGTATCCTGAGCAATGCTGGTACTGAGAACTTAGACTATAACTTAAGGAAACACCCTTCTGGTCCAGAAGATTGGAAGAAAGAAAAAAAAAAAGAAGAAGAAGAAGAAGTAAATGCTGCCACAAGTGACAGAACAGAACACATTAACTAGGTTCTTTGACATAAAGAATAGAAATGGCAATGGAAAAGGAGTGTATTTGGGGAGCAAGAACCTAAATAGCATACCTAAGTCTCCCTCTGCACTGTGGGTCCTACAGGAACACAGAAGGAAGCTGAGAATTAGTTCTAGCATTCCTGCCAAAGGCTTTGCTACGGTATGAGACAAAGGGACCACAGGGCCCATAGGGTGAGCATCTGTGAAACAGGAGCTTAACAAGATGGGTTATTACAGAAAACAAGGAAAATTGTTTTTTCTTCTTCCCTCCCTTCTTTCCTTTCACATATCTGATCAGCGGCACATAATTTTTAGTTCAATTACTAACAGTAATTGGGTAAAGACGAGACAATTAAAGACACACTAATGAAGGACTGGTCAATTGAAAGCAAAGAGATAATTAAGGAACAAGATCCAAAGCTATAGAAGATAGTTTACAGATGATGATTTAGATCAGGGCTTTTCAAACAAAGTACATACCTATTTACTATGCTATCCCGTTAAAATATAGTCTGATTTGTAGGTCTGAGGTGTGGCCTGAGATTCTGCATTCTCAATAAACACCCAGGTAATGCTAATACTGCTGGTCCAAGGACCACACTTGAGTAGCAAAGGCCTAGGGGATGTGTATATCACAAGCTTCTTAGGAGTAGTTGTCAAAAACCCCACCACAGGAAGTGACTTTCAAGGGTTAGCTCTACATGGGTAAAAGTGTGGAAGAAAGTTATCAGAGAACTGATAATGCAAGCAGTGTGGAAAGAGGAATTATCTGAGAGTAAGGATCTGGGCATAGACTAGAGATTGGTGGTTCTGTGATTGAAAACCATAAAAGTGAAACTCAGCCCATTTCCAAGATGCAAAGAGGGCATTGTTCCTGCTGTCCAACTCGCAGAACGCCAGGTCCAGGTGCTGGCTGTGCCCATGTCATAGAAACACCTAGTCACAGAGTGGTGTGTTAAATGCCCCCAGATGCCCTTTGAATAGAATTATCCAGTGACTTCTTTATTGAACAGACAAAACATGATTGGGACCTTTTGAAACTTACATCATCAGCTGTCACCGTCATCACACTCCTGCTTTTCTTCATTATAGAGGTGGAAAATATCCCCTCTTAGGATGTCTGTTATTCAATGCAGCTTTGCTGACACTTTTTAATACCTACAGGAGAAAAAAATACACAAAAAAGAATAGCTCTGTATCCTTAAAGAAAAATATGTGGCATACTCCCTAAAGTAACATTTGAAATACGTACAATGTACATGTAAAAGCAAACATCATAATTTACCAAGCCAATTAAGTTTGATATGCTGAGAAAAGAGCTCCACAAAATATTAATACAAAAATCCAAGAAATTGATACAAAGCTATTTGGGAAAAGATAATAAAAATAATAAGTAACAATTAGGCTCCCAAATAATGATCATGAAGAATCTAAAAATAATATGCATTTTACACAAATGTTTTATAGTTTACAAAGTATATTCCCATAAAATATTTTATTTGATGCTTGCAACAGTTTGTTAGATTATTTTCATCATTTTTTCTAACAAAGGAACAGAGAGAACAAATTATTTGGTCAAGATAACACCGCTGAAATATGACGAGTTCAGAATTTAAAGAATATGACTGCTTTATACTGTCAAAAAAAGTGAAGAAAAGTAAACCGATACAAAATATATATACATGAAAGAAAAAAACCTTAATCTTAATTTTTACCACCAATTTAAATCTCTCATATGTCTACTGCATAAACTAGCAGGCAATTATTTATCACAGAAAATTCTAGCAACCAGTAGTTAGAGCTTGAATTCCCTGGTTTAAGTTACACAAATCTAGCTATTTTGAGATAGAGATGCTGTAGTTCATGACATCTGCTTTGTGTAGATCATTGGAAGTCACTGTAGAAACAAAGAACCTCTATAACACTACCAGAATTTAAAGGTGCACTCTGATTGTGGAAACCAAAGGCAAAGCAGTCACTGGTTTATGAAGACTCAAAGGGAAGAGAGTGGGAGGGGGGTAAAAGGTGAAATAATATCTATTGGGCACTGTGTTCACTATTTGGGTGATGGGTTCACTGGAAGCCCAGACCTCAGCGTTACTCAATATATCCATGTAACAAACCTGCACATGTACCCACTAAATCTAAAATAAAATTTTTATAAAAAATATAGTTGTCATACAACAGACTACAAGACAATACAAAGAATTCTGTGTTTGCAGAATTTAACTGAAAAAAGATGTACTATAAAAAATACAAAATCCAAGAAGTATTAGTCCATATGATGGTTTCACAAGGTCTTAGTACAAAAAATATCCTGTATTGTTGCTGAGCTCAAGGACTCCTATATATTTTTTTCACTGTGTCCATTTAACCCTTAATGCATGCCTTATTAAAAAAAAGTCTGCTTCTCTAGCATGAAGACATATATAGATTAAGAGCATGATGAAATTGTAGCTATGTGACTAGGAATACTAAGTAGTGGCATTGTACCATCACCCAGGAAACCAGGGTTGAATTTCTAACACATAATTTGACTACATTATGCAGGAGTTGGCAGTGAAACTGACAAAGTAGATAAGAGAATGGGGGAAGGGAGAAACTTTGCCTTTATAAGTGCTCTAGGGAGAGAACCCCACAGGCTTTTCAGGTATTTGATTCAATATGCAAAGGACAAGAATTTCCTCGGCATACACCAAAGAATGATTAGAACTACGATGCCCCTCTAATGCTGACCAAACAGCAGTAGGCAGAATTTTAATACTTTTACTCAAAGGCTGCTTGAAACCCAGCAAAAGTAGACAAGTAACAAGAGATATTTTATCAGGGTTATAGTCAATATTGAGGGCCTCTATAGTTAGGGTTAAACCTGAAAAAAAAAGTTCAGATTCCTAAATTTAAGAAAAGCAAGATTTAAATGTGTTTTAAATACAGGATATAAAACTATACATACTCAATGATTATAACTGTAAAGTTGTGAGCATATAAAAAATATTAAAGATGCTATGTGAAATGATGATAATGGAAGAATGATAATAATGGAATAAGGGTTATAGAAGGTTTTCTAAGTGAGTTGAATTTCTTTAGTGGAGAAAATGTAGAACAATATGATGTTCAAAAATATAAAAAGGAATGCCAAGAGTGCAATACATGTAGAAAGATGCCATGATGAGGAAGCTTACAACAGGCAGAGAGACAAAATGGTCCAGGATAACATCAGTAGATCTTTTTACAAGCAAGAGTATTTTTGTAAGGTCTTAGCCATGAAAATAAATTTGTTTTATGATCCTTTGAGTATGATAACTTACTGTATAAATTCATGTGCCTTCAATCGGACACATGTCCTGGCTCGGAAAAAGCAGGATCACAAGTTACAAGGCAGTTTTCCAAATGTTCTACAATAAAAATACATTATTTTATATTTAGGGAAAAAAGTCAACATATGTTATATAAGACAAAAAAAGCATGAAATATAGATTGATTATTTTCTGGGTATTCCTCATCTGCCCCTTCAGACCCACTCTTGGCCCTTCTCCCTTCTGGTCTGTGCCCTGGGAGGCTGGTTCTCAGGTACTGTCTAGCCCTCTGGCTCCTGGGTATGTTCAGCCAATGGAGGCAGTTGCAAAAGATCAAAGGGCAGGAGGAAAGAGGGGCCCCTCTCTGCTGGCCATAGTGTAGCCATGGCTAAAACGTTCTACTTGAGGTCACAGATCCTGCAGGCCTCCCTATTTAGCTGTAGAACTGGAAGCAGCTTCCCATTGTTGCTAGCCTCCTGGTATTTCATAGCCCTTTTTGGTTATCCTCAACCCTGCCCATACCCTTTGTAAATAGTACCTCCATTAAACTCTCTTTCAGCCTCTTTAAGAGAACAATCTATTTCCTACTAGGATCCTGACTAATACAGACTTGCTTCCAAAACTTTACAATAGTCAGAAGGTAATTGTTAAATATCTCCCCTCAGTTCCTAGCACAGTGACTGACAGAAGAAAGTCTCAATAAATAAGTATTCAAAGAATAAATGAGTAGAACCTACTTGGAGATCTAGATTGGTTTTGATACTTTGAGAAAAGGTCAGCAAGCATTATCTCAATTTGTTTTTGTAAGGCAAAAATAGTTTTGTGTCCTCGCTCACAGATGACAATGGAGATTCTTTTCAGGAACCTCTGCTGCCTTTTGTTTAGGCTAACAGAGATGGAGGATTTACCTTGAGCCATTTTTAAGCACTCTACATACATGATTTCAATTGTGTCGTAAAAGCAACCAACCAAATGAGCTAGGCACAATTATCAAGACAAGTGAGGGAATCATCTCTTGGGAACAGTAATGAAGCCTGCCCAAAGGCATGCACTCTACTGGTTAAGACCAGAACATTCTTGTTCTAAAACCAAGACTATTAACCTATCACTGTACCACTGATTGGGTCTTATTTACATCTTTTCAAGGTGAAACTAAGTGAAATGGTTTTTATATCTTTTTTTTCTGATGTTGGTAATACAAGTTAAGTCGATCAGTTTCCTGGAGCCATGCGCCCTGCTAGTGTAAGGACAAAAAGGAGTGATATTAAAAGATACTAAAGTTTTTAAATGCCTCATATTTAAGGCAAATGTTGTAAATGAGAGGACAGATCAGGTTCTCTTAATCTGAGATTACTGCCCCTTATAAAATTTGCTTCTGAATAAACAAAACACCATATGCTTCATTAAAACAAAGTATTTCTAAAAATTTCTAAGGTGATAAATGTGATGACAGATTCCATTTCTGATATATGTTTAATAGTTTTCCCTGTGGTTTTATATTTCACCACTTAAAAGATGCTTTTAAATTTATATTAGTCCTTCATAATGTTCTGTTTTATTCAGACTAGAATATTCTTTATATAATTGCACCTTTTCCTCTTTCTCCTTTCTCCACAGATATTTAAAGGCTAAAATGAGGAAAAGGACCCTGACTTCTGTGTTAATGTGTGAATTTCACCTTTCACAGGTAGAGTTATCAGTACTAGTGATACCTGGCTAAAAGGAATTTCAGTGAATAGTGATAATTATTTTAAAATTCTATATCATGGACACATGCTAGACAAAACCATGCAGAAATGAGAAAAACAAAAGTAATATTTTGAGTTTAAAAATACTACTTTTTGCAATTTAAAAAATATCTTTTATTTTGCAGATGATGTTCAAAAAGCTTTCGTTCTATTTCTTATGTAACTGATTTATTGAACATTCTGAACTCAGTAGAGCACAGATATGAACTAGTCTTCATTTTTCTCCAATAACTGTTTTCCATATGCAATATCAAATCTATTCTCTCCTCCTTAACAACAGTTCAGATTGCTTCCATAACTCCCATCTTATAACCGTTTTAATTCAGTGGCCAGTGTCTGGGACTTGGAGTGGGAAGAAAGAATGTACTACTCTTTTATTCTTCCTCTCTACTTTTATCTTCAGGTTCTAACTCTTTCCACATTGTGGCAGAGTAGAAGAATTAATGACAAGAGGGAAAAGTCTTCTTACTTAACTAGGCATTTAATTGCAGTCCTTTTTGAGTGTCTCTGTTTCTCTGGTAAAATCAGACTTACTCTGATGCTTTCTCTAAGGCAGGTGTTGAGATGAGGCCCTTCCTGTAACGGGGCAGTAGGAGCGTTCACACTGGGGAGAAGTAACTTCAGTTCCACCCCCACTGGCACACATTGAAACTCTTGTTGGTAAGGTCCCCTTGCCCGATAGTCTACTCTCTTGATTGGAATAATGACATGATGGCTCAAGCTGCAATGTCCACTTGATCCAGAATAAACTCAAGCATCCTTGTCACACTAAATATATGTACACTAAATGTATGTATACTAAATGTATAGATACACTTAAATGTATGGGCTGCTTTGCTGCTATTTCTTCTCTGTTCCCTGCTATATCTCTCCACTTCTCTTTCTCCTTCTCAAAAAAGCACAAAATTCTTCTCCATAAGTGATCAATGGAAAGAAGAGATACTGTCAGTTATTTACCAATGTCTTTCAGCCCCAAGCCAATCATTCTAAATTCTGCTTTGTGAATCAAACTACATTGCAGACTACATTGCAAACTACATTTAACAGATTCTCTTTCTAGGTGTCTTCCTTTAGGTACTGACAACAGAAATCACTGGTAGGAGACTAGAAGAGACTTGGAGAGAGGAGACCCTTTTTATTCTTCCAGGAGAATTGACAAATTGCTTGTATTAAATCCTTTTGTTTTCCTAACTGGAGCCTAAGGGATACAGAAGTTAACCTGTCCTTTGTTGAAGGCACTTCTGTCTCTAGAAATGTTTCTTCATTTTCAGTAGGCCAATAACGCACTTCTCCAACACCTCCTCTCCCCACCTAGAGTCTATGTATATGAGAGTTCAGAGGTTGCCAGGAAGAGGATTAGAATCAGAACCCATCTGGCTGCCTCTGCCTCAGAGCGAGGTACAAGACCACCCTTGTGTATGTCTATCCTTACAGAACGTGGAATAGTTTGATGGCTTTTAGTTCACTGTTTTGGGTTACAGTTGCCCTTTCTAGCTTAACAGGAAAAGTCCTACTCATCTCCTTTTAGATGAGAAAATGTCCATTTATGAAATGATAATAATATAATGAGGCATTGGTGTATTTTTGCTTTGTTTCTTAATGTTCTGAACTGAGAAAACTAAAAATTGGCAATTCTATGTCAGTCTCCTAATTCTTTGGAAATTTTATCAATTCATAAAGTATGAACATCTAAGAACCTCAAAACTAGACCGTGGGATCTTGACTTTTAAAACTAACATCAAGGTTTCATTCAAGAAAAAGGTTTTCTGGTTTGTGCTAGCATATACTGTACTATGAACTGAAGGAAGACATGCCGGATAAAGCAGAGCCTGAACTGCTGTCTCCACTCCCAGCCCTGACATCCACCTAGCTCTAGTAATCCACTTAGCTCTGGGACTTCGGTTTCCTCAATTGTCAAATAAAGGGATTGGAGTATAATCATCCATAAACTTTATGAAACTAATGAAATTCCAGAAAACTAGCAGAAATAAACACAAACTATAAAAACAACTCTAAAGACTCAACAATTAGATACACATATCAGAATTTGATACATAAAATATTAGACTTTCCCCTTTAATTTGCATCTACTGCTCTCTTCACACTTTCAGAAATTCAGGACTGTTGCACTCAGTTATTGCTGTTTCTGATTTTAACATGACGGAGATAAACAGAAGCAAATGTGCTTCCTCCCCAAAATTTTTGAAGTTGTATGATGCAAACAATAAAGAGCAAGTAAATTTGAGGGAAAAAAAGTATATGTAACAAGAAAGGTCATTTTATTTGTAAAGTTGCTCAATATTTAGATACAAACATTGCTTGGAGAGAAGAATCAGTTTTTTCAATTAAGTAATAAGTATCAATGACTTTTGAGATAAAAACTGAAAAGTGCTAGGAATTAATATGAACTTAAACCATTAGCATATCCTGACAGAACAGTAAGTAACAAAGACATAACGGCATCCTTTTAAATAGT
Organism: Pongo pygmaeus; assembly: GCF_028885625.2. Taxonomy (NCBI): domain Eukaryota; kingdom Metazoa; phylum Chordata; class Mammalia; order Primates; family Hominidae; genus Pongo; species Pongo pygmaeus. The sequence continues at coordinate 164,377,544 of NC_072373.2, forward strand.
CATCAAAAGGCAAAGTAGCCAGGCTAAATGCTGCTTTGAGTAAAACATGTCTCCTGAACAACCACTTAAACCAATTTCTACTATAAAATACGTTCTTTGTAAATTACTAATAGTGCATGCATTTGAAATCATACACATGGTGACAAAAAAAGAATTCTTAATATTCAATTTGCTGAGCTGAATGCTAATCTTCAACAATAACACAACAGAGAGAAAGTGACAAACTAACCCCATGTTTCTGCTTGTGTAAATAATGCCTTAATGAATTTGTTAGTGAATTTCCCTGCAGTAAATACTAAGTGGGAAAGTTCTAAAGAGTTGAATTATTTTTCCGAGTCTAAAAAATAGTAATCACTGATTAATCTCTTATGGTTTAAAATACCATAAAGAGGCATATAAATCACTTTCATTTCAGCCATTTTTTGTTTCATCTTAAACAAAAGGAAAAGAACAAAAAAAGCCCTGTATTCAAATCTATTAATAACCTGTATTGCAAGCTCTCTCCACACCTGAGAGTTTTCATCTCTGAGTTATCACTGTGCCAAATTGAAGATGGCATTAATGGAGGTTTAGGATGGATTAGAGAATTTTTTCCATCTCCTAAAATAAACCACGGAAGATCTACAAACAGATGTAATAGGCAAGTATGGCTGAAACACATTCAATTCATTTAGTATTTGCCAGGCATCTTCTCATGCTCAAATTTAGATCTTCTAATGCTACCCTCAAAGGTATTTATCAAACAGCCACTCTAGCATCTCAATTAATATTACCAACTTTCAATGAGAGTATAAAAAATTAAATTGCATCCATGATCCAGAACCCCCACTTCCATCCATCATGAAAAACCACTTCTTTTCATCTGATTTCTCAACAACAACATCAACAAAAGATTGAGAGCCCAACATGTGGTAGGGACTTGCTAGATGCCGTGGATACTACAAAGATGAATATATACAGTCCTTGGCCTTAAAATGCCCCTGTCTCATCTTAGGAGAGGAGAATCAATGTTTATTCATCCTACAATACTGAACACCTTGGCCTGGGTCAGGTTCACAGTGCAGTGTGAGAAGTGCAACAGATCATGGGTTCATTAGGTGAAAAAATGAGTGAAGGCCACCTCTATGGGCAAAATGTTATCAAGGAAAGCTTCATTGAGGAGGCTACTGTCCTTTTCCAGGTATTGTAACTAAGGAACAAAGAGAGAAGCCCTTCCACTCCCCCTCTCTCTATTCTCCAGTGTGATCTTTTAAAAATGCAAAATTCCCTATATTAATCCCCAGCTTTGCTTTCTTCATGCTTTCTGTAATTTTTAGGATAAAGCAAAACCCTTAATATGAAGATTAATCATACAAGTCCCTACAGATCTGGTCCCTGCTTGACTTTTAAGCCTCAACTTCCTATTTTTGCTTCTACTTGCTTCCCCACCTTATGCTTATGCCACATCACTCTCCCCTGTAACTCATTTAGCTTTAGTTCGACTGGATTTAGAGTGTATCCAGCATGCCTTTCTTGTCTCCAAACTTTTCCTACACTATAACATATCTTCAACTTTGCCTGGCTAACTCATTCTTCAGCCTTCAGCTTTGTTGTCATTTGTTCAGAAAATCCTTTATGGACTTCCCCTACCTATAAGAAGGTATTATCACATTATTTTTCTATTCACAGTATTTTTCACAATTACATATTTGTTTGTATGAATGAATACGTTTATGCCTCCCAGAAGCTCATAGAGAATACTGCCAACCACTATATCTCTTGTGCCAAGCAATAAATATTTGCTGGAAAATGTTTGAATGAGTAGACTAGATAGGCTTGAGGCCTCTTGCTAGATTCCCTGAAAGTGTGATAATCCAAAAGCAGCAGATAGGAGGGGGCAGGAAATAGAATCAGAATGCCTGGTAAACTGCAAACGTCAGCTATATTGACAGGATACATATTCCTACTCTTCTGACAGAGATATGAATAGCTTTATGGCAGGCACTATTCTATAGTCCCTAAATCTATCATCTCACATAATTCTCACAACTATTTTTATCTCCATTTTGCAGAGGAGAATTCTGAGGCCCAGAAAGGGTGAATGACTCATCTAAGCTCACTAATCTAGGAAAAGGCAGAGAGACAGGATTCACACCCAGGCACTATGCCTGCAGAGCTCATGAAATTAACCATTACCTCTGCTGCCACTTGAAAGCAGCAAATAAGCATTATTTATCAGAGAACAAGCAGCAAATGAGGATGGGTCAGGGCCAAGTAACAGGATAATTGGGAATAAAAGTGGTATTTCAGAACAAGAAAGGAATCAGAAGATTTTTTAAATGATGAAACAAAAAAGAGAGATATGCAGTTGGCAGAACATATGGAGCCTATGAACAGCTACTCTTTTATGTAATCTCATAGGAATTTACATTAAATTGGAAAACGTAGATTGTGTGTATAAAACTGCATATCTAAAACATAACTTAAAAAGCATAATAATTTGTCTCTGTTTTATCTTATGTTTCAACAAGAATTCACCAAGTATTTTTTCTTCTAAATTAGGCTTCAATCCAATACTAAAAATTTTTTAAGTTAATACAGAAGACTTGACATTCATTCACAAGTGCTATGTCTCTAGACTTTAAAAAATTGTCCACCTGTACAGTGCTGTTCAAATATGTTTCATGGGGTATATGGGACACAGACAGGAATTTGGTCTAAGTCTTCTTTTTAGACTCAAAGACCCCAGACACTCATCATAAGTAACTTTTTTTCCTTTCGTGGGAAGACCACTGAAACAACAAAGGGCAACAGTTCATTCTTGTTTTAAGCAAGCAAACACACAAAATTTCTATGCATTCCTTTCTCAGAAATATAAATACTACATCATTACAGACTTCATAAGAGGAAGATATCAAAAATGTGAGAAATCTTTCCAGGACTTCAAATGAATTAATGGCCTAATATTTACTGGCTTAACTGAAATATAATTGGATATGAAGTCTGCCAGTGATTCCCTACCTAGAAGCAACATCCAATTTGGGCCTGTCTGTCCCAACTCTATTAAAATGTCAGGGGATTCAGGTCTATGTGGACATATGAAAAACAAGCATGTAAACAGAAATAATTTCAAAGCAGAAGGCTGAAACTCGTGTGGTAATACTAGAATGCCACATAATATTGTTTTGATAGAACATAAAGGAATATAGAAATACATTGTTATTGCTCTTTAAGTGTCTTCATATTTAGAAACTATCATTTCCTTATTTATTTTTGTTTTTTTTAATTTTTTAAAAATTATTTCAAGACAGGCTCTTGCTCTATTGCCCAGGCACGACCATGGCTCACTGCAGCCTCAACCTTGTGGGCTCAAGAGATTCTCCGACATCAGCCTCTCAAATTAGTGGGGACCACAGGTGCACACTCCCACACCTGGCTAGTGTGTGTGTGTGTGTGTGTGCATGTGTGTGCGTATTTTGTAGAGATGGGTTTCGCCGTATTGCCCAGGCTACATTTATTTTTAAAGATGAGAAATTAAGCTTTGCCCTAACAATGGACTCATCCATGAAATCTGACAAGCACCTAATACATTTGATATGCAGGAAATGAGAGACCAGAAGGAACAAATATTAGAGGACAAGAGACTTAGCAGCTACAACATCTCAATTTTTAACTATTTTACATTCTGGAACTCTGTGTAAGACTTTACTTGACAAGAAGTTCTGCCACTCAAAAAAGAAAAGCTTGAAAACCACTACAGTACTACTTATTATACCCACTTCCATAAAATGTCTTAGAGCAGTGATTTTCAACTTTTACTTATTAAAATACCACCTTTGTAATGTTTGCCATACCATGATTCCCTTATTTTACAGATAAAACACAGAGATCCATAAAAGTTGACCTGTCATTCACCTAGTTAGCTGCATAACTTGGCTTTTGGTCCACAGTTGGTTCCACTACAGTGCCTATATCTGCAGACTCTAAATTAAAGGGTTGTTTTCTTTAGTTTTGTTTTTGTTTTAGCAAAAGCTTATTTATATATTGGAAAGCATTCTAAAACCAAAAAATATACTTCTGCACCCACCAAAATTTTATTTATGAATTCATATAGTCATGTACTTGGGCATTTATTCATTCATTTATCCAACAACAATTTATTCAGCATTACTGAAGGCTGTGTACTGTATAGGCATTGACGAATCATAGATGAAACAGTATGACTTCTGTCCTCAAGGACTGTTGAATCTAAGTGGAGTATCATCACAATCGTAAAGCACAACTGATATAATCAGTTATATCACAGAGGTGCTTTACAAGGTGTGACAATAACTTAGAGGAAGGCTATGTAAGTCTGCCTAGGAGGACCAGGGAAGGCTTCATTAAGAAAGTAAATCTGAACTGTGCTTTTGTAAGGTAAGTGGAATTTTATCAGGAAGATGAAGGAAAGTAGTTGATTCATAAACAAAACTTCTTATCACTGATATTTAGCTACCAATAAGAGCTCAATTAGTGACTATGAAATCATTAACGAGTCATTTGATCTGTCTAATCTTCCATTTCTATTGGCAAAACAATTATTTCTTCTATACATTTCTGATACGGCTGCAATAACACATAATCAATATAAGAAAGTGTTAAAACATTGCATGCTACTCTAAGATCAACCACAAACTCAGCCATAAATTAAGTCTCAATAAGTTCAAGAAAATCAAGATCATACCAACCATACTCTCAGTCCACATTGGAATAAAAATAAAAATCAATAACATGAAGATCTCTCAAAACCGCACAACGACGGGGGGAGGCGCCAAGATGGCTGAATAGGAACAGCTCCGGTCTACAGCTCCCAGAGTGAGCGACGCAGAAGACGAGTGATTTCTGCATTTCCATCTGAGGTACCGGGTTCATCTCAATAGGGAGTGCCAGACAGTGGGCGCAGGTCAGTGGGTGCGCACACCATGCGCGAGCCGAAGAAGGGCGAGGCATTGCCTCACTCGGGAAGTGCAAGGGGTCAGGGAGTTCCCTTTCCTAGTCAAAGAAAGGGGTGACAGATGTCACCTGGAAAATCGGGTCACTCCCACCCGAATACTGCGCTTTTCCAACGGGCTTTAAAAACGGCGCACCAGGAGATTATATCCCGCACCTGGCTCAGAGGGTCCTAAGCCCACGGAGTCTCGCTGATTGCTAGCACAGCAGTCTGAGATCAAACTGCAAGGCAGCAGCGAGGCTGGGGGAGGGGCGTCCGCCATTGCCCAGGCTTGCTTAGGTAAACAAAGCAGCTGGGAAGCTCGAACTGGGTGGAGCCCACCACAGCTCAAGGAGGCCTGCCTGCCTCTGTAGGCTCCACCTCTGGGGGCAGGGCACAGACAAACAAAAAGACAGCAGTAACCTCTGCAGACTTAAATGTCCCTGTCTGACAGCTTTGAAGAGAGCAGTGGTTCTCCCAGCACGCAGCTGGAGATCTGAGAACCGGCTGACTGCCTCCTCAAGTGGGTCCCTGACCCCTGAGCAGCCTAACTGGGAGGCACCCCCCAGCAGGGGCAGACTGACTCCTCACACGGCTGGCCGGGTACTCCAACAGACCTGCAGCTGACAGTCCTGTCTCTTAGAAGGAAAACTAACAAACAGAAAGGACATCCACACCAAAAACCCATCTGTACATCACCATCATCAAAGACCAAAAGTAGATGAAATCACAAAGATGGGGAAAAAACAGAGCAGAAAAACTGGAAACTCTAAAAAGCAGAGCACCTCTCCTCCTCCAAAGGAATGCAGTTCCTCACCAGCAACGGATCAAAGCTGGACGGAGAATGACTTTGACGAGCTGAGAGAAGAAGGCTTCAGACAATCAAATTACTCCGAGCTATGGGAGGATATTCAAACCAAAGGCAAAGAAGTTGAAAACTTTGAAAAAAATTTAGAAGAATGTATAACTAGAATAACCAATACAGAGAAGTGCTTAAAGGGGCTGATGGAGCTGAAAACCAAGGCTCGAGAACTACGTGAAGAATGCAGAAGCCTCAGGAGCCGATGTGATCAAATGGAAGAAAGGGTATCAGCGATGGAAGATGAAATGAATGAAATGAAGCGAGAAGGGAAGTTTAGAGAAAAAATAATAAAAAGAAACGAGCAAAGCCTCCAAGAAATATGGGACTATGTGAAAAGACCAAATCTACGTCTGATTGGTGTACCTGAAAGTGATGGGGAGAATGGAACCAAGTTGGAAAACACTCTGCAGGATATTATCCAGGAGAACTTCCCCAATCTAGCAAGGCAGGCCAACATTCAGATTCAGGAAATACAGAGAACGCCACAAAGATACTCCTCGAGAAGAGCAACTCCAAGACACATAATTGTGAGACACACCAAAGTTGAAATGAAGGAAAAAATGTTAAGGGCAGCCAGAGAGAAAGGCCGGGTTACCCTCAAAGGGCAGCCCATCAGACTAACAGCAGATCTCTCAGCAGAAACTCTACAAGCAAGAAGAGAGTGGGGGCCAATATTCAACATTTTTAAAGAAAAGAATTTTCAACCCAGAATTTCATATCCAGCCAAACTAAGCTTCATAAGTGAAGGAGAAATAAAATGCTTTACAGACAAGCAAATGCTGAGAGATTTTCTCACCACCAGGCCTGCCCTAAAAGAGCTCCTGAAGGAAGCGCTAAACATGGAAAGGCACAACCAGTACCAGCCGCTGCAAAATCATGCCAAAATGTAAAGACCATCGAGACTAGGAAGAGACTGCATCAACTAATGAGCAAAATAACCAGCTAACATCATAATGACAGGATCAAATTCACACATAACAATATTAACTTTAAATGTAAATGGACTAAATGCTCCAATTAAAAGACACAGACTGGCAAATTGGATAAAGAGTCAAGACCCATCAGTGTGCTGTATTCAGGAAACCCATCTCACGTGCAGAGACACACATAGGCTCAAAATAAAAGGATGGAGGAAGATCCACCAAGCAAATGGAAAACAAGAAAAGGCAGGGGTTGCAATCTTAGTCTCGGATAAAACAGACTTTAAACCAACAAAGATCAAAAGAGACAAAGAAGGCCATTACATAATGGTAAAGGGATCAATTCAACAAGAAGAGCTAACTATCCTAAATATATATGCACCCAATACAGGAGCAGCCAGATTCATAAAGCAAGTCCTGAGTGACCTACAAAGAGACTTAGACTCCCACACATTAATAATGGGAGACTTTAACACCCCACTGTCAACATTAGACAGATCAACAAGACAGAAAGTCAACAAGGATACCCAGGAATTGAACTCAGCTCTGTACCAAGCGGACCTAATAGACATCTACAGAACTCTCCACCCCAAATCAACAGAATATACATTATTTTCAGCACCACACCACACCTATTCCAAAATTGACCACATAGTTGGAAGTAAAGCTATCCTCAGTAAATGTAAAAGAAAAGAAATTATAACAAACTATCTCTCAGATCACAGTGCAATCAAGCTAGAACTCAGGATTAAGAATCTCACTCAAAACCGCTCAACTACATGGAAACTGAACAACCTGCTCCTGAATGACTACTGAGTACATAACGAAATGAAGGCAGAAATAAAGATGTTCTTTGAAACCAACGAGAACCAAGACACAACATACCAGAATCTCTGGGATGCATTCAAAGCAGTGTGTAGAGGGAAATTTATAGCACTAAATGCCCACAAGAGAAAGCAGGAAAGATCCAAAATTGACACCCTAACATCACAATTAAAAGAACTAGAAAAGCAAAAGCAAACACATTCAAAAGCTAGCAGAAGGCAAGAAATAACTAAAATCAGAGCAGAACTGAAGGAAATAGAGACATAAAAAACCCTTCAAAAAATTAATGAATCCAGGAGCTAGTTTTTTGAAAGGATTAACAAAATTGATAGACCGCTAGCAAGATTAATAAAGGAAAAAAGAAGAATCAAATAGATGCAATAAAAAATGATAAAGGGGATATCACCACTGATCCCACAGAAATACAAACTACCATCAGAGAATACTACAAACACCTCTACGCAAATAAACTAGAAAATCTAGAAGAAATGGATAAATTCCTCGACACATACACTCTCCCAAGACTAAACCACGAATCTCTGAATAGACCAATAACAGAAGCTGAAATTGTGGCAATAATCAATAGCTTACCAACAAAAAAAGTCCACGACCAGATGGATTCACAGCCGAATTCTACCAGAGGTACAAGGAGGAACTGGTACCATTCCTTCTGAAACTATTCCAATCAATAGAAAAAAAGGGAATCCTCCCTAACTCATTTTATGAGGCCAGCATCATCCTGACACCAAAGCCGGGCAGAGACACAACCAAAAAAGAGAATTTTAGACCAATATCCTTGATGAACATTGATGCAAAAATCCTCAATAAAATACTGGCAAACCGAATCCAGCAGCACATCAAAAAGCTTATCCACCATGATTAAGTGGGCTTCAATCCAGGGATGCAAGGCTGGTTCAATAGATGCAAATCAATAAATGTAATCCAGCATATAAACAGAACCAAAGACAAAAACCACATGATGATCTCAATAGATGCAGAAAAGGCCTTTGACAAAATTCAACAATGCTTCATGCTAAAAACTGTCAATAAATTAGGTATTGATGGGACGTATCTCAAAATAATAAGAGCTATCTATGACAAACCCACAGCCAATATCATACTGAATGGCAAAAACTGGAAGCATTCCCTTGGAAAACTGGCACAAGACAGGGATGCCCTCTCTCACCACTCCTATTCAACATAGTGTTGGAAGTTCTGGCCAGGGCAATTAGGCAGGAGAAGGAAATAAAGGGTATTCAATTAGGAAAAGAGGAAGTAAAATTGTCCCTGTTTGCAGATGACATGATTGTATATCTAGAAAACCCCATTGTCTCAGCCCAAAATCTCCTTAAGCTGATAAGCAACTTCAGCAAAGTCTCAGGATACAAAATCAATGTACAAAAATCACAAGCATTCTTATACACCAACAACAGACAAACAGAGAGCCAAATCATGAGTGAACTCCCATTCACAATTGCCTCAAAGAGAATAGAATACCTAGGAATCCAACTTACAAGGGATGTGAAGGAGGTCTTCAAGGAGAACTACAAACCACTGCTCAAGGAAATAAAAGAGGATACAAACAAATGGAAGAACATTCCGTGCTCATGGGTAGGAAGAATCAATATTGTGAAAATGGCCATACTGCCCAAGGTAATTTACAGATTCAATGCCATCCCCATCAAGCTACCAATGACTTTCTTCACAGAATTGGAAAAAACTACTTCAAAGTTCATACGGAACCAAAAAAGAGCCCACATCGCCAAGTCAATCCTAAGCCAAAAGAACAAAGCTGGAGGCATCACACTACCTGACTTCAAACTATACTACAAGGCTACAGTAACCAAAACAGCATGGTACTGGTACCAAAACAGAGATATAGATCAATGGAACAGAACAGAGCCCTCAGAAATAATGCCGCATATCTACAACTATCTGATCTTTGACAAACCTGAGAAAAACAAGCAATGGGGAAAGGATTCCCTATTTAATAAATGGTGCTGGGAAAACTGGCTAGCCATATGTAGAAAGCTGAAACTGGATCCCTTCCTTACACCTTATACAAAAATCAATTCAAGATGGATTAAAGACTTAAACGTTGGACCTAAAACCATAAAAACCCCAGAAGAAAATCTAGGCATTACCATTCAGGACATAGGCATGGGCAAGGACTTCATGTCTAAAACACCAAAAGCAATGGCAACAAAAGCCAAAATTGACAAATGGGATCTAATTAAACTAAAGAGCTTCTGCACAGCAAAAGAAACTACCATCAGAGTGAACAGGCAACCTACAAAATGGGAGAAAATTTTCGCAACCTACTCATCTGACAAAGGGCTACTATCCAGAATCTACAATGAACTCAAACAAATTTACAAGAAAAAAACAAACAACCCCATCAAAAAGTGGGCGAAGGACATGAACAGACACTTCTCAAAAGAAGACATTTATGTAGCCAAAAAACACATGAAAAAATGCTCACCATCACTGGCTATCAGAGAAATGCAAATCAAAACCACAATGAGATACCATCTCACACCAGTTGGAATGGTGATCATTAAAAAGTCAGGAAACAACAGGTGCTGGAGAGGATGTGGAGAAATAGGAACACTTTTACACTGTTGGTGGGACTGTAAACTAGTTCAACCCTTGCGGAAGTCAGTGTGGCGATTCCTCAGGGATCTAGAACTAGAAATTCCATTTGACCCAGCCATCCCATTACTGGGTATATACCCAAAGGACTATAAATCATGCTGCTATAAAGACACATGCACACGTACGTTTATTGCGGCATTATTCACAATAGCAAAGACTTGGAACCAAGCCAAATGTCCAACAATGATAGACTGGATTAAGAAAATGTGGCACATACACACCATGAAATACTATGCAGCCATAAAAAAGGATGAGTTCATGTCCTTTGTAGGGACATGGATGAAATTGGAAATCATCATTCTCAGTAAACTATTGCAAGAACAAAAAACCAAACACTGCATATTCTAACTCATAGGTGAGAATTGAACAATGAGAACACATGGACACAGGAAGGGGATCATCACACTCTGGGGACTGTTGTTGGGTGGGGGGAGGGGGCAGGGATAGCATTGGGAGATATACCTAATGCTAGATGATGAGTTAGTGGGTGCAGTGCATCAGCATGGCACATGTATACATATGTAACTAACCTGCACATTGCACACATGTACCCTAAAACCTAAAGTATAATAATAATAAATAATAAATAAATAAATAAATAAATAAAAAGAATTGAAAAAAAAACCACACAATGACATGGAAATTAAACAACTTGCTCCTAAATAACTTTTGGGTAAATAAAAAAAATTAAGGCAGAAGTAAAAAAATTTCTTAAAATAAATGAAAATAGAGACACATACAAAATCTCCGGGATGCAGCAGAAGCAATGTTAAAAGTTTATAGTGCTAAACACCTAAACCAAGAAGTTAAAAAGATCTCAAATCAATGATCTAACATGACACCTAGAGGGACTAGAAAAATAAGAACATACTAATCCCAAAGCCATCAGAAGAAAAAACATAACTAAAATCAGAGCAGAACTAAATGAAACTGAGACCCATAAATCCATCCAAAGGACCAACGAAACCAAAAATTGTTTCTTTGAAAAGATAAACAAGATGAATAGAACACTAGCTAAATTAACAAAGAAACACACAACCTCTCAAGATTGAATTAGAAAGAAATTGAAAATTCAAACAGACCAATATCAAATTCAAAATTGAATCAGAAATAAATTGAAACTCTGAATAGACCAATATCAAGTTTTGAAATTGAATCAGTAATAATAAAACAACTTATCAATCAAAAAAACCCTGGGCCAGATGGACTCACAGCCAAATTTTACCAAATGTACAAGAAGAGCACTTCTCCCTAACTCATTCTATGAAGCCAACATAACCCTGATACCAAAATCTGGCAAAGGCACAACAATAAAAGAAAACTACAGAAATATCCCTAATTAACATATATGCAAAAATCTTCAACAAAATATAGCAAACTGAATTCAGCAGCACATCAGAAAGTTAATTCATCATGATCCAGTAGGCTTTATTCCTGGGATGCAAGGTTAATTCATAATATGCAAATCAATAAATGTGATTCATCACATAGAACTGAAAACAAAAACCATATAATCATTTCAATGATGCAGAAAAAGCTTTAAATAAAATCCAACATCCCTTCATGAAAAAACTCTCAACATATTAGGCATCAAAGAAACATACCCTCAAAATAATAAGAGCCATGTATGAAAAACCCACAGCCAACAGCATACCGAATGGGCAAAAGCTGGAAGCACTCCCCTTAAGAACAGAAGCAAGACAAGGATTCCCACTCTCACTACTCTTATTCAACATTGTACTGGAAGTCCTAGCCAGAGCAATCAGGCAAAAGAAAGAAATAAAAGTTATCCAAATAGGAAAAAAAGTCAAATTGTTTGTCTTCGCTGACAATATGATTATATACAGAGAAAACCCTAAGGACTCCACTAAAAGGCTCCTAGAACTCATAAATGACTTCAGTAAAGTTTCAGGATACAAAATCAGTGTACAAAAATTAGTAGCATTTCTATACACCAATAACATTCAATCTGAGAGCCAAATCAAGAATGTAATCTCATTCACAATAGTCATGCAAAAATGTAACATACCTAGGAATACATCTAACCAAGGAGGTGAAATATCTCTAGAAGGAGAACTCTAAAACATTGCTGAAAGAAATCATAGATGACACAAACAAATGGAAAAACATTCCATGCTCATAGATTTGAGAAACCACTATCATTAAAATGCCCATAATGTCCAAAGCAATCTATAAATTCAATGCTATTCCTATCAAACTAACATCATTTTTCACAGAATTAGAATAAAACTATTCTAAAATTCATGTGGAATAAAAAAAGAGCCCGCATAGTGAAAGCAATCCCAAACAAGAAGAACAAAGCTGGAGGTATCATAGCTCCTAACTTCAAACTATACTATAAGGCTATAGTAACTAAAACAACATGGTACCCGAACAAAAACAGACACATATACCAATGGAACAGAATAGAGAAACCAGAAATAAAGCCACACATCTACAACCATCTGATCTTCAACAAAGTCAACAAAAATAAGCAATGGTAAAGGACTCCCTGTTCAATAAGTGGTGCTGGCGTAACTGGCTACCCATAGGAAGAAGAATGAAACTGGACCCCTACATTTCATCACATACAAAAATTTTCTCAAGATTGATTAAAGATTTAAATATTAAACCTCAAACTATAAAAATCCTAGAAGAAAATCTGGGAAATAACCTTCTTTTTTATTTTTTTATTTCCATACGTTATTGGGGGAACAGGTGGTGTTTGGTTACATGGGTAAGTTCTTTAGTGGTGATTTGTGAGATTTTGGTGCACCCATAACTCAAGCTGTATACACCGCACCCTATTTGTAGTCTTTTATCCCTCACCCCCTTCCCACCCTTTGTCCCTGAGTCCCCAAATCCATTGTGTCATTCTTATGCCTTTGCATCCTCATAGCTTAGCTCCCACTTATGAGTGAGAACGTACAATGTTTGGTTTTCCATTCCTGAGTTACGTCACTTAGAATAATGTCTCCAATCTCGTCCAGGTCACAGCAAATGCCATTAATTCATTCCTTTTTATGGCTGAGTAGTATTCCATTATACATATATATAAAATGGAATATATATAATAATATATATTATATATATAAATTACATATATATATATATATATATATATGTGATGTTTCTTTATCCACTAGTTGATTGACGGGCATTGAGGTTGGTTCCACATTTTTGCAATTGCGAATTGTGCAGCTATAAACATGCATGTGCAAGTATCTTTTTTGTATAATGACTTATTTTCCTCTGGGTAGATACCCAGTAGTGGGATTGCTGGAGCAAATGGTAGTTTTACTTTTAGTTCTTTAAGGAATCTCTACACTGTTTTCCATAGTGGTTGTACTAGTTTACATTCCCACCAGCAGTGTAGAAGTGTTCCCTGTTCACTGCATCAACACCAACATCTACCATTTATTTTTTATTTTTTTTATTATGGCCATTCTTGCAGGAGTGAAGTGGTATTGCATTGTGGTTTTAATTTGCATTTTCCTGATCAATAGTGATGTTGAACATTTTTTCATATGTTTGTTGGCCAATTGTATATATTCTTTTGAGAACTGTCTCTTCATGTCCTTAGCCCACTTTTTGATGGGATTTTTTTGTTTTTTTTCTTGCTGATTTGTTTGAGTTTGTTGTAGATTCTGGATATTAGTCCTTTGACAGATGTATAGATTGTGAAGATTTTCTCCCACTCTGTGGGTTTTCTGTTTACTCTGCTGACTGTTCCTTTTGCCATGCAAAAGCTCTTTAGTTTAATTAAGTCTCAGCTATTTATCTTTGTTTTTATTGCATTTGCTTTTGAGTTCTTGGCCATAAAATCCTTGCCTAAGCCAAAGTCTAGAAGGGTTTTTACAATGTTATCTTCTAGAATTTTTATAGTTTTAGGTCTTAGGTTTAAGTCCTTAATCCCTCTTGAGTCGATTTTTGTATAAGGTGAGAGATGAGGTTCCAGTTTCATTCTCCTACATTTGGCTAGCCAATTATCCCAGCACCCTTTGTTGAAAAGGGTGTCCTTTCTCCACTTTATGTTTTTGTTTGCTTTGCCAGAGATCAGTTGTCTGTAAGTATTTTGGTTTATTTCTGGGTTCTCTATTCTGTTCCATTGGCCTGTGTGCCTATTTTTATACCAGTACCATGCTGTTTTGGTGACTATGGCCTTATAGTATAGTTTGAAATCAGGTAATGTGGCACCTCCAGATTTGTTATTTTTGCTTAGTCTTGCTTTGGCTATGCAGCCTCTTTTTTGGTTCCATATGATTTTTAGGATTGTTTTTTCCAATGCTGTGAAGAACGATGGTGGGGAAATACCCTTCTTGACATTAGCATAGGCAAAGAATTTATGACTAAGTCCTCAAAAACAATTGCAATAAAACCAAAATTTGACAAGTGTGACCTAATCAAACTAAAAAAATACTGTACAGAGAAAAGAAACCTACCAACAGAGTAAACAGAAACCCCACAAAATGGAAGAAAATATTTGCAAACTATGCATTGACAAAGGTATAATATCCAGAATCTTTAGAAACTTAAACAACTCAACAAGAAAAAACAACCCCATTAAAAATGGGCAAAGGACATGAAGAGACACTTTTCAAAAAAGACATATAAGTGGCCAAAAGGCATATGAATAAATGCTCAACATCACTAATCATCAGAGATGTGCAAATCAAAATCACAATGAGATACTATCTCACACCAGCCAGAATAGCTATTACTTAAAAGTCAAAAAGTAACAGATGATTGCAAGATTGTAGAGAAAAGGGAAGGCTTATATACACTGTTGGTGGGAATGTAAATTAGTTCAGCCACTGTGGAAAGCAGTTTGGACATTTCTCAAAGAACTTAAAACAGAACTACCATTTGACCCAGCAATCCCATCACTGGGCATATACCCAAAGGAAAATAAATCATTCTCCCAAAAAGACACATGCACTCATATTTTAATCATAGCATTAATCACAATACCAAAGCTATGAACTCAACCTCTGTGCCCATCAATGGTAGATTGGATAAAGAAAGTGTGGTATATGTACAGCATGGAATACTATGCAGTCATAAAAAAGAACAAAATCATGTCCTTTGCAACAACTTGGGTGCAGCTGGAGGCCGTTATCCTAAGCAGATTAACACAAGAATATAAAACCAAATGCACATGCTCTCACTTACAAGTGGGAGCTAAGCATTGGGAAAAATACACACTGGGGAATACTAGAGAGAAAAAAGAAGAAAGGGGTCAAGGGCTGAAAAACTACCTATTGCCTGAGAGATGGAACCATTCATACTCCAAACCTCAGTATTACCCAGGTCACAAGCCTGCACATGTACCCCTAAATCTAAAAGAAAAGTTGAAATTTTATTGCATGCCTTTAGGAAGACAGGAGCATTAATATTTCTAGTATTAGTGATAGGCATTTGAAGATTCTCCAATATAAACTTTATTCAATGCAAGCCAATGCATTGTATATCTGTGTACAGGTAAGGTCTCTGCAATTGGATTCAGACAAACTCTGAAATTCTAATTCTGTCCATAGTAACTGTGGAACATTCAGCAATTTATTTGACCCTTCTGAAACTGTGTTCTTATTTATTAAAATAGAAATAATGCATCCTATATATCTGACAGGGTTATTTTAAGGATTAAATGAAACAGTGAGTGATGCATGGCAAGGTCTTGCATGTGAGTAGGTCCTTATTAAATACTTTGCTGAATCACAATCCCACCATTTCAGTTAAGTCTTATGCTCTTCATTTCACCACAAAATGCCCTCTTTCAACCTCACTTCCTTTTAAAAAACACAATAGAAATAACAATACCTTACATAACTCTGCTTTTGAGCTATTTATGTCTAAATTTTCTTATTACAAAAGAATATAACAACTGCTTCACGGTCTCCAGGGATCTGGACAGGAGGTCAAGATGAATCTAACAAGGTAAACATTACAATCATCACAAAAGGACAAATCATAAGATGAGGAAATAATATAATTTCTTAAATGGCATTTATCCCAAGTCTTTCAGACTATATATAATCATGAATGATTATAGCAAACAACAAATACTGACAAATTACTATCCAGCCACGAATGTAGTCTATAATACTCTCCCTCAGTGTTGGTGAACAGGAACCAATAACTATTTCTCTCTTTTATCATAAAGCTAAATAACATTACCTGGATCAAAGAAAGATTTTGGGCTTACTTCTGTTTCTCAGACTGTCATTATACAGACTGTGTGTGTATATACACACTGATATGGTTTGGCCATGTCCTCACCCAAATCTCATGTTGAACTGTAGCTCCATAATTCCCATATGTCATGGGAGGGACACAGTGGGAGGCAATTGAGTCATGGGGGTGGGTCTTTCCCACACTATTCTAGTGATAGTGAATTAGTCTCATGAGATCTGATAGCTTTATAAAGGGGAGTTCCCTTACACAAGCTCTCTTGCCTGCTGCCATGTAAGATGTTACTTTGCTCCTCATTTGCATTCCATCATGATTGTGAGGTCTCCCCATCCATGTGAAACTGTGAGTCAATTAAACCTCTTTCTTTTTTAAATTATCCAGTCTCAGGTATGTCTTTATTAGCAGTGTGAGAACAGACTAATACACACACACACACACACACATACACACACACACATGCATATATAAAAAATGGAATGTAGATGATTTTTGTAAACAAATACCAACATCCTTCAAATATAGAATGTAAAGGTTACAGAAAATCTTCCTATTCACTTCTTAGGGAATTACTATAAATAATTTGAAGTATTATTATTATTATTATTTTCTTTTTCATCTTTGCCCAGATGACAATAAAACAACTGTCATTATTATCATTTGTAAACTATGTTAAATCTAATACTTTGTTAAGTAATACTGAATAGAGAGAAAATTGCCTTCATTCTCCAGGATTTATATCTGTAACTTCTCCTGTTTCATTATTATCTGGTCATGATTTTTAATGCCTAATGGGAAATTAGGCAATGATCGCCATTCTAATTTTTACAAGACATTCATCCACTTATTTAAAGAAGGTAAATAATATATTTTTACTATTTGACAGAACATAAAATTAATGTTTATGTGTGGTGAGAAACACGGTCGATGTTCATGTAGACCCCATGTTTATCCTGTGGTTGAAGTGTCTTTTTGCTTTTTTCTTTTTTTTTTTTTTTTGAGACAGTGTCTCGCTCTGTCACATAGGCTAGAGTGCAGCGGCGTGATCTCAGCTCACTGCAACCCAGGTTCAAGCGATTCTCCTGTCTCAGCCTCCTGAGTAGCTGAGATTACAGGTGCCTGCCACCATGCACAGCTGATTTTTGTATTTTCAGTAGAGATGGGGTTTCACCATGTTGGCCAAACTGATCTTGAACTCCTGACCTCAGGTAATTCACCTGTTTCGGCCTCCCAAAGTGCTGGTATTACAGGTGTGAGCCACCGCACCCAGCCTGAAGTATCATTTTATCAGCATACCTGAAGTAAATATGGTATTGAAACTCACCTACTTTAAGCTGAGTAATGTATACAGTTCTGTAACATTGTTAAAACTAAGACACAGAATTTTTCCATCATTTCGCCTGTTTGTGATAAATTCCATCTCCTCACACCTTATAAAGTTGCAATGAACATTCAAGTACAGTACAATATTTTTAAAGACATATGTTTTAATTTGTCTTGGGTAAGTAGCTAAGACTGCGATTTCTGAGTCATTTGGTAAATGTATATTCAACTTTAAAAGAAACTACCGAGTTAATTATCAACATGGCTAAACTACTTTGCATTCCCAGCAACAGTGTATGAGACTTCCAGACACTTTGCACGTTTGCCAAAACTTACTATTACCAGGTTTTTTGTTCCTGTTTTTGTTCATTTTACCCACTCTAGTGGGAGTATAGCAGTATCTCACTATGCTTTTGATTTACATTTCTCTAAGAACTAACAATGTTGAGCATCTTTTCATATGTTTATCTTCCATTCATATATTTTCTTTTGTGAAATTATGTTCAATTTTTCCCCCATAATTTTATTTGGTGATTTTTATCCCTACTTATTTGTGAGAGTTGTTTATATATTTTGAAAACAAATTATTTACAAGATATATGCTTTGTAAACATTTCCTCCAAGGCTCAGACATGTCGTTTTATTTTCTGCACAATGTCTTTTAAACAGCAAAGTTTTTAGGTTTAGAATTTTCCAATTTATTAATTTTATGTGGTCTGACATTTTGTGTTCTAAGAAATCTTTGATCAACCCATCATTTCATAGGTTATGTTCCTATATTTCCTTCTAGAAATTATATATTTGTTTCATATGTATATGTTCATTTTGAGTTAATTTTTTTACATAGCATGAGTTATTATACAAGTTAATTTTCCCATATATATGTCAAAACATCCAACATTAATTGTTGAAAATACTACCTTTTTCCTCTTTAAGTTACTTAGAAAATTACTTGCTCGTATAGGCATGGAATTATTTCTGGACTCTCTATCTTAGTGTCTATCCTTATGCCAATAGAATATTGTCTTAAAATCACTTAGTGTAAATCCTCTAACTGTGTTTTTTTCTATTTTTTTATTTCAACAGTTGTTTGGGGTACAGGTAGTTTTTGGTTACATGGATAAGTTCTTTAGTGGTGATTTCTGAAATTTTAGTGCACCCATCACCCAAGCAGTGTACATGGTGCCCAATATGTAGTCTTTTATCTGGCACCCCCCTCCCAAACTTCCCCTGCAAGTACCCAAAGTCCATTATATCACTCTTATGCCTTTGTGTCCTCATAGCTTAGCTCCCACTTATAAGTGAGAACATACGACATTTGGTCTTCCATTCCTGAGTCACTTCACTTAGAATAATGGTCTCCAGATCCATACAAGTTGCTGCAAAACACATTATTTCATTCCCTCTTATGGATGGGTAGTCTTCCATGGTATACGTATACATATCACATTTTCTTTAAACAGTCATTGTTCAGTGCGTACTTAGGTTGATTCCGTATCTTTGCAACTGCAAATTGTCCTGTTATAAACATGTGTGCATGTTTCATATAATGATTACTTTTCCTTTGGGTAGATTGATATCCAGTAGTGGGACTGCTGGATTGAATGGTAGTTTTTATTTTTAGTTCTTTAAGGAGTCTCCATACTGTTTTCCATAGTGGTTGCACTAATTCACATTCCCACGAGCAGTATTAAAAGTATTCCCTTTCACCACATCCATGCCAACATCCATTTCTTTTATAATTATGGCGATTCTTGCAGGAGTAAAGAGTAAAGTGTACTTCTTGCAGGAATAACATATCTTATTGTGGGTTTAATTTGCATTTCGCTGATGATTAGTGATGTGGAGCATTTTTTCATATGTTTGTTGGCTGTTTGTATGTCTTCTTTTGAGAAATGTCTACTCATGTCCTTTGCTCACCAACTCTGTTTTTTCTTATTAAAAATTGTTTAGCAAGTCAAAGATCTTTGCATTTTAATATAAATTTAGGAAATGCTCATTTTTGACTAAAAATAAGTCCACTATGAGTTTATCTTTGTGAGCAATTTAAGTAGACAATAACCATGAGACCCTAAAAGGTCCAAAGACTGGTGGGGAAAAAACAATGCAGAAAGAACACTCCTTCCAAAGAATGCCTCCTAGACACTTCTCTTTCACAATCACCATCCATCAATTCATTTCTTCCTCCTTCAGGGGGTACAATAAAAAATTACTCTATTGAATTTTATTTTCAAGCTTTACTTTCATGGTAATGTTTATTTGTTTATTTCTTTCTTTTCAACAGGTACTTTTTTAATTTATGAAAATTTGTGAAAATACTGTCTGAGTAGTGAATTTGAGCTAATAAAATGGAAGTGGCAAATGTAGATAATTTCTTAATGGAATTTACCTCTGTAGAAAAAAAGAAAAGGGAGTAATACCCAAAGAAGAAAAGCAACAGAAGATGAATAAAAGGTTATTGTTGTTTATTGGGGGTGGGTGGGTAGGAGATTACTTGAATAAGTCTATTTTTTAGAAGAAAGAGCTGATATACAGGGAGGGGTTGATGGTAAAAGGATAACTGATGAAGTGAAAGAAGACAGACCTATAGCACAGGTACACAATTATCTCTAGGGAGAAGCAGGGACTGGGGTTAGGGTGGGTACAGATGCAGACATGCTTTTAAGTGGAGAGAAGCTAAGTGAAGAGTTATTCACAATTTTCTTTTTAAAAAATACTGTTCTGATATTAGGGAGCTGAAGACATCATGACTTTCAAGACTATAAGGCATAAATAGGTTTTGAGGCATGTTTTGCTTGGTGATTCCCTTTAACAGTAAAACAAGATCCTGATCTATTTAAACAAGGTCACTCAATTAAAATAGTGACTCATTTGTGGTAAGCCCTGTCAAAATATTTAAGTTGTGTGCTCTTAAATTAGTTACTATCAATATTATGAGTCTCTGGTTTGTAGATAGATACCTGGAAACAGAAAACATTAGCTTCAGTCTGGTTTTGTGACTATTGTCTTAAGCAAGTATGATAACTCAGCAGGCCTCAGTTTCCTCACCAGTAAAATTAGAGGATTATAAAACAAAGGGAATATCTTCTCTTCCAGCTCTAGAATTCTGTAATCTATGGCTTTGCTAGGTTTCTAAAAGCAAGGAAGCAAAATTTGGGGAATTCCTATTATAAGATTTTCTCTTACATCAAGGCAAAAGTTGAATTTAAATTAAAAACACATGAGATTAACAGATCAGCTTTATTTCAGAAAAGAACAAGTATAAAGGAGATTATCAGATCACAGGGGCCTGACATCATGGATCATCTCAGACAGTATCCAATTCTATTAATGACTTCTAGAACAATTATTTGACCTCTAAAAGACTGATTCTATTTTTCACAATGAGAAGTAAAAATAATATGTTCTTTTTAATACTAATCATTCAATCCAACACAACAATTTATATAGATGTCAAGTACTATTAGTACAGTGCACCTTGCACTGCAATAAAATTCTGCCATGCTTTTCATTAAATAAAAAAGCATTTTAGTATTAAATCCATTAAAGCACTGAAATATCAAACAAATGAAATAACTAACATTCACTACATTGAATTGAATCTATTCAACATTTTTATTAAACTTAGACTTCTGTAATTAAAATAAGAAAAGCATGTTTTGTAACAATGAGCTTGACTACATATGATAGTCTAAGTTCTTTACTGAGACAGACATCCACAAGATGATACACCAACGAGATCCTAAAGATTTATACAGTAGAGTTATATAAAAAATTATACCATAACTTTATAAGGGCTATAAAAAGTACTAGTTGAACTACCAAAGAAAGAAGTAACCCTTAAGACAATATATACTTCCAACTGGTGATAATTATTTCCCTTATTTCAACAACTATTAATCATATAAAATGTACAAAGAGCAGATGCCTGTCATTAGACAACTTATCTCATCTTTAGCACTTGTTATAAATGAACGTTCAAAATCTGAATGCTGAATTAACTAATTAATTAAAAATAAAAGGCTCTGGTCTCAAGGATCCTGTAGCAATACACCACAGGTAACAAAATTATGAACACATTTCCACAAATGGCAAATGATAATAAGTTTTACTTACATCTAATCACATACTGGACACTGTTCTAATTACTTTTTCTCCTTCAATTTTCCCATTTTCATCTGGTACTATTATAGTCATTCCCATTTCACCTATGAAACAACTGAGGCTTAGTACAGGTAGGTGAGTTCTTCAAAGTCACAGAGCGAATCACAAAGGTTGGAACATAAATCCAGGCAGTCTCACCCCAGAACCAATGCCCCTAACTACCACAGCAACTGTTTCATCTCAGTCCCTTTGTTGTTCATTCTGCAGTTGTGTCTGTGTGTGTATGTGTGTGTGTACGTGTGTGTTTTCAAACTGAGGATACAGAACTGCAGACTTCACTTGCAAAACATACGTAAATATTCTATATTATGTCTCCTCTAGAAGTCTGCATACTCTTCTTTCTTTTGCTTGTCTGCTCTCCTCCATGTATCCAAATTCTTTGACGCTAGCTTAAACCCTACCACTCTCGTGGGACTCTCTCCCTCCTACAACTTTGATTGCAGCTGACTACAGGTATTATTTAATTGGTTAATATGTTTATTTTATCTCCAAAGCTAGAGTGAAAGTACATTGAGATTAAGAACATGTATACTTCAATCTGTCACAGTGTCTAGTTGTTAATTGATTAAATTCATCTGGATATTCAAGTTACCACAGTAAGAAAAGCTCAACTGAAACTAATGATATAGTCATCTGCTATAAAGTCTGTTTATCCACTGATTAATCTCCAGAATTCCCCAGTTTCCAGGGGAAAGAACAGTTTAGATTTTAACTGTATTTAAAATAAACATAAAACCTGATGTGCTCAACCACCCACACATACCCTCACATATGAATGGTATGTAATAGAAATGGTCTTTCCATGAAAATGCAAACCAATATAAGGCAAATTATCTTAAATTTCATTTAAGTCAAAAAATCAACCTAAAACTTTAAAATAAGCAAAGATAATGCTAGATTTTGCCAAACAAATTTGTCAAGCTTTAAATTGCAGAATTCTCCTAGTAATTATAAGATTAGCAGTTCTAGCAGTTCTAAATTTCTCATCTCAATGGTACAGATAGGATATTTTTTCATTAGTGACTTAGCTGCTTAAGTTTTTAAAAGCTGGACTTTAAAATTATTGAGCTTGCCTTGGCATGATTCAGTTTTGGGGTATGTTTAACCTTTGGTAGGACTGTGAAGCCAGTGGACGCCTCACAATAGGAAGAAGTGTGTATTACATTTACTGTTTATACCAATAGTCATGTATTCCATAGGAACAAAATTGTAGCTTTTCCATTAAGATGTCTACTGAACACAATGACTCCAAATCAAAGGAAGCTTGTGAGCAAAGGTACAAGGTAGACCACATTGCGAGTGCATCTGTTCTAGGGTTCCCCAATGAAGCAGCAGCCACATAGTATATTAGAAAAGTTATCCCCCTTTATGCCATGACCAACTCTCAGACAGATGTTGAGTTATTTGGCACCTCATTAAAGGACAAATAGTTTGAGAAGCAGCATGTGTTTTCCTTGGCTTCAATTCCAAACATACTTCATATTATGAAGCATTTTATGTTTCAAAAAATTACAACTTCATTTTATTTATTTTTTTAGCAATTAGCTTTGAGTTACCTATAATATAAATATTGAATCTCACACCTTAATAATATAGTTTGAAATTCTCCATTACTCATTCTATAAGGCTAGACAAAAACATGAAAACAACAACAACATTAAAGGCCGATATTCTTGAGGAACAGAGAAACATAAATCCTCAACAAAATACTAGCAAATTGGATCCAACAGCACATCAAAAAGGTAATACACCATGATCAAGTGGGATTTATCCCAGGAATGCAAACATGATTCAATATATGCAAATCAAAAAATGTGATAAATCATAAAAAAATGAAGGATCAAAACCATCTCATTAGGTCAATAGACAAAGAAAAGGCATGTGAGAGAATTCAACATCCCTTCACGATAAAAACCCTCATGAAATTAGGCATAGAAGAAACATACCTCAACAAAATGAGGGCCATATACCACAAAGATACAGCTAACATCATACTGAATGGAGAAATCTGAAAGTCTTCTCTCTAAAAACTGGAACAAGACAAGGATGCCCACTCTCACTGCTCCTATTCAACATAGTATTGGAAGTCCTAGCCAGAACCATGAGGCAAGAGAATGAAATTGAAAATGAGAACATCAAATTGCCCTTCTTTGCAGATGGTGTAATTCAATATCTAGAAAAAATCTATAGACTCCACAAAAAAACTTAGATCTAATAAATTAATAAATTCAGTAAAGTTTCATGATATAATATCAACATACAAAAATCGGTATTGTTTGTATACATTAATAATAAACTAGTTGAGAAGGAAATCAAGAAGGCAACACAATTTGTAACAGCTAAAAAATAAAATTAAATACTTAGGAATAAATTTAACCAAGGAAGTGAAAGAACTCTGCAAGGAAAACTACAAAACACTGATAAAAGAAATTGAGGATAACACAAACAAATGGAAAGACATCCCCTGCTCATGAATCAAAAGAATAAATATCATCAAAATAACCATACTGTCCAAAGCAATTTGCAGATTCAATATAATTCCAATCAAAATAGCAATGCCATTTTTTCACATGAATAGAAAAAACAATCCTAAAATTCATGTGTTAACAAAGAAGAGTCTGAACTGATAAAGCAATCCTAAACAAAAGAAACAAAGCTGGAGGCACCACATTACCTGACTTCAAAATATGTTACAAGACTGTCATAACTAAAACAGCATGGTTTTTGTATAAAAACGAACACATACACCATGGGACAAAGTAGCAAACCCAGAAATAAATTCACGTATTTTCAACCAAAGGATTTTTGACAAAGGAAGCAAGAATACATATTGGAGAAAGAACATTCTCTTCAATAAATGGTGCTAGGAAAATTGGTAGCCACATGCAGAAGAATGAAACTAGACCCCTAACTCTCACCAAATACAAAAATCAACTCAGGGTAGATTAAAGACTTATACATAAGACCTGAAACTATAAAAACTGCTAGAAGAAAACAAAGGAGAAACACTTCTGGACTAGGTCTAGAAAAGATTTTATGGCTAAGACCTCAAAAGCATGGGCAACAAAAACAAAAAAAGACAAATGAGACTACAGTAAATTTAAAAGTGTCTTCACAGCAAAGGTAACAATCAACCTAGTGAAGAGACAATCTGTTGAATGGAAGAAACTATTTGCAAACTATTCATCTAATAAGACACTAATATCCAGATATAGAAGGAACTCAAACAAGTTAAAAAAAATCTCATTGAAAAATGGGCAAGCACATAAATTGACATTTCTCAAAAAAAGACAGACAAATGGCAAATAGGCATATGAAAATAAGTGCTGGGCTGGGCATAGTGGCTCATGCCCGTAATCCCAGCACTTTGGGAGGCCGAGGCAGGTGGATTGCTTGAGATCAGGAGTTTGAGACCAGCCTGGGCAACATGGCAAAACCCCATCTCTTCAAAAAATACAAAAATTAGCCAAATATGCTGGTGGGCACCTGTAGTCCCGGCTACTCTGGAGGCTAAGGTGGGAAGATCTCTGGAGCCTGGGAGGCAGAGGCTGCAGCGAGCCAAGATTGCACTACTGTACTCCAGCCAGGGTGAAAGAGTGAGACCCTGTAAAAAAAAAAAAAAAAGAAAAGAAAAGAAAAAGAAAAAGGAGGAAAGAAAAGAAGGAAGGAAGGAAGGAAGGGAGGGAGGGAGGGAGGGAGGGAAAGAGAGAGAGAGAGAAAAGGATAGAAAGAAAGAGAGAGAGAGAGAAAGAAAGAAAAAGAAAGAAAGAAAGAGAAAGAAAGAAAAAGAAAGAAAGAAAGAGAAAGAAAGAAAAAGAAAGAAGAAAGAAAGAAAGAGGGAGGGAGGGAGGGAGGGAATGAAGGAAGGAAGGAAGAAAAGGAAAGGAGGGAGGGAGAGAGGGAGGGAAGAAAGGAGGGAGGGAAAAATGGGAAATGTACATCAAAACCACAATGTGATATAATCTTACCCAGTTGAATGACTATTAAAACAAAAAAAAAAATAGCAGATGCTGGTGAGAATGTGAAGAAAAGTGAAATCTTACACACTGTTGGTGGGAATGTAAATTAGTAAAACACTATGAAAAACAGTATGAAGATTTCTCAACTAAAAATACAACAAAAATATAATTTAGCAATCCCACTACTAGGAATTTATCCAATGGAAAATAAATAAGTGTATAAAAGGGATGCTGCACTTACATGTTTATTGCTGCATTGTTCACAATAGCAAAGATATGGAATCGACCTAAGCTTCTGTAAACAAATGGATTGAGAAAATGTGGTATATGTACATGATAGAATACTACTGAGCCATAAAAATGAAATAATGTCATTTGCAGCAACATGGATGGAAAGGGAGGTCATTATGTTAAGTGAAATACACCAGGCACAGAAAGACAAATATCACATATTCTCACTCAAGTAAGAACCAAAAGTTGGTCTCATGTACGTAGACAGTAGAATAATAGATACCAGAGGCTGAGAAGGGTGTGTAAGTAGATGGGTAGGGAGATAAAAAGAGGTTGGTTATGAGTACAGGCATAGAGTTAGATACAAGGAATAAGTTCTAATGTTTAATAGCAGAATAGTGTGACTATAGTTAACAACACTGTATTGTATATTTCAGAACAGCTGGAAAAAGTACTTGAAATGTTCCTAATACATAGAAATGATACAAATTCAAGGTGATAAACACTCCAAATACTCTGACTTGATCATTACAGTCAGTGCATATAACAAAATACCACATGTACCCCATAAATACATACAAATATTATGACAATTAGAAAATTGAAAGGTGAAAAAATAATAGTATAATATTTTCTAGTTTACAAAGAATTTTCTTTTTTTTGGATAGATTCAGCAATTTTTTTTGTTTTAACAATATATTTTATTTAATTAAATATATACAAATGTCATTTCAAAATGTAATTAATATTCTAAAATGATGAGATATTTTATGTTCCTTTTTTCATACTAACTCTTTGAAATCCAGGATGTATCTTCAACTTAGAGCACATATCTCAATTCAAACTGGCCGAATTTTAGGTACTCACTAGTCACATATGCCTAGTGGCTGTCTTATTAGCCAGCACAGAGCTACAGAATTCTTAACACAGCAAGGGATGCTATTATTATTATTATTATTATTATTATTATTATTATTATTATACTTTAAGTTCTAGGGTACATGTGCACAACGTGCAGGTTTGTTACATATGTATACATGTGCCATGTTGGTGTGCTGCACCATTAACTTGTCATTTACATTAGGTATATCTCCTAATGCTTTCCCTCCCCACTTCCCTCACCCCACAACAGGCCCCAGTGTGTGATGTTCCCTGCCCTGTGTCCAAGTGTTCTTATTGTTCAATTCCCACCTATGAGTAAGAACATGCGGTGTTTGGTTTTTTGTTCTTCCGATAGTTTGCTGAGAATGATGGTTTCCAGCTTCATCCATGTCCCTACAAAGGACGTGAACTCATCCTTTTTTATGGCTGCATAGTATTCCATGGAGTATATGTGCCACATTTTCTTAATCCAGTCTATCACTGATGGACATTTGGGTTGGTTCCAAGTCTTTGCTATTGTGAATAGTGCCGCAATAAACATACGGGTGCATGTGTCTATAGCAGCATGATTTATAATCCTTTGGGTATATGCCCAGTAATGGGATGGCTGGGTCAAATGGTATTTCTAGTTCTAGATCCTTGAGGAATCGCCACACTGTCTTCCACAATGGTTGAGCTAGTTTACAGTCCCACCAACAGTGTAAAAGTGTTCCTATTTCTTCACATCCTCTCCAGCACCTGTTGTTTCCTGACTTTTTAATGATCGCCATTCCAACTGGTGTGAGATGGTATCTCATTGTGGTTTTGATTTGCATTTCTCTGGTGGCCAGTGATGATGAGCATTTTTTCATGTGTCTGTTGGCTACATAAATGTCTTCTTTTGAGAAGTGTCTGTTCACGTCCTTCGCCCACTTGTTGATGGGGTTGTTTTCTTCTTGTAAATTTGTTTGAGTTATTTGTAGATTCCGGATATTAGCCCTTTGTCAGATGAGTAGATTGCAAAAATTTTCTCCCATTCTGTAGGTTGCCTGTTCACTCTGATGGTAGTTTCTTTTGCTGTGCAGAAGCTCCTTAGTTTAATTAGATCCCATTTGTCAACTTTGGCCTTTCTTGCCATTGCTTTTGGTGTTTTAGACATGAAGTCCTTGCCCATGCCTATGTCCTGAATGGTATTGCCCAGGTTTTCTTCTAGGGTTTTCATGGTTTTAGGTCTAACATTCAAGTCTTTAATCCATCTTGAATTAATTTTTGTATAAGGTGTAAGGAAGGGATCCAGTTTCAGCTTTCTACATATGGCTAGCCAGTTTTCCCAGCACCATTTATTAAATAGGGAATCCTTTCCCCATTTCTTGTTTTTGTCATGTTTGTCAAAGATCAGATGGTTGTAGATGTGTGGTATTATTTCTGAGGGCTCTGTTCTGTTCCACTGGTCTATATGTCTGTTTTGGTACCAGTACCATGCTGTTTTGGTTACTGTGGCCTTGTAGTATAGTTTGAAGTCAGGTAGCGTGATGCCTCCAGCTTTGTTCTTTTAGCTTAGGATTCCTGGACACATACACCCTCCCAGGACTAAACCAGGAAGAACTTGAATCACTGAATAGACCAATAACAGACTCTGAAATTAAGGCAATAATTAATAGCCTACCAACCAAAAAAAGTCCAGGACCAGACGGATTCACAGCCAAATTCTACCAGAGGTACAAGGAGGAGCTGGTACCATTCCTTCTGAAACTATTCCAATCAATAGAAAAAGAGGGAATCCTCCCTAACTCATTTTATGAGGCCAGCATCATCCTGATACCAAAGCCTGGCAGAGACACAACCAAAAAAGAGAATTTTAGACCAATATCCCTGATGAACATTGATGCAAACAACCTCAATAAAATACTGGCAAACTGAATCCAGCAGCACATCAAAAAGCTTATCCACCATGATCAAGTGGGCTTCATCCCTAGGATGCAAGGCTGGTTCAACATATGCAAATCAATAAATGTAATCCAGCATATAAACAGAACCAAAGACAAAAACCACATGATTATCTCATGATTATCTCAATGGGTGCAGAAAAGACCTTTGACAAAATTCAACAGCCCTTCATGCTAAAAATTCTCAATAAATTAGGTATTGATGGGACATACCTCAAAATAATAAGAGCTATTTATGACAAACCCACAGCCAATATCATACTGAATGGGCAAAAACTGGAAGCATTCCTTTTGAAAACTGGCACAAGACAGGGATGCCCTCTCTCACCACTCCTATTCAACATAGTGTTGGAAGTTCTGGCCAGGCCAATCAGGCAGGAGAAAGAAATAAAGGGTATTCGATTAGGAAAAGAGGAAGTCAAATTCTCCCTGTTTGCAGATGACATGATTGTATATCTAGAACACCCCATCATCTCAGCCCAAAATCTCCTTAAGTTAATAAGCAACTTCAGCAAAGTCTCAGGATACAAAATCAATGTGCAAAAATCACAAGCACTCTTACACACCAGTAACAGACAAACAGAGAGCCAAATCATGAGTGAACTCCCATTCACAATTGCTTCAAAGAGAATAAAATACCTAGGAATCCAACTTATAAGGGATGTGAAGGACCTCTTCAAGGAGAACTATAAACCACTGCTCAACAAAATAAAAGAGGATACAAACAAATGGAAGAGCATTCCATGCTGATGGGTAGGAAGAATCAATATCGTGAAAATGGCCATACTGCCCAAAGTAATTTATAGATTCAATGCCATCCCCATGAAGCTACCAATGACTTTCCTCACAGAATTCGAAAAAACTACTTTAAAGTTCATATGGAACCAAAAAAGAGCCCGCATTTCCAAGACAAAGCATTTTCATAACAGGAGTCTCATCTAATTCTCTTAACCTATGAAGCATATGATTGTTAGTCGTATTTTAAAGGTGGGCTAATGAAGCTCACAAAGGACAAATGGTTTGCCCAAGGTCAGATAAATAATAATGTGATGCAGGAAAGACTCAAATGAAGACATAAATTCCAAGTTCAGTGTTTCTTCCACTTTTATGGCCTCTAATGAGTTGAGTTCATTTGTGTCTTAAAGGCATATTGGTCTTCAACATCTCCTACTAAATTTCAAAGCTTCCTGTTACCTGTGGAATTATTAAATTGCTTTTTTAATCTTTATTTTAAAACATGTTTGTGTTCACACACATACATACATATAAAATATAAAAACATGTAAAACATTAAGAGTTATTCATCATTCTGTGAATTGATCCCTGTACACACACACACACATATTTTTCAAATAG
Organism: Pongo pygmaeus; assembly: GCF_028885625.2. NCBI lineage: Eukaryota > Metazoa > Chordata > Mammalia > Primates > Hominidae > Pongo > Pongo pygmaeus. Next base: position 164,407,783 of record NC_072373.2, read on the forward strand.
TTGCTGTAAACAAGAAAATTCTATTTAAAATCTTTTTTTAAATGTACCCTTACATTATAAATCTTTTACTATGCAGCTATGCAACATTAATAATGGTTCTTGACTGCATAATATTCCATTATGTCTTCACCATAATTACTTAACCATTTGCATATTAGACATTGAGATTACATCCAAGTTCATATTAGAGAATATGCTGTTGAGAAAAAAAGTTCTTACACTTCTATGAGAAGACTAGTTATTTGCTAGCTATTATAATAAGTAACAACCCAGCTGAGTTTAAACTCACGTAATCAATCAATGACAATTCACTTCAATAAACATGTTTCTGAAACCTAGTCTCAGAATTCTGAAAGTCAGCCAATTGGTAACAGCTTCAGTTTAGTAATTGCATTTTTAAAGTCAGCAACAGATGCACACTGGTAACCATGCTCCTATAACTAAGGGTCAGCCAATCACTAAACAGTGACATCTCAGAAGAACTTCAAATTTCTGGACTCCACACTGCCAAAAACCCTATGTAAAATCAGCTTCATGCTTTGCTCAGAAAGGCTGAGCCTCACAAGCAAGGCTTTCCCTTGCTTAAAATATTAATAAATTCAGTATTTTATTTCAGATATTGAGTGGTGGTCTTTTCTTTCAAAACAGATGATAACTTGTACAGGTAGATTTGCTCTTCCTTTTAATTGTTGAAGAACAAATTCTCAGGAAAGCACTTATTAGATCAAATAGCGTAATGATAAATAATGTCATGCAATCTTTCTCAAGAGTTATTTTGGTTTATAATGCCATTAGCACTGTATAAGTATATCTGTGCCATACCAACTTTAACAATACTGGAGGCTATAATATTTGTAAATGTTTGCTGATTTAGCAAGCATAAATTGGTAACTTAGGGTTGCTTTAATTAGTGTGTTTAGATAATTTTTTAAGAGTACAGATTAGCATAAGAGTATAAGACCATAAAGGATCCCAGGAAAGGGAACTGAGAAGGCACAAAAGCAAAACTATGCCCATTGTGGGTCATATTCACAACTATAGACAAGAGAAGACAATTAATCTTTATAACAATTAGCCAGCACACGTGCTTTTAAAGAAATGGTGTTTGTAAATTGCTCTTTCTGGGAAGTAGATTATGAAACTGAGGTAAGCATTCCAGAAAATTATTAGGGGGTACTCTCAGGATCTGCAGCTGTGGAAGTGAGGACAGGAAGCAGGTCTGGCAGGGGGAGACGCTAGGTTTTGGTGCCAACTGCAGTCTCAACAACAGTCACAATGAACCCCATGGCTGCCCCAGCCAGGGTCCAAGCAAACCAGGCCTTCTGCACCTCCACAATGATCAGTCACTGAATGCAGGCTGCCCCAGAAAGTGAACAGGACTTTGGTGAGGGAAAATGACTAAGGGAAATTCCTGAGAGAGCTGAGCCATCCACCTGTCCTGAAAAAGGAGTCTGCGTGGTGTAGCCTAGCATGCAGAAGAGAAACGAAGAATGCACTCAAAGGATTTAATTTAAGAGCACTGAATGAAGGGACATTTTATAGAGGTACAGGCAGGGTTATGGAAACTGACAAGAAATGGTGAAGCACCCAAGGACTAGTCACATTGAGGAGTTGTTACCATCCCTAGGCCTGCAGGGCAAGGAAAGGTACAGTGCTACTGAAACCTGACAAGAGCTGAAGTCAGCAATGAGGGGGTCGCCTCATTGTCTCACAGTAATTAAAGGAAAATAGCCTCTGCAAAAACTATGGCCTAGGAAGGAGAAAGAGAGGTAATAAATACCTCAATTACTCTTCATCTTCCCTGACTTCTTCTATTACTGCTTCCCATAGGCAAAAATCAAATGCAGTCCAAAGATCAAGGGAGCACTGTCTTTGTCTGCTCAGGTTGCTGTAATAAAATACCATAGACTGGGTAGCTTATTAACAACACAAATTTATTTCCCACTGTTCTGGAGGCTGGCACATCCAAGATCAAGGCACTGGTAGGTCCGGTGTCTGCTGAGGGATCTCGTCCTCATTCACAAATAGTGCTTTTTCACCATGTCCTCATATAGCGGAAGGGGCAAGGGGTCCCTCTGGGGTCACTTTTATGAAGGTATTAATCTCATGCATGAGGGCTGCATCCTCATCACCTAATCATCTCCCAAAGGTCAACCTCCTAATACCATCACCTTGAGGATTAGGATTTCAGCATGTGAATGTTGATGTGGGGACACCCACATTCAGACCATAACAAGAGGTCCTAGAGAGATCAACCTCCTACAGCACAGAGAAGAGCAGAGAATGGATCTGAAGGAGTGAGCAGTATGACCAGCATAAGCATGGAAATACTTTTCTACTTTAAAAGATTTACATTACATTGATGGCCACCTACTCAGGCCTGGTATGACTCACCCTTGTCTAAATTCTGAGTCCTCGCTAGTCATGAAGCAGCAGAAGTGTTCAGAGTACCCAGCATCACTGGAGACTGCTCTTGACCAGGTATTAAAGGGGAGCTGAAGCAGCATAGCTTGAGCAATTGCCCACATTATTTCCCTGGCCAGACTTCAAATCTAGCAAATGAAGGTACAAACAGTAACAAGCCAGACACAGACAAATCAGCATCACCTTTGCAAGTCTTGTAGTAACCACGATGCATATTAATGTTTTGGGAAGCAGCAAATACAGATGTTTTGGGGAAGGCAAGCCAACTGCATTTTTCCTTTGCAATTCCAAGGTCCTTATATGATGAAGGAATTATACATAGACCAAGAACAGCATTAACACTATGCTGGTCTGTGCAAACAATGAGAAGAGAAAGATGGATACAACCAATCTTCAGAAATCTGGGAAGTAAACAGCCCTTAAGTTTGCTTAGGAATACAGTTCAAATGTATAAATGACTTTGAGCTCATGCAATGAACAATTATCTTTCCACTTTCTTCCATATTCTTTGTACTACAGCTATACAGGCAAGTCATTGTGCCTGATATACAATTCTCATTGTAGTTTTCATGCTTTTATTTATGTTTAGCCTGTGCCTAAATGCCTACCTAACTGGGTTCTAGTTTCCTATTTCTTTCAAAACCCAGCTCATGTCACATTCTTTTTCTTAGCTTTTCTAGACTTCTGATTCCTCCAGTCCAAATTAAATCTCTTCTCATATTTTTCTATAATATATTTTATACATATTTACCTTATAGAATCATGTTTTATATGTTATTTATTTATGAACTTGTCTCTTCTTCTACTGGTCTGTTTATTTTACATATATTTCAGTCACAATTACTTAGCAGGAGCTTAACATTTTTAAAACAAAGAAATGACCATGTAAAATTTCATATAAAATCTTATAACTATCAGAAAAAAAATAGCACATACCTGCACCTGCTACACAGTAGTTATGTGTTAGCTCTGGGCCTGTTTTCCCTGGGACCCACTCTTTGCCCTTCCCTGCTTTGGGTTTGTATTTTATGGTCTGGGAGGAAGAATTTTGACTACTGCATATCCCAGGCACCCCTGACAGCTAACTCCTGAGTTGAGCCAATAAAATCACCAATGGGAGTCTAGAGGGTAAAAGGAGGGAAGAAACCAGGGTGTGACCTTTCTGTGTGTCAGTTTCTTCATTTCTAAACTGGGAATAAAATTTTGCATAAAGTAGACATCAAGATAACTATGTAAAGACTTTAGATAATACCTGGCACATCATAACCCTCAAAAAATACTCTCATTATTTAAGTATGTTCCAAAAGTTTTCATATTGTCTTTATAATTTTTTTTTATTTTACTTTAACTTTGGGGATACATGTGCTTAACACGCAGGTTAGTTACATAGGTATACATGTGCCATGGTGGTTTGCTGCACCTATCAACCTATCATCTAGGTTTTAAGCCCCACATGCCTTAGGTATGTGTCCTAATGCTCTCCCTCCCCTTTCCCCTGACTCCCCAACAGGCCCTGGTGTGTGATGTTCCCCTCCCTGTGTCCATGTGTTCTCATTGTTCAACTCTCACTCATGAGTGAGAACATGCAGTGTTTGGTTTTCTGTTCCTGTGTTAATTTGCTGAGGATGATAGTTTCCAGCTTCATCCACGTCCCTGCAAAGGACATGAACTCATCCTTTTTTATGGCTGCATAGTATTCCATGATATATATGTGCCACATTTTCTTTATCCAGTCTAACATTGATGGGTATTTGGGTGGGTTCCAAGTATTTGCAATTGTAAATAGTGCTGCAATAAACATAGGTATGCATGTGTCTTTATAGTAGAATGATATATAATACTTTGGGTACATACCCAGTAATGGGATTGCTGGGTCAAATGATATTTCTGGTTCTAGATCCTTAAGGAATCGCCACACTGTCTTCCACAATGGTTGAACAAATTTACACTCCCTCCAACAGTGTAAAAGTGTTCCTATTTCTCCACATCCTCTCCAGCATCTGTTGTTTCCTGACTTTTTAATGCTCACCATTCTAACTGGTGTGAGATGTTATCTCACTGTGGTTTTGATATGCATTTATCTAATGACCAATGATACTGAGCTTTTTTCGTATGTTTGTTGGCTGCATAAATGTCTTCTTTTGATAAATGTCTGTTCATATCCTTTGCCCACTTCTTGATGGGGTTTTTTTTTTCTTGTAAATTTGTTTATTTTACTTGTAGATTGTGGATATTAGACCTTTCTCAGATGAATAGATTGCAAACATTTTCTCCCATTCTGTAGGTTGCCTATTAGCTCTGATGACAGTTTCTTTTGCTGTGCAGAACCTCTTTAGTTTAATTAGATCCCATTTGTCAATTTTGACTTTTCTTGCAATTGCTTTTGGTGTTTTAGTCATGAAATCTTTGCCCTTGCCTATGTTCTGGCAAGGTTTTCTTCTAGAGTTTTTATGGTTTTAGGTTTCATGTTTAAGTCTTTAATCCAACTTGAGTTAATTTTTGTATAGGGTGTAAGGAAGGGGTCCAGTTTCTATTTTCTGCATATGACTAGTCAGTTTTCCTAGCACCATTTATTTATTTATTTATTTATTTATTTATTTTTTAGAGGGAGTCTTGCTCTATCACCCAGGCTAGGTACAGTGTCATGATCTTGGCTCACTGCAAACTCTGCCTCCCAGGTTCACGCCATTCTCCTGCCTCAGCCTCCCAAGTAGCTGGGACTACAGGTGCCCACCACCACGCCTGACTAATTCTTTGTATTTTTAGTAGAGATGGGGTTTCACTGTGTTAGCCAGGATGGTCTCGATCTCCTGACCTCGTGATCCACCCGCCTCGGCCTCCCAAAGTGCTGGGATTACAGGTGTGAGCCACTGCGCCTGGCCCCCAGCACCATTTATTAAATAGAGAATCATTTCCTCATTGCTTGTTTGTGTCAAAGTTTGTCAAAGATGAGATGGCTGCAGATGTGTGGTGTTATTTCTGAGTCCTCTGTTCTGTCCCATTGGTCTATATATCTGTTTTGGTACCACCAGGACCATGCTGTTTTGGTTACTGTAGCCTTGTAGTATAGTTTGAAGTTAGGTAGCATGATGCCTCCGGCTGTTCTTTTTGCTTAGTATTGTCTTGGCTATACAGGCTCTTTTTTGGTTCCATATGAAATTTAAAATAGTTTTTTTCTAGTTCTGTGAAGAAAGTCAATGGTAACATGATGGTGATTGCATTCAATCTATAAATTACTTTGGGCAGTATGTCCATTTTCATGCTATTGATTCATCTTATCCATGAGCATGGACTCTTTTTCCATTTGTTTGTGTCCTCTCTTAATTCCTTGAGCAGTGGTTTGTAGTTCTCCTTGAAGAGGTCCTTCACGTCCCTTGTAAGTTGTATTTTTAGATATTTTATTTTTTTGTAGAAATTATGAATGATCACACTAATTTGAAAATGGACAGAAACACATTTTCAGGCTATATTTTCCAACCACAGAAATATTTCATATTGTATGATTATAAGTAACAGTTATTAATAATTCTATATACATACAATGTGTCATAAATTATGACAATTTATTAATCAACAGCTGTTAGACCATATATTTGGGGAACTCTGACCACTAATAATTTAAGTAATTTACTAATGAGAACCCTGAAGAATTTAAACACACACTGACACCAATATAAAAAGATTTACTAGTAAATACAATAATATTTCCATTTTATTTTTCTAATTTAACAAATTTCATTCTAAAAATAAAACTTCATACACATATGTATGTATGTCCATATAATATGTATATACATATTTGCTTTAACTATTTGACAAAATATTAAGTATTGCTCCATTGTGTGCTATCATATTTATAAACTTTACAATCCAGAAAAACAGATACTGACAACTTATTAGGGACAATGTTTTAGTTCATTGAATTTCTGTAAGTATTGACAAGCATTAAATTACACACAGAAATGTTTATAATAAAAAGCATACCGTGAATCTATTGGTGAGTAGTGAGAAAATATAAAATAATTTGATTGTTATAAAGTAATTATTAAGTGATTCAGGCTAAAAATGAAGATTTAGGATATGTAATAAAACTCCTTTCATCTGCATTGTTCTTTAAATTCTAAAAAAAATTCTGCCCCCCCAACCTTATATCAATTTTTGAACTACTTTGACTGTCCATGAAAATAAATAAAGCAATTGAATGAAGATGAGAGTACAATATGAAGAAAAAAAATTTCAAAGAATGTCTTTGAACCAATTATAGATAAGGAAAATAATCAGAATTGTTTTAAAAATCTCTACCTCTATTTACGAAATATCATTTCAAGCCCTAACACATATGTAGAATTCCACATTTTCATAAAATGTTGGTCTTAGACAATGATCTTGGTAACCAGAGAATTGTTCATTCTATATACTCAACTAAAAGAGTTACTTTTTATTAAATTCTTAATTAATTTCCCAAACATTTTTAAATGTCTTTTATATATTTCAAAGAAGTAACTGAGGAAAGTATGTGATGATTATTGTAGTAACTGCATTGTACAACATAATTGTAGAAGATAAATGCTTTAAACCAACTGGTCCTTAAAAAACTGGCTCTTGTCTCCAATCTCACACTTCATATGTATGTATCACACTCTACCATCTTGGTCTTATTTTTTGGTGATCATTCTGATACCTAAAAATATTCAGTGATCCCTACCTCAGAAAGTTCAAACAAATGTATCTGGCTCTTTGGGACATAATCTCCAACCTTTCTTTCCCGTCACGTTTCATTGCTGCCCCTACTCATCTTACTTCCTGAGTTCTATCTTGTGCTTGAGCCAGTCCCAACTTCCCTTTGAAGAACTCCCACTACACACAACTTCAAAATCTAGCAGACATCCCTATCTTTCTTGCCAGAGTAAAAGGACTTCCTTTTCTGAATTGTCAGTACACTTTACTTACATCTGCACCATCCCTCCACAGCCCAGCATTTTTTACTTGAAATTGTTATAGTTTTACCTCCCTGTGTGGAATATGAGCTCTGGAAAAGCAGGGGCTTTTTGTTTTGGCATAGCACCAGTACTTGGCACAGTGCTTTGCACATAGTAGTCCGTAGATAAATATGTTTGAATGAATGAATATTTATTTGTATATGACGATGTGGATCCAATGCTAGCTCTGCAGGTCATTGAATAAATCATTAATCTCAAAATCCTCAGTCATTTTATCAATAAAGTGGAAAAAAATGATAACCTCTATATTCCTTCCTCACAGGAAAGTTGTGAATATCACATGAGATGATATATGTGGAAGAATTTTCTTTATCTGCAATGTCCTACACAAATGCCTTTATTATACTTTTTTTATATCCCACCACAATGCTTAGTGTACAGTAGTTTCCACCAAGTACTTTTCATTCCATAAGTATTCAATGAAGCATGCTGACTGAAGACAGAGAAAATTCCACATCCATTAACACTGTCATTCTGTCCTCCTTTAAAAATTGTGATGGCTTAATAGCTGCTTTTTCCTCTTCTTCACTAGACATTAAACAAACTGAGATTTACTTTGGCAATCTATTCATTGAGTGCTGAGGATTATAAAGCTGCTGTAACTCTTTGATCTAAGTAAGATAGCGTTAAACCATCACTGTAATCTGATTACTTCCTGTTCTCAGAGTGAGCCCAGTGTCAACTGAAACACAGACCCTACCGAGAAGTATCTACTCATGATTTTAAGAACTGTAAATTATTCGAGGCCTGAATCTGTCTCTTGACTGCAGTTCATTATTTGTCATTAATTATTAACAATTATTCAATAAATTGCACATGTAATTTTATCACTCGTAAACGTGACCACTTTTCTGAGAATGATTTCAGGAAAAATTCTAAGTAATTTGGTGAGCAGTCAGGAAGAAAATTTTTAAAACTTCACATTTCCTGAAATATGGCTATATCTGCACACATAAATTTGGGGAAAAAACTGTGAGTTTGATAAGCCCAAAGGAAGAAATTGAATAACTTATACACAATTTATGTAGGTTTTTGCCATAAAATCATGCATGAAACCAAAATAGTAACCATTAGATAACAATTTTTAGCTTCACTTACTCTTTAAAAAAACACATTCACATCTTACTCTTGGTACAATGCTTAAGTTTTCACAAAAGAATCACATCCATTAAAAAAAAGCACTCCATATTATACTGTATTCAAGAGTTGAAAATCATATTCAAAGCTTAGGTGAAATTGATTAATATATTAAGTAGACATCTAGAGACAGAATTTCATGTATTATACTTCTTGGCAAGCATTATTACATGATTTTTATTGGTAATTATTATGGGACTGTCACACAAGTCAGCCAGGCAGACAGACACAACGAAAGAGGCAGAAGGAGCAGCCTGCACAATTCATGGTCAGATGATGGAAAGTTGTGTGTCAACTTGTGCCTAAGTATCAACCCTTCAGGCAACTGAAGTCTTCTTCTCATAGCTGGTAGTTAGTTAGAAATAAAAATAAAGTACAAATTCTAATTAGCTATGTGCCAGGCATTATGCCAAGTGTTTTACATTAATGCTAACAATAATGCTGTGAAATAATTTTCTTATTTGCATTTTGTAGATAAGGAAACAGAGGCTTCAAGAAGTTGAATAAGCTGACTTGGGTCCCAAAGCTAGTAAGGGCATCTGTTTAATACTAGAATTCCTATCTTTAATCCATGCTGTAAGTTAAGTCAACAGTTAAACTAACAGACTAGTTCAGATTAGAGAAAAAGGAACTATGTGTCACTAGGGAATGAAGCATAAATGGGAAAAGTTTACATCTTAACTCTCACTTGCAAGCCCTGCTCTAGCACTCCAAGGTCCTGGATCAATTCTGACCCTAGTCATGAAGAGATTTAAAGCATACTTTAAATAATCAAATTAAACCATCATTTGAAGGGTTCTGACTCTAGGACTCACCCTAATAGCCAATTATCTATCTTGTCCTTAGAAGCAAATCTCTACCTTGAATTCTGGTTCTGTTAACTAGGTTCCTGTCATCATCCCCTGTCCCTGGGTCTAAATATTCTGCCCAAGAATCCAATGTTGATCATACCCTGGGGCTGAAGTGCTGCCCTTAGACTTCAGTCTTACTGATTCTTCCTCTAATTTTGGCACTTGTAATTTGGTGTCTAACTCTCTTGACTCAGATACTCTCATTCTTATCCACCTAGCTTTTAGACCATTAAAATTACTATTAATATTACCTGGACCTACCTAAGTCACAGCATGTTGCTATCTATTACTATATTCTCTGATAATCTATCCTGCTTAGCTCTAAATTAAACAAGAACAGGCTTGGTCACACCCATATAGTAATAATAAGATATTTGTTGTACTGCTGTTAATTTACTTAAAGGATCCAATGCACATGGGAAAAAAGGTTGTAACCCTCTTCTCACTAAAAACTTTGGTTCTTGGGGATTTGAAAAATGAATACTGTATTATAACTCTTTTGCTAATTTTCTTGTTAGTCACAAAGACTTTTTATTAAGGAGGGCCATCAATGCACACAGATGGAAAGGTATTGTTTGTTTTTATCTCATTTTTACAATGAAACCTCAAAAAAACCTCTAATAATTTTGATGTATCTTAAGCAGAAAGTAATTTTTGGCCTTCCTATTCTTTAAAATTTTGGTTTAGTTAGTGTGTTTGTTTTCTGGTTTGTTTTTTGGCTGGTAGCAAGGAAGCAAAGGGGGGATTAATGAAAGACTGGAGAAATGATACACTTTATGCTCAATAGTGCTGTTGTGAGCATCCAGACATGATTTAAAGACAAAAATAACATCTAAGAATGAATATGTTATTTCTGGAGACATGGTTAGGTTATGCAAACCTTTTACACATTTCTTGGCCTAGCTCTGCAATTTATTCAGCTTGGAGAATATAAATGCATAAGAACTAACCCTCTTGGGAAACAATACTTTCTGGGTGAAAATCTCTTGGATATTTTAAATCTTAGCAAGATACTGTAAAAAAATGGAGAAAGTAAGTGAGCATTGAATGGAAAAAATATCTAGTCTAAAAATAATCTTATGACATATGTGAGCTGTCTTAGTTCTCAAATCCTTTCCACAACCACACTCATATTTTTCACCATCTCTAATGAAAGCAGTCAAAGTTATGGCAATAATGACTAAAGGCTATAATTGCCTTATGAGAGGATTTCTGTTAGCTGATGAAAAAAGTCACAAGTTACAAACCAAAATAAACTGAAATTTCATCTTTCCTACTAAAAGATACAAAAGTGCCATAAAAAAAAAAAAAAAACATGGTACAGCCAAGTAATAGTGCAGCTTTTTCGAGCACTCTGGTCAGTAAAAATTAAAGCAAATAGACTAATACAAAGATCACCTCACAGATTATAAGGGGTGAATTTTACTCAGCTACTAACAAATGTACACAAACCATCCAGCCTCCCTCTCAGAAAAACAGAGTGGAATTCTAACCCTCCTGAATGCTATTCTTGTCATTAAGAACTGACAACTAATACTTAAATTCATGATGATTAATTACTATCACTAGTTCACAAAGTAATTCTTTCTGTGACAGTCTGTAAAGTCTTGTACACCTCGTGTCTATAACACACACACACTGATACATACACACACACCTTGCTGTTTCATCCTTTCAGGAAATGCTACAACAATATTAGTTCAACATCCCATAACTTTAAACAATTGCATTTATTGAGCCCTTTCAGGTGACAAAAATTCTTGAATGATATAAATTATATTTAATATCCCTCAAGAACTTACAGGGTAGCTACGCTTTATTTCATTTTACAAATATGGAAACAAGGACACAGAATGGGTAACTTTGCTCAAGATAACATATTTGAGATGTGAACTAATGTAAATGGCATAGATTGTATCTGAAACAGAAAATGATTTAACTGCATTACATGCCTACACTTCCAAAATTGTCTGATTATACAACTGTCACAAATTCCTGAGGATACAATATCTTCCAAGAATCAGACTAGATTTCCCATTCCTCTGTCTGGACTGATCCTGTATTAGTGACTCCCTGTCACTGACCCAGATTATCTGTATTATTCCCTATAGGGCAGTGGTCCCCAACCTTTTTGGCACCAGGGACCAGTTTTGTGGAAGACAATTTTTCCACAGATTGGGAGGGGTGGGAGGGAGCTGGTTTCAGGATGAAATTGTTCCACATCAGATCATCAGGCATTAGTCAGATTCTCATAAAAAGCGTGCAACCTAGATCCCTCGCATGCACAGTTAACAAGAGGGTTTGCACTCCTATGAAAACCTAATGCCGCCTCTGATCTGACAGGAGGCAGAGTTCAGGTGGTAATGCTCGCTGGCTCAGCCACAGCTCACCTGCACCTGCGTAGCCCAATTCCTAACAGGCCACAGACCACTAACGGTCTGCAACCTGGGGGTTGGGGGCCCCCTGCTATACAGTCCCTTTGCCAGTTTGGTGACCATCCACCTGCTGAATCTGCCTAGCAGAGTCCCTCTCACATAGTTGGTGCTTGACAAGTATTTATTCAATGAATGAATAAATAGGTGAATGCTCTATGGCTAATCCCAGCTATATGGAAGAAGGAGGAACAGTGGAAATAAAACGTCAACTCAACTCGGTATGTCATCCTTTGAAACTCTGGCTAATTTTCACATTCTCTATGAAGTGCCTCCCTAGCACCAGACAGTGTCCTCCAGAATTCTCTCAATTAATTGTATTTTCTTGTACTTTACTAGTCTTTAGCAATCTCTGTCTCCCGCTGGACGGATGGGTTCCTTGAGCCCGGAACACAGTAGTAGTATCAATACTGTTAAATAAATGAGAGATGATGATAGAAATGCCTATATTTCATCAGAGGCAGTATCAATCAGTGAATTTTTAGAATGATGCAATAAACTTGGAGCAGAGAGAGCATAGGGAGCCATCTGGAAACTTAAGAATTTTAAAGTTTCTACAAGGTAGAGTTCATTGGTGTCAAAGTTAGCAATGAGAGCAAAGAGACTGAGAACTAAGAAAAGGATAGCAAGAACCATGTCTTACATATTTACCTCTTGAGCTCCAGAATCCAACACTTAGACAGATATTTGTTATCCGCTCATTAAATGTTTATTAACTGACCGTAGACTGAGTGCACTAGTGACTTTGTAATATCAGAGCCAGTGGAGAAATACAGGGATTTTTAGAGAGAACAGATGGTAGATAAAGTATGTATCTTCCCTCCCCACTGTGTCTGGGAAATCAATAAATACATGTTAGTTGACAGATTGACATCTGCTTCTATGTGAAGTGTATATCTCTGTTTGGGAAAAGACACTAACCTTCTGAACAATGATGTAGGGCATAGAGAATAGTTCCTAAGTAGAGGGAATCACAAGTCAGATTTATAGTATAGTCTAGTGCTTCCCATGCATTTTTAGGGCATAACAGGGATTTAGAAATGACAATATCTGTATAGTTCATTAAGATAAAAAATACAAGGCTGCACACAGCTAGAGGCTGGAAGTCTTAACTCAGGAGCTCAGATGCCCCAGCTCCCAAAAGGGCTAAAGTGAATCATTCTCAGCCACATGCATTGTAAAGCTATGATTTGATAAATGTTTAGGGAAATTGCCAATCTATCAGACAAGCCTTTTTAACTGTAAGAAGGAAATACATTCCAAAGTTAAAAGAAATAAACTTTGCTCTTACCTGCTATTGTAGTTCGCTAGAGAAAGCTATGGTTTGTAAAGCTATGGTTCGATAAACATTCAGGGGAATTGTCAATCTATCAGATAAGCCTTTTTAACTGTAAGAAGGAAATATATTCCAAAGTTAAAAGAAATAACTTTGCTCTTACCTGTTATTGTAGATTGCTAGGGACCCCTAATACTTGAACAGAATTGGAAATAATTTTACTAGATACCTAGGACTTCAAAATCTTATTTGGACTTCCTTTTCTTTGAACTATGAAAACACTTTCTCTGAAGTCTAATAGTCCATCATTTGGTCCTTATGGTCTCATTTAAATGTCCCTTTGTGCTCCTAAGGGGTTTTTAAAATTTTTATTATAGGAAATTTCAGATATTTTCCACACTAAAGAGAATACTATAATGTACCTCAATAATCCAGCTTCAATAATTATTTACTTGTTGTCAGTCTTATTCCATCTATACCTCATTTTATATTCTCCTTTCCAGGCACCATATTATTTTACATGTAAATATTTCATTAAACACCTCTAAAAGTTAGAAATTCTTTTTAAAACACCACAATACCATTATCACATCAAAAAAAGTTTTGATTAATAAAGCAAACACTCAGTTATATTCACATTTTCTAACTTTTCTTATAATTTTTATAATTTTAGTCAAGATTCAAATATGAATCATACATTGCAGCTGCTCAATATGCCAATATTCCCTGGAAGTCTCTCTAATCAATCCTTTTCTACTCTTTTAGTTATGTGTTAAAGATAACATTTCTCCAGCAGGGTTCTTCCCATTGACTGGAATATGCTGATTGCATTTCTATAGAGAGGTATAACATGTTCCTCTGTTGTATTTCCAGGAAGTGGGTAGTCATATCTAGAGGTTGCTATGATGCAGGTATTATTGCTGTTGGTAGCTTTACGTGACCTAGCAATATTTTAGGATTCATATTTTGTCAGCTAGTTTTGTCATACATATTGTCTAAAAGCAAAAAAAAAAAAAAAAGTTTCTTTTTCACTTTTTGTGGTGAATGCAGGGAAATTCAAAAACCACTTATCATCATTACCATATTCTAAAATTGTTGTTGTTGCTGACTTTATTTTTTTTTAAAGTTTCTGGGGAAATTGCTTTAATCTTTATTTTGATTGAGTTTCAGTGTGTTAGTGACAATTCTGCTGCCTCAAATTTTCTCCTACTTACATGTTATATGGATGCATATTAAAAGAAAAACATGTTCAGGGGTTTTTGGTGTTGGCTTAAATTATTTTCATTATAATTGTACTTACATTTATGTAACATAAAAATAAATACAATTATTTGCATCTAGTGCCCATATAACCATAAAACTAAGGCAAATTTACAAAATAAAAAAAAAAGTTGGAGTTTTAGAGGCTCAATAATGATTAACCCTTCCCTTTCCCAAGATTGGAACTAATCAAATGAAAGAGACAAGTGGAGAGCAAAATATCATCTTTCATACTGATAAAGCTGTTGAAGAACATGGCTTGGTGTGAGGATAACCTGTCCGAGTCTAAATCTTGGGACAGCCTACTTATAGAAAGTTTAGGTCTACAGAGCAGCTACAATTCACACAGGATCACAGCTCTGTACTTGTTTCAAGGAGTGGGGGTGGTGGAGATGGGATGGAGGGAGAGAGGGAGACAGAGAGAAAGACTGTATCAGAGAGGGACTGAATTCAGGAGGATCTGGCAAGATGGCCGAATAAAAACAGCTCCAGTCTGAGCTCCCAAGGAGACCAACAAAGAAGTTGCGTGATTTCTGCATTTCCAACTAAGGTACCCAGTTCATCTCTTTGGGACTGTTTAGGCAATGGGTGCAGCCCACGGAGGAAGAGCAGAAGCAGAGTGGGGCATGCCTCACCTGGGAAATGCAAACAGCCAAGGACCTCCCTACCTCAGCCAAAGAAAGCCTTAAGGGACTGTGCTATTGGGCCCAGCTAGCACGCTTTTCCTATAGTTTTTGCAATCTGCAGATCAGGAGATTCCCTCATGTGCCTACACCACCAGGGCCCTGGGTTTCAAGCAAAAAACTGGGCAGCTATTTGGGCAGACACCAAGTTAGCTGCAGGAGTTTTGTTCCTCCCCTCCCCTCCCCGCCACCCCCCAGAGGCACCTGGAACCCCAGCAAGACAGAGCAATTCTTCCCTGGAAAGGGGGCTGAAGCCAGGGAGCCAAGTGGTCTCACTCAGCGGGTCCCACTCCCACGGAGCCCATCTAGCTAAGAACCACTGGCTTGAAATTCTCACTAACGGCACAGCACTCTGAAGTCTACCTGGGATGATAGAGCTTGGTGTGGGAAGGGACATCCGCCATTACTGAGGCTTGAGTAGGCAGTTTTCCCCTGACAGTGCTAAGGAGGCTGGTAGGTTTGGACTAGGCGGAACTCACCACAGCATGGCAAAGCAGCTGTGGGCAGACTGCCTCTCTAGATTCCTCCTCACTGGGCAGAGTATCTCTGAAGGAAAGGCAGCAGCCCCACACAGGGGCTTATAGATAAAACTCCCATCTCCCTGGGAAATGGCACCTGGGGGAAGGGGCCGTTGTGGGCGCAGCTTCAGTGGACTTAAAGTTTCCTGCCTGTGGGCTCTGAGGAGAGCAGCTGATACTGATGAGGTGGATTCTCCCAGCACGGTGTTTGAGCTCTGCTAAGGGACTGACTGCCTCCCAAAGTGGATCCCTGAACCCTGTGCCTCCTAACTTGGAGAGACCTCCCAACAGGGGTCGACAGACACTTCATACAGGAGAGTTCCAGCTGGCATCAGGCTGGTGCCCCTCTGGGATGAAGCTTCCAGAGTAAGGAGCAGGCAGCAATCTTTAGTGTTCTGCAGTCTCCACTGGTAATACCCAGGTGAACAGGGTCTGGAGTGGAGCTTCAGCAAATTGCAGCAGACCTGCAGAAGAGGGGGCCTGACTGTTAGAAGAAAAACTAACAAACAGAAAGCAACATCAACATCAACATAAAGGACCCACGCACAAAAACCCATCCAAAGGTCATCAGCCTTAAAGATCAAAGGTAGATAAATCCACAAAGATGAGGAAAAACCAGCGCAAAAATGCTGAAAATTCCAAAAACCAGAATGCCTCTTCTCCAAATGATCACAACTCCTCTCCAGCACGGGCACAAAACTGGATGGAGAATGAGATTGAAGAATTGACAGAAGTAGGCTTCAAAAGGTGGGTAATAACAAACTCCTCTGAGCTAAAGGAGCATGTTCTAACCCAAGGCAAGGAAGCTATGAACCTTGACAAAAGGTTACAGGAACTGCTAACTAGAATAACCAGTTTAGAGAAGAACATAAATGACTCGGTGGAGCTGAAAAACACAGCACAAGAACTTCGTGAAGCATACACAAGTATCAATACCTGAATTGATCAAGCAGAAGGAAGAATATCAGAGATTAAAGATCAACTTACTAAAATAAGGTATAAAGACAAGATTACAGTAAAAAGAATGAAAGGGAATGAACAAAGCCTCCAAGAAATATGGGGCTCAAATTCACACATAACAATATTAATATTAAATGTATATGGGCTAAAAGCTCCAATTAAAAGACACAGACTGGCAAATTGGATAAAGACCCATCAGTGTGCTGCATTCAGGAGACCCATTTAGTGGCAAAGACATACATGGGCTCAAAATAAAGAGATGGAGGAATATTTACCAAGCAAATGGAAAGCCAAAAAAGCAGGGGTTGCAATCCCAGTCTCTGATAAAACAGACTTTAACTGACAAAGATCAAAAAAGAGAAAGAAAGGCATTACGTAATGGTAAAGGGATCAATGCAACAAGAAGAGCTAACTATCCTAAATATGCATGCACCGAATACAGGAGCACCCAGATTCATAAAACAAGTTCTTAGAGACCTACAAAGAAACTTAGACTCCCACACAATAATAGTGGGAGACTTTAACACCCCACTGTCAATATTACACAGATCAACAAGACAGAAAATTAGCAAGCATATTCAGGACTTGAACTCAGCTCTGGAAGAAGCATATCTAATAGACATCAACAGAACTCTCCATCCCAAATCAACAGAATGTACATTCTTCTCAGCACCACATCACACTTATTCTAAAATTAACCATATAATTGGAAGTAAAGCACTCCTCAGCAAATGCTAGAGAACATAAATCATAGCATACAGTCTCTCAGACCATAGTGCCATCAAATTAGAACTCAGCATTAAGAAACTCACAAAAAACTGCACAACTACATGGAAACTGAACAACCTGCTCCTGAATGACTACTGGGTAGATAATGAAATTAAGGCAGAAATAAAGAAGTTATTTGAAAACATTGAGAACAAAGAGACAACATACCAGAACCTCTGAGACACAGCTAAAGCAGTGTTAAGAGGGAAATTTATAGCACTAAATGTGCCCACATCAGAAAACTGGAAAGATATGAAATTGACACCCTAACATCACAATTAAAAACACTAGAGAAGGAAGAGCAAACAGAACTGAAGGAGACAGAGACACAAATACCCTTCAAAAAAATCAATGAATCCAGGAGCTGGTTTTTTGAAAAGATTAACAAAATAGATAGACCACTACACAGAATAATAAAGTAGAAAAGAGAGAAGAATCAAATAGACACAATAAAAAATGATGAAGGATGTATCACCACCGATCCCACAGAAATACAAACTACCATCAAAGAGTACTATAAATACCTCTATGCAAATAAACTAGAAAATCTAGAAGAAATGTATTAATTCCTGGACACATACACCCTCTCAACATTAAACCAGGAAGAAGCTGAATCCCTGAATAGACCAATAACAAGCTCTGAAATTGAGGCAGTAATTAACAGCATACCAACCAAAAAAAGGTCCAGGACCAGACAGATTCACAGCTAAATGCTACCAGAGGTACAAAGAGGAGCTAGTACCATTCCTTCTGAAACTATTCCAAACAACAAAAAAAGAGGGACTCCTCCCTAACTCATTTTATGAGGCCAGCATCATCCTGATAACAAAACCTGGCAGAAACGCAACAAAAAAAGAAAATTTCAGGCCAATATCCCTGCTGAACATTGATGCAAAAATCCTCAATAAAATATTGGCAAACCGAATCCAGTAGTACATCAAAAAGCTTATCCACCACAATCAAGTCAGCTTCATCCCTAGGATGCAAGGCTGGTTCAACATATGCAAATCAATAAATGTAATCCATCACACAAATAGAAATAATAACAAAAACCATATTATTATCTCAACAGATGCAGAAAAAGCCTGCAATAAAATTCAACACCCTTTCATGCTAAAAACTCTCTATAAACTAGGTATTGATGGAACATATCTCAAAATAATAAGAGCTACTTATGACAAACCCATAGCCAATATCATACTGAATGGGCAAAAGATGGAAGCATTCCCTTTGAAAACTGGTATAAGACAAGGATGCCCTCTCTCACCACTTCAATTCAATATAGTATTGGAAGTTCTGGGCAGGGCAATCAAGCAAGACAAAGAAATAAAGCTTATTCAAATAGGAAGGGAGGGTAGTCAAACAGTCTCTGTTTGCATATGACATTATTCTATATTTAGAAAACCCATCATTTCAGCCCAAAAACTCCTTAAGCTGATAAGCAACATCAGAAACATCTCAGGATACAAAAATCAATATGCAAAAATCATAAGCATCCTTATGCACCAGTAATAGACAAGCAGAGAGCCAAATCATGAGTGAACTCCCATTCACAATTGCTACAAAGAGAATAAAATACCTAGGAACACAACTTACAAGAGATGTGAAGGACCTCTTCAAGAAGAACTACAAACCACTGCTCCAGGAAACAAAAGAGGACATAAACAAATGGAAAAATATTCTATTCTCATGGATAGGAAGAATCAATATCATGAAAATGGCCTTATGGCCCAAAGTAATTTAGAGATAGAATCCTATTCCCATCAAGCTACCCTTGACCTTCATTGCAGAATTAGAAAAAAACTACTTTAAATTTTGTATGGAACCAAAAAAGAGCCTGTATAGCTAAGACAATCCTAAGCAAAAAGAACAAAGCTGGAAGCATCACACTACCTGACTTCAAACTAACTACAAGGCTACAGTAACCAAAACAGCATGGTACTGGTACCAAAACAGATATAAAGACCGTTGGAACAGAACAGAGACCTCAGAAATAACACCACACATCTACAGCCAGCTGATCTTCAACAAACCTGGCAAAAACAAGCAATGGAGAAAGGATTCTCTATTTAATAAATGGTGCTGAGAAAACTCACTAGCTGTATGCAGAAGAGAGAAACTGCACCCCTTCCTTACACCTCATACAAAAATTAACTCAAGATGGATTAAAGATTTAAATGTAAAACCCCAAACCATAAAAACCATAGAAGAAAACCTAGGCAATACCATTCAGGACCTAGGCAAGAGCAAAGACTTCAAGACTAAAACACCAAAAGCAATTGCAACAAAAGTCAAAATTGACAAAAGGGATCTAATTAAACTAAAACGCTTCTGCACAGCAAAAGAAACTATCATCAGAGTGAACAGGCAACCTACAGAACGGGAGAAATTTTTGCAATCTATCCATCTGACAAAGGGCTAATATCCAGAACCTACAAAGAACATAAACAAATTTACAAGAAAAATACAAATGTCCCCATCAAAAAGTGGGTGAAGGATATGAACAGACATTTCTCAAAAGAAGACATTTTTGCAGCCAACAAACATATGAAAAAGAGCTTATCTTCACGGGTCATTAGAGAAATACAAATCAAAACCACAATGAGATAACATTTCATGACAGTTACAATAGTGATCATTAAAAAGTCAGGAAACAACAGGTGCTGGAGAGGATGTGGAGAAATAGGAAAGCTTTTACATTGTTGGAGGGAGTGTAAATTAGTTCAACCATTGTGGAAGACAGTGTGGCCATTCCTCAAGGATCTAGAACTAGAAATACCATTTGACCCAGCAATCCCATTACTGGGTATATACCCAAAGGATTATATATTATTCTACTATAAAGACACATGCACACATATGTTTATGGCAGCACTGTTCACAATAGCAAAGACTTCGAACCAACCCAAACGCCCATCAGTGATAGACTGGATAAAGAAAATGTGGCACATGTATACCATGGAATACTATGCAGCCATAAAAAAGGATGAGTTCATGTCCTGTGCAAGGGCATGATCAAGCTAGAAACCATCATTCTCAGCAAACCAACATAGGAAGTGAAAACTAAACACTGCATGTTCTCACTCACAAGTGGGAGTTGAACAATGAGAACACATGGACACAGGGAGGGGAACATCACACACCGGGGCTGTTAGAGGGTCAGGGGTGAGGGGAGGGAGAGTATTAGGACAAATAGCTAATGCATGTGGAGCTTAAAACCTAGATGACAGGTTGATAGGTGCAGCAAACCACCATGGCAAATGTATACCTATGTAACTAACCTGCATGTTCTGCACATGTATCCCAGAACTTAAAGAAAAATTTTTAAAAACAGAGAGAGAGTTTTAATTCATAATGCCTACAGTGTTTCACCAGATTAGCTCTACCCAATCAAAAAACATAGATCAGTGGTTTTCATCTTCCAACCACATAATTCACTACTCCTGCATGGGCAAAAACGAGGGGTGGAGCAAGATGTCAGAGGTGTTTTGCTAATGTCTATCTCTCTATAGGGAAATAAGAAGAGTGGAGAAATTTCTTAACAAGCAATTAATTTAACTTCATTAATTTAATGTGATATATAATGTTTTTTCTAAAAGTTAGTTGCCAACAATGAGTATGCTAGTGGAAAGCTGTATTTATCTACAGTATTTGTACATTGTATGTCAGTTACCATTGGTCTAATCATTGTTGTTTTGAGCATATATTGACCATTAACTAATTTTTGTTATTTTCCTTTTTTTATAGCAAGCTCACTTTTGATGACCAATCATTCATTTTATATGACAGTCCACATCTTTCTACAACAAAACTGAATACCAAATTTTAAAATATCATTAATGAAAATATTTTCATAACTTTGCAAAACAAAAGAAAGAAATGTTGTAATTTATACAAAGATGGTATCTACCTAATTACTCAATACATTCACCTAAAAGGTAAATGTGGCATGGTGCAAATTCTTTTGTATTTTACATCTTTGTACCAGAGTCTTATGCTTGTTCAATTCTCCCAACTATTTTCTCAATTTAAACTAAGACTAAACTCTGCATTAGTTTTTGTGATATCAATTGACCTTTACTCTGTTCCAATGTAAATGTAAACTAGTGCAAAAGGGGCATCCAGATAATCTAGAATGTCTTATATCAATTATTTTATATAATCAAATAGAAAATCTAAACATTATTATTGTACTCATGGATAACCAAAAATAAGTTCTCAAAGATCCAGGGAACCATAGGTGTCAGTTTGAGAAATGCTAGGCACTTCTAGCATTTGTGCTAGAATATTTGGGCAACACACAAATATCTAAAGGTGAACAATTGGATGCCAATGTGTACATTATATAATAAATTTCGAACGGCTCCAAAGAAAACATAAGAATTCATATACTTCCAAGTGCAAACATCTCTGAAATGGAAGTAAAGGGCTTCCTCTTCCCATCTCTCTTAATAATGGTCTATTACAGAATGGTTCAGAGCTGAACTGCATCTTTTTTTCTCTCAACCACCCTATTAAAACAAAACAAAGGCCACCAGAATGGTCCCTTGCCATTCAGCAGTAAATTCTCTGTCTTTTTGTTTAACAAAATTGCTAAACTTTTAAAGGCTAAAACAGTCAATCTCAATATGTGATTTACTAACCAGAAGATATAGACAGAAAAGAGGAAAATATGGTATACAGACTGAAAAGAAGGGCCAAAATGTTGTATAAAAGATAGATGAAAAAACTATAAAATTAAGTCTAAAAGTGACTACTTAACACTTTCTAACTTCCAACTGCTGTATACAATATTTAATCAACATCGATTATCATATTTTATCCAAGATGATAAAATATTTCCAAGTAGATATATAAACTTGTCATCAAGCTATGTTTTAAAAATGTTTGTAGATTAATGTGTTGGAACTTGCAGCCAAATAGCCGTCACAGCTGTTTAAAACTTCGATACATTTTCTCGTGTAAAAAAGATTATAAATCAGGTGTGTACAATGGTAGTATTAGAACTACAGATCAGCTTCATGTGAATAAAATAGGCTTCTGTGGGTTGGCCTATACACCTAACCACCATTTATAATAAGGAGGTAGCAGGGAATAAACGCTGATTATATGAATTCAAATCTTCTCAGCTGAACTGAACTCATTTTTAACACTTTCAAAGTGGTTCCTAGGGACTACAATGAGTTGCCCTGGAATTTAAATTAATGTTGCCATTTGAGAATGAAACTTTCAGAAATAAACCACAAATGACAAAATTAGTGCTCAGTAGAAATAAGCCACTACAAGAGATAGATCCTTGAGTCTATTTAGGAACTTCGAAGTTCAGACAAAATAACCACTGTGCAAAGCCAGAAATATATGTTTGAATACAAAAGAAAGCTCCAGCCTAGGTAACCTGCCTGCAAAAAAGAGAACATGGTAACATGGTGGCCTATGTGAAGTCTAGACAAAAAAAAAAAAAAAAAAAAAAAGGAGTCAAGATCAGGAACCTGGAATTTTGTACAACATTGCCAAGGGCAAAGAAATACTGAGTCTAGAAGGCACAAGTAACTAGTCATTAAGATATCTGACTTCAAGTATTCACTTAGCCAACAAATATATCTGGAGTGTGCACCATATGCCCAATGGTGTTTTTGGCAACAGAGATATTACAATGATTAAAACAGAAAAAAAAATACATTCAAGGCAAGATAAAAAATAGGTGACAAGGCAGGGTCTTGCTATGTTGTCCAGCCTGAATTCAAACTCCTGGGCTCAAGAGAGCCTCCTGCCTCAGGCTGCCTAGTAGCTGGGACTACAGGTGCACACCACTGCACCTGGTTTGTTTCTTATTTTTGCATCAGGTATCCACATCGCTTCTCTTAACATGAGCAAAGTTTTATTTAAAGTCACTTTTGAAACTACAAGACCCTGGCTCTAAAAAATAAAAATAAAAAAAGTAAAGAGAAGAGTAATGCTAAGAGGTGGAATCACAGAAAACATTCCTGAGGTGGAATCATGCCTAGTGTATTCGAGAAAAATCAAGGGCACTACTATGCCTGGAATGCAATGAGTACTAGGAAAAGAGAAATTAACTGAGGCTACTTTGTATAGGGCCTTGTAGGCTATTCTAAGGAATCTGGTTTTGACTCTGGGTAAGATAAAAAATTATTAAAGTTTAGAACAGAACATTACTATATATGACTTACATTTTTAAAGCAGTATTTTAGTTACTCTGCCAACATTAAACTGGGGAGAGGTGTGGGTGCAGGTTGTAAGAAAAATCCCAGAGAAAACAGTTAGGGAGCTAGAACAGGCACCAGCATGATAGTAATGGAAATGGGACAAGATGCTATTTTGATGACAC
Organism: Pongo pygmaeus; assembly: GCF_028885625.2. Lineage (NCBI taxonomy): Eukaryota > Metazoa > Chordata > Mammalia > Primates > Hominidae > Pongo > Pongo pygmaeus. The sequence continues at coordinate 164,431,438 of NC_072373.2, forward strand.
AATTGACAGAATTTCAATTGTACCATCAAAGACAAGATCAGAAGTCAAGGATGACTCCAAGATATCTGACACAATCCACTGACAAGGCAGTTGCATTAAACTGAGGTGGGGCTACTTTGAAGGAAGGAGCGCATCTGTGAGACTGCCAGTGTTAAGACTTTCCTGAGGCCAAGCCAAGCAAACGCTTAAGAATCTCTATCTCAATGCTTTTGATTGACTGTAACTGGAAGTGTAAGTTAGTTCAACCATGTGGAAGACAATGTGGTGATTCCTCAAGGATCTAGAACTAGACATACCATTCGACCAAGCAATCCCCTTACTGAGTATATACCCAAAGGACTATAAATCATTCTACTATAAAGACACATGCTTTTGGTGTTTTAGACATGAAGTCCTTGCCCATGCCTATGTCCTGAATGGCATTGCCTAGGTTTTCTTCTAGGGTTTTTATGGTTTTAGGTCTAACATTTAAGTCTTTAATCCATCTTGAATTGATTTTTGTATAAGGTGTAAGGAAGGGATCCAGTTTCAGCTTTCTACATATGGCTAGCCAGTTTTCCCAGCACCATTTATTAAATAGGGAATCCTTTCCCCATTTATTGTTTTTCTCAGGTTTGTCAAAGATCAGATAGTTGTAGATATGTGGCATTATTTCTGACGGCTCTGTTCTGTTCCATTGATCTATATCTCTGTTTTGGTACCAGTACCATGCTGTTTTGGTTACTGTAGCCTTGTAGTATAGTTTGAAGTCAGGTAGCGTGATGCCTCCAGCTTTGTTCTTTTGGCTTAGGATTGACTTGGCGATGCGGGCTCTTTTTTGGTTCCATATGAACTTTAAAGTAGTTTTTTCCAATTCTGTGAAGAAAGTCATTGGTAACTTGATGGGGATGGCATTGAATCTGTAAATTACCTTGGGAAGGATGGCCATTTTCATGATATTGATTCTTCCTACCCATGAGCATGGAATGTTCTTCCATTTGTTTGTATCCTCTTTTATTTCCTTGAGCAGTGGTTTGTAGTTCTCCTTGAAGAGGTCCTTCACATCCCTTGTAAGTTGGATTCCTAGGTATTTTATTCTCTTTGAAGCAATTGTGAATGGGAGTTCACTCATGATTTGGCTCTCTGTTTGTCTGTTATTGATGTATAAGAATGCTTGTGATTTTTGTACATTGATTTTGTATCCTGAGACTTTGCTGAAGTTGCTTATCAGCTTAAGGAGATTTTGGGCTGAGACAATGGGGTTTTCTAGATATACTATCATGTCATCTGCAAACAGGGACAATTTGACTTCCTCTTTTCCTAATTGAATACCCTTGATTTCCTTTTCTTGCCTAATTGCCCTGGCCAGAACTTCCAACACTATGTTGAATAGAAATGGTGAGAGAGGGCATCCCTGTCTTGTGCCAGTTTTCAAAGGGAATGCTTCCAGTTTTTGCCCATTCAGTATGATATTGGCTGTGGGTTTGTCATAAATAGCTCTTATTATTTTGAGATACGACCCATCAATGCCTAATTTATTGAGCGTTTTTAGCATGAAGGGTTGTTGAATTTTGTCAAAGGCCTTTTCTGCATCTATTGAGATAATCATGTGGTTTTTGACTTTGGTTCTGTTTATATGCTGGATTACATTTATTGATTTGCGTATATTGAACCAGCCTTGCATCCCAGGGATGAAGCCCACTTGATCATGGTGGATAAGCAATGGCAACAAAAGCCAAAATTGACAAATGGGATCTAATTAAACTAAAGAGCTTCTGCACAGCAAACGAAACTACCATCAGAGTGAACAGGCAACCTACAAAATGGGAGAAAATTTTCGCAACCTACTCATCTGACAAAGGGCTAATATCCAGAATCTACAATGAACTCCAACAAATTTACAAGAAAAAAACAAACAACCCCATCAAAAAGTGGGTGAAGGATATCAACAGACACTTCTCAAAAGAAGACATTTATGCAGCCAAAAAACACATGAAAAAATGCTCACCATCACTGGCCATCAGAGAAATGCAAATCAAACCCACAATGAGATACCATCTCACACCAGTTAGAATGGCAATCATTAAAAAGTCAGGAAACAACAGGTGCTGGAGAGGATGTGGAGAAATAGGAACACTTTTACACTGTTGGTGGGACTGTAAACTAGTTCAACCCTTGTGGAAGTCAGTGTGGCGATTCCTCAGGGATCTAGAACTAGAAATTCCATTTGACCCAGCCATCGCATTACTGGGTATATACCCAAAGGACTATAAATCATGCGCTATAAAGACACACGCACACGTATGTTTATTGCGGCATTATTCACAATAGCAAAGACTTGGAACCAACCCAAATGTCCAACAATGATAGACTGGATTAAGAAAATGTGGCACGTATACACCATGGAATACTATGCAGCCATAAAAAATGATGAGTTCACGTCCTTTGTAGGGACATGGATGAAATTGGAAATCATCATTCTCAGTAAACTATCGCAAGAACAAAAAACCAAACACCACGTATTCTCACTCATAGGTGGGAATTGAACAATGAGAACACATGGACACAGGAAGGGGAACATCACACTTCGGGGACTGTTGTGGGGTGGGGGGAGGGGGGAGGGATAGCATTGGGAGATATACCTAATGCTAGATGACGAGTTGGTGGGTGCAGCGCACCAGCATGGCACATGTATACATATGTAACTTACCTGCACGTTGCGCACATGTACCATAGAGCCTAAAGTATAATAATAATAATAATAATAATAACAATAATAATAAAAAGAAAAAAAAGACACATGCACATGTATGTTTATTGCAGCACTATTTACAATAACAAAGACTTGCAACCAACCCAAATGCCCACCAGTGACAGATTGGATAAAGAAAATGTGGCACATATACACCATGGAATACTATGCAGTCATACAATGAATGAGTTCATGTCCTTTGAAGGGAAATGGATGAAGCTGGAGGCCATCATTCTCACAAACTAACACAAGAACAGAAAACCAAACACTGCATATTCTCACTCATAAGTGGGAACTGAACAATGAGAACACATGGACACAGGGAGGGGAACATGACACACCAGGGCCTGTCGTGGGAGTGGGGCAAGAGAGGGAGAGCATTAGGACAAAAACCTATATGATGGGTTGATGGGTGCAGCAAACCACCATGGCACATGTATACTCATGTAACAAACCTGCACATTCTGCACATGTATCCCAGAACTGAAAGTAAAATAATAAAAAAAAAATCTCCATCTCCTTGCACATTGATTGCATGTTCACCAGTAAATCTTTCAATTATTAATGTCATTCATCAAGTGGTATTAGGGAGATAGTGCCTAAAACAATAGCTAGGTATATTTTGGTCATAAAAAGCTTTATCTTCAATCAAAAATTAATAAATTGGGAGACTTCTGCATCTAGTTATGAAACAATGAGCCCACATGTAGTCTCCCACTGTAAACAAAAAGAAAACTTGGAAAAGATACAAAAAAAAACACTTTCAGACCTAGAAAAAGAGATGATACAGGACTGCAATCACTATGACTGCAGGCAAATGAGGTTAGCCTTATGCTTGCCCTGGCTTTCTGCCTAGAGCCACGTTCTGTACATCAGAGAGGGAAAATAGATCCCAAGCAGAACACAGTAGTCCTCACCAAATCAAGGACACAAAGACCAGATTTCAAGCAGGCTCCAGAGGCTGGAACATATGCAGTAGAGTTATAGAGAAGAGGTAGTTATAGGAAAAAGCGGGCGCTCCAGAAATATTTACAGGAATCTTCTTGAATCCACTGAATATTAAGACATACCTATGTGGGGTGAAACGACACAAAATTGAACACCGAATAATCAGGTGGCTGTCAGCTCAACTATTCCTAGATCCCACACAGAAATGGGAAACATTTGAGTTCTGATGGAGTAGAGATTCCTCATTGACCACTTGGAGTAATCAGTAAAGATCTAGAAGTTCTGTGCAAGTAGTAGGACTAATCTACCTCTAGAAAAAGGGCTACTCGAGACTCATTCTATTAAAACTTTTAAAAGCTTCAAAAGGATCAAACTAAGCTGCAGTTAACCAACCAACAGCTGGGGAAAAATAATCAATACAATTTAAAAGAACAAAACAAAATCAAGACATTCAACAATGTAACATTCACAATTTCCTATATCTAATAAAATATCATTACAAATGAAAAAGAAACTGGAAAATATGTTACCCAGGGAAAATATCAGTCAATAAAAACCAACCCTGAAATGGCAGAAATGATAGAATAATATAATATAATATAATATAATATAATACAATACAATACAATACAATACAATATAATATAATATAATATAATATAATATAATATAATATCTGCTTAAATAAGAATGTAAAAGCAGATATTATAACTATTTCTTAATATTAAGGAAAATTTACACATGAGAGAGAAATTAAATGTAGAAAATAATCAAATCAAATATCTAAAAATAAAAAACAATATTTGAATAACAATTTCTTTGGATGATATTAAGAGCAGATTAGATACCGTGAAATGAAAATTTAAAAATAGTAAATTTGAAAACATATCCAAAAAAGAAATATCCAAATGGAGTTCAGAGGAAGAAAAAATAGGAAAACAATAAACAAAAACTCAATGACCTGAAGCATAATACTAAGAGGTTTAACTAAGAGGTATGGAGTTCCAGAGGAGAGGAAAGATAGGGAAAATGGAAAAATACTTTTACAAAAGCTAAAATTTTAATAAATTTCATGAAAAGTATAAACCTACTTGCAAGAATTTCAGCAAACTCAAGTGGAATAAATACAAGAAAAGTATATCACACACTTCATATTTAAATTGTCAAAGGGTAATGATAAATATAAATACTTAAAAGCATCCAGAGAAAAATAAGATACATTACTTACAGAGACACCAATATGTGTGCAGCAGTCAATGGAGCCATGACTTTAAAATGATGAAGAAAAAACTGACAATCTAGAATTTTATACCTAGAGAATATATTTTTTAAATGAGAGCAAAATAAACACATTCAGAAAAAAAAAACCTGGGAGAATTTAATGCCAGTGGGTATACACTATAGGATACATTACAGAAAGTTCTTCAAACAGAAAGAAAAGAATCAATGAAAATGAGTCCACAAAAAAAGAATGAAGAGCTTGAAAATTTGTAAACATATGAGGAAATATAAAATAAATTGTTTCTCATTTTTAATTTCTTTAAAACAAAATTTACTCTTTAAAGCAAAAAAATAACATGCATTTATTATGTATATAATAAATGTATATATATATTTGCATATATATATATATAAGCAAAACATACAGTCTTTTAAAAGGAGAGGAGAGGACAGGTAGAAGTATAGGTGGGTTGGGGTTCTTATGTGTGAAGAGGTATAATGTTATCTGAAGGTAAACATGATAAGCATACTGTCAACTTTCTTTGATCATCTATAATCACCCTAGGCTCTCATGTGGACCACCGGACACAGAAAACTATGTGAGTGACTGTTTTATTTATTTTCCAAAGTATAGTCAATAAATAACTCCATATTGGGCACATAAGAAAGAAAATAGTTCATTTTATACAATAGATGCCTTAGGGTATCAGTTTAATTCTGCCTTTAAACTCAGATTGAGCAAAGCTGCCCTAGAACAGCTTCTTAAAAGTAAATCGGCCGGGCTCGGTGGCTCATGCCTGTAATCCTAGCACTTTGGGAGGCCAAGGTGGGCGGATCGTGAGCTCAAGAGATTGAGACCATTCTGGCCAACATGGTGGAACCCCGTCTCTACTAAAAATACAAAAATTAGCTGTGCGTGGTGATGCGTGCCTGTAGTCCCAGCTACTCAGGAGGCTGAGGCAGGAGAATCACTTGAACCTGAGAGGTGGAGGTTGCAGTGAGTCGAGATTGTGCCACTGGACTCCAGCCTGGCGACAGAGTGAGACTCTGTCTCAAAAAGAAAAAAAAAAAATCAAAGGGTTATAATACATAAGCTAATAATGAAGAATAACATAAAATATTTTTAAATTTACTACTAAAAGAAGTCACAAAAAAATAAAAGAGGAAAGACAAATAGAAAATTAATAGAAATATGGTAGATTTAAACTGAAATATATCTATAATAACATTAAATAAAAGTTTAAATGCTCCAATTAAAATGCAGAGATTGGCAAACTTCTTTAAATAAAGAGCAGGATCCAACTTTATGCTGTCTACAAGAAATCCACTTAAAATGTAAAGTTATAGATACATTATAAGGAAATGACAAAAAAGATATACCACAAAAATTGTAATCATAAGAATACTGTTTTTAACATTAGACAAGGTAGACTTCGAAACAAGGAATGTGATCAGGACAAAAAGAAGCATGTCACAATGATAATGGAGTCAACTGATCAAGAAGGCATAGAAATTATAAATTTGTATGCACCTAATAACAGAACTTCAAAAAACAAGAGGCAAAAACTGGGAGAACTGAAAAGGAAAATAGCTAAATGTACAGTTATAATTGGATAATTCAACACTCTTCTCTCAGTGATTGAAAAAACAAGCAGACAGACAATCTATAAGTATAAATAATTCTTAAACAACATTATCAATAAATTTACCCAATTGACATTTATAAAATGTACACTCAATGACAGTAGAATCCAAATTGTCTTCAAGTATATGAAAAGTGTACCAAGAGATATAATAGCATGGGCCATAAACAAGTCTTGATTAATTTAAAAGAACTGTAATCATTCAAAAGATGTATCTGACCACAACAGAGTTATACTAGAAATCAATAGAAAAAAAAATCACATGGAAATCCCCAAGTAAATGTAGATTAGAAAACATATTAAACTGAATAAAAATGAAAGTAAAACATAAAATTCTGTGATAAACAGCTAAAGCAGTGTTTACAGTGACAGACACGGATTTAAATTAGAAAACAAGACAGAAAAGAGGAAAGATCCAAAATCAATAATGTAAGCTTTCATATTAATGTTGTAGAATAAGAAGAGCAAAGTAAGCTCAAAATAGATAGAAGGAAAAAAGATAAAAACAGAAGTTAATAAAATAGAAAAATAAATGGAAATAAAGTAGGTTTATTTAAAACATTACGAATACTCCTATGTCAATTAAATATTGAATTCTTTATTCAAATCTGAACAAGAACTACAAAAGTTTCTGAACTCGGATTGCTTTATTGAAGAATTCTATCTAATATTTAAGTAAAAAATAATGCCAATCCTATATAAAATCTTTTAGAAACCTGGAGATGAGAGAAAAAAATCTCATTTCATTTTACAAGGTTAGCATAACCCTGATAGTCCAACCAGACAAATTAAACCAATAAAACTACAAATCCATGTCTTTCATGAAAATAGATATAAAATCTTCAAAAGTTCTTGGAAATAGAATCCAGCACTAAACAACAAAGGGATAATATACCATAATCAAGAATAATTTATCCTAGAGATGTAAGGCTGATTTCATATTCAAAAATCAATCAGTGTAATTCACTGCATTAACATATTAAAACACATTCATCTCAGTAGATGCAGAAAAAGAGTTCCTGATTAAAACATATTTCAAAACTCTCAGAAAGCTATCAATAGAAGAAGCATCTATCAAAAACTCTTCTAACATCCTACTTAATGATGAAAGAATGCTTTCCCCCAATATTGGATAACAAAGATAAGAACTCCAATCTCACTACTTCTATTCAACACTAGAGCAGCAAGGTGAAAAAAGAGATAAAAACCATACAGACAAGAAAGACAGACTTCCTTTAAAAAAAATAGAAGAAACCTTTTAGAATCAATAAGTATATTTAACAAGGACTCAAGATTTAATCCCAATATTTTAAAAATTAAGCTTATTTCTATATACCAGCAACAAATAGTTAGAAAATAAATGTTTAAATACCATTTAAAATAGCATCATAAACCACGAATGATTTACAAATAAATTTAACAATTTATATGTGCACTTGTACAATGAAAGCTACAAAACACTATGGAAAGACCTAAATAAATAGAGAAACATACAATGTTCATTAATCATAAGACTAAGATTGTTCACGTTAGTTCTCTTTAAACTTATCTATAGAGTCAATCCAAATCAAAATCTCAGCAAATGCTTTTGTAAATATTAATAACATGATTCTAACATGTATATAGAAAAAATGTGTATATAAATGCAAAAAAAGAAAAAAATGCTAAAATAGCAAAAACTGTTTTGAAAAAGTACATATTTGGAGGACTTAAACTGTTGGATGGCAAATTTTACCATAAAGCTGCTGTAATCAAGACAGTATGGTATTGGCATAAGGATAAAACACAGGTTCATGAAACAAATTAGAGAATTCAGAAACATATCTAGCATATTCGGCCTATTGATTTTTGACACCATCTAAACTAATTCAATGGGAAATAGAAAGACTTTTTAGCTAATTGTTGCTAGAACAATTGAATATCCCTTGGGGTAACGTGAGGACTCATATTCACATACATGTGAACTTCAAGTATTATCTCACTCCATACAAAAAATTAATCTGAAATGGATCACAGACCTAAATGTGAAAGCTAATACACTAAAACTTACAGAATGAAACATGAAAGAAAATATTTGTTACCTAGGTAAAGATTTCTCAGGAAAGAAAAGCACAAACTGTTAATAATATGTTAGACTTTATCAAGTTTTAAAATTCTGCTCTTTGAAACTCATCGTGAACAAAATGCAAAGGCAAGGTACAGACTGAGGGAAAACATTTGTAACATATATTTGGGGGTACACCCACATCTAGAATATATATATATACACACACGCAAACACACATATACACAAAACTACACACAAACACACTCTTACTCAGCTATAAGAACACAAACCAATAATTCACTTTTGTAATGGACAAAAGATTTGAACAGAAACTTCTCATAAAAAGATATACAAATGGCCAATTAAAATAACTATCCACATCCTTCACCATCAGAGGACTGTGAATTAAAACCAAAAAGTGATACAGCATCAAACTCACTACAATAACTACACTGTTCACTACACTATTCTACACTATGCACTACCAATTCACTACAAAAAGTACAGAGCAGGCCGGGCACAGTGCTCACCCCTGTAATCCCAGCACTTTGGGAGGCTGAGGTGGGTGGATCACCTGAGGTCAGGAGTTCGAGACCAGCTTGGTCAACATGGTGAAACCTCATCTCTACTAAAAATACAAAAATTAGCTGGGCATGGTGGCAGGCGCCTGTAATCCTAGCTACTTGGGAGGCTGAGGCAGGAAAATCACTTGAACCTGAGAGGCAGAGGTTGCAGTTGCACTCCAGCCCGGGCAACAGAGAGAGACACTGTCTCAAAAAAAAAAAAAAAAAGTACAGGGCGATACTACTAAGCATTGGTAATGATACAGAGTAACTGAAACGCTCATGTACTGTTGGTGGGAATCCGAATGGTGCAACCGCTTTGGAAAGCAGTTTGCCAATTGCTTATAGAAACATACAATCATAACATATGACTCAGTGACTGTGCTCCTATGCATTTACCAAGTGTGTCAGTTACCAATTTATTGACTCTCAGTTCCATATCCAATTTGCAATAACTGGCTGTAATAATCAAACTGAATCCTATAAATATTTATTCTTTGCCAGGTGTCACAAACCTTTGTAACAGAGGGTTCCAAAAAGACAATAGAGAAAACGGGCATTCTTGTTCTGGTTCTGGTATATTTCTTGCATCAGGCTCTCAAAATGCACATTTTGTTTTTTGTTTTTTGTTTTTGTTTTTGTTTTTCCTGCAGTGCCCAGTATCTAAGAGTATATGACATGTTCTCATGGCCAGCTTCCCTTGGCATTCCCTCAGGTAGTTTTGTAGTGGAGTGCCACTGGCAGGGAAGCTTCCTCCAGGGCCCATAGAGTGGGATCCCCACCAGTGCCACCTGTTAAACATATTCCCTTGAATGGCATACACTGGCACCAAGAGAGAAAAGTCACTGGCCGGACAACTCTACTTAACCAGTTTCTTTCAACACCTCCTCAGGATGCTTCCCAATGGAGTACTGCTAGCCTGGCACCTCCCTGTTCTCAGCTTCCCCTGAAACCCCTTTAGGATGCTTCCTTGTGGAGTGCCACTGTGAACCTGCTCTAGGTATAAAGCTTTCCTTGATAACCCAGACAATCATCTCCCAGTGAGTGTGACGAGTAAGGCACCTCCACTTTAACAGCTTCCCAACCCTCCCTTGGGTATCTCTCCAGTGAGTTCTGAAGTACAGTTCCTTTCCATCAACACTTACCCCTTGCACTTCTGAAGGCAGATAGCCAGTGGAGTTCGGTTAGTGAGACATTTTACAGAAATACCCCACTATCTATTGAGCCATGAGCATGCCCTCTCAAATAGAGTGGTTTCTTCTTCCTATTCTGCTAATCCATGTTCTCTAGAATTCTCTTTACCTCTTATTATCCAATTTTCCATTACTCCAATGGTCTAATAATAGTATTCTATTAATAATTATTATCTATTAAGTGATTTTAATAATATTTTTTAATTAAATATTCCCTAAACGGTGTGGTTTCTGTCTCTTGATTGGACCCTGACTGATTTACCAAGAGAAATAGAAACTTCCTTCCATCCACAATAAGACTTTTACACAAATATTGAGAGTAGCTTCATTCATAATAGCTGGCAACTGGAAAGAATTCAAATGTTCATCAAAGGTAAATGGATGAATGATTTGTCATATATCAACACAAAAACATACTATCAGCAACATAAATGAATGAACTATTAGTACATGAAACAACATGAACGAATCTCAGAAACATTTTGTTGAATAAGAAAGTCCAGCCACAAAAGAGTATATATTATATTATTCCATTTATATGAAACTTCAGAAAGAAAAATTAATCTATGGTGATAGCATATCAGTGTTTGCTTGGGCTGAGAGGAGGGCATAAGAAGTGACTAGAAGTTGGCACAAGGGACTCTTAAGATAACAGAAAGGCCTACATGTTGATTGTGGTTGACATTTCACAGACACATATATATGTCAAAATTTATCAAGCTGGGCCAGGCACGGTGGCTTACGCCTGTAATCCCAACACTTTAGGAGGCTGAGGCAGGCAGATCATGAGGTCGAGATCGAGACCATCCTGGCCAACATGGTGAAATCCCGTCTCTACTAAAATACAAAAAAAAAAAAATTAGCCAGGCGTGGTGGCACGTGCCTGTAGTCTCAGCTACTCGGGAGGCTGATGCAGGGGAATTGCTTGAACCCAGAAGGTGGAGGTTGCAGTGAGCCAAGATCATGCCACTGCACTTCAGCCTGGTGACAGAGCATGACTCCGTCTCAAAAAAAAAAATTATCAAGCTGTACACTTAAAATGGGTCCACCTTATTGTTTAAAAATTATACCTCATAGTTCATTAAAAAATTAATGAATTTCACAAAATTAATCAATACATTAACTCCCCCCATTCATTTAATTTGGATGAAGTAATCTTGCTGAGCTTACTCAACTCTTATTGTACTGATAAAGCTGAGTTTCCAAATGTTCCAAAAACAATTGGCCCAGTCATCTGCTTACGATTTATGAATTCACAAAATTAATCAATACATTAACTCCCTCATTCATTTAATTTGGATGAAGTAATCTTCCTGAACTTGCTGAGCTCTTATTGTACTGATAAAGCTGAGTTTCCAAATGTTCCAAGCTCAGGGTTTGATGTCAAATGATGATATTATACTAAAGAACTGCCACCTTTCTGGACTTTCCCTTGATACCATCTGCTTCCTAGTTCTCTATGTGCTCAACACTTACATGAAGGTAGGAGTGACAATGAAGAAAGGACAATGATTGCAGTTGTGCCACTCACAGGCTGCTGAGAACTGCAGAAAATCATGACAACTCACCAGGTCACCACGCTTTAGAGATATCCATTCTGCTATAATCACAAAGTGATTCAGGGACTTTCAGCAAGGAAAGAGGCTAAGAGAAAAAGGTAGCTCCATCAACTTGTATTAAATAAAGATCTGAAGGTCACAGCCATCCAATCTGCTCACAGTAAGCCCACCACCACATTCCTCATATGTTTGAATATAACACAATGTCAATCCTGACTTCCGTACAGCCCCAGCCATAGCTGTGATGTTGAAGAGCCCAGCAATTGAATTCAGACTGCCTGAACAATATCCTGGCTCCAACTTTACATGTGATGTGATCACAGTCAAAAAGCTTAACCTCCCTATGCCACAGTTCCCTCAGTACCTTCCTCATGAAGTTGTTGTGGGGCTCAAATGAGACCATGGAAAATGTTTTACAAAATGGAAGACATATAGTAAGAGCTCAATATATATTTTATATTGTTGTTATTATTAGTGTTATTTTGTTGTCATGACAACTACAGTATTTAGAACAGTGATCATAACAAAAGCAAACAATGCTATTGCCCAACAATATTAGAAAATGTTATGACTGTTAGCAGAAAACAGGTTTTTTTAAATCTACAACAGTTAATGTGGTCAACAAGAACTTAATGTCATATTGCTGCTTTGTTGTTACAGTTCTTCCCACACTGAACCAATACCAGGGAAGAGTTGTTTACCATACACAAAGAATGTACTGTTTTCCCTGTAACTCTAAGTAAAGGTTATCATGGATTGGTATCTCTTATTAAGTTTATCTGCCAAAAGCTGAGAAATTGCTAGTAATACAAATTTATGATAAAAACACTCCATTTGTGCCAGATAACTGAAATGAAAACTATTCCTCTCTATAACTATAAATGGAGTAACTCTGACTAACACTACATACACAGCTAGAATTCTAGAGCTTTCAGAATCACTTGCTACTACTCCAGAAAGCTTTGGAAATGCAATGTAGGCAACAATATCCAAACTTGTAAGAATTTGCCCCTCTGTTTCATTCACAGCTACATTCTTAGCATCTTAGCTTCTTAACCCTTCATAAATTAAATTAACTCAAAGTTCATCAACCTGGCATTCAAGGCCATTAAAAATATGTCAGAAATTGTTCTTTCTGAAACTTGATTTTTATTACCTCCTATGCCACAACCAAACTGACCTATTTCTTTGTCTCCAAACATGTTCTACGATTTCTCAACTGTGTTCATTTTTGCCTCTATGAATTCCACAACCTTGCCCTATGTTTATCTATTAAAATATACTTTATTCTATACTTAACCCAGTCTACTGAAGTTTGTTGTCAGCCCCTAAAGGGGTTGGGAAATGCAGAGCTCATGGACAGAAACCACACCCTCCTCTCTCTGTGCTTTCTCCTCACTGGAATTAAGGGAGAGTGGCTCCTAGAGACTTATTGATAGAGACTGGAAGGTCCTGACATCCACCCTGATTGGATGCTTCCTGGGTAGAAACAATCTGTAGGCCTACCTAGTGCTGTCATGGAGTCGAATAAGATTAGTAAGAATTTAGAACATAACACCTGAAGTTTGAGAGATATGTGAACACAGGGATTGGGACCCTCTTCTGAAAAATTGATTTCTGAAGAGGAAAAGCCCACAGAGGAGGTGGCCAGCCAGGCACAGCTTAAAGATACTAAGATACAGTGTGGCTTTGAAGAACAAGATGGTAATTTACTTCCCTATTCTCTAAGCCCCTGGATAGGGACTGGAGAAAAACTTAGAGGAGTTCTCATGGTTTCCTGTAATGAGACACCCATCCAGAGAAAGGAGATGCAGAACTTAAGAAAAATCTGACTTCCTCAATCTGAAAGAGTCATTAAAGATAAAGGGTGCAGGGGTAAAGCTGACAGTTACCAAGGACCATGCACAGCACTTAGGTGGATAGGTGGATATGGCTCTACATGGACAGAGACCAGAACTGGATGGAATACAGTGACAGCAGGAGCACTGTTCAGCATCATCAATATGAGACCAGCTATACCAAGAGCTCTGCTTCCCTATTCCTTCATTCTGCCCACATTTCCTTAAACCAGAAGAGCTTATTCACCTCAAAGAGTAAAACATTGAAGATATCTCAGAGCCAGACCATATCTCACCCCTACAATAAAGTTAGGGTTACAACTCCAGCCCACGCTGTAGAGAGAGGGAGCTTTGACTCACACATGAGACTGAAGTTCTAAACTGGGCTGGACTAAGTCTTAATAACTGAGAAGTGGCTAGGAAGCTATAGAAGCTAGCCAAGATTTTGTTAAAGGATGCTAGAAAATGATCCACAGAGCAGGGCTGAAAATTTAGATTGGAAAAATAAACGCATTTCATGTTTATATTGCAATGAGTGTATATTTCTCAACAAATTATTTACAATTATTTATAACTGTGGAGAGAAGTACTGCATGTTGTTTAAGCTCACTTCTGAACTGCCAAAGTTATGTTGGATGTTATGTTGTACGCTGGGACATTATCCAGAGAATGAAAAATTGTCTGCAATTCTAATTAGAAGCAATTTATCATGTCATAGAGGCCAGAGTACAGAAATGACAGGTGGAGATGCCCCTTAGACAGATGGGGGTGGGCAGAACTCTTCACTGTAGTTGCAAATTCAGAAACTGGGACTGTCTAGGCATACAGTTATCACTTCATATGTCAAACTACAACCCACTGAATTGATCCAAACCTCCGCAAAACTACTCTGCTTTACAAATCATTTACACCTCAGAATTCCTCTATAATTCTGTAATAAAAACAATTGGCCCAGTATCTGCTTATGATTTCTGGAAAGCTGTCCAGCTGGTCACAACCTGTAAGCTTTGAGCCAAGAAGAAGAGAATGCCTAGTATATCCTCCCCAGTTCTTTTTATCTCTTTTTTTAGTTGCTGTTCAAGTAATGTGTTTGTGGGGAGAATAAACTACATATTAAAGACAGCAGCCTTTTTGGTTTTGGTCACTAAACAGTCTTGGAACAAAACTCCCTATAATAAAATAGATTACAAGAAACTCAAATTTGTTTTTATTTTGTTTTGTATACTTTTTGTGAATTTCAAATCCAACACAAAATAAGGCAGTAAGTTATTTTGGCTACCAAGTAAATAATAATGAATTAAAACAGTTTAGCTGGAAAGCTTCCATTTGTCTAAGAGAACACAACGGTCTGTAAGATTCCAGCTCTGAGACGACATTTCTTTGGTAATGTTAGCTCTATCATCAAGGTGATGCCAAACACTTCCACGTACACTACTTTTATTCCTCTTCAAAAATGTATTTGTGTTTGGACGGCCTAGCTAAATTGTAGGATACCTGAAATCATAGAAAATACTTTCTTTCTCAGTTTTGTTATCCAATACAGCACCCAGTACAATCATTAATACCTAATAAATACTTTCATTCTGTTGACTTTTGCCATCTGGCCCACAAGGCCTAAATCCACATTTATGAAGCAATTCAGAAGCGTCAGATGTCAGGCACCTCAGATGTACCAAATATTATGATTATATATTGAAGATATGTGGATAAGAAATGTTTGAGGTAAATACAGTTAGTTTCTCTGAAGGTCAAACAGAAAGTAAAAACCAGGAAAAAAGAAACTGAACTACCTGAAACTTTAAAAACAATCTAATTAAGCCATCCACTCTTATAAGCTTTATATGGTAACTTTGTTATGAAGATGTTCTATAATTGTCTTATTTCCACTTATGTCATACTCTGGAAACAGGCGAGTAATATTCAGTTTTACCAAGCAAACATAATGTAGAGATATGCCATTTTTAGAATAATTATATTTAACCAAAAGAAAATGCTAAGTTATAGCTTCTTTTAAAAGTACATCTTTATCCTTAAAAATTTTGGAAGAATAATATGTCTGGATACAAAATTTCTTATTTGCAAATGTAAGATAAAAGCAGACTTAAGGGAAAAAAAAACAAATTCTGTCTTTCAACACCTACTGACTTAAATCAATTCAATAGACTGATTAAATGCGTATATATATACTTAAAAACTTTTATCCTTATTTTTCAAATAAAGAAACTCAAGTTTATATACACCAATGAACATTCTTCCATGTCCCATAGGTAGGAAATGAAAAGCTGAAAGTCCAAAATGTATTTTACTTTTTAACTGTTAACAAGAGGTGCTTCTCATAACCACCCATGGCATTTGGTAGTGGGAAATTTTCATGCACTCTCTTAACAGCTGTACCTTGGGGAAGGAAAGGGCAAAGTTTGCCATATAGGAATTAGAGTATCCAGGCTCCAAATGATAAAAACAAATGATGAAAGAGAAGCCAGCAAACGAATCTTTGTAATTCTCTTCTTTAGGGGCCTTCCTAGGAAGTGTAAGTATGTCTCTCGTGTGTTGGAAGCTGGGCCTTCTCAGCCTCACTCTCACTGGAAACTTCCTGAGTATACCTCCTATATAACCTCTTTTCTTCATAATTCCTCAGTGTACCTCAGGCCTTCAGAATAACTCCAGCTCCTTAGTATGACAGAAAAGGCCCTTTAAGAAATGGTCCCCAATGGTCTACATCTCCAGTCTCATCTTTCTCCTTTCCTTTACCCATATACATCCTACATATTGGATAGTTATCCTCCAAATCCATAAACTTTCAAATGCCAGTGCCTATGCATATGTAACACCCTCTGTCCAGAACTCCTTCCTCCACTTCCCTATCTTCCTGGCATGAGCTCCTATTCATCCTCCTAGACGCCACCCATTCTCTGAGAATGTCAATGTCTCTTCTGTGAAGATTCAGAAGTACCTCTTGTGCTCTGCATGCAACTCTATTACCATGTAACAGAGTGATTTGAAACTAAATACACACGCATGTATATGATGACTGTGAGCATTTTTAGGGCACAAACTTATTTTTCTCTGCCTCTATGTTTGTGGGTATTTTGCACTATTCTTGGCATGAAGTGGGTCTTCATGATTTATCTGCTCAGCAAATATTTACTGAACATATGCCAAGTGCTAAGCACCATCTTAAGCTTGGAATAACAAGTTGGATGAACATTATAGGACTTAAATCCAGTAACACTCAATAAATATCTGCTGAATTAAATATTCCTTGTTACAGTTGGTGTAAATATACCCAGTTATGAACCTCCATGCATGCTGGTTCTTGGGCCTAAAAAGTCCAAACCTCTCCTCTTCATGTATCCAAATTTAATTTGTCCTTCAACATCCAGGCCGTATTCCAACTTCCCACGTTTTGCATGACTGTTCCCATCCTCACTGACCTCAATAAGAATAAAACTCATTACCATTATTCCTTCCTCAAACAATTCATCCTTCTGACTTTCTAAATTTCTGCCAACAGCAACAGCATCCCGCCAGTGACTCAGGCAAAACAAAACAAAACAAAAAAGCCCTGACTCATCTTTGCCTGTTATCTTCCTCATCCCTCCACCTCATCAACTGTCAAAGCCTGCTGCTCTGCCTCTGCGATGCCACAGAAATCTGTTCCTTCCTTTTTGTTCCCACTTCACTCACTGCTGTCTAGTTTCTCATATTTCTCAATGGCCTATTGCTACAGCAGATCTTCTTTCTTTGGCCCTCTCCTCGTTTCAATCCATCCCAGGGTAAGCTTCAGAAAGCACAGTTCTATTCATTTTTCCCTTGTGCATAAGTCCGTAACACTTTCTCCCTATCTAAAAGATGAGGTTTGGACCCCATCCTTGGCCCTGGTCCACCTTTCTAACCTTTGTTGCTATGGCTCCTTTATGCCCTGGGCCCCAGGTAAAGTGGAAGAGGTGCCGTGTCACAGGGATGCCCTTAGCCAATGTCTTTGCTCCTGCTGCTCATCTCTACTATTAATAAATTCCACCACAGTCATGGCTCCACATCTTTCACAAACTTTGTTTTGATCTTTCCCTCAAACTCCCTTCCTCGGAGACGACAGAAAACTCTCCTTCCTCAGAAACAGCATGGCACCTTGTAGCTAATCATGATACAATATATGTTGTCCTATGTTTTAGTTGTTTGCATGTTTTATTATACCACTCAATAAGACTTTGTAGCTAATCATGATACAATATATGTTGTCCTATGTTTTAGTTGTTTGCATGTTTTATTATATCACTCAATAAGACTTCAAACCACTAAGAGCCAGGGATCACCAAAAGGGGTCACCTTAGAGTGCCGTTTCTGTTCTCCCATGCAACTCTTTCATATATGAATTATAATACTGAATAACAACACCATAATTATTTGTTTTTGTATTTCCTGCAAAAAAAAAAAAACCCCAACACTTTCTTAATGTTGAGAGACCATATATACTATTTATTAGTGTTTTTTTGTGTCTGGTAAGTCAATACTCAATAAATATGCCTGGCATGACTGGATTAGCACAACATCTTGAAAATAGTATCTCCCTAATAAATACCCTAGAATTGATCTATTTCACTTAAAACCCATATAGTCTTAAATACAGCTTCCTTCTAATTTTCCATGGTGTAAGATTCACCTCCATGACTACATCGAAGGGAAAGACTAAGTTGATTTAATATTTCTAATTAGATAATGGATTATTTGAAGAAAGTTATTGGTATATCTGTCACTATTTCCTTTTGTTATTGCCACTCAGAATAGATAATAATTATCAATAAATGTTCATTACCTGCTTGATGGTTTAATTATTCAATCAGGGTAGAAAACAGATAACAATCCAAAATGGAATTTCTCTTATATAATAACATGTTGATGGTTTGTTGCCTACTTTTAATCTATTGATTAAAATTTTTGTATGTTACACTAAAAACTATTTTTTGAAGTAAAATAAACTCTAGAGATAATTTAGACCAGAGAGATGGCAATATAGGCTTCTTTAGAATCTATTGAAGTTTGAATCCTCTCCAAGTAAAAAAACATATTTTCAAACATATTTAAATCATTTTGCATACCATTCTAAGTAATTCAAGGCCTCCCTTGAGGCCTTAGATGACTGCGACTTCTGGTTCATAACCCGTTTTTGGCCCTCATGTTAAAGATGGAGAAATCCCTAGTTTGAGGACAGTAGGCTGCTTGCCCAAGATCGCACAGGTACCTTATCCCAGACTCCTCTATACTAAGCATTAACATAAATAGAAATGGCAATAATTCCTTCCTTCCTTCCTTTCTTCCTTTCCTTTCCTTTCCCTTTCTCTCTCTTTCGTTCTTCCTTTTCTTTCTTTCTTTCTCTCTCTCTCTTTCTTTCTTTCCTTATTTCAAGGCAGAGTCTCGCTCTATCACCCAGGCTGGAGTGAATGAAGTGGTGACAATCTTGGCTCACTACAACCTCTGCCTCCTAGGTTAAAGCAAGTCTCATGCCTCAGCCTCCAGAGCAGCTGGGATTACAGGCATGTGCCACCACACCCAGCTAAATTTTTGTATTTTCAGTAGAGATGGGATTTCACCATGTTGCCTAGGCTGGTCTAGAACCCCTGAGCTCAGGCAATCCACCTGCCTCAGCCTCCCAAAGTACTGGGATTACTGGTGTAAACAACCGTGCCTGGCCTCTAAGTGCAATGATTTCATTCGAATATTGTTAAATAATTTGCATACTAGCAAGTTCAAAATACCCTACACCTATATTCTGTTTCATTTACAAAATTTCTGAGAGGCCCAAAATGACTCAACATAGTGATTCCGAAATTTCCGTTGTTCAGTCTAACAACAAACATTTGATTCAATGCAACAAGGGGATATTGACTGCCTTTTACGAGTTCAGCTCTATGCCAGGTACCAAAAGTACAGAGGTGAAAAATACGCACATAAGGAGCAAAGATAGCCACTTCATCTGACCTCGGATAGAGGAAGTGTGTCTAATTCATCCAGTGCCCAGCACAGGGTCTCGTAGCTAATGATCTGAGACATTTATTTAACCAAAACAACATAAGAGATGGCTCATGCCCTTAAATAGCTCATATTTTCTGGGAAATTTTTTTACTGTTATTTCTATTTGTCTTGACTGAATCTTCAATCTCTTTTTTGTTTTGTTTAGTATTGTTAATGCTTACAATAATATTAAGAAATGCTAAAGGCAAACAAACTTTTAAAAAGTTATAATAAAATTGTAACTACTCATTAAAAATCAGGATAATTTTTTAGTATCTTAAGAAAATAATTCTTTTTAAATCCAATTTGGTATTATTTTGTATATCAAGCTTAATTAGTATAACTATATGTTTTTCTTTTAAAACTTTTATTATAAATCAGTTATTTTAAAGTGTGCAACATTGAATATGATGTCTTGGTCCAATCTATCTTTCTTTTGAGGAATTTATGTTCATTTGCTTCTATTACAACTTTTTCAAACTTCTCACCATTTTATACATACACACACACGCACAGACACAAACATATACATATAAAACAGAAGTATTTATTAACTGAGTCTTAAGGATATGGTTAGATACAACAGTATAGTTTTCTATGAAATTCAGCCATCTTTTTTATCCTCACGTGGTGCAATTTACACATACTAACTTCACTTGGCTTTTTTTTTATATATATATTCAAAATCAATGCAAATCAAAACCACAATGAGATACCATCTCATGCCAGTTAGAATTGCAATCATTAAAAAGTCAGGAAACAACAGATGCTGGAGAAATAGGAACACTTTTACACTGTTGGAGGGAGTGTAAATTAGTTCAACCATTGTAGAAGACAGTGTGGAGATTCCTCAAGGATCTAGAACCAGAAATACCATTTGATCCAGCAATCCCATTACTGGGTATGTACCCAAAGGATTATAAATCATTCTACTATAAAGACACATGCACACATATATTTATTGTAGCACTGTTCACAATAGCAAAGACTTGGAACCAACTCAAATGCCAATCAATGATAGACTGGATAAAGAAAATGTGGCACATAGACACATCATAGAATACTATGCAGCCATAAAAAAGGAAGAGTTCCTGTCCTTTGCAGGGACATGGATGAAACTGGAAACCATCATTCTCAGCAAACTAACACAAGAACAGAAAACAAAACACCGCATGTTCTCACTCATAAGTGGGAGTTGAACAATGAGAACACATGGACACAGGAAGGGGAACATCACACACAGGGGTCTGCCGGGGTGTGGAGGGCAAGGGAAGGGAAGGCATTAGCAGAAATACCTAATGTAGATGACAGGTTTTTGGGTGCAGCAAACCACCATGGCACATGTATACCTATCTAACAAACCTGCGTGTTCTGCACATGTATCCCAGAACTTAAAGAATAATAATTAAAAAAAAGATAATAGGAGAATACTAAAAAAAAAGTCATTGGTATAGAATGAAAGTATAAAATAATAAAATAAAATCACAGCAAAACATGCATCTAACAAAAGATCTAATATTGGAAAGCTGGAGGTAAATAATATAGAGATTTTTATAACTGTTATTTCATAACTTAAGTTTATAGCTTATAGTCTCAGTATTTCTAAATCCTAAAGTATACAGCAAAAATTCGATATCTTACACACTTACTGCACAAGCCACAAGTTACAACTAATTTTCATCAATAAATTATTTTTCTTAATACAACCTTTTTAAGTTCATCATCCAACACAATGAAATTATACAAAACACTTACTAGCTTCAAGGTATTTTTGGTTCCACAGAAACTTTGCTTGCAATTGTCATTTTTAATCAACAGAAACCTCTTGAGCTTATGAATCAGTAAGAATAATTAACATTAGTGAAGCTTTTCCAAACACCAAGAAAAACAGAATTTATTTTTTCCTGCCTTTCTTATTAAAGGAAAAAGAAAGTAAAGGAACGCTATTAATCTAGTACTATCAAGTCATCTTTCAGGGCTAAATCGATTACTAGCACTATCTGCTCCTACAATAAAGAAATGGGAGAAAACACACACACACACACACACACACACACACACACACATATATATATATATACCCATACATATATAGTGACAATCTAAAGGAAGGAAGAAGAAAAGATTAATTAGATCAAAATGTAGACTGTTCTAAACAAAATTATTTCTAAAGTAGACACCTTATAAAGGCTTGAAAGTGTGTTTCTACTATAGTTTTTATTTCCACATAATCTCTGTCCTCCTCCACAAGCAAGAGTCAATTAAATTTCTTATCAATATTCATTTTTTTGATGATCTAGAACACAAAATAACAAAAGCATTAGTGAAATATTTTACCCATTTTGAAAAATAATGTCAATTCTTACGGACTCTAAATAAAAAGTACATGCGGAGGTTTCACTGGCAAGACATACACTTCTGATGAACAAAAAAGGAAGTCAAGAGGAAAAAACCCAATCCCTTCAAACAACTAAGTGCTACCCAGCTAGCTATGACACTACAATAAAATGCATTTATTTTCACAATGTTTTATATCCAAAGTGGTGGAAAATACTGCAAAAGTACACTACAGGAGTTGTGCTAAAACAAAATCACATGTGTGAACTAAATGATGAGAACACATGGACACATAGAGGGGAACAAGGTAACACACACTGGGCCTTTTCAGAAGGTGGAGGTGGAAAAATAACTAATGGGTACTAGGCTTAAAACCTGGATGATGAAATAATCTGTACAACAGACCTCTCTCTCTCACACACACACAAGTTTACCTATGTTACAAATCTGCATATGTACCCCTGAACTTAAAATAAAAGTTAAAAATATAGGAATTTTAAAGAAAACAAAATCCATGCCAGTAAGGTTGTTTGTCAGCTTTCCCCATATACTCTGGTTCTCAAGTTACTCAAGATGCTAATGAATTGTAGATAGCATTTTTTTTTTTTTTTTTTGAGATGGAGTCTTGCTCTGTCGTCCAGGCTGAAGAGCAGTGGCGTGATCTAGACTCACGGCAACCTCCACCTCCCAGGTTCAAGCAATTCTCCTGCCTCAGCCTCCCAAGTAGCTGAGATCACAGGCATGGGCCATCACAGCCGACTAATTTTTGTATTTTTAGTACAGTATAGATGGAGTTTTGCCCCTGTCTCTTTAGTAGAGGCAGGCTGGTCTTGAACTCCTGACCTCAGGTGATCTTCCTGCCTCTGCCTCCCAAAGTGCTGGGATTACAAGTGTGAGCCACTAGGCCTGGCCTGTAGGTAGTATCTTTATCCCTGTGAACCAGACTTGAGATATACTGTTTCAGAAGCTACCCATTTAAATGTGATAAGCCCTTTGTCCTTTATATATACAATACATGATATATAAATAATCTCTAGTACAGTATATATAGAAAAATGTAAATTGTTGTTTATATACATGTGTCTAGGATATCTATCACCATGGTAGCTTAATGATTAAAAAAAAAAACTGGTGCTGGCTGGTATGTTTAATTTTTAAAAGTATACAGTGACATTTCCAGCGGTTGATCTGTTTATATTATGAGCAAATTATACGCAGGAAGTATGGTGGAAGTAAAAAGGAAGTCTTCTCCCTGAGTTCTGGAATCCTCTTTAAGAATCAGCGTGTTTTACTGCTTAAGCCCCATGAAGACTATAAACAAAGAAAGCAGTGTCTCTCATAGGAAGGAAGAATGGAGAATGGATGGTCAGGCATGCCCTTTTGCCTTCATGAAGATCCAACACGCTTCCTCTCTACCACGGATAAGCTGTAGGCATCCTTCTCTAAAATAGACAGTAAGAGAACAATAATCTTTTATATGATGATAAAGACAGAGATAAAGATGGAGAAAGAGACATACAGCAATACAGATAGAAATGTAAAGGAGTTGAAACAAAAGCTGTCAGAGAATAGTATAAGTGCTTAGCTTAGTATGTGTGAGCATAGAATGCCAGAGCAGTAGGATGCCCCAGTGTTTACCTGGTTCAGCCACTTCACTTACACCTGAGAAAAATGAAAACCAGGAAGGTTAACAGCCTAGCAGAAGAATTACTGGATGCTAAACAACAGACCGTACCCCTCACTAGTCACCCAACCATCACATGTAATCAATACTACATGAGGAAAATGACTCTGAGGCTATATCAGAGGAAGACAAGACCAGATAAATGATCTTACAGGGTAGAGATGACCATGTATAGGACATGGGGACATGGTGAGGATAGCGGTGAGTTGGAGAATGTATGACCCATCTAAAGAGAGTAGAGCTACTAAGTCCGGGTGCAATGGCTTGCGCCTGTAATCCCAGCACTTTGGGAGGCCGAGACGGGTGAATCACCTGAGGTAGGAAGTTCGAGACCAGCCTGACCAACATGGTGAAATCCTGTCTCTACTAAAAATACAAAAATCAGCCAGGTGTGGTGTTGTGTGCCTGTAGTCCCAGCTACTCTGGAGGCTGAGGCAGGAGAATCGCTTGAATCTGAGAGGCGGAGGTTGCAGTAAATTGAGACCATTCCATTGCACTCCAGCCTGGGCGACAAGACCAAGACTCCATCTCAGAAAAAAATAAAAATAAAAATATATAAATAAAAAAGAGAGAGTAGAGCTACTTCACTCAAGTGGATTTTTGCCTTGTGGGAATACAGGTCTGGTGTTACTGGATATACTGAATTTTCAAGACAACTCAGAAATCCAGATTTTTAGTAGAAATCCTCTGATATTTAATTTCTGGAAATTAATTCAATTGTTTGAACTGCCATGCAGACCTAACATGTAGACAGCTTGGAAACTGCCTGTAGTGCTCCAGCTCATGAACCCCAGTCTACAGCTATGCAAATGTCCTCAGAAAACATTTTTTAAATGTGGCCAAATTGGTCAAAAGTTGATGCCTCTAGTGACTTCACTAAGATAATCAATAGATTTCAGTCAAGAGAGCTTTTCAGTGAAACCTACTCAAGATGGTTGGATTTGCCTTTATTTTTCACTTGCTCAGCCTTCTCTGAGGGCCACCTAATTGGTTTTGGCTTCTCCTTTAGGTTTGCTGATATCATATTTTGAGAATTAACACTTTTCTGGGTTAAAATTTTATCTCTGCTTATAAAATCAGTACTCCTGCTTGCAAATACACTTACGATGAACACCACAAGAGAGGAAAAATGTCAAATTTTCTTCAGAAACTTGTGAATGGCTCAGGAATTGCTTTGGGAAGCTATCTTTGGAGAACAGAGAGGGATGATTTCTATACACAAACTGAACAGTGTTAGATGCCATTTCCTATGTACTGCCCTATGAAACAGCCAAAGCAGACATACCAGAAAAAAACAGAAAGCAATTTCAGTTTCATCTAAACCTTCCCATTCATGTTCCCTGGTTTCTCAACTTGCTTCTTTAAAAATTCCTGCTTGTCCTATTATTTGTTGGTTATTAATTTATTCACTAAGTAAATATTTGTTGAGAACCGACAACAAAGAACATAACAAAGTTATGTTCTGTATCTTTATGGAGGTTAAATTCCAGAGGCATTGAGAGGCATAGATGGATAGAGTGGTGTGCTGATAAATATTTAACAAGCAGTTCTCCAGGGATGAGGCTCTGATTTATAGAGTCTGATGATTCCTGTGATGTAATTATTTGCACCATAACTGATTTCAAACTACCAATGTAACACCATGGATGCAAAGTTGGGCTTGGCTTCTCTATTGATTTTGGTGTGATTTAGAACTTACCAGTACAACCCAGGAAGTGGCAAAATGAAATCTGGGTCAAAAATAAGTGGGCTATCATCTGGATTCTGCCTCAATTTAGACATGAAAACGTGGCTATATATAAGCCTCTGTCAGTTCCCATATTTACGAAATGGTATTAGTTATACCAAATTATACTTCTCTCATGGGACTATGAAGGGTTAATTTGACCGTTAGTGTAAATTCTCTAGAACAGTCTGTGGCACATGGTAGAGGCTCAGCAAATGATGACTGGTTTTTCCACCCTTTCTCATTCTTAAAATTCTACACTGCATATAGATGTGAACCTTAAAATCCTTCATATAAGGTATAAAAACTTACCAGTTGACATGCATTTAAGTTTTACTGTGTAAGAGGCCCATACTAAGTGCTTTACACATTCTTTAAGCAAGAAACTCAACATCATATCCCAAATGTTTGCTTAAAAAAACTTGCTTAGGCCAGGCGCCTGTAATCCCAGCACTTTGGGAGACCAAGGCAGGCGGATCACATGAGGTCAGGAGTTTGAGATCAGCCTGGCCAACATGGCAAAACCCATCTCTACTAAAAATATAAAAATTAGCCGGGCGTGGTGGCAGACACCTGTAATCCCAGCTACTCTGGAGGCTGAGGCAGGAGAATCACTTGAACCCAGGAGGCGGAGGTTGCAGTGAGCTGAGATTGCACCACTGCACTTCAGCCTGGGTGACAGAGACCCCATCTCAAAAAAACAAAGAATGAAAGAAAGAAACTTGCTTGAAGAAACTCAGTGTCATAGCACACTATTATATAGCACATCATTATATAATATTTCCACCATACAGACATGATAGATATAAATAAGCTCAAGAGCACAGGTAATAGCAAAATGTAGCCAAGTAATTAGAAAGTGATGCATTTTGAGTGTTATTACCTAGTTTTTGATATAATTTAATTGTAAGTTTAAATAATTTAATTTTTAACAATGTCTGTGCTTAACAACTGACTCAAAAAATTTCTGAAAATTTAGTAATTGGTTCAGTATACTGCTAGCTAGACAAATAGATGAATTTTTATATAATGTAAGCAAGTGATAATGTTAATGAAGAAAAATAAGGCAGAGAAAGAGATAAAGAATAATAGAAGAGGTTATCCATTGGAAGAGGCCTAAGAATCAAAACCTCTGATGCTAGAAGTCAGCCAATGACAGAATACCTTCTATCACTACATCTGCCTAGTATAACCAATTGGTGCTTTAACACTTCCTGTGATAGCAGCTCACTACTTTAGTAGCCAATTCTATCTTTGGACATTTCTGACTGAAAGTACTTCCTCTTATTGAGCTAAAAGTCTATCTTCCTATAGCTGTGGTTTTTCAACTGTGTTTTGCTATGCTTTGGAGGTTCTACAAATTGGGCACAAGGACCTCAGAGGCCTTAAAGTCTGGTGAGGGGAGAAGTGGAAAGGCTGGCTAGAGACCAGTCCAGCTTTTACTTCTAACAAAGCGGTTGCATAATTTATCTCTTTATATACTGGGAATCTCTGTAAGTTTGTATTTGAGAAAACATTTTTATAGTTAAAACTTGGTTGAAATCCACTTCTGTAATCATCTATTATATATTGTCACAAATCTATAAATTTTTACAATGACATACATCTTTGTATCAATGAAGATGGGCTAGATTATGCAATGGTAACAAATCATCCTTAAATTTAAATGGTTTAATACAGCAATCATTTATTTCTCACTCATGCAAATGTGCTCCAAATCCTGATAACATTGTTCACTTTGCTCACTTTCATTCATCATAGAAAGTCACATTAACTTTAAAGAAGAGGCAGAGAAGGGCTATATTCCCTGAGCTCAAGAGTAGAACTCAAAATATTATTGAGCAGCACTAATGACTATTATAATCTTCTAATCATTTGGCTATACTATTTATACCTACCTAATAACTTTAATGAGCAATATACTCAATCAGATCTTTTAAAATTCCACATGAAACTCTGATGCTCACGACCATCACTCTTTATTTCCTATTGAAAACCACTGATTGAACTTGTCAGAAGACATACCTTTCCACCATTTCTCAAGTTGACTTCTATCCTACCAGGACTCAGTGATACATGTAAGACCAATTATACTTTCCCACGTTATAATCTCAATGTACTTTCCATATTTCCTATGATCTTTGAATTGGTATCTGAATTACCACTAGCATTCCTGGGCCTTTTCCTAATTGTTTTCTTAGGAACTGAATCACTGAATGCCACAGTGGTTCACTGGATGCCACAAAAACTCTCAGTCTTGCCTTCCCGCTCTGTGCTCGACACATAGAAATTAGAGTCATATGTTTATCTGGACCAAATCCTCTCTTCATTTCCACATTTAATTTAAATCACTCTTGACCAAGTTACCTAGATGCCAATTAAATACATTTCTTGCAGGCATATCATGTTTTTTTATCTTTAGCCAAAAGTTATTTCAGTCCTTATTCAAGTTTACAGACAGCAGCTGTTCAACTTCCAGATCTTCTGTCTTCTAAAGTTTCATCCTGCAATGGAAACACTGAGTGTGTTCCTATATGCTTCTAAATCCTTAAGTTTTATCTCCTACCTCAGAATCTTCGTAAAAATTTGTCTAGACATTGTGATTATTTCTTTCGATCTTATACCTATCATTAGGAGTCCAAAGATTTCATAAGCAACATCAAATTCACAGCAATATAGTGGAATCTCAAGAAGATGGCATGCATACATCTTGTCATTTTTGTGTCTCCTAAAAGGAATTCACCAATGGTTATGACTGATCTCTTTCTCCGGGGGTCACAACAGAAGTTCTTCTTCCCGTCATTGTCTAAGTGATACCCCCTGAGCCTGATATATGTTCTAACATATAGTAAATACTGAATAAATGTGTGTTTAATTTTAAAATATAGATGAATGAATTAATGAAGCCATTTTTGCTTTCATTTAGCTCTAGATATTCATCAGTGGGGTGAGTCTCACACTTACATATTGCTGAATTTGATTTGCTAATATTTTATTGAGGAATCTTATGTTTATGTTCCTGGGAGATATCCATCTAGAGTTTATTTTTCTTATAGCATCTTTGACTGGCTTCATAAAATGCTGGCTTCATAAAATGAGTTGGAAAGTGTTACCTCCTCTTCTATTTTCTGGAAGAGATTGTGAAGAACTGGGACTATTTTATCCTAAATGTTTCATAGAATTTGCCAGTGAAATAATCTGAGCCTTGAGTTTCCTTTTTTCAGCAGGTTTTAAACTAAAAGTTCAATTTACTTAATAGCCATAGAACTAGTCAAGTTTTCTAATATTCTTTTTGATAGTTTTTATCTTGCAATAAATGGATCCAGTCCCTCAAAGCTGCTGAATTTATGGGCATACAATTGGTTATAAGGTCTCCTTACTATTCTATCAATGTTTGTGAATTCACTAGTCATGTCCCCTCTTTCATTTCTGCTATTAGGAATGTGTGTCAGTTTTTCTTAATCAGCCTTGCAAGAGGTTTACCAATTACACTGATCCTTTGAAAGAGTCAGCTTTTGGTTTTATTAATTTTGTCTATTGAATTTGTGTTTTCAGTTTCATTAACCTCTGCTCTAATCTTTATTATTTATTTCCTTCTGCTTGCTTTGTTTTTAACTTGTTCTTCTTTCTCTAAACTTCTTTCTCTAATTTCTCAGGGTGTAAGCTTGGTTTACTGAATTTGGCTCATTCTTCATTTCAATAGAGGCATTTGGCACTAAAAATGTACCTCAGCATTGCTTTAGTAGCATCCCACAAATTTTGATACATTGCATTTTCCTTTAGTTCAAATTATTTTAAACAATTTTTAGAGTAAATTTAGGCTGACAGAAAAGTTGCAAGGATAATTCAGAGAATTATTGTTTACCCATCACCTAGTTTTCTCTATTGTTAACACCTTCTATAACCATAATATATTTTTCAAAACTAGGAAACTAATATTCATACATTACTATTAACTAATAAGCTCCAGACATAACTCAAATTTCACTAGTATGTCCACTAGTGTCCTTTTCTCTATTCCAGGATCCAGTCTATGATACCACATTGCACTGAAATGTCATGTCTCCTTACCATACTCTCCTGTTGTCTGGGAAAGCTTCTCACTCTTTCTTTGCTTTTGATGACCTCTACAGATTTGGGGAGTAGCTTTCATGTATTTTGTAGAATGTTGCTCAATTTGGTTTTGTCTGGTGGTTTTCTCATTCAAACGTGGCTAGGGGTTTTGGAGAAGAAGTCCACAGAGTTGATTGAGGTGTGCTTCTCATCTCATTTTATCAGAGGTTACTTGCTATCAACATGACTCATCACTGGTGATGTTAACCTTGGTCACCTAGGCAAGTCAGTGTTTACGAGAGTTCTCCACCGTAAAGCAACTTTATTTCCTTTTGCAGATTCAATTACCTGCAAGCAAGACACAAAGTACAGTCCACACTCAAGGCAGAGAGAGTTAAGCTTGACCTCCTAGAGGAGACAATATTTCATAGATTATGTACTATTTGTGTAAGAAAGGTTGGTCTCCTTTAATTTATTTATTTTTCAGTCATTTGTTTATATCAATGTAGATGAACGTATATTTATTTTATACTTGTGTTGTAGCCCAGTGCCACATCATTTATTTTCTTGCTCAAATTGTTCCAATTTTGGCCATGGGAAGCGTTTTCAGCTTGGCTTCTGTAAAATTGTTTCTGAGCACTTGTTTATTTTCTGACACTACCAGATATTTCAAGCACATCTTGTATTTTCCTGTCCAGCCCTAGAACTGGCCATGTCTTAAGAGTCCCTTGTTCCTTTTAGAAGAACTGTGTTTAGAAACCTCTCTGTATGCTCATTGCCACTGATATGTCACTGCCTCTAGTTCTTAACAGAAAGAGCTAATTTACACATTTATCTATAATTATTTTTGTATCTCTCCATTTACATTTATATTAAGCTAAACATGAGATCATATCAGTATCTCTGACTATAACCTAATACAACATGGTTCATTCTAGATTTTCTCCTCCCCTTGGTTATCTGTACCAGATGCTTTTTGTTTTGTTTTGTTTTAAATTATCCTTGAGACTTCTTATGTAAACCCTGGGTTTATTTAGAAGAGTATTTTTTCATTTTCAAATATTCAAGGATTTTCGATAGATCTTTTTGTTATTGATTTCTAGTTTAGTTTTATTCTGATCCAAGAACCAACTTAGTATAACTTCTATTCTGTTAAATTAATTAAAGTTTGTTTTATGGCCCAGAATATAGTCTATCTTTGTGAATGTTCAATGTTCACTGGAGAAAAATAAAAATTATGTTTTTGTTGATTGGAGTGTTCTATAAAGGTCAAATACATAATTTTTATAGCGTGGTTTAGGCCATCTATATCCTTAATGATTTTTGCCTTCTTGTTTTGTCAATTACTAAGAAAGGAGTGTTGAAGTTTGTAATTATAATTGCAAATTTGCTTCTATCTCTTTCAAATCTGGTAGTTTTGCTGCATGTATTTGAGGTCACATCACAAGCTGCATACACATTCAGGATTATATCTTCTTGGATAATTTACTCCATTATTATTAGGCAATGCCCCTGTTTGTCTCTGATAATATTTCTTATTCTGAAGTCTGCCTTGTTTAAAAGTAATACAGTTATCCATAATTCTTTCAGTTAGCATTGTCATGGTATATCTTTCCATATCCTCTTACATTTAACTTACATAATTCTTTATATTTAAAGTGTTTTGTTGTTGTTGTTCGTACACTGCATATAGATGGATCTTGTTATTTTATCCTATCCGAAAATCGCTGACATTTAACTGGCATGCTTAGACCACTCATGTTTAAAGTTATTATTAATCTGGTTGAGTTTATATATTCCATCTTGCTAGCTGTCCTCTATTTGTTTAATTTACTCATTGTCTCTTTTTTCCTCCTTTTCTGCCATCTCTGAGCTGAACTGAATAATTTTATTATTCCATTTTATTTCCTAAATTGACTTAGTAATTATAACTTTTTTAAACTTTTTAAGTGATTTTCCTAAGGGTTATAATTATATATTTAACAAAATAAGTCAACCTTTAAATAATATTACATCACTTCATGTATAGTATAAGGACCTTAAAACAGTAGATTTCTAATTCCTCCCTCCCATCTCTTGTATCATTTTTGTCATAAATTTCACTTGATTATATGTTACAAAAACAATATATATTTTTACAATTTTGCTTTAAACAGTCAGCTATCCTTTAGAGGAATAAAAATAAGGAGACCAGGTGCAGTGGCTCACACCTGTAATCCCAGCACTTTCAGAGGCCAAGGCAGATGGATCATTTGAGTTCAGGAGTTCAAGACCAGCCTGGCCAACATGGTGAAAGCCTGTCTCTACTAAAAATACAAAAATTAGACAGGCATGGTGGGGCACACCTGGAATCCCAGCTACTCGAGAAACTGAGGCAGGAGAATCGCTTGAACCCAGGAGGCAGAGGTTGCAGTGAGCCATGATCACGCCACTGCACTCCAGCCTGGGCAACAGAGTAAGACTCTGTCTCAAAATTATAATAATAATAACAAGGAAAATATTTTATTATACTTTTACTTATTCCATTACTGATGTTCCTCATTTCATTGTGTAGATCCATTTTTTGATCTATATGACATTCCTTCTGACTTGAAGAGATTCCTTTACATTCCTCCTAGATTCGATTTGATAGCCATTAATTCTCTCAGTTTTTATTTTTCTGAGAAGGCATTTAATTTTCTTTCCACTTAGGAAAAATATAGAATTCTGGCTTGATAATTTTTTTCTTTGCACTTTAAATACATCACTTCAATGTCTTCTGGCTTGCATGTTTTCTGATGAGGAGCCTGCTATAATTCTTGTTCTTCTGCAGATAATATGACTTTTTTCCTTTGCCTCCTTTCAATACTTTCCCTTTGTATTTAGTTTTCAACTTTTAAAAATATTATATGTTGAAGTATGAGGTTTTGGCATTTATCTTGCTTGATGTTGTTCCAGCTTTTGGATCTATGATTTGGTGTCGTTTTCCCAAATTTGGGGAAATTCTCAGCCATTATTTCTTCAAATATTTTTTTCTGACTAGTTTTCTCTTTTTTCTCCTCCTAGGATTCCAGTTAGATGTAGAATAGGCTGTTTGATAATGTCTCAGCTCTTGGATGCTCTGCTCTTCTTCAGTTTTTTCAAATCTATTTTCTCTTTGAGTTTTATTTTGGGAAATTTCCATTCACCTACCTCCAAATTCAGTGATTCTTTCCCCAACTATGTAAGCCTACTAGTGAGTCAGTTGAAGGTATTCTTTATTTTTGTTACTGTGGGGTTTTTTTAATAGCATTTTCCTTTGCTTCTTACAGTTTTCATTTCTCAGCTAAAATTATCTATCTGCCATTACATGTTGTCTAACTTTTCCAATAGAGCTTTTAACATGCTAATCAGTTATTTTAAATTTCCTTTGTGATAGTTCCAATATCTATGTCATATCTGAGACGGGCTCTGATTTGTGTCTTTTCAAATGACTTTCTTTTTGTTTTTTGGGTTTTTTTGCATTTTTGTATGCCTTGTAATTTTTTGTTGAAAGCCAGCTTTCAACAAAAAGTTTGACAGTAGATATGGAAGTAAATGTTTTTTAATGCTTGACGATGAGTGAGCCTTTTGTTCTGCTAAACGTTTAGTGTAGGGAAGGGGGTTGTGTTAATCTAATCAGGTGTTGGGCTGTGTTTGATGTTTGCAGTTTCTATGATTACACTCAGTGAATTTCAGAATTCAAATTTCTCTAGTGATACCTTGTGCTTAATGTATGCAGTAATTTTTCAGAAGTCTTCCTTCTTTGCTTTGGGCTATCCCTTTGCACCTCTCTCAAGAGAGAAACTCCTTGTTGGAGCTTTCCCAGTTGTATGTCACTATTATTTTTATTTGATATGCTTGGTGGGGTAGGGCTAAAGAGTGTGGAAAGCATCTAATATTCTGATTCAACTTCATTCTTAATCAGGCATTGTGAACCTAGGTCACAATAGGGGGTGTAATTTTCCTAAGTGTTCCTTCTCCCCCAGAAGTATTGTTGGACAAAACCTACATTCCTGCCCCTTCCCAGAGTAGAATATTTTTATCTTTCCTGTTTTTTTCCCCAAGACGCAGTGGATTTGCACCAGTTCTCTCAGCCTACAGTTTTAGTTACTCTTCCTCCTGCAGATTAAGGCATTTGTCCATGTGAAGATTAGGGAGGTGGGTGTGGGCAATCTCAGAGTGGCTACTATTCCTTCCCCCAGCTAGCACTATAGAGAACAAGGGCAGCTTTCTTAGGATTCATTCTAATCTTCCCTCAAAGTAACTCTGAGTACCTGGTGGGACCTCAGGAGGAAAAAGTCTGTAAAATATATGAAGCCCTCTATTATTAAATATTATGGTCCCAGGGACTTCACTACCATGCTAGGCCACACTCAGCCTCAGCAATTTTTTAAAAAACTCTACCTGAATATTAGCAGCTTATATGCAACTTCTTCCCTAGAATAAAAAGCCCCATATTTATTAAATATCTATGCTTCAAGTCCAGTGATCAGTAACTTAGGAGGCAGGGACAGAAAAATAACAACTTAGTCTACTAATATTATTTTGCAAGAAGTATCAAGAGGATTTATGGATACACCTAGTTCCCATAAGCCAGCTTTTCCAGTAAGTTTCATGAATTCCTATGAAATGTGAACTTTGGAAACGAAAACTATCCTGTAGGTGAAGAGTTTGTTAAAACTCCCTAAAGGGACAAAATTAGCAATTTCTCAGTAAACCAGGCAAGTCTTCCATGTCGATAAGTACAGAATATCTTATGTTAGTCCAGATGCAAAATATGATGAAATTAAAATATGAGTCAGATTGCCATAAAGATGATAAAACCATCACTGTAAAAGTATTCACAGCCAGTACCAGAAGGATGTAGCATATAAGGAAGATGAGTAAGAAGTTGTTTTTAAAGAAAAAAAATCTCAGGAAAGGAAAACTAAAGGAGATTCTTGAAGCTCATTTCAGGACAGATAACAGAAACTCACCAAGAGAATGTTGAGATAGATAGACAGATAGATAGATAGATGATAGATAGATAGATAGATAGATAGATAATTTCATTTTTTAATTTTTTTTAGAGATGGGGTTTGTCCATGTTGCCTAGGCTGGTCTTGAACTTCAGAGCTCAAGCGAACTGCTTGCCTCAGCCTCCCAAAATGCTGGGATTACAGGTATGAGCCACTGCACCTGGCCCCAATAGATGTTTTCAAACAGATTATTGAGATAATTACAGATAGTAGACTCTTTCAACATGTGACTCTATCGATTAGGATGTATCTAGCTTCAAGTAATAGAAAATCCATGAGCAGTAAACAAAAAAAGCATTTATTGTTTACTTATACATATATATGGAGGAAAGTATTTCCAGGGTTCATTCCTTTGCTAAACAGGGTCATCATGAACCAGTCTCTTTCCATCCTTGTGTTCTACCACCTCATTGTTTTAGGTTTTTGCCCTTGTAGTTATAGACTGACCACTACAGTTCCAGGTATAATATCATCATAACAATGTCCACAATTGAAAAAGGGGAGGTGGGGAAGAGCAATGTCAATGACCTCTTTTCATATACCCCTTTCCTTGGGAAGCAAATTATCTTTCTCAGAAACTTAAGTTTCTTTGGCCAGAACAGGGTCACATGTATGTATCTGGCTTTTCAAATTCTAGTGGAAGGGGACAAGGGATAAAAGAGGTAAGGAATAAGAAATGCTTTGGGGTCACCAGTTAATCGTCTCTGCTAATGATCCAAATGGTACTGGGGGATTTCATGAAAGAAAACAGACACATTCTTCTATCATCATTATGAGAGATAGACTGTGTTTAATGGAACTTTGTTATCACCCAAATGAACCATTCTGATGATCTGTAGCATCACTAGAGAGCCTGATTCAACTGGGCTTCAGAAAGCTGGAACTCCTTATTGCCCGCACACCAACTCAGACCTGAGGAGGCAGCAACAAAGTTGTATTCAGCATCAATCACACAAAGAAACTACCAAGAAGGGCTTGCTGTAAATGAAATTGTAAAATGACAGCAATGGTTTTCAAATATGTACATGAGAGAATTTATTGGTTTATGAATTGTGTGTATATATGTATGTATATATTTGTATATATATAAATATATATGTGTATATATACATAGGTGAAATATTCATATATAAATTATTTTAGGGGTAACTTATAAGTCACATAAGAAATTCAGTCTTATTCCTTTATATTTCCACATAATCAATCCTCTAATATTTTTGCATAGAGAGCACTGTCAAATTTTTTATGAAAAGTAGTATTTCCTAGTTCATTTTATTCACCAGATTTAATTCCTAAAATATTTAAACCATTTTCTTTAAGCATACTCACACTAAAGTATTACTGTTTTTCATCACTAAGAATTTTTTTAATGTATCTATGGTCTTAAGGGTACAGTTAGTTGATTGTGCAATATTAAATATGTTTGCTTAAACAACAATGAAGCCAATGGTCTCCTTTTATCTTCACACTAAGTATGTGAAAGATACTCTAGGAAAAAGAACACACAAGCCTGAGAAGCCTCAGTTATTGACCTTGAGGAACTGATTGATTTTACAAAAAATAAAAATAAAAAAAGACAATCCTGAGACTTGGGTTCTATTTCCATTGCATGATTTTATTCATTCACAAAACAATTGCCATCACCTAGTATACAAAATGCTCTGAGATGGGGGGTGAGAGTGAAGCATTATAACTTCCTGGATTTGCTACCTGGCAAAGACAACTATAACACCAGGTAGAAAGTGGTCAAGAGAACAAGGGAAATATAAACAATTACATGTTGCAATAGTTTAGAAGACAGAGAATGGACGATTGCGTCCATTTTTAAGGGGTACATAGCGGATAAACAGTGGAGCTCATGGGTGGCCAGGCATGGAAGGAAGAAACTATAGGGTTCATATTGACATAACAAGATATTAGGATCTGCAGAAAGAAAGTATAGATGATGAAACTAGAGGGAAGCGACATTAGAGATGTATGTAGGTATTCATCAAAGAGGCATATAAGACGTTCAGATGTTACTTGCAGGCAAGTGGAAGTCACCAATATTCTGAACAAGGGAGTTAGATGATCAGTCAGAACTGGGGTCCAGGGAGAAGAAACTGGTCAGATGAATTGATAGTGGGGAGACTGGATGCTCAGACACCAGTAAGAAGAGTACTGCAAACAGATGAGACGTTATAACGTGGTAAGGGCCTGAACAAGTGCAGGCGCAGTGGAAACAATAAGGAGGGGACAGAAGTGAGACATAAAGACAGTCACTCTCACCCTTGGCTGCTCTTCAGAATTACCTCTCCAGAATTTTGTTGTTGTCATTGTTGTTGTTTTTTGAGACGGAGTCTCACTCTGTCGGCCAGGCTGGAGTGCAATGGCGTGATCTTGGCTCACTGCAACTTCTGCCTCCTGGGTTCAAACAATTCTCATGCCTCAGCCTCCTGAGTAGCTGGGATTACAGACACATGTCACCACACCCAGCTAATTTTTGTATTTTTAGTAGAGATGGGCTTTCACCATGTTGGCCAGTCTGGTCTCGAACGCCTGACCTTGCAATCCATCTGCCTCGGCCTCCCAAAGTGCTGGGATTATAGGCACGAGCCACCGTGCCCAGCCTCTCCAGAATTTTTTAAAATGCAGATGAACAACAGGAGAGAAGAATAAGAATTTTTCAGAAGAGGAAGCAAGAATGGCAGATATAAATAAGAAAAGAAGCTCAGCCTCATTAATTATCAGGAAAATGGAAATTAAAATCAGTATGTGATACCACTTTACAACCTGTAGTATAAAATTGGAAAAAAAAAAAAACTTGAGCAGTGTCACAGACTGAGCAAATTATCAATAATAGAAATTAATTTCTCACAGTTTTGGAGATTGAGAAGTCCAAGATCAAGACACTGGCAGGTTCAGTGTCTGGTGAGGGTTGGATCTCTCTGTTTCCAAGATAGTGCCTGTTGCTTGCCATGTCCTCCAGAGGGGTCAAATGCTGTGTCCTCATGTTGTAGAAGCAGCAGAAGGGAAAAAGGACCTAGCTAGGTCCCTCCAGCCCTTTTATAAGGCATTAATCCCATTCATGACGGCAGAGCCCTCATGACCTAATTACCTCCAGAAAGTCTCACCTCTTAGTACTGTCACTTTTGGGGTTTAAGTTCTAACATGCAAATTTTGGAGGGACACATACATTCAAACCATAGCAGGCAGTAACAAGTAAAGACAGAGATATGAAGCATCACAAATTCTCATATATGACTGTTGGAGTAAATTGATACAACCACTTTGGGGAAAAAAAGGCATCATTTTGCAAAGTTGAAAATGTAAATGTAAAGTTGAAGACAGCAATTTCACTCCTAGATATATGCCCTAAAGATGTGCACCTGGCCAAAAAAACTCACCGAAAACAATCTTAATATCCATCTGTGGGAGAGAAGATTAATTAATTGAGCTATAGTCATTAGTGGAGTCTACACTAAATAAGTGGGCCACAGGTACAGGCATTAGCATTAATAAATATTAAAACTATAATAGAGAATAAAAAAGGCAGGTCATAGATTACACACAGTATGGCATTTACATAAAAATCAAACAAAATTTAACCAGCTACTGCTCAGGAAGACACATACCTATAAGGAAATCTAAGGGAAAAATAAATACAATATTGAGAGTAGAAATTACCCTTGAAGGGAGGAAGAAGGAAATGCTAGACCAGCAATACATAGGATGCATCAGCTATGTTGGTAATGTTCTGTTTTTCTGAGCTAAGTTGGAGCTAAACAGTTGTTTTACTATATTTATACCTTATTTTTCTATTTCATATTGTACTTTTCAATATCTCTGAAATTTTCACAATACAAAAGACGGACATTCACATCCCAGCATATCCAGGGATAAGTTTTAGGGGTGACATTTTTTAAAGACTTTACAGTTGATTCTTATGCATGCCAGGAATGAGAACAACTGCACTAAATAGGCAAAATTGGCAGATCAATTTTAGATTGCAGGATGAGTATAAAATGACACTCAATTCTGAGTTTCTGTTTGTAGAAGGAGAAGTTAGTACCATTATCTAAAATGAGAAGTCAGAAGGAGAAGTGGATTAGAGAGAAGTATAGACAAAATAGATTTAAGACACAAGTAACTGGATAAAGTCGGGTTTTTTTAGTTTTCATAAAATAGAGAACTTCTATCTGTAGGAAGACCAGGACTGGAGAAAGTAGACTTCTTTAGGAGACAGCTTCTAGCCCTAAGAACTATTATACAGAATCTATGCTACTTTCCAGGAAAATGTGCAAAGAACTTGTTAAATAGCTTTAAAATCAAAGAAATATTGAATAAATCATAACAGGATTAGAATTTCCTGAATCTCCAATCATTCTACCAAGGGGCACCCTTGTACTTCACAGCATTGGAAGGGATAACTGTTGCTATGGCAATTACTCTCCTGCAACCTTAAGCAAGAATAAAAAAGACTGACAGTTTATAAATGACGCAACCACTTTAACCTTTCTGGGGCAGAAAGAGCTGCATTCCACTGTGCCTGACCAAGCTGTAGTCGACTGGAGTCATCATTAGAGACAGAGTGCCCTGTCTCATGCAATGTACTCATCTCCCCTCAATGGATTCAGGAAACCACAGGGTTTGTAAATTATGGCCAGGGTTGGTAAAATTCTTTATTAAAATTCCAAGTAGCTAAACGAATTCTGAGGCTCTAAGGAAAAATAATTTCCTGGGCTGGGGCCCACCAAGCAGCACTGTTAAGCCTGACTTACCTTACAGAGATATCAATGTGTCAAAAAGTAAACCAGTGTTGATCAAATTCTGTCCATCTAATCTCACTTTTCCTGCTCTTTCCTAGGAGCGAAAGTGGATGGCTGAGTAATTATTTCTGTAATTATTTCTAATTGTCTATCTTTGGAGTTGCCATTGATTGTCCATATTTCCATGCATTATTATTTATTAAATAAAATGTCAAGGTAAATACCATATCTCTACTTTGTAGACGAAGAAAGGAAGAACCCAAGGGATTAATTTT
Source organism: Pongo pygmaeus (assembly GCF_028885625.2). NCBI lineage: Eukaryota > Metazoa > Chordata > Mammalia > Primates > Hominidae > Pongo > Pongo pygmaeus. The sequence goes on from NC_072373.2 coordinate 164,471,031, forward strand.
CCCATGGACTCACTGCTATTAAGGACTACAGGCTGAATTAAAACCTAAATCTAAGGTGGTAAAGTAATTTTTTAAAGGGCTAAGATACATCTTACTTAAAACATATGCTCTTACTCTGCCTCTAGAATTCCTCTTCAGGAAATTCATCTCACCCCTACTAAATCTCTTGTACTAACACACATTTCTGACCACAGACAATCTAATCTCATTAGTGAGAAAGCAATACTTCAATTAATCTTTATAATTTCATATTTTATTTTAACCATAAAATAAGATTATTAGAATTTCAAAAAGTGCCTATCTAACCTACAATATTCGAAGTTCTTTTTTCCATAGTGAATCGTGCAGATTGATTTGTCATTCAAGGAGATTAATGTGGTTATTCAGAGATAAAATCCATTCTTCAATTTTTAAAGTTCTTTCCCTATTTCTAAGAAAATGGAGAATGAGCCCACTTGAATATTTCAACTGCAAAGAGAAAATCTCTGTATTCCTTCAATATGGGATCTCAACCACACCTCCATTCCCAATTTCAGTCTCAGAATGCTCTGAAAGATAAATACTGTTGCTATTACTTCTATCTTTTAGTTTGATTAAATCTGAAAACCTTCACTTAGTTGCCCCCATAACTCCCCTGAAGTATCTGACAGCAAAGACCTTTTCCAACCAAATCTTAATCTTTTTGTCTAATCAATCTCTTGCTCTGTTGATACTGTCTCTTATTCTTTTCCTTGTGAATTCTTAACATGATTTCTCTGGAGCTATACATTGATGGAATCATTCTACCTCTGCGGTCATTCTTTCTCTAATTCTTTTACAGTCACAGCAACTAATTTCATGCCCTTTACAGGACAATTATAAACAAAGCAACAACAAGAGAATATGCCGGGCGCAGTGGCTCACGCCTGTAATCCCAGCATTCTGGGAGGCCGAGGCAGGCGGATCATGAGGTCAGGAGATCAAGACCATCCTGGCTAACACGGTGAAACACTGTCTCTGCTAAAAATACAAAAAATTAGCCTGCCGTGGTGGCGGGCGCCTGTAGTCCCAGCTACTCGAGGCTAAGGCAGGAGAATGGCGTGAACCCGGGAGGCGGAGCTTGCAGTGAGCCGAGATCGTGCCACTGTACTCCAGCCTGGGCGACAGAGCGAGACTCTGTCTCAAAAAAAAAAAAAAAAAAAAAACAAGAGCATAAGCTGAGAAGGGATATTCGTAAATATCTGAGACCAAGTTATATAAATAGCAAAGTCATTCAGACTGGTCTCTGGAGTTTGGAGTTTGACTAATCAAATAACAGTTCTGGCACTCCTACAAGCCTTCTGACATTCAAACATGCAATTACCATATACTGAGACCCACAGTGAATCAGGCATAGGGTATTGGATATGTAATCGTGAACAAAACAGTTGGGTTATCTATGATAGATTATTTTGTCTGCCATATATTTCATTTTTCTCTGTGGTGCCATCCCTCTAGGTGGATTATATATACCCATCCTGTTGTATTTAGGACAGGTCATGTGGCTTGCTTTGGCCAATGAAACGTGGGCAGAAATTCAAAAGCCACTGTGTGGTTCCACATCCCTTCTTCTTCTGCTATGGCTATTGGCAATGTTCTAGGTAGCAGCTGTTTTGTTAGACTGATCCCAGGGTAAAATCTAAGTGTGGCAGAAGAGCACCACACTCACGATGGGCATGCAGTATGAGTGAGAAACAAACTATGTTGGGGTTTTTAAGAAGCCACTGAAATTTGGGGGTGCTTTATTATTGCAACATATGCTAGCTTATCCTTGACTAATACTATCCTTGACTTTGTTGAGCTTACAGTCCAGTGGAAGAGACAGGTATTAAGCAAATAACAATGCAATAAATATAATATCTCTAAGCTTCCATTTCTTTAACTGTATAATAACATCTGCCTCATAAGTTTGTTGCAGGGATTTTAAAAGGCAATGTATCTGAAGATTTTTGTTATTTTATATATATATGTGTGTGTGTGAATATATATGTATGCATATATATATGTATGTACCAAACATTCATTGTATAATAAGCCCTTAGCTAATTGAGAAAGGCGTGGTTCTGGCCTTTGAGAATCTCCCAATATTTATACAGAAGATACACTCAAGAAAATGAAGAATTACAGTTCTGTACATGTGATGCTGGGAGAAAGGAACAGATTATTCTGCCAGGTAAAAGGGAGCTCATTAAAAGAAAAGAAAAAATTTTCTCCAGAGAAAGAGACAATAGGAAGAAGCAGGATGGAAGAGAAAAGAATACAAGAAATAGAGCAAAAGCATGAAAAGATCACAGCTCTCTAGGAAAATTACAAGTAATTTAATAAGGTTGAAGAATAGAATGCAAACAGGAAAAGAACAATACACAAGAAAAGACATTTAGGCAGAGTCCTGAGCAGGAAAAACTTAGAGTGCCAGGCCCACAGTTTGGTTTTGTGACATAGAAAGTGGCTGAAGAATTTTAAGCTTGGAAATAACTATAGCTAGATTTGCAGGCTAGAAATATCCCTTGGAAAGCATCGTTGAGGGTGGAAGAGGTTAGAGCAGGGAATAGTTAGAAGGCTGCTGAGGGATTCTAAATTAGACATGATGAGGGCAAAATCAATAACAGCGACAGTTGAGCAATGAATTTAGCTTTTTTTTTTTTGACAACTAGAGCAGAAGAGGCTGTATATTTGTATCTGATAAAAGAAATTTTACAAGTTTATCTGAAGAAACATTTTCCTGAGGTGTTAATCTTTTAAGAATAAAAGTAATGTGTGTGTCCTTGTAAAATATGCAAATCAAGTAACACAATGAATATCATCTTCAATTATAATTTTACAGAAGACATTTTTGAAATATTTATTTTTGTGAGATTATAAATTATACATAATTGTTTTTGAAAATACAAGGAAGTCTAAAGATGCAAACAAAATGGATAAATAATTCTACGACTAAAAGATCATTAATTAACCTTCAATTTTTAGTGCATATGCTTCTAGCTCTTTTCACTCATTCATGATGTACAAAATACAAACACAATCCTATAAAAACCAAACAACAAATTTAGATATAGAGTCTGGTCAACACATCAGTAAGAGTTGCAATAATAAAGGGAGTGACTAGAGTGTGACCTGAGACAGTAAAAATAAATAAATAAAAACCACTTCATGTGTACACAGCAGTGAGTTGGGACCCCGTCAGCAAGCCATGTATGCACTGACATGTAATATGTAAATTTAGAGTTACAGAAGAGTCTTGCTTTGATACTTAAGGCTCACTCCTTTCATTTTTAAATTTCAATCTTCAACCTTTAATTTAAAGCTCTTCCATTACCCTGCCACCAATGAAAGCTACACTCGGGTTCCCTGTCAACAAGGTTCTGAATGCAAGAAGCAGCACCCTTACATACTGCCTCTTTTCTCTTAAAGGCTAACTCCACCAAAGGTAGGGAAGAGAAAACGAATAAATCTCTCCTAACTTAACTGGGAGAGATTGTCACCCTCTTCTGATTATTTTCCTGGCTCTTGTTTCTCTGCTTAAGAATTTCACACTGGCTTTAGATGCCTCCTGTGTGGTAGGCAGGCATCATGAGGTCACCCTTTTCATTGGGCCCACTCCTCACAAACATTGTGCACCCCCAAAAATTACCATTTCTATGCAGTACATAGTAAACTTTGTTCACAGTTTTGAACCTCAGCTACAAATCTGGAACACAAGAATCATCTCACTTAATAATACTTTTTTACAAATATGTTTATGAATATATTTGTGTTGGCTTTGTTACAAAATTATTTTTCAAAATTATAATTTTCTAAAAATGCTTTTTACAAAACTCATTACCTAGAAAGAAGCTGCTTACAAAATTTGAATTAAAACACACATATAGTATTGTATCTTGCTTTTATCTAATTTATACTGTCATATTAATTTTCCCAAATCAACAAATACTCTTCAAAAAATGATTTTCATGGCTTTAATAATAAGTAGCATAATATCCCCATATTAGATAATAAGGCTGTTTCCCTTTCTTTGTCCATTATAAATAGTGCTGTGACTAACATCCTTGTTTATAAATCTTTGTGATGAAATCTGTGATTGCTTCCGTAGATTTTAGCATAAACTCAAAATTGAGTATGAACCATTTTATGGTTATTGATACAAATTGCCAATTTGCCTTTGGGGAAAATTGTACCAATTTATATTTCTACTCACAGTTTAAAGGTCCTTTCACTAAAAATTCTTCAAAACTGGCTATTTTTCCTTCTGAAACCTTTTATGAATTATCAATTCGGTAGCAGCAACCTTGCTTTAAGTTGCACTTATTTGGTTACTATGGAGAATTAATATATCTTCAAGCATTTATTAGCTGTCAGGGGTTGAGATAATTAATTGTACTCACCAACCCACCCCAAAACCAAATCTCTCTCTCTATCTCTCTCTCTCTCATACACACACACACACACACACACAAACACACACACTGCATTAATAATCACTAAAAACAGAAACAGGAATCACACTGATTTTAAAAAATAGCTTTCTTAACGTTTAGGCTAATCAGAAAAGAATACTTGACTTTTGATAACATTTGGACCTTCCAAGATTCTTCTAAAACTGAAACACAAGCAGCTGAGGTGTATCTATAGGAAAAGAGAAAATTGAGAAAGAGCTGAGCCAAGCAGTTGTTATTTTTTTCTCACCAATTATTAAGATCAGTTAGCTTAGGATGGAGTCAGAAATGAGGAAATGGAACAAGGTACTGTAGCTGAAGTCCTTTTATGTAAAAACTTGAGGCAGGTGAATATGGTTCCTTCCTTATATAGCAATATGTATGAATCATTTTACTGATTGCTTTTATATACTTTGCCCAATATTCTTTGAGGAGATTAGGATTGTTATTATTGAATGATAAGTGCATTTTATTTAATAAGAATGTATCTTTGTCATATATGATCAAATGTGTAGTTCAGTTTAAATTTTTTTAGCTTCAGGACAAATTTTATTGAGCAGAAACTCCTAATTTTACAATTGGTTTCTCAATGAACCTTTTTTAAAAAGTAAACTTTTTTATTTTCAAATTACTTTAAATGTACAGAAAAGTTGTAAAGATAGTACAGAGTTTCCATAGACACTTCAGCCATTTTTCCACTAAGGTCCTTTTACCATTCCAGCATCCAATCCAGGATACCATATTGCATTTATTCTCAGTTTAATTTTTAATTTTGGTTGTATTTTTTCTCACTTACAGAGCCAACAGTACTCAATTTCTTTTCCCAAACTGAACTATCATTTGATAAATAATTGTGTTGTCTCATTACTTGAAACACCAACTTAATCATATATATGGCTTCCAAATTTATATATCTTAAATTAAATTTCTTCAAAAGCAGAGATGCAATATTTATGTTGGCTCTTAAAGCACAAGTTACACTGCTTAAAAATGTGTGTTGAATGAAGAATGAATGAACACACTTTTTCTGGGAAATGCAATAATTTTTGCATAGCCAAGCATTTTCTAATTACCTAGAACAACCAAGCTTTTCCATAACTAGGTATTTACTCAAGACAAATAAAAACACATATCCATGCAAAAACTTATACAAAAAAAAATTTGAAGCTGGTATTTTTGTAATAGTTCACACCTGCGAACAACCTAAATGACAATCAACAGGTAAATCTATAAAGATATTTTGCTATATCCCATACAGCAATAAAAAAAAAGCATCCTTTGAGTGACAGAAACAAAAAAAAGTAGATATTATATTATTCTAGTTATATAAAATTATAACAACTAAAACTAATTCACAGTGAAAGAAAGCAGATCAGTGTTTGCCAAAGGATGGGTTGGAGAGAGGAATGGACAGCAAGGAGGCACCAGGAAACTTTCGAGAGTAATGGAAATATCTTGATTGTGGTGTTTTCATAATTGAACATATTTGTCAATAGTCACCAAATTGTAGCCATTTAAATGAGTTTAACTTATTGTACTTAAGCAATATCTCAATAAAGTTTCTTTTAAAAAAAAGCATTATAGAAGGTGCACAAAATAATCCATTGGTTATGAGAATATATATATTACATTCATCTTTTATCAATGTATTTCATTCTCATAAATTTCTGTTTCCACATATTCTCTACAGCATCTAAACACATAAACATATAATAAGATGATGTGACTTAAATAAATATTGTTATAAGGATGAGGGAGCAAAAGGATTTGAAGACTACTGGTCCAGCCAGCTAGAGGAAGAGTGCTGACACACAACCTGAGCTGTTTCCATCAACCAGCAGCTGCCTCGGGCAAGGCTTTGGCAAGCAATGTGCTGTAGTCAATTCACGACTGAATTTTCTGTCAAGTGCCCAGAGTGCCCCAGCCCTTCTGTTCACCTGGCTCTCGACTCTGGGTAATACCCAAAGCTCAAAACTTGGACTTCTTCACTGTTCTCTTTTTAGTCTAATAATTGGCTTAAAGCTCACATACACTCAAGGCTTCTAATATCAGCATAACACTGAAGACAAACAAATCTATATTCCAGATCTCTAAACTGTTTTGTTTTTTGTTTTTTGTTTTTTTGCCGCAATGCCTACTGCCTATTGGACACATTATTTTTCAAAGCTACATCCTAATTCAAATTCAGTATTTCTAACCCCACAGCTTCACAAACCAATTTCTTCTCCTACTGTTGCATTGCTGCCAAAGAAAAAAATACTCTGAAGTTATCCTTGATTCATTTTCCTCTTTTACTTTAAAAATCATAATTTCTACCCATTTGCCATTAAGGTCTTAATTTACCTATCTCATCTATCTGTAGCAGTGATTCTTTGAAACTATAGAGGACTCCCTCCTCAGAAAAACTACACTGGCACACAACATTTTTCATACTATTTTGCATATGATTTCCAGGGCCCACAATGAAAATGTATAGATCTCTATATTGTTCACTTCTAAAATCTGTTTCCTCTGATCTGGCTTTTTCTTGAGAGTTCCAGACCACCTTCCAAATACTTTTCAGATAGCTATTATTTTATATTGCAAAAATATCTCAAACTTGCACGTTCAAAACTCAACATGCCATCTCCCTCAGCAAAACTATCTTTTTCTTACTCTTTATTTAATTAAAATAGTAACTTGCATATTATTGTTGACTTCTTTCTCCTTCCCTATACCTCTCACATCTAAATGGTAATTATACTGACCTCCCACGATTAGTTAAGTGGCATGCATTTGACAAAGTATTAACAACCAACCCACCATATATGCTTACATATTTTCTGTATGAATTTAAATAAGTGACTCACTCCTCTTCAGGTTAGCAGCTAATAAACCAAACCTTCAGTACCTCATTCCTGAACTCCCTCAGTATCCTCCTAACTCTCTGCCTGTTCCCAATCTTGTTCCAGTTTTAATATCTCCCAACATGTCTTAGAATTGATTTAGGTATTCCCTCTCCAGCCCCTACAGAAACTTCAGTGTCCTTATCTTCATTCTTAAGGTTTTGTATTCCTGGGGCAACTTTTCCAGGGCTGTCTAGGACCCTTAGAAAGCAGCTGACAGGCAAATAGAAACAAAGAAGCTAGAGAATAATTGTTTAAGGTGTTATACTCTCTCCCAACGCCTGCCCAGTGCTATCTATTTGTGTTTTCATGGAGACTTTAGAATAGAGCTTCTCAACCAGTGTATTTCTATACATAATATAATACAGGAGGCTGAGACAGTCATCCGCTCAGTCCCTAGGATAGGCATGTAATTCCTAGAACCACAAACAGCATTATCTATGCAGTTCAGTGTTTACTACAAATATTAACATTCCAAAGTGTGCCAATGGATGAAAAAAATAATTGAGAGGCATTTAAAACACAGAAAGTCCCTCCAATATCTAAAAACAATGAATTTCCACCCTGACATTTTACTGTCTTGGAAATTTAATGCCATCAACCTATAGTTAAAACCTACATGATTATGGCCAATTACATTTGGAAGGGATTTGTCCAAGTTGGCCCTGGATCAGGGGGAGCAGCAGAAGGTGAGAAATGCTGCCTTTGAGCAGCTGATGCAACCCAGGTGTGGCAGAGCATGGAGGGCCATACCCTAAGAAGGAGACCAGCAGAGAAACTAAAACAAGTGAGTAACTAACCTACAAGAGGACCCAGAAACTTAGAAAAGGAACTCTCAGAGCAGAAGCTGAAAGCCAAGAACAGAACCCAAAAATGAGTCAGAGGAAATGAGGCAAAAGGTCAGACCTCGGGGAAGGAAGCTAGAGATGCCAAATCAGCAGAAGGCTGAGGGCTGAGGTCAGGGATGAGTCAATTCATCTGCTCTCAAAGCCAAAAGAAGCCCTAGCCCTTGAGCCACCACAAGGGTTAAAACTTCTTTAGTGAAATGAAAGGAACTAAGCTTAATTCTTCACTGAAACCTCAGTACTACAATATGTTACTTTTCCCTTTAATGGTCCTGGGGTTTTTATTGGTTTGTTTGTTTGGCTTTACTTTTTCCCCCTAATTTCCTCATTTACCTTCTGTATATTTTATATTTTATGTAATTTTTATTTAACGTTAATGAAACAGCAGCTTTCAAGTTGTCTTAGGCAGACAAAAGAAATTTTTTTCTAAATTTATTGAAATAAAAGTATATGTAAATTATGTCATAATATAAAGAGAAAATCCAAGCCACCTTATTATCATTAATATTAATATTATTTGTATTACTAGTAGCTATCTTGTACTTAACTTTGTAACCTTGTGTCTTGTACTATGCTAGATGACTTTATATGTTAACTCACTCCTCACAATATCCACAGGAGGGATTATTAGTCGCAAACAAATGAGGAAATCAAATAGGTCAAAAATGTTTCCACGATCCTGTAACAAATAAATGGCAGGAATGAGATATAAACCTGTGATGTGTCTGATTCTTAATTACTACACTCAGCTCCATTTTATTTAAAATATGCTTATTTAAATATGACCCACATAAAACGGGTCATTTGCTTAATGAACATCTGTCAAAGCACAGCTGGGTATTAGGTACTTTTCCAGGTGCCCTTGGGGCAAAAGAAAAAGGAGAATCTGACATAGCCAACCCTTCCAGAATGCTCAAGTTAAGTTTGAAGACAACACATAGTCCATGAAATACAACAAAAATTAGTCCAAAGTCATAGGTCAGCCTTGAATTTGAGCCCTGAAGATACTATTTCTCAGCAATATGACCCTAAGCAAGTTATTCTTATTGTGTAAAACTGAGATCATAATGATATGAGCCTCATGGGGTGTTCTAAGGATGAGATGAGGTAATGTAGACCATTAGTTTTCAACTTCAGGTGATTTCCTCTCTGACAAAAGATATTTGATAATGTCTGAAGCATTTTTGGTTGTCACAACTGGGTAGGGGGAAAAGAGAGTGTTGTTTGCATCTACTTGGTAGAGGCAAGGGATGCTGCTAAACACCCTACAACGCACAAGACAGGCTGTCTCCCAAACAGGGAATCATCTGGCCCAAAGTATCAACTGCATTGGGGTTAAGAAACCCTAATGCAGACGAAGCGTTTAGCAGAATCCTAAAGGCATTTAGTAGTAGATCCTCCACATTAACTCACTATATTTGCATGAAAAGGTGGTAGCACTTATGGCATTTATATACTTAAGAAAAGAATTAAATAGAAAATAATTGTAAATATTAATAATAATTTAAAAATATAACCCTTTAAGAAAAAGTCTTACAAGTCAATGTGGTAGGTAAGAGCATAGGCTTTGGAGTCAGATATACCTAAGTTTGAATCCTGGCTCTGTGTAATGTTGAAAAAAGTATTAATCTGAACCTCTCCATTTCTTCATCTTTAAAATGAAAATAATTATATCTAAGTTATATACCTGAAACATACTAAAACTCTCAATAAATATTTTTAAAGTTTTAACATACTGAGTCTTAAGCAGGCACTAGAAAAAGTATAGACTTTGGGTTGGTGAAAGAAAAAAAAACAAGTCATCCCTCACTATATAAACTTAAGCAAATTACTTGGCTGAGGCTTAATGTTTTCATCCTCAAAATTAGTATAATAATGCTTTCATCACAAGGTAATAGTAGGAATTAAATGCGACTGCATTTAAAGCACTTCCTAAGATGCCTGGCACATGGTGAGTGCTCAATAAATATTAGTTACCTTCCTCCAGAGGAAAAAACAAAATCTTTATAAAGGTACTGAGGTTGAAATAAATAGCAAAAATTACCTTTGCTAGAGCAGAAAGTGTGGACTAAGGACTTTTGGAATATCCCATAATTTATCAACACTCCACCTTGGAGAAGCCCTGTTTTTGCATTTGAAAGGGAAGCTATACACTGCCTGTCCTTTTCACCACCCACCAGCTTTCAACAAGCATCCTTCTTTTGGCCTAGGAATGTCACTGTGACTTATCTAGGCTGAAAGAGAGTGCAGCCCTTGGCTATAATTACTGGAAGAATAAAAATTCAATTCTTGAACTACAAATTTAACTGCATTTTAAGAGCACCAAAAAGATCTACAGCAGAAACTATTCATAAATAAGTTAAGCACAAGGCATGATTTATCAAGATATTTGTCATTCTATCTCTAAAAATGATCATTAATGCTGCTTTTATGACCATCTCCGAAAATCAGTTTGTCAGGCAGTAATACCAGAAACAAAATTACTCATTCAGTGACTGACTTCCTAGTCAAGACAGATGATATCTAAAAGTATAATAAATGCTATTTCAGAAAGTGCAGTTTAAATTTCAACAAAAATAAGAAAATAACCATAAACTATCCAATTCCAAGCTATGAATGCTAAAGCCTCTTTAAATATCCTATATCATGTACTTAAGATAATTTCCCAATCAAATGAAGGCAGTGTTTAGATCTCCTCATTTATGCTAATATTTCAATATGAAAAATGTGTCCATATACAAATGGAATATAAAATATAACACATACAACTTCACTAGTCTAAATGGCTTAATGAGTGTATTTTCCATTTGAAATTATGTTTGCTGTCATTTGGCAAAGCTGACGATCTCATGGCAATTCTATAGGTTGTTTTTGATGCATCTTCTGAATTCGTTTTGCAATTTTTTTTTTTTTTTTTTGTGAGATGGAGTCTCACTCTGTCACCCAGCCTAGAGTGCAGTGGTGCAATCTCAGTTCACTGCAACCTCTGCTTCCCAGGTTCAAGCAATTCTCCTGCCTAAGCCTCCCAAGTAGCTGGGATTACAGGCCCGTGCCACCATGCCCAGCTAATTTTTGTATTTTTAGTAGAGACAGGGTTTCATCATGTTGACCAGGCTGGTTTTGAACTCCTGACCTCAAGTGATCCACCCGCCTCAGCATCCCAAAGTGCTGGGATTACAGGCATGAGCTACCACGCCCAGCCCATTTTGCATTTCTAAAGACTAAATATCTACACACACACCACATAACATGTTCAAAAAACAATTCCACTTTCTGTTATTCTGTTAAAATCTAAACATATTCTAAAAGCCTGACCTGTGTGTCCAAAAAATGAGCTACTCCTAAGTTGTCTTTTTCTGAGAAATAGAAAATAACAACAATCATGTACTAGAAGCATTCAACTGATTACATGTCCCTCTAAACACAAATCAGCCATAACTGAAAAGGTTCTACCATTTACCAAGTACAGGATATACATAGAAACCTTCTGTACTACCCACATTCATTTCCAATGCTTTCCAATGCTATTAAATTTCCTACAACATGACACTTGTCAGGTCCCACCACATCAGAATTCCAAAAATTTCAGAGGGCCCCCACTGCCATCAAGATAAAGATCCCCCTCTTAAAACTCACATTCATATGCTCAAAGTTCACAGTGTGATCTCAGCCCACCTTTCAAACATGTCCTCCCATTCCTCACCTATGTGGAAAATTGTCTAGACTTACTGTTCCCTCACTATGCCTTATACTGTCTGCCTTCAAACATTTATGCTCTTCCAGCTGAGGATAATGGCTCATGCCTGTAATCTCAGCACTTTGGGAAGATGAGGCAGGAGAATTGCTTGAGACCAGAAGTTCAAGACCAGCCTGGGCAACGTAGCAAGACCCTGTTTCTACAATTTTTTTAAATTAGCCAGGTGTGGTGGTGCATGCCTGTAGTGCTAGCTACTTGGGAGGCTGAGGCAGGAGGTTCACTTGAGCCCAGGAGTTGAAGGTTATAGTGAGCTAGAATTGTACTACTTCACTCCAGCCTGGGCATCAGATCAAGAGTCTGCAAAAAAAAAAAAAAGAGTCTGCAAAAAAAAAAAAAAAAAAAAAAATTGTGTTTGTCTACCTACTTGATGGACCCAACACTCCCTTCAATCCTCACTGACTCAAAGCCCTACTTACACTTCACCCCTAGGCCTATTGCCCCTAGGCCATCCTGTCTCTGGGACTAGATGAGGATTATACAGTCTAGAGGTCGACGCTCTGTATTCATGCAGACACTATGGTCAAAGTAACAATAACTGTGGAACCTGAAAGGCATCCAGCTACTTTGGGAAGGTAACAAAAAGGATCTCCATGAAGGCTAAAGGGCTTAAATCACAGAGTTCTCCAAACCTTCCAGGTCTCCAAAGCAGTTAACTGCTCCTTTCCTGATAGATACCTTCTACTGACACCAACCAAGGGGCCACTCCAGCTGCCCCGCCCACTCCAACCCTACTTGGGCAGCTGCTTTCTCTCTCAGAGGACACCACATCACATTGAAAAGTTCGTTAGGCTTATGAGTAATTAAAGAAAACCAATTGAAAATAGGCAAGAGACCGTTTTTCTCTCCTCACATTGACCAATAACTTGACAAAATCAAGAATTAGAGGGATATGAGGAAATGGGATTAGAGGGATAGGAGGAAACTGGCACTACAATCGACAGTTGGTAAAACCATACATTGGTATACACTTTCTGGAAGAAAAGTTTATGCCAAAAAGCCTTTAAATTGTGTATAGCCCTTAACGCAGCAATTCCAAATATTTATACTGGGATACTTATTAAAGCATTGGTAAATTCCAATAATTAAAATGAAAGCGATTTGAATATTCATCATTAGAGAATGGATCAAATAAAGCATAGTACACTTATTCAATAGAATACAATGCAGCCCTTCATAACGATGCGAGAAATCGATTTTTTTACTCAATTTCGAGTGAATACATGCAGTTATAGAACGATGTATATAATATAATTGTGAATCTGTGAAACTATGCAGAGGGACAGCCGGAGAAATGTTTCCCACTGCTTCTAGACATGATTCTCTGAAGCACTTGCAAAGGGGTGCCTGAATCACAAATGTGGTTCTTTTTATGATTTGATCATCTCCCAGGTCAGGTGAGTTTTCTAGCAGATGTGCTGCTGTTAGAGGTAAAAGGACCCCAGGGATTCTTGCCATTTCTGTTTCACTTTAAGAAAATTCAAGTTTCTCTTTACCTTGCAATTAAGGTACACAGTAGAAGAGTAACTATACACAGAACAATATGTAATATGTGAAAGAAAATTTGTTTTTAAAAGATAAGACATTTTTAGAGGATTAATCCTGATGGCTCAACATCTAAATACCATGTATATTTTCCAATTACAGCCTGAAATCAGGATACGTCCTACAATTGACAGTATTTTACAATTGCCGACAGAGAGATAGCAATAATGAGAGTTTGGTCACAAGGAAATCTAAGAAACAATAATGGAGCATCCTTTAACATCTAGAAATCATATACCTGTAATAAAGAGATAGGATCAGTGGGGAATCAAGCATGTTTAACAACATCCCCAAAGCAGGAATCACGAGGCAAGCTCGATCAACATAATTGCTAAGCGTCTTTTCAGGACCAGCTCTACTGATGGTACATAAAGTGGGACTGCATGGATAAACACAGATATTAGTGACTCAGGATTCTGAAGAGATGGATTCAAATGTGAATTTAAAACTCTGAAAGTGAATCAGTTTTTAGAATAACTCATCTAAGCTATTTTAGTATGTGTTCTTTTGTTATGCATTCATGGGAGAAATATATCATATATTTTATATTTAAGTGTAAGCATGTTATTTCAATAAAAATAAAATTAATTGTGTAAGTGATTAGAAAACACTGTACAGTTTCATTGCTAGTATTTTTTCTTAGTCATATATAAAATAATTGTGTACCTTACAATCAAAAACAAGCATTATTTTATGTATCACTAAGAAGTAATAGAAATTCTAGAAAACAGAACCAAGAAAACCAAATGAAATAATTTAGCACTAATATAGTGCTAATGTTAGCACTCGTTTTAAAGTCATGTCAGAAGGTGTCAATAGAATGTTTTTTATACAACCAAGTCATGATTGACATCTGGCTTTTATAAGACACCATCGATTAAAGGTGCATGTTGATCTGAGATGTTAAATAATGGGAGAAAATTGACTTTAGAATTAATAAAATTGATAACAGGAGAAAAACTTCCAGAACTAAAGAAGAGTACAGTATCCAGAAAGAAAAGACCCACTGAGTCCCCCCACCAAAATTAGAAATGACCTGCACCCAGGTACATAATCTTGAAATTTCAAAATTTTCAAGGAGAATGGGATGATGTTAAAAAGCTTCAAATGAGAAAAAAACTTCACATGTAAAGGATCAAGATGCAAAACAGCATCAAACTTCTTAATGGCTAAAATGACAGCCAGCAGACATGGAAACATGCCTTCAAAATTCTGAGTAAAATGTCTTCCTAGAATTCTACATCCACAAGGTGTAAAACAGAAGAAAAACATTTCCAGATGTAAAACATTTCAAAAGTTCTACCTTTAAATACTCTTCCTTAGGAAGATATTGGAAGATATGCTCCACCTATCAATACAAAAGATTAAACCAAGAAACAGGAAGATATAGAAATCAGGAAACAAGGAATCTGCTGTAGGAAAGAGGTTAAAAAAAAACTGCACAATGATTGTACTGCAGATACTATTAGCTATCCACAAAAATATCTGCTTTCTTTTCTTTAGACACACAGCTTAGACAAACTATCCCAGTCTCTCTTTCAATTAGGTTTGGCCATAAGACTGAGTTCTAAACAATAATATATAAATATAAAAGATGTGTGCCTCTTCCAGGACACCATAATATTCACCCACTCTTTCTCCACCATGCTCTGTCAGAACGGAGTTGATCATGACATCTTTGAAATCCATGTACTGAAAAGAGACATGCCCCTGGTCAGGCGCAGTGGCTCACGCCTGTAATCCCAGCACTTTGGGAGGCCAAGGTGGGTAGATCACCTGAGTTCAGGAGTTTGAGACCAGCCTGGTCAACATGGCGAAAGCCTGTTTCTACTAAAATCATAAAACTTAGCCAGGCTTGGTGGTGCACGCCTGTAATCCCAGCTACTCGGGAGGCTGAGGCTGGAGAATCACTTGAACCCTGGAGGCAGAGGTTGCAGTGAGCCGAGATCATACCACTGCACCCCAGCCTGGAAGACAGAGTGAGATTCAGTCCTCCCACCCCCCATCCACCCCCCCCCAAAAAGAGACGTGCCCCTTAAATATGTACACACATTGTGTATCAATTAAAATTAATAATAAAGTCTATTAATTAAGGAATTTTTAAAAACAAGCGCCTCTACTCTAAGGTCCCTGGGTGACTACAAGAAGCAGAGCAGCCACGACACAACTCACCTGAAACAGCAGGTCAGAGAGCTCCCACTTCCTCCTCCCAGCCCACCTGGAATAGCTCAGTATCATTACATGACCAAGAAATATATTTCTGTCATGCACAGTGGAAGAAGATTATCCATTTGGAAAATGACAGCTGGACCTCTAATGGTGTTTGGCAGCCACAATTCCCCTATTCCCCTCTTAATTTCTCCCCTATCTTCTCTTAAGAATTCCCTACTCTCTAATTATTGCTGCTGCTGCTACTACCACAGTGCTTTAGGCCAAGGGGAACTACTTCCTGTCCAAAACACTTGCCTGAATTTAACCTCCCTCTTAATTTTCATAAGACAGCGAAGACAATTAAACAAGACTTTGTAATGACTTGGGGTAAAGCAAAAAGAGATAAAATAATCTTGACATCTGATTTACAAAGTATGACGTGCTCTCCTTAACTAACCACCTTTGTTCCTTCTTAGCTACTGTCTCTTTAGCATACACCACTTGGAACCCCACACATTAGCATTGATCTTCAACAAATCAAGCAAGAGCATAAAGCACAGAGAAAAGCAAAGCTTCCTTCCTTGTACTTATTTCCAGATCACTTTTCACATGGCAATTTCATGTAAACACTCATCACCATCCATAAATTTGATGTGAAAGAGACTCAGTATTTTTCCCACAGAGGTGTGACTTTTCCCTACGATCTCCATTATACAAGTCCCCTAAGCATCTCATGCTTAAAAAGCCTAAAGAGGAAAATGAAGTAGTTTAAAGACTGTTTCTTTACATGAAACAATTGAATAATTTTCCCAGTTACACAATTAAGTTAGTGACAAAACTAAGACACAAGCCTTGCTCCCCGGCTCAAAGTCAAACATTATCAGCATATCATACAATTCATTTTCCCTAGTGACCAGCACATAGAAAGCATGACGTTTGCCATGGTTAGAAATAAGGAACAACTTCCTATTTAAAATTGTTTTTCAATAAATAAAAGCTGGCGTCCAAAGGGCTGACAAAAACCTTTGCTGACAGTATTACAAAAGCCTTTATTGAAGATTTTTTGAGTAAAGCAGAACCTCATTGTTTCCAAGATATGGCATTGGAAGTTCCATTCTAGATTTAAGATTCTATTTCCAGCACTGGAGTCGTACATTTTAATCCAAGTTTTCCCATCTCACAAACCATTTAAGAGACCCAAAGGACTTTTTATATCTGGGCAAAATCTATTACTATGTTGCATTATTCAAGAAATTGCCTGGCTTTGAAGCTCTTTCTATACATTCTCTTCCCCTCACAGTGAGGTTTATCAGTGATATTTCAATGCAAGAACTTAAGAATATGTTGTTTTATTGTTCTCTTTGAAAAACTTGTATTGAAGACCACACTCAAAATTCCTGGTTATGATACTCACTTTTGGAAATGATCACCCATCATCTTGTTTACACATTAATAATACTATTTATAGAATTTATATAACACCTTCTTTTAGAGCGAATAATGCACTTCACATCCATTATTTCATTTATCTTTATAACATCCTTTTGATGTGTGGTGAGAACAGTTGCCTCTCCCTATTTTAATGTGAAAAAACTAACTAGAAAAAGAAATCCATTAGCCTTGATGTGGATAAACAGCTTCTAAGTAGAGTGCCTACATCAATTGGAGAATAAACCCTCAATTATGAAGGATATTTTTGTCAATATCTTGAATGAGTACAGCAAAGTAGAAATGCTGAGATTAAGCCAAGTTTATTTTATTCTTTTAAAAAATATATTTGCTCTTGGATAATATTAATATATGTCATTAAAAATTTAGGGAAAACAAAAAAGCATAACATTTTATAAATAAATAGTACACAAATACATTTTATAAATAAATAATACATAACAGTACATAATAGTGTCACTATCTGATTTCTCAGAATTTCACACTTATATGTGTCATCATTAATGTAAAAGGAAATCATGACTTTTTTGCTTATAATTCCCTTAATAGCAATACTATCACTCAGTTTCATGTATCAGTCAGCTCTGTTGACACAATGACAACTGATTAAAAAACATTAGATAATGAGGCAAATAAAAATTTATAACCATTTTAAACTAACATATCTTAAGAAATGTCCAGATTACAAATTTATGAGACATCGCAAATATTTTAAAAGCTGTAAAATATTTTCACACGCAATGACAATAGTGGTTTCCTACCCCATATCTATTCTCCCTTTTTTCATGATATAACAGAATCCTGACATTTTGGGGGAGGTACCCATTTTTCCAGACAACAATTAAAACAGAAATAAACTATTTCTCATAATTCCTTGTACTTAGGTATGGCCATTGACATAGTTCTGGTGCATAAGATATTAGAAGTCTACCAGATGCAACTTCCCAGGAAGCTAATATTTTCCTTATTAAAAAGGACTGACTGAGCTGCTGTGTGCCTTGTGCCTGGCCCCCTCTACCTGCCTGTGGTACAGATGTCATGCCTGGAAGCTTTACTAACTGTCTTTTCACCAGGAGAATAAAAGACATACACTAATTACAGTGGAGTCAAAAGCAAGAAGGAGCCCAATTCCTTCATAGTCTCCTGGGTTATTAAGAACTATCTTCCTGCTGACACTTTATGTTGTGTAAAAAAAATAAGCTTCTTGCTGGTTGTAGCATTGTATGTCAAATTATTGGTTACTCCCAAATGAATGCAATCTTAACTGATATAATATTATCAAGGTATCCCAATTGAATCCTTCTTTTTTTCTTATCACACAGCTTAAAGCAAAAATTAATTCCCTGCACTAAGTCAGACAAATCCAAATGGAGAGTCTGTAGATTCCTTGTCATATGCACAAAATTATTTTCCATCTTTTATATCCACGTACTGCAAATTCCAACCTTCTTTCACCTTTACACTCCTCCTTTTAAAGTATTTCTCAGTTCGTGACAGTGTGAAGTCAGAAGAAATTTGGTGGAAACAAACTCACATTAAATAGTAAAGAGGGAAACCCCACTTTGCTATACATTTTGCCTATAATCCAAATGGGGAAAACAATTATTCTCAAGACTCATTGGTATTCTTCAGCTGTAGCCCTATCTTACCGAAGATTATGGTTAAGTAGGAGGTATGACTCACAGAAAGAGTTTTCTTAATATAAATTTTACCCATTGAATAAAATTTGAACTATTCTCTAAGCAATACAAAACAGAGACTCTTGAAATCTCATGCTATTCTTCATGCAATGAAAAATAAGATGAAAATTATATAAATTATCCAAAATTTTCACACCCAAACTTCTTCAAAATGAAAGTATTGGTACAAAGTACCCTAAGTTTCATATCCAAGGTCAGTAATTACATAGATCTGTAGACACTAATTTTATCCTTCAAAAATGTAAAATGTGAAGTCTTAAAAATTACTTCATGTATTCAGTTGGAAAAGTATTTTGCTGGAAGTAACAAATAACCTAACAAAATAGTGGAAGAAACAATTAAGGGGTTTATATTTTTCTCATGGAATAGTAAGTCTGGAGGTAGGCAGTGCAGGGCTGATACATCTTGAAAATGCCACCGAGGATCCAAGCTACATCTGTTTTGCCACTCCATCATCCTAAGCCTATGGATTTATTCCTCATCCTTGCAAGATGGCCACTCACAGGATCATCCATGCTCCATGGAGAAAGAAGGGGTAAGAGACAGGGGAAACAGACTTCATTTTAAGAAGCTTTGTTAGGGAAGGGAAGCGCTCCCCAGAAGCTTTCATCTAATCTTTGTCATCGGGGCCACTGCTACCTTCAAGGGAGGCTGGAAAATTGAATGTTTCTTTTTCCAACTTGTATAGCAGAGGAAGATGAGACAGAAGGGGGATGAATTGATATTCAGCCAATCTACAGTATCTACCACACCTCCCATCCAGTTAACTCTAGTGCCATCCATATTAGCATCATGACCATTGTCATTATCATTGTCAGCAAAATGTTTGTTCCCCAAATTGTGCTATGTGCTATACCCATATAGTTGGATAGTCTTAGCCCAATTGTGATCACTCTTACTATTGCAAATTCTGACCATATCAAGATATTATACTAATTTTGAATTCAAATATTAACTTCCTGGACATCTTTCATATGGATAATACTTAATTGCATGGGCCTATCACAAATTGTCTCAAATGTTTTGTCAAACAATATCCACTAATCTGAAGTTTCACCAAATGATAATGCTGGAAAGAACTTTAGAGATTATCATAAGCTGGCCTTATTTTATACCCTTAGGCTTACACACAGGATGTCACTGACCCAATAAATTGCATAGCAGCACTAGAACTCAGGACTTCCAATTCCCAGTCTTCACTTATTCAGTTACTAAAGTGTAACCTTGCAAATAGAAGTCCTACAAAGTGCTTTCTAGGGAAATTAACTAGAAAAAACTGCCTCATTCTGTTATATCTTTTTGTACAACATTCCCATTTTTCTGCATTGAGTTTTTCACTCTGGTACACATCATGACACTGCAAAACAATTCAGTCTTATTTCTCATCCAGGGAGTTGTACTAGTCACAGAGGTGTATACAGGAGCTTCCTTTAAGTATATATAGGCAGTCTGCTTAAAAGTAATTTCAATACTGGCCTTGCCTCCTGATCTCTGAATTCAGTCATTATCATTCTATGGTTTTAATTTTTTTTCATCCATGATATAAGGAAAACATGGATGTGCTTTTGTTTTTACCCTTAGAAAAATCCCCCCAGTATATACAGCAGATGCTGCTTTAATCTTTCTTTTTTTAGCCCTTAACATTTGATATAGGTGAAATTGGTTTTAAATGACCACCAAAGCAGTTTTATCAGAAAAAGAGAGAATGATCTCAAAAGGACACTGTTTCTCCATATAGTAAGAAGGTGAGAGCAGAAAGAAACAGATGGAGAATCTTTCTAAGGAATCTTAATATATGTTGTAAGTGTATGTGTGTGTGTTATGGGGGAGGAGAGAGCAAGCACTGTGGGCTGAGTTGCCTGTTTGTATTTCGCACAGTCAGTCTGTTTGAACACCTGCTGGTCCTGCTACATCCTTCTCACCTACTGCCACTCTAGAATCTGCAGGGAGACAAATCCTGCAGCATACCAGTGTACCATGCCCAGGACAACTGCCACCATCCACAGGCCTTTAAGGCTGACTCAGACTATAAAATAAGTCATTATCCCTATCACTTTCCCCAACAAAGACAATCCACAGTTAATGCATAAGTATAACACAAAACAGTATCTGGAGGTCTTTCCTAGGAATCCATAAATACTTAATATTGAATGCAAATTTTTGACTATATGTTCATTTTTCTGGATAATTAATTCATATGTCCCTCAGATTTTCAAACAAGCCTATTTTTATTTAAAAAAAACATGTCCTCCCAACTTATTGAAGTAGTTTTTCTTGTTAAAAAAAGGGGTACTGAGAGATTATACCTCACAATAAATTTTTAATAAGCCTTCTCAAAGGAAGGCAATTCTGATTTCTTAAAGAAAATATCAAATTAGGAAATTCTAAGAACTCAGAATAAACAAGCCCTGCCATCACTGAACTGAAGGAACTTAGATTTCCTTATGGCTTTTTAACATGTCAGTTTTCTAAAATATAAAACAATGAGGTTGAAATAGGTGATCTCTAAGATCACTTTCAGTTCGAAAATGTGATAATTCTATGAGTCAGCACCGTGATATACTAGGAGAGCCAAAGACAGAATCCTGGTATCCACTCCTTAATCCATTCAAAATATCAGCAAGTTGCTTATGGAAATAATGTCATTTACTTTCTCTAAGGTTAAAGTGTCTAAGGGATAAAGGATTTTTTAGTCTTTCCCAGAAAGATGGCAATAAATAAGAAGTACTAATATTTTTCAAATGCATTAAGATAACTTGAATAAAAAATGTTCCATAGAGTAAATGTCACATACCAAGATTTTTGTCTTAGACTCTACAGACAGGGTGTGATTTGACACTTAATTCTGTAATTACAATAATATTAATTAACTTAATTTAAATAAGCTATCTTGAACTAAGGTTTAAACTATGTCTCCACACCTAACAGATATATATTACAGGGAAATACAATCAAACTAGTATTTTCAATGATAGTAATGGATAATGTGGTTGAGGATTTAAACTAGAGTGTTTTTAAAAAGCCGGGTGCAGTGGCTCACGCCTGTAATCCCAGCACTTTGGGAAGCCAAGACAGGTGGATCACTTGAGGTCAGGAGTTCGAGACCAGCCTGGCCAACATGGTGAAACCCCGTCTCCACTAAAAAAAATACAAAAATTAGCCAGGTGTGGTGTTACACACCTGTAATCCCAGCTACTTGGGAGGCTGAGGTAGAAGAATTGCTTGAACCCGAGAGGCAGAGGTTGGAGTGGGCCGAGATGCACCACTGCACTCCAGCCTGGGTGACAGAGCGAAACTCCATCTCAAAAAATAAATAAATAAATAAACAAATTTTTAAACATTTTTAAAATTAAAAAATAAAAATAATTCCAGGGGCATCCCAAGGAGGACTGAGAATGGTGGCAAGAGGGAAATGGACTGCTTAGTGACCTTTAGGCTGGAGGAACAATACAGCAGTAGAGCAGTGGGTATCTTCCAACTCTGTATTCAACAGCAGATTACCCAGGCCCAGAGTCTCCCGACTCCTAACCTAGTAGTAGGAAATGACCTAGGTAAGCTCATTCCTTGTCTGCATCTAACTGGGGTCTATTTGACAATACTAGGTGGCCTCAGAGCACTGGCACCAGGAATCCTGCCACAAGTTCCAGGTCTAAGAGTGCTCCTTATTTCTGCAAGGCTGAAAGTCACTTAGAGACACTTCCCTGACCTAGAGGCACAACAGGGCCTGGCCTGGGGAGGCTTCTTCTTCCCCTTCAGGTGGCACCAGCAGCATTCAGTGGGAGCCCCGGAAGCACCAGAAAAACCAGGCAGACTAACAGCACCTCAAAGCCTCTAGAAATTAAATTGTCATTGAAACCACTGCCCACAAAAGTAGGCCAGGATCTGTGTGTTACCCTAAACAGAGTGATTATCTGTTAAAATACAAGATTTAAATAGAAACCCAGAGCCTTCTAACACAATAGCTAAAATGTCCAAAATATGACCACAACTTGAATGAGAAAAGACAATCAAGTGACACCAACATTTAAGTGAATCAGATGTTGGAATTATCTGACAAAGATTACAAAGCATTTATTCTAAAAATGTTGGCCGGGCACGGTGGCTTACACCTGTAATCCCAGCACTTTGGGAGGCCGAGGCGGGCAGATCACGAGGTCAGAAGATCCAGACCATCCTGGCTAACATGGTGAAACCCCGTCTTTACTAAAAAATACAAAAAAATTAGCCAGGCGTGGTGGCGGGCACCTGTAATCCCAGCCACTCAGGAGGCTGAGGCCGGAGAATGACGTGAACCTGGGAGGTGGAGCTTGCAGTGAGTGGAAATAGTGCCACTGCATTCCAGCCTGGGCGACAGAGCAAGACTCCATCTCAAAAAAAAAAAAAAAAAAAATGTTTCAGGCTAGATACGGTGGACGGTGGCTCAAGCCTGTAATCCCAGCACTTTGGGAGGCTGAAGCAGGCAGATCATGAGGTCAGGAGATCAGGACCATCCTACCCAAAATGGTGAAACCGCTTCTCCACTAAAAATACAAAAAATTACCTGGGCATGGTGGCATGCGCCTATAGTCCCAGCTACTCAGGAAGCTGAGGCAGGAGAATCACTTGAACTCAGGAGGCAGAATTTGCAGTGAGCCAAGATCATGCCACTGCACTCCAGCCTGGGTGACAGAGCAAGACTCTGTCTCAAAAAAAAAAAAAAGTTTCAGCAAGCAAATACAAATTCTCTAGAAACTAATGAAAAAATAGAATGTCTCAGCAAATAAGTATAAGCTGCAAAAAGAACCAAATGGAAATTATTGAGTTGAAAAATACAGTAATCAAAATAAAATACTAGATGGGCTCCATACTAGAGAAGACAGAGGATAGAATCAGCGAACTTGAAAACAGATCAATGAATGTTTTCTATTTGAACAAAGAGAAAATACCAGAAAAAAAAAAAAATGATGAACCAAGCCTTGGGGTCTTGTAGGACAACAACAAAAGATCCAACTTTCATATCATCAGAGTCACAGAAGGAGATAAGAAAGAGAGTGGGGCTGAAATACCTTTGTGTTTGAAGAAATAATGCCTAAGAATCTCCCAACTTGGTGAAAGACAAACCTACATATTAAAAACCTGATCAAATCCCAAACAGAACAAACCAAAAGAAATTCATGCCAAAACACATCATAATCAAACTTCCAAAAAATAAAGATATAGAAAATAATCTTGAAACTATCCAGAGAGAAATGACGCATTGCATATAAGGGAGCATCATTTCAAACAACAACAAATTTCTCATTGAAACCAGGGAGGCCTGAAATGAAGTGACATAACATTTTTCAAGTGCTGGAAAAAAAAGAAACTGTCAACTATAAATTCCTTCCACATATGCATTTTCTATATCATATTTGATGGTTGAAACACCACATTTCAAAAGACCAATGGATTAAAACTGGCAAAATGAATGTATGGGGTAGGAACATAGTCACAGGAGGGTTTCCCTGGCAAGCTAATTCTGAAATGAAGTTCAAAGCCCTATTTTCTTGGTAACCGCCTTATTATCCACATTTGAGGAAGGATGGGGAAGGAAACAAAGGACCAAAGGGAGAAGTAGAGCTGCAATGCAAGCCCTCAGGGAGCTCCAGAGCTAGAAAGATCCTTCAGAGTTTTCCAGAGTTGTGCTGTGATGGCCCAACCTTTATACTCTCACATCGATCAGCCATTGGATGTGAGCTGCGCTGGAAAGAGGTGTGACTTTGGACAAGGGAGCTTTCTACAGCTCAGGCAATCCCTGAAGAGTCTGACTATTGAAGGCCATCTGTTGACCACACTCCCAGAAGCTGGGGCAACAAGTCCCTCCTTGAAGAACGATTTGGCACATCACAGTGTCCACTGTAATACCACATCGTGGCTACAAAAGCCAGTGCCTGAAGGAACTCATTTGTTTTGTGGTCAGCAACATCCTACACCTTCTCCAAACTATGCTGCTTGAAGGTTTTTGGAAATAGAAATGGGTGAAATTGTATGACATGATAATAAATTACTAACCCCCAAATCTTTCTAACTGAAGACCTCTTCATATACCTCTTGCTCCTTAGCCAAATTAAGTCAAGTAAGATATTAAGAGTAACCTAGAACTCTTTATTTCTTCACAATTTTAAATACTGCATTTGTAAACCACAATGGAATTATTATTTCTGTGTCCAGTATCTTTATCAAACAAACCTTTACTTGTACATACACAGTACCTATTACTGTTAAATACCTGTCTCTAGACAGGCAAAGGACTCCAAGATCAGAAAACCATGTATGATTGATTTCTTATTCCTCAAATCAAAAACAGTCCTTTTTTGAAAGCAAACAAGTATGTCTAACAGGTTACTCTCTAGAGAAATTTAAGACAATTCATTTTGGCAAAATATGTCAAGCCATAAAGAAACTGAAAAGCAAATCAGCTGATAAAAATATAAGTAGACACACTGCAACACTGTTCAGCCCCCAACTGTAATAAGGAAAATAGAAAGATGATAGATATACAGATAAACAGCCTTAATGCATCGATCATGCTGTCTCGTAAATTCCAGTCCATTTAACAATCTTACTTATTTTTTGTAAATTAACAAAATTGGCACGCTGTTGTTTAGAAAATGAAAAAGAATAGAAACAGCCAGCAAACAAATTACAGTCAAGTCCTACAAGTATTGATTTAAAGAGTTGAATAGACCAATGTTATACTTATTGACATTAAGGGGATTTCTCTCTTGGGATATCAAGAAATGAGGTATCCTGAGACAGAAGAAACTCA
This sequence comes from Pongo pygmaeus, assembly GCF_028885625.2. Lineage (NCBI taxonomy): Eukaryota > Metazoa > Chordata > Mammalia > Primates > Hominidae > Pongo > Pongo pygmaeus. Next base: position 164,496,598 of record NC_072373.2, read on the forward strand.
ACTTCCTTTACCTGCAGTGAAATCATTGGCCTTATCTATCTTCTTGTCAATTCGTGTACAGATAAATTCCAGACCCCTACCTACACTTCAGGTTGTAGGTAAAAACACTGAAATCTCCAAATTTGTTTTGTTTTTATGAATATAATTGGTATAATAACAGCTTTTGGCAAAAGGAAATGGAGGGGGAGTATGATCTACTAATAAAAATAGTATCTGGACTTTTATTACTTTTTTATGCTTAATGTGCCTTTGATTCTTACAACGTAGCCAAGAGTTTTCCAGCAGCTGGAAATCTTTGAAATTAAACGATGCATGTGATTCAAAGAACAGTTATATCTCAGATTTAAGATGCAGAATGCATAGTTACCATTTCTGTTCAGTGGCATCATATAATTATGATGTAAACCTAATGTAAGTACAATGTAATTTTAGGTGACAGTCTCAAAGTCTTGCTAAAAATTATCCCAGGCACGTGTGTGACACACACAGACACACACACACACACACACGTATATATAACTACTGTAATTAACAGCGATTCCTCTGTGCGCTCCTCCTTATACACGCTTTAAAGCTGTTGGCCATAGTGGGTTCCGATTTGTGTTTGAAGTACCGCACAAGGAAGGTGGCCTGTAAAAAACGGGAAGGAAGGAGGCAAAACAGGAAGATGGAAGAAGAGAGTAGGCATGAAGGAAAGTGACTGGAGAAAGGAGGAGAGCCTCTTCCTTCCCCAACACACTCTTGTAGCTTAGAAAGGTCCAAGCCCCCTCACCAAACACCAGACAGAGCTTCCCAAAAGTTCCTGGCAGAGCCCTGGTGATGCCGAGGCTTGAGTGCGCCCCCCTTGGTGCCCCAGCCACCAGGGCACGCAGGACAATCCTGGAGCCTCAGCACAGCAAACTCTTGGGTAGTTCAGGCTCCCTTCCGCGCCCGCCGCCTGCAGTCAATCACCGGGCACCGCGCGCCCATCCGTCACCTACTCCAGGGCTTCCGAGCCCTGAATCCTTCTGCCTCTCTCCATCTTCCCTTAGCCTCTCTCCATCCTCTCCTCCCCAGTGACTTGTCAAGAGGTCCAAGGGCGGAAGCCGAAGCAGAGAAGATGAGGGCTAAAGGCTAGGGGCCGGTTGGCGGATTTCCTACAAGGGGCGGCAATGACGCCGTCAAGACGACAATCCAGGCCCGGCGGCCCCATTCCCTCTTCGCCCCCCATCAGCCCCACAGCACCCCACACTCTCCATTGAGGCTTCAGTGTGTGATGAAGTAAGAGAATGAGGAAAAATAAACCCGCAGCCTCCTAGGCAACCCTTACCTCAGGCTGCCCCAGCGGAAGCCGCCCTCCTTCTGCCTGAGGCGCCTCTGCTGCACCGCCGTGGCCGCAGCGCTCTGGACGCCGGGGCTCCGCCCGGCGCGGGTAGACCATGCGCTGCGAGTGAGCCTTCCGCGCTCCTGTGGGGGACGAAAGTCTGCCCGGAGGGCGCTCGGGTGCAGCCCGGCCCGCGACGAAGAGCCTGCAGCCGCTGAGGCGAGGCCAGGAGCCCCGGAAAGGGGCGCCCGGGCCGGGGGCGGCTGCGGAGCGCGCGCGCGGACGGGCCAGCGGGCTAGCCTGGGGAACCCGCGCCACGGAGACACAGGCGCTGGCGACGCGCCCCTCAGCTCTTCTCTCGTCCTCTGGCCCTTTAAACCCCCTCTCCCTACTGTCCACCCCCGCCCCCCGGAAGAGACAGCTCGCCGGTGCCACTTGGTCTGCCGCGCTGCGCTCCTCAGCCGGGTGCGGGGAATAACAATGTGACCGTATCGCACGGACGAGATGCTGTGTAGTAGGTTGTAACTGCCGAGGCCACCACCTGTCAATTCTAGGGTGCAAAGCACGCCGTCCCCAGCCGTCTGGCCTCTCCCTGATTGCCCTCCCAGGTTATTTTTCCCCCACCTACCTCACAGACCTTTTGCAATATTCCGCGGGCACAGTACCACGGGAGTTTTGCAAAATAACCCTCTCTCCCAGCCGGGAGCTCACTGCATCTCCCTTACCACCCGAGCTGAAGGATTACGCACAGCCCTGCGTGCCTATCCAAAGCCAGAGACCGAAAATCCTGGTTTGAACCCCACACTCGCCGGCCCCCCAGCCCGCATTCATAATCCCAGCGGCCGTCTGCCACTACACACCCTCCCCCGGCCGCCCGCGCTCTTTCCCATTCGCCGTCCCTGGAACGTGTCAGTCACTCGCCGTGCATCTGCCATGAATACAGGACGAAGAGCTCTGCAGCTACTGGCTGCACAAAGAGGGACTGGAGCGCAGGGGACGCAGACCCCCGGGTTGGGGGAGGCGAGAGAGCCAGCGGGGCACATTACGTGGAAGGAGGCAGTGGGACCGTGGGAGTCCTCTGGTCTCCTGTTGCACAAAGGAGCTCCAGAGTGAATACGCGCAGTGCTCCTAAACCAACAGGTCAGATCACCTCCCAAGAGGTGCTCCACCAAGACACCCCTGAAGGTGGGTCCCACAACTTAGGAATTCGTGCGATGGAGCAACAGGCACTCAGGAACCTGACTGAGCCTGCTTCAAAAATGCAACAGGATGGAGTGTGTGTGTGTGTGTGTGTGTGTGTGTGTGTAGAGTGGGAGAGGTATGCTGGAAAGCACAAGTTTCCTTTTCCCCGGTTGTCCAGCCCTTTCAGTCAGAGAAAAAAAAGAAGGAAGCTGGCAAGGAAAAGAGGAGGAAGATAGGCATGAAGTAACTTTGCCTATCCAACTACTACATTAGCTAGAGACCAAAATGACTTTAACAGATAACATTTGCCTGTTTCTCGATTTATTCTAATAAACATCATGGCACACCTACTTTGCACTGAGCACTTTGCACAAGCTGAGGATGCAGAGTCGATTAGGACATAGTCTCTGCACCCAAGGAGCTCACTGCCTAATAGGAGAACCAACTATGAAAGCCCGAGACAAACAACACAAGTATTTCACAACAGAAGCACATGCCAATTGCATAAGTGGAAGCAATTTTTTCTATGTAAGAGAAGGAACAGGTCAGGGAATTTAAATCCCATCTGAACTGTGTATTAAAGGACAAATAGGGACCTCCCAAAGAAGTGGCAACAACCTAATAACCTACTATTCACCCATTCACCCAAAATAGCTTTACATGCCTATACATTGAAAGGCATGTCTAAGAGCTTATCAGTGTAGGAACTTAATGAACTTTCCCCTTCACGGTTTTGGAGGAAACATATTCAAACACTAGCGTTTGGAGTGTAAAACACCCATTTCCCCACATCTGAGATGCTACCAAGTGTTCGCTGGTTATTCTGCCTTTTTGGACCTGTTGCTTACACTATACCATCTACCTCATCCATAACCTTGAAATTGAGCCCAAAGCCAAAATTAATAATAGTGAGGCAATAAGCACCTGAAAGGAAGCCAACAAAATCTGCAATGTAGTCATTGTTCTCACAGTTTTCATCTGTAAAATGATGATAATGTAATCTCTTTCTCTGAACTACAGTTAGGATTAATTAGTTAGATGTATTAAATATAAGGCAACCATTGCCTAAAGAGAGTGTAAGGAATCTAAATTGTAGTTCAATCTAGGGGAAAAAAAGAACCAATTTGAGTGTCATGCTGCCCCTTTTTGAATATGAGAAATTTGAAAGGTATTAATAATTACTAAGCCTCCCAAGGTTATTACATCATCTTCAGAAAAATGTGTCCAAAGAGTTCTTACTGCAAAAAGAATTATACAGATTCCAGTAGAAAATGATGTCAGCTTTTTAAGCATCTTTCTCATCTCTTTCTAAAAATTACATAAACTAACAAAGACAATGGAAAAAAAAGTGTCAAACGCCATTTTCAACAAATTTATATAGATTTTACCTACAAACCCTAAAGCGCTTCTAAAGGTTGCCAAAAGCAGCTGAGTTTGGGCAGAAGTCATATGGAAAAGGCCCAGGGAGAGGCAATGGGAACCAGCAGTAGAAATATCAGAAAGTGCCAGCAAAAATATGTTTTCTGGGAAATGAGAGGTGTGTTGTAAAACGCAAAGCTGTCTCTCAAAAACTGGAGCAGAAGCAGAAGGAAGAAGGCAAAAGAGACACATACATACAGATGACAAAAGGAGAACAGGCAGTTTCCAGAAATATGGTAGCAGCAGATCTCAGGGTCAGCAAAACTTTAGTGCTTGAAGATGGTCAAATCACTATGAAATGTAAAAGTCCTGTTCCTTCTTTTTAAGAACAGGGGAGCAGAGAACTATTGGAAAAGGATCTTCTGGACCTAATTCCCTTCAGAGTCTCAGAGGAAGTGAGTATACAAAGATGCCATAACTACTAAAAGCAGTCTGTTTGTGAGGCAACAGTAAAAGTGAATCTATAATCTATTGCTGCATAACCAGCCACCCGAAACAATGGTTTAAAAAGCTACCAGTGATTTGCCTACAATTTAGTGAGATGAAAAATTGGGATGGGCTCAGCTGTGTGGCCTCAATGGCTAATCTCTGCCCCATGTGGTATCAGCAGGTCTTACTCACCAATCTGGGCCTCTGGAAGGGATGGCTTGGACACCTAGCGCCTTTTCCCAGGAAGCTAGTCAGGCTTTTTCACATGGAGGTAGACATGTTCCCAGTAGCAAGAGAAATGGCAGCCTAGTGTTCATGCTCTAGTGTTCACACCCTTTCAAGTTTCAAGCTTCTGTATGTGTCATGTTTGCTAATGTCCCATTGGCTAAAGCAAGTCATGTAGCTAAGTCCAGAGTCAATGTAGGAGTATTTTATGGGCATGGGTAGAGGGAGGTGTCAATTATTGGGGATCATTAAGTGGGAGCTATTTGCTTTGAGAACAGGAAAGCCACTTTGCAACCTCCACTTCAGGAACTTTCTCTAAGGACTTTGACCAGAAAAATAATTCATTCAATAGTGAGCAGTGATAAAGAAGAAACTGGCATAACACAGATACAAACATACTATTTTTAAAATTCAGAAAGTTAGCATCAAAACTTTTTAATAGATGAGGGGAAAAAGTGTTGTCACAGAGACAATTAAAATTGTGACTATAAATTTTGCAATGCAAGAAAAAACTAATAATACTTTAGCATAGTATTTACTGTTGCCAGGCAATATTCTTACCACTTTGTAGAGATATGAACTCTTGATTCTCAACACAACTCTGTAAATTAGATATTATCATTATTATTACCATTATATAGATTTAAAGACCTAAGGGACAAGTTAAGTAACACTCAAGATCACACAGTTAGAGGAAGACCCAGTATTTAAACCCAGTTAATCTTGTTCTAGAGTCTTTGCTCATATTCATAAGCAGCATAGTTTCTCTAAATTAAGCATATTTGTTGATATGTTAAGAAATAAACATCATCTATTAAGGAAAACCAAAAGGCACAAATGAAGAAACTCAAGAGAGAGATGAGGAGGATGAAATTAGTTGATTTTTTTAACAGAAAGAAGAAGAAAAGCAAACCATGACAGAAATGAAGACAATATTGGAAGAAATACAAAAGAGGAATAAGTATTGCAGATAAGTAAGACATAGCAAATAAAAGTATTTGTGTGAAACTGAAAATGATAGATGAAATACAACACACATATAATTGGAGTCTCTATAAAGAAGAAAACCTTATCAGTGGAAAAGAGCAAATTGTTTAAAGCAAAATTTTAAAAGAACTTTCTTGAAATTGATAAAACAAAAAAAGACTTCAATCTACATGTTCAAAATAAATACCATGTAGTAGAAAAAATGATTCATGATGGTTAAACAAAGAAATATACTAACAAATTATTGAATTTTATATATATGTAAGGAACCCTTGAAGCAGAAAAGAAAAAAAAAATCAATTCTTATAGAAAGAAAATTAAATCAACCTACCCTCAGTCTTCTTGAAAGCAACATTCAAAGCCTAATAACAATGGGCTTTTGTTCCAATGACAATGGAAACAAAACTTATTATATTCTCATGGAAAAAAATATGATCTAAGGATTTTATATCTAGCTAGTTATTCATCATATATAAATGTCATATTTTTAAACATTAGAACTCAAAGAATATTCCTCCCATAAGGGGATATACTGGAATAAAAAAGGGAAAACTTTCTCAAAATGACTGGTGGTGAACACTGAATATATTTTTACTGTAAAACTAATACTACAAAAAATGAATGTTATAGGTTTTGAAAATATAGAAATGACACAAATCACAAATGTTAGGAAGGGAAAGAAAAAAGATGGTGGTAATTAGAATAAGTTCATTGACTGACTCACCTGTAAGTTGAGGTTGAAAATGTCATTTAAAGCTGACATACAAGTAGTAGAGTAAGCATGCATAACATAAAAAGATAAACACCAAGAAATGTAATTTTTAAACAAAATATGACAGCTGATAAAATGCAGTGTGGGAAAAAGAAGAGGATACATACCAATTTATCATTGCTCATAACTAACAGTTATATCCAAAATAGAGAATATGAGTACATAAAGAAGGAATTATAAAGGTAGCAGCTGGAGAGCAAATTTGCACCTTAGTGCACATCTTGTTAAATGTCAGAGGAACCATAAACTCATGTGCACATGTATAATCACACACCTATTCATGTGTATATCAAAGAATTGCGACAAATATTTTTCAATCAATACACATTTTAAGCTATTTTTAAAAGCATTTTCAAATTGCATTAAAACCAAAACTCCATGCTATATATAAGATACACATTGAAAAAAAAAGGTTCAAATGGTTGAAAATTAAAGGAAGAGCAAAGTCTTACCCAAATAATGCCCCTGCACATTCCCCCCACCCAAATACATGGAAAAGGAATAATAATAATGTAGCAGTACTTATGACTTTAATTTCAGACAAGTTGGACTCAGGACAAACAAGTATTAAATAAAACAAAGAAAAGCACTTTATGATAGAAAAAGTAAAAATCACAATGAAGATGTGAAATTTATAAATATCTATGAACCAAATACATAGCAGAAACTTGTATATACAAGTTTTATTACAAGAGATATAAAGACATATGGAAAGTAACAGACCAAAAATAGGATAGTTTTACTTATCTCCCTCAGTCAAACTCTAGATATATCAGACTTTGTGCCTCAGAAGTAGAGATTACATATTATTTTTAAGGGCTAATATTATATTCATAAAAATTGCCATTTGTTAAACCATAAAGATAAAATGCAAAAATAGGAAATTATGGACAACACTATATGATCACAATTCCATAAAAACAGAAATTAATAGAAAAATCAGAAAAATAAAAAACTTTCCACCTGAAAATTCTAAACAAAAAACTTTCTTAAATAACTTTATGAACAAAAATTGTAGGATTTCTTGAAAATAATGAGGTATGAAAACACTACTGAATAGAATTCTGTGATACAGCTTAAGTTTAATTCATAAATTATGCACCAACTCAAAAAGTTAGAAAAACAACTATTAAATAGAAGGAAACTAAAAGAAAAATATTAAACAATTTAGAAGAATTAATAAATGAGTTAAGAAAGGAAGGTGATTAGAGCTAATGTGTAATTTGAAAAGCCAGTCTTTTTAATATTTAAAATAATTGTTAAATTAATAAAAAATATAAATACCAAGTAAGAAATTATAAGGGGTTAAACATAGAAATAAAGAATGTTAATATAATTCTAAAGACTACTTTAATCTGTTATAATGTTCTTCAACCACTTTTTCATTTTTGCTTCCCAAGAAAATTTTAATTTAATTTTTCCCTAATCAGAGAAATTAACCATTGTAATATCAGAGATATATTGCCCCAATTGACAGTACATGCTCTACTATATGCAAATGCATTTGAAAACCTGGGTTAAATGGATATTTTTAGTGGGAAATATAATTAACCTAAACTGACCCTGGAGGACAGAGAAAATCCAAAGGGAAAAAGTTGAGAAAATTGTCAATTCCTTGCCCTCTTCCAATGAGTAACCAAGCTAATATGAATATTACAAGGAAATTTTACCAAACCGTTGAAGAATGGATAATTCTCATGATATCTAATCTATTAAAAAGTGTAAAAAAGAAGGAAAAATTTCAATTAAATTTTATAAAGTATTTAGCATTAATACTAAAATTTAGTAAGGGCCACACATAAAGGAAACCTATAGACCAGTCTTACTTTTAAATCAAGAATCCAAGAATATAAGCATAATTCAATATTAACAATTTTTTCAGGTAAATAATCATAGGGAAAGATCTAAATAGAAAGAACCATAAAATTTTTATTCTAGAGACATTAAAAAGGCATCTGAAAAATTCAGTAGCCATTTTTGAGAGTTTTTCACTTCTTAATTTAATTTTTTATTGATACATAATAGATGAACATATTTGGGGGTACATGTGATAATTTAATATTTTATATAAATTGTAAAGATAAAATCAGTGTAATTGGGATATCCATCACATTAAATGTCTTTTCTTTATGCTAACAACATTTGATTATTCTCTTCTAGCTATTTTGAAATATGCAATAGATAACTGTAAACTATAGTCACCCTACTGATCTATCAAACACAAGGTACACAAGGTTTTCTTCTTTCATCTATCAAAATGTGTATTTGTACCCATTCATCAACCTCTCTTCATTTTCCCTCTTCCCTTTCCTTTCCAGCCTCTAGTAACTACCAATCTTCTCTCTATCTCAATGAGATCCACTTTTTCAGCTCCCAAGTGTGTGTAAAAACATGCAATATTTTTCCTTCTGTGCTTGGCTTTTTCACTTAACATAATGACCTCCAGTTACATCCATGTTGTTGCAAATGACAGTATTTCCCCATTTTTATGGCTAAAAAATATGGTAATGTGTATATAGACCATATTTTCTTTATCTATTCATTCACTGATGGACACGTAATTTGATTCCATATTTTGGCTATTCTGAATAGTGCTGCAATAGACAGAGTGCAGATAGCTCTTCGACATATTGATTTTTTTTTCTTTTGGACATATACAGAGTAGTGGAGTTGCTGGATCATATGGTAGTTCTATTTTCAGTTTTTTGAGGAAGCTCCATACAGTTTTCCATAGTGGCTCTACTATTTTACATTCCCACCAGTCATGTATGAAGGTTCCCCTTTCTCCACATCTTCAGTGGCATCCATTATTTCCTGCGTTTTTAATAAGAGCCATTTTAACTGGGATGAAATTACATTTCATTGTTTTGCATTTCTCTGATGATTAGTGGTGCCGAACATTTTTTCATATGCCTGTTGGCCATTTATATGTCTACTTTTGAGAATGTGTGTTGAGCTTTTTTGCCCATTTTTAAATTGGATTATTTGGGTTTTTTGCTTTTGAGTTGTTTGAGCTCCTTACATATTCTGGTTATTAATCCCTTGTCAGATAGATAGTTTGCAAATATTTTCTCCCATTCTATGGATTGTCTCTTCACTTTGTTGATTGTTTCCTTTTCTGTGCAAAATTGTTTTAGCTTGCTACAATCTCATTTGTCTACTTTTGTTTTGATTCCTGTGCTTTTGAGGTCTCATCCCCAAAATTTTTTGCCCAGACCAATGTCCCGGAGCATTTGCCCGATAGTTTCTTCTACTAGTTTCATAGTTTCATACCCTCAGTTTAAGTCTCTGATCCATTTTGATTTTATGTTTTTATGTTATGAGAAATCGAAGTCTAGTTTCACTCTCCTGCATATAGTTATTCAGTTTCATGGCACCATTTATTGAAGAAGCTGTCCTTTTCCCATTGTATGTTTTTGATACCTTTGTCAAAAATGTGTTTACTGTAAATATGTGCATTTATATCTGGGTTCTCTATTCGCTTCCCTTGGTCTTTGTGTCAGTTTTTATGCCAGTACCATGCTGATTTGGTTACTATTGCTTTATAGCATATTTTGAAGTCAGTGTGATGCCTCCAGCTTTGTCCTTTTTGCTCAGGATTCTTTTCACTATTTAAAGTCTTTTGTGCTTCCATATAAATTTTAAGGGTTTTTTTAATTTCTGTGAAGAATATCATTGGCATTTTGATAGAGATTGCATTGAATCTGTAATTTGTTTTGGATAATGTTATCATTTTAAATATATTAATTCTTTCAATTCATAAGCATGGAATATCTTTCCATTTTTTTGTGTTCGCTTCAATTTTCTTTCATCAGAATTTTATAATTTTCGTTATGTAGAACTTTCACTTCTTTGGTTAAATTGATTCCTAGGCATTTTGTATTCTTTGTAGCTGTTGTAAATAGCTTCCTTGATTTATTTTGCAGATTGTTTGTTGTTGGCATATATAAATGCTGATTTTTTATGTTGATATTGCATTCCTATAATTTTACTTAACTTAGTTATCAATTCAAACAGTTTTTGGTAGAGTCTTTAGATTTTTTTAAGTATAAGGTCATGTCATCTGCAAACAAAGCTAATTTGAACTCTTCCTTTGCAATTTAGATGCCCTTTCTTTCTTTCTCTTGCCTAATTGCTCTGGCCGGGACTCCCAGTATTATGTTGAATTAAATGGTGAAAATGGTTATCCTTGTCTTGCTCCAGATCTTAGAGGAAAGGCTTTCAATTTTTCTCCATTCAGCACAATGTTAGCTGTGAATTTGTCATATATGGCCTTTATTGTGTTGAGGTATGCTCCTTCCATATCCAGTTTGTTAAGAATTTTTATCATAAAGTGGTGTTGAATTTTATCAAATGTTTTTTCAGCATCTATTGTAATTATCATACGGTTTTTGTTTTTGGTTCTATAGACATGATGTATCACTTTTTTTTCTCTTTTGGAGTATTTGACTTGATGTTGTTATTTTTTAAAATTTCAATAGGTTTTGGGGGAACAGGTGGTGTTTGGTTACATGGATAAGTTATTTAATGGTGATTTCTGAGATTTTGGTGCACCCATTACCCAAGCAGTGTACTCTGTACCCAATGTGTAGTATTATATTCTTCACCTCCCTACCATCTGCCCCCCGAGTCACTGAAGCCTATTGTATCATTGTTATGGCTTTGTGTCCTCATAGCTTAGTTCACACTTATAAGTGAGAACATTTGATGTTTGGCTTTCCATTCCTGAGTTACTTCACTTAGAATAATGGCCTCCAACTCCATGCAGGTTGCTGTGAATTATATTATTTCATTTCTTTTTATGGCTGAGTAGCATTCCATGGAATATATATACCACATTTTCTTTATCCACTCGTTGATTGATGGGCATTTGGGCTTATTCTATATTTTTACAATTGCAAATTGTGCTGCTATAAACATGTATGTGCAAATGTCTTTTTCATATAATGACTTATTTTCCTCTGGGTAGACACTCAGTAGTGAGATTGCTGGATCACATGGTATATCTACTTTTAGTTCTTTAAGGAATCTCCATACCATTTTCCATAGTGGTCGTACTAGTTTACATTCCCATTAGCAGTGTAAAAGTGTTCCCTTTTCACCACATCCATGCCAATATCTATTATTTTTTTGACTTTTTAATTATGGCCATTCTTGCAGGAGTAAGTTGGTATCATATTGTGGTTTCAATTTGCATTTTCATGATAGTTAGTGATGTCGAGCATTTTTTCATATTTTTTGGCCATTTGTATATTTTCTTTTGAGAATTGTCTATTCATGTTCTTAGCCTACATTTTGATGGGATTGTTTGTTTGTTTTTCTTGCTGATTTGTTTGAGTTCCTTGTAGATTCTGGATATTAGTCCTTTATCGGATGCATACTTTGCAAAGATTTTCTCCCACTTTGTGGTTGTCTGTTTACTCTGCTGATTATTTCGTTTGCTGCACACAAACTTTTTAGTTCAATTAAGTCCCATCTATTTATCTTCATTTTTGTTGCATTTGCTTTTGGGTTCTTGGTCATGAAGTCTTTGCCTAAGCCAGTGTCTAGAAGGGTTTTTCCAATGTTATCTTCTAGAATTTTTATGGTTTCAGGTCTTAGATTTAAGTCTTTGATCCATCTTGAGTTGATTTTTGTGTAAGATGAGCAATGAGGATCCAGTTTCATTTTTCTATATGCGGCTTGGCAATTATTCCATCTCATTTGTTGAATAGGATGTCCACTCCCTCACTTTATGTTTTTGTTTGCCTTGTCAAAGGTCAGTTGGCTGTGAGTATTTGGCTTTATTTTTGGGCTCTATAATCTGTTCCATCAGTCTATTTGCCTATTTTTATGCCAGTACCATGATGTTTTGGTGACTATAGCCTTATAGTAGAGTTTGAAGTCGGGTAATGTGATGCCTCCTGATTTGTTATGTTTGCTTGGTCTTGCTTTCACTATGCGGGCTCTTTTTTTGGTTCCATATGAATTTTAGAATTGTTTTCTCAGTGATGGTAGATGATGATGAGAACAATGATGATATTTTGATGGGAATTGCATTGAGTTTGTAGATTGCTTTTGGCAGTATGGTCATTTTTACATTATTGATTCCACCCATCCATGAGCATGGGATATGTTTCCATTTGTTTGTGTCATCTATGATTTCTTTCAGCAGTGTTTTGTAGTGTAGTTTGCTTTGTATGGATCTTTTACGGCTTTGGTTAGGTATATTCTTAAGTTTTTTTGTTTTGTTTGCACCTGTTGTAAAAAAGTGTTGAGTTCTTGATTTGATTCTGAGCTTGGTCGCCATTGGTGTATAGCGGAGCTACCGATTTGTGCACATTACAGTATACTGAAACTTTGCTGAATTCATTTATCAGTTCTAGGAGCTTTTTGGATGAGTCTTTAGGGTTTTCTAGATATACAATCATATCATCAGTGAACAGCAACAGTTTGACTTCCTTTTTTCTGATTTGGATGCCCTTTATTTCTTTCTCTAGTCTGATTGCTCTAGCTAGGACTTCCCAGTACTACATTGAAGAGAAGTGATGAAAGTAGGCATCCTTTTTTTGTTCCAGTTCTCATGGGGGATGCTTTCAACTTTTCCCTGTTTGGTGTAATGTTGGCTGTGGGTTTATCATAGATGGCTTTTATTACCTTAAGGTAGGTCCCTTCTGTGCTGATTTTAGCTGAGGCTTTTAATCATAAAGAGATCCTGGATTTTGTCAAATGCTGTTTCTGTGTCTATTGAGATAATCTGTAATTTTTGTTTTTAATTCTGTTTATGTGGTATATCACATTTATTGACTTGCAGATGTTAAACCATCTCTGCATCCCTGGTATGAAAGCACTTGATCATGGTGGATTATCTTTGTTATATGCTGTTGGATTTGGTTAGCTAGTATTTTGTTGAGTATTTTTGCACCTATGTTCATTAGGGATATTGGTCTGGAGTTTTTTTCTTATGTCCTTTCCTAATTTTGATATTAGGGCAATACTGGCTTCATAGAATGGTTTAGGGAGGATTCACTCTTTCTCTGTCTTTTGAAAGTGTCAATAGGTTTGGTATCAATTCTTCTTTGAATTTCTAATAGAGTTCAGATGTGACTCTATCTGGTCCCGGATTTTTTTTGTAGGCAATTTTTTTTAAATTACCATTTCAACCTCGCTGCTTGTTATTGGTCTGTTAAGAGTTTTTATTTCTTCCTGGCTTAATCTAGGAGGGTTGAGTATTTCCAGGAATGTATCCATCTCCTCTAGGTTTTCTAGTTTGTGTGCATAAGGTGTTCATAGTAGCCTTGAATGATCTTTTGTATTTCTGTGGTATTGGTTCTAATATAACCAATTTTGTTTCTAATTGAACTTATTTGGATCGTTTCTTTTCTTTTCTTGGTTAATCTCACTAGTGGTCTATCAATTTTGTTTATCTTTTCAATCAGCTTTTTGTTTCATTTGTCTTTTGTATTGAGTTTTTTATTTTATTTTGTTTCAATTTAATTTAGTTCTGCTCTGATCTTAATTATTATTTCTTTTCTTCTGCTGGGTTTCGGTTTGGTTTGTTCTTCTTTCTCTAGTTCCTTGAAGTGTGACCTTAGATTGTCTATTTGTGCCCTTTCAGACTTTTTAATGTAGGCATTTCTTGATTTGTGTGTGTTGAACCATCATCCTAGCATCCCTGAGATGAATCCCACTTAACCAGTTTGAATGATCTTTTTCATGTGCTGTTGAATTCAGTTTGCTAGTATTTTGTTGAGGATATTTGCATCTATGTTAATAAGTGATATTGGAATATATTTTTCTTTGTGGTATACTTATTTGGTTTTAGTATCAGGATAATGCTGGCCTCATATAATAAGTTTGGAAGTATTCCCTCTTCTTCAGTTTTTTTGAAGTGTTTGAGTAGAATTGGTATTACATTTTCTTTAAGTGTTTTTTTACAATTCAGCAGTGAAGCTCTCAGGTCCTGGGCTCTCTTTGATGAGAGATGTTTTATTACTGACTCAATCTCATTACTCGTTATCGGTTTGTTGAGGTTTTCTATTTCTTCATTTTCAAAACTTATCTATTTCCTCTAGGTTTTCCAATTTGTTGGCATGTAGTTGTTTATAATAACTTTTCATATGAGATTATCTATGTTTCTATGGTCTTGCTTGTTACATCTCCTCTTTCATTTCTGATTTTATTTATTTGAGTCTTCTCTTTTTTCTTAATTAGTGTAGCTAAAGATTTGTTGATTTTTTCTTTTCAACCCACCTTGTCATTTTATTGATCTTCTGTATTGATTTTTTAGTCTCAAGTTCATTTCTTTCTGCTCTGATCTTTATTTCTTTCCTTCTACTAATTGTAGGTTTGGTTTGTTCTTGCTTTTTAAGGTCCTGGGAAGGGTGCATTGTTAGGTTGCTTATTTGAAGTCTTTCTACTTCTTTGAAGTAGGTGTTTATTGCTATAAACTTCTTTCTTAGTACTGATTTTTCTGTATTCCGTAGATTTTTGTTCATTATATTTCCATTTTTATTTGTTTCAAGAGATTTTAAATTTTCCTTCTTAATTTCTTTTTCCAATCATTGGTCATTTATGACCATGTTGTTTAATTTCTCTTTGTTTGTGTATTTCCCAGGTTCCTTTTGTTATTGATTTCTAGTTTGTTTTCATTGTGGTCAGAAAAGATACTTCATAGTATTTCTACTTTTTTGAATTTGTTGAGACTTGTTTTGCGGTTTAAAATATGGTTTATTCTGGAGAATGTTCCATGTGCTGATGAATAGAATGTGTATTCTGCAGCAGTTGGATGAAATATTCTATTAGTGTTAGTTAGGCATATTTGTTCTAGTGTGTGATTTAACTCCTATATTTCTTTGTTGATTGTCTGGATGATCAGTCTATTACTCAAAGTGGGGTGCTGAAGTCCCCTACTAATATTGTACTACAGCCTATCTCTCCCTTTAGATCTATTAAAGTTTTCTTTACATAATTGAGAGCTCCGGTTTTGGGTGCATAAATATTTATGATTGTTATAGCCTCTTGCTGAATTGAGCCCTTTATCATTATATAGCTCCCTTCTTTGTCTCTATTTACAGTCTTTGATTTGTAGTCAATTTTATCTGATATGACTTTAGTGACTCCTGCTCTTTTTTGGTTTCTAATTGTTTGGAATATCTTTTTCTGCCTATTCACTTTTAGTTTATGTGTGTCTCTACAGGTGAAGTAAGCTTCTTGTAAACAGCATATAGTTAGTTCTTGATTCTTTATTCATTCATCTATTCTGTGCCTTTTAATTGGACAATTGAATCCATTTACCTTCATGTTTATTGATAAATGGGGACTTACTGTTGCTACTTTCTTGCTTATCTTCTGGTTGTTCTGTAACTTATTTCTGTCTTCCTTTCTTAATATCTCCCTTCGTGGTTAAGTGATTTTCTCTGGTAGTATGTTTTAATTCATTGCTTTATATTTTTAGTGAATCTATTATAGGTTTTAGCTTTGTGGTTACCATGAAGCTTACAAAAACATCTTACAGCTATAACAAGCTATTTTAAGGAGATGACAACTTATGTTGGATCACAAAAAAAGAATAGAAACAAACAATCACAGAAAAAAATTAAAAACTCTACATTTTAACTCCCTCCCACATTTTTACTTTATGTTGTTACAGTTTAAAAATTTTTATATTGCATAACTCTTAACAGGTTTCTATAGCTATTATTGTTATAGATTTGTCTTTGGGATTTCATACCATCTGCTTGGAATTTTTCCTCTTCTCTGTGGCCCTAGGAACTGTTTCCTCATATTTGAGTTCTGGAATATTGCTAGTGATGATCTTAATGCCTTTATATTTGTTTTTGCTTTTCTGTGGGGGAAAGCAGAGCCAGCTTGCTTCTATGTCACTAGTTGGGAACCAGAAGACTCAATTAATAACCATTTTTTATTTTAAAAAAAAAACTCCCAGTTATCTGGGTGCATATAAATCCTTGCTCAACAAGGATTCTAATTGAGCTTATTTGGATCTTTTCTAGATCTGAGATAGGTAAATTTATCTACCTCAACCCAAAAGCCATATTAAAGATAAAACAGTAAAGGCATTTCCACTAAAGTAAGGGAAAGTACCATGATGCAATTTTTATAACTATCTTTAACATTATGCTTGGCTTGTAAGTTAATGCAGAGAAGAAAAATAAATGGCCAGTCATAGTGGCTCACACCTGTAATCCCAGCACTTTGGGAGGCCAAGGCGGGCCGATTATCTGAAGTCGGGAGTTCGAGACCAGCCTAAGCAACATGGAGAAACTCTGTCTCTACTAAAAATACAAAATTAGCCAGGTGTGGTGGAGCAAGCCTGTAATCCCAGCTACTCGGGAGGCTGAGGCAGGAGAATCGCTTGAACCTGGGAGGTGGACTTTGCAGTGAGCCGAAATCGTGCCATTGCATTCCAGCCTGGGCAACATGAGCAAAACTCCATCTCAAGAAAAAAAAATGAAAGAAAAATAAATTAAAGGTCTAACCATTTGAATTCACAAGGTTAATCATGGTTAATTTTTGAGTCATCTCAACAGAGCCACAAGATGCCCAGATAAGTTAAACATTATTTCTGAAATATAATTTTATTCCTCCATAAAAAAGAATGAAATTATGTCATTTGCTGCAACATAAATGGAACTGGAGGACATTATGTTAAGTGAAATAACTCAAAGACAGAAAGACAAATTCCACGTGTTTTCATTCATATGTGGGAGCTAAAAACACTTGATTACATGGACATAGAGAATAGAATGGCAGGTACCAGAGGCTGAGAAGGGTGTGAATCTGGTGAATGAGTACAAACTCATGTTAAATAGAAAAAATAAGTTCTAATGTTCAATAGTGGACTAGGGTGACTATATTGTCATTCTATGTATTGTATTTTTTAAGGTGGCTAGAAGAGAGGACTTAAAATGTTACCAACACATAGAAATGATAAATACTTAAGGTGATATATACCCCTAATACACTGATTTGGTCATTACACAATCTATGCATAAAAAAACACATATACTCCAAAAATGTATAAAATATTATGTATCAATAAAACGTAAAACATTATTTGTGGGTATATCTGTTAGTATGTTTCTGGAAGAGATTAGCATTTGAACTGGTAGACTCAGAAAGCAGATCGCCTCCCTTAATGTGGGTGGGCATCATTCAGTCCATTGAGGACCTGATTAGAACATAAAAGCCAAAGAAGAGAGAATTCTCCATCTCATATTGACTCCTTATGCTGGAACATTGGTTCTTCTCCTGCCCTTAGACTGGGACTTACACCATAGACCCCCAGGTTCTCAAGTCTACATACTTGGACTAAAACTCATACCATCAGTTCCCCTCATCCCAAGCCCTTGTACTCAATCAGCCTAGAAATATAACACCAGCTTTCTGTGCCTCCAGGTTGCAGGTGGCAGATTGTCAAACTTCTCAGTCTCCATAATCATGTGAGCCAATTCCTCATAATATATATATATACATATATATATAATCATGTTGATTCTGTTTCTCTGGAAAACCCTGATTAATACAGAAGTAAAACCTTCACTATTTGTAGAAAATATGAGAATATCTGGAAACTCCAAGCAAATCAATTAAAAACTATTACAAACAATGTGTTGTATCAATATATAGAAAAACAGCTTTTACATATACAAACAACAACCAGTTAGACATAATGAATAAATGTCACACATTAGCAACAAAAAAGCTGAAATATCTAAAAATAAACTAAGCAGAGAATGTTTAAGATCTATAGAGTCGTGATCTGCATAACAATGCTTTGATCAATGATAAATGCATATACAACAATGGTCTCATAAGATTATAATGAAGCTGCCCTTTAGAGTTATATCATTTTTAATCTTTTATACCGTATTTTTACTGTACCTTTTCTATGTTTAGATACACAAATAATTTCCTTTGTGTTACAATTGTCTACAGTATTCAGAACAGTAACATGCTGTTGTAGCCTGGGAGCAAATTGCTATTCCATATAGCCTATCTGTGTAGTAGGATATACCATCTAGCTTTGCATAAGCATATTCTATTATGTTTGCATGACAAAATCGCCTCACCATACATTTCCCCAAACATAATGTTAAGTGATGCATGACTGTCTATATGCAGAAAACTTTGGTTGACTACTGAAGGACACAAAAGAAAACATAAACAAACAAAAACATTCCATGTATTTCAACAGGTAGATTCAACATAATAAAGACAATAGTTCTAAATTAATTAATAAATTTAAAGTAATTACTCCAAAATATAATTTTTTAGAATCAAAAAAGCTATTTCTAAATTTCATGCAGAAAAATAAACAAGAAAAATTCTAGAAGAAAACATGGACACAAATCTTAAATTCAAAAGCCATTAAAAGGAGATTGAAAAATTTGACTGTGTAAGAAAAAGAAAACTTCTGTATACCAAAAAGAAAAATAAATAAAAGAGAGGTTAAGCAAACAACAATAAGTAAAGTCAAAAGGAAAAGATGAATTGGGATAAATTATTTGAAAATTTGGAAGCTCCTCTCACCTTTTGCTTGGGGGAGTACAAACTGAATCAGCTTCTTTGGCAGGCAATTTAATCATGTAGATTCCTATTGAAAATGTATGTACATTCTGACCCAGAAATCTCATTTTTATTATATTTCAATTATTCTATATACTGAATATATTAAAGCAAATATACTAACAGTTACTAAAGTTGACTAACATATGAAATAATACATATACAAATGTATTTGTTGCAACATCTTTAGGAATGACAGAAGATTGAAAATAGCTCAAGTATTTTATAACAAAGATACAGCCATACAATGGAATACTACTACGCAGCTAAAAAAAAAAAAAAAAAAAAAAAAAAACTAAGAGTACTCCTTCTGTGTACCAATGCAGAAATTTTTCTAAGATATGTTATTAAGTTTAAAAAGTAGATTACCTTTGTATAACAAATAGATAAATGTAAGAATATGTATTTGTCTTAGTTAAATACAAATGATTTAAGTCTCTGAAAGGATATCTAACAAACAAATAAAAATGCTTAATTCTGGAGATGGAGTAGAATCTGGCACATGGATAATAAGCTTTTCAGTGAGTTTTTATAATTTTTATCTATTTAAACATTTTAAAAGATAAATTTAAAAGTCATTAAATGTAATGTGAATTACGTGTTTCTATCTGCCAGGCTGTCTTTAATGTTGGGGAAAAAATTTGATGTGCCACAGAACAATAACATTACTTTCAGTGATTTCTCTCTGTGAAAAGGTCAAACTAATTTTCACATGCAGAGTATAATCATGTTATCAACCATGATTCATGCGGTTATTTCAGGAATGTAATCTTTCTTATTTATTGATTAATCATATATTCAAGTGTCAAAAGGAATGACAATTTCTAAAGAAATGATATATTTATCCATATCCCCGTTTGAAAGCTCTTTTATATTATTAGACTTTTGGCCAAGATTGGCTGACTTCAAACATAAAGTTGAGCCTAGCCATTTAATGAACTTGTAATATCTACAAATTCAACTCTGCTGTTCTCAAACCTCAGCCCTTAAGTAGGAACACAGCAATCCTCTGATAATGTCAACCTCAGAAGAATGTACAGCTCATCTCATAGACAGCCACCAGCAAAAATTCAAAATAAGGATCATTGTCAATCCTGGAACAACAGGGTTATGAATAGTCTGGGAAACTGTAGACTTGCTCTGGTTTCACCTCTATAACTCATTCTTTGAGTTATAGCAAGCATAAGTAAACAATGATTAATTTTAAGGTGAAAGAACAGCTTCAAAGCAATTCAAATCTTCATGTTTCCCCGTACAATCTTCCTCAAAAATAACTTTAGTCCCTCCTGGTTTTTTTTTTTTTTTCTTTTTTTGTTTCTTTGAGACAGAGTCTCGCTCTGTCACCCAGGCTGGAGTGCAGTGGCGTGATCTCAGCTCACTGCAACCTCCGCCTCCCAGGTTCACGCCATTCTCATGCCTCAGCCTCCTGAGTAGCTAGGACTACAGGTGCCCGCCACCATGCCTGGCTAATTTTTTTTTTTTTTTTGTATTTTTAGTAGAGACAGGGTTTCATCGCGTTAGCCAGGATGGTCTCTACCTTCTGACCTCGTGATCTGCCTGCCTCGGCCTCCCAGAGTGCTGGGATTACAGGCGTGAGCCACCACGCCCAGCCCCAATCCCTCCTGGTTTTCTAAAGTGCTCATATGGATTACCACACACAATGTTTGAAAAATCCTCTAATTTCATCTACAAGAAGACCTACAACAATAATGTTACTAAAGTTGACAGTATTTATTATACTGAGGTATACAGTTTCCCAAGATATACAGTTTCCTGGCAGTAGAAGTTGCCAGGATTTTGTATAGCCTTGAATATATGTAATATGTGGTCATTCATAATATGCACAACAATATGTACTCCAGAGAGCCGTTGAAAGATTGAGTAAATACATATAAAACTCGTTAGATGGATTTGAGTCACTCACTTCCTTCCTGACTAGTGAATAGAATCAATTTGCTTGGCCACAATGAAACCAACCAAAACCCCTTTATGCTACATATCAATAAGTTTCTAAGAATTTGGAGAATTCTGAACTTGATTTATTAACCAATGGCCTGATATTGTCTGAAAACTTGCATTGTCTTACAATTTTCTGATAAGTTATAGCAATGCATGTTTACCAAATGATTTTGGGTAGTAACTTCTACAAATGACAAAGTGATGTGAAAATGTGAATTTGAGTGTAGCATATTTACCTCCAAAGGGCTCATTTACATATCACATCAACTCTGTAGGTAGAGAAGGGCAGAAAACATCTTCATTTCTGATAACATTCAAAAGTAAGCCTTAGAAAGATTTTAAAAAAAAAACCCTCATGGTCAGTATAAGACTTTGTTCTGTATTCCCTCATTCAACCAACATTTATCAAACATATAACACATATCAAATACCCCCATGTGCTGTGAATGATGCTAAGTGTTTAGAATAGTGTTGAATAGGTTGAGTACCAAGCCTGCCAAAAACTATAAATGGTCAGATTTAGCGTCTGCCTAGTTCAAAACAGAATTTGCCAAGGGACTTTTGGCCAAGCATCTGGGATCTACTGATTTTTCTAAAGGAAGCACAGCTATGATTTGGGTATACCAGTTTAAGTAAGGTGCAGAGGGCCAATAGTTAAGGTTCAGCATTAAAAGTCCAGAGTTAAGGTGCAGAAATGCAAGTTCAGCTATGAATTAAGATACGGCAAAATCTAGCCCATGTTGCAGGTCACTGGGCCCTCATTTTCTAGAACTACTTGGTGACCTAGTACAAGATTCAGTGGAATAGCTTCCACTAGCTAGAAAGTTTCAGCCCCTGACACTCCACATTTGTTAGCACACATCTCCTTCACACTGAATACTGCCCTAAAAGTTTGGAATTCATCAATGTGTAGCTGGTACATAAAGTCATAAGTCCAGATAAGTTTACCTATGTAATGAGTTTCAATTGAGAATAGCAGAGGTGTACCCTAGAAAACATCAATACTTAGAGGTTATGGAGATAAGGAAAACCCAGCAATGGAGACTGAAAATCAGGGGGAGAACTAAGAGAGAAAATGATGCTCCTAAAGTAAGTGAATAGAATGTTTAAAGCAGTAAGAAACTTACCAGTGATGAAAAATTGTGATTTCATTTAAATAATATGAAGACTGAGAACTGAACATAGTTTTTGTAAATGTGGAGATCAACTCATGACTTTATAAGAGTCAAAGGAGTAAGGAAAAAAAGCTTGAATAAAGTAGATTGAAGAAAGAATGGAGGGGTCAGATAAGTGGATACAATAGTTTTAGACAGGTTTTCTGGAAACATTTCTTAAACAGGAACAAAAGAATGAGACCGCAGCTGGATGTGGCAATATTTTAAGACGGGAGATATGACAGCATGTTTGTATGCTGTGTGGTAGTAATCCAGTAGCTTGAAAAACATGATGAAGTCATTTACAGGAGCAATATCATGGAGGAGAAAAGAGAAAAGATGGGTGGGATCCTGTGTACCAGCAGGGGGAGGCTTAGTCTGGGAACAAGAACAGTTCATCCATTGAACTAGGAATAAAGTTATGGTCTATGGATAAAATTGCAGGTAGCTGGGAAGATGTGATGGTGCTATTACATGAAATGTTACAAAGATGCCTGTTTTCTTACTGAAAATAGAGGATCATAATCATCAGCACAGGGAGAAAAGAGGAGATGAAGTATAGAAAGTTTGAAGAAAGAGAAAGAAAGTGGCCTTTTCTCTTTATTTTCCTTCCTTTTAGAAAGACCGGAGATTGAATTAGCTAAGGATAATACAATATACAATAGGTTTGTCAGACAGCAACAGGACCATCTTGAAGTTAATAGTCAAGAATAGAACAGTCAACATTATGTTTCAGTTTTCTCCAACCACATTCACCTACCCAGCTGCAGGCACAGAGGAATTAATGTTGCATTAAATTAGGGTTTGGATTTACCAGGTCAATGGAAGACACTGAGAGTATAAGTCAAGGAGTGATTCTAATAATTGACCATGGAATCCAAGCAGGCAAAAAAGTGATGAATGACATAAAGGATATACAGGACAACAAATCATGAAATTTATAAAACAAATTATTAGAGATGAAACTTTTTTAGAAAGGGAAGCTGAATCCTGGAAAGGAAGAATAACTTGCAAGATCCATCTGAAATAAAGATTACATATAATATAAATCAGCTGAACAACAGGATACAATCCAACAGCAACAACAAAAGTTTCCATAAACTCATTTCAACTAATTGTATTGCAGATGTTTTTAGGTGTTTTGTAAAATAACAGTTTTATTAAGATATATTTAAATACCATAAAGTTCATCCCTTTAACATACACAATTCAGTGGTTTTTAGTATATTATAAAAGTTGTATACCAATCATCACTATCTAATTCCAGAATATTTTTATCACTCCCAAAAGATATCCCATATTAATTAGCAGAAATTACCCATTATTTCCTATCTTCACCCCAGCAATTACTGTACTATTTTCTGTCCCTGAGGATCTTCCAATTCTGAACATATCATATAAACAAAATCATACAATGTGTGGCCTTTTGTGTCTGGCTTCTTTGACTTAGCATAATGTTTCTGAGGTTCATTCATACTGTAGTATATATCAGAACTTCCTTTTCTTACAACTGAATAATATTCTGTCATATGAATATACCACATTTTATTCATCCATTCATTGGTTGATGGGTATTTGAGTTGCTTTCACTTTTTGGTTATTAAAAATAATGCTCCTCAGAACATTCACATACAGGAATTTGTGTAGACATATGTTTTTAATTTTCTTGGGTATAAATCTGGGAGTGGAATTGCTGGGTTTTACGACAACACTATGTTTAACCATTTGAGGAACTGCTAAACTATTTTCTAAAGCAAATGCACAGTTTTACATTTTTATTAATAGTGCATGACAATTCATACAGGAATGCATGAGGATTCTAGTTTCTTCATACCCTCCCAAATACTTGTTAACTGTCATTTTTATTGTAGTCTCCTATAATATGTAAAGTGGTATCTCTTTGTGGTTTTAATTAGTATTTCCTGAAAGACTAATTATGTTGAGCATCTTTTCTTGTGCTTATTGGCCATTTGTTTATCTCCTTTGGAAAATGTCTATTCAAATCCTTTGTTCATTTTTAATTGAGTTTTTTTGAACCATTGAGTTGTAAGAGATTTTAATATATTCAATGTATAGTTTCCTTAGCCAATATATGACTTGAAGATATTTTCTCCCATTCTGTGAGTTGTCTTTTCACTTTCCTTATGTCCTTTGAAGCACAAAAGCTTTTCATGTTTATGAAGTCCAATTTATCTATTTTTTCATTTGTTATTTATACTTTTGGTGTCATGTGATAAATTATTGCTAATCCAAAGGCACAAAGGTTTACTCTGGTTTTCTTCTAACAATTTTATAGTTTTAGCTATATGTTAAGGTTTACTTATGTTTAGATTTCTAATCCATTTTGAGTTCATTTTTGTATATGGTATGAGGTAGGGGTTCAACTTTATTCTGTCCCAGTGGATATATAGTTATCCTACTGTCATTTGTTGAAGGGACTATTTTTTCTTCATTCATCTTGTCCTCATTATCTTCATTCGTCTTGTCCCCCTTATCAAAAAATAAATTGTTCATAAACGTAAGGAGTTAGTTCTGAAACCCCAAACCTATTCCATTGATAGATATTTCTATCCTTTCACCAGTGCCACACTATCTTGATTACTGTAGCTTTGTAGTAAGGTTTGAAATTGGAAAGTATGAGTCCTCCAACTTTGTTTTATTTCAAGCTTATTTTGTCTATTCTGTGTTCCTTGCATTTCCATGAATTTTAGGATCAGCTTGTCAATTTCTGCCAAAAAAACAGGTAGAATTTTAATAGACATTGCATTAAATCTGTTTATCACTTTGGGGAATATTGCTATCTTAACAATACTGAGTTTTCCAAAGCATAAATATGGAGTGTATGTCCATCTATTTAGATCTACTTTAATTTGTTTCAGCAATGTTTTGTAGTCTTCAGTGTATGACTCCTGTACTTCTTTTGTTAAACTTATTTCTAGGAATTTTATTCTCTTTTTAAGAACACAGTTTCTCTTTATGCTATCTTAAATTGAATTGTTTACTGAATTTCATCTTTGGATTTTTTATTGCAAGAGTATAAAAATACAATTGATTTACTTACATTGATCTTCTGTGCTGCAACCTTGCTGAACTCATTTATTGCATCTAATAATTCTCTAGTGGGTTAATTAGGGTTTTCTATAAACAATATAATGTCATCTGTAAATAGAAATAGTGACAGCTGTTCTTATCAAACTAACAGAGAAACAGAAAACCAAATACCACACATTCTCACTTATAAGTGAGAGCTAAATGATGAGAACACATGGACACACAGAGGGGAATAACACACACTGGGGCCTATGGGAAGGTGGAAGGTGGGAGGGAAAAGAGGATCAGGAAAAATAATTAATGGGTGGTAGGCCTAATACCTGGGTGATGAAATAATATGTACAACAAACCCCCATGACACAAGCTTACCTATGTAACGAACCTTCACATGTATCCCTGAACTTAAAATAAAAGTTTTTAAAAAAGATTATTCTTAGTATGACACATGGCACACACTGAGTTGCTCTCAGAATATTAGTAGTCATCATTATGGTTATTGGAGTGATGCTAAGAAATGTGCAATACTGTCTGGGGGTGGTGAGCTTTGGCTCATTCTGAACTGCACTGTTCTTCAAGAAAAAGAAAAGATAGCTCCACTTCTTTCTTTCCAATCTGGATGCATTTTATTTCTTTCAAATAGCAAATGGAAAGGGTCCAGGCTTTCACCATTAAGTATGATGTTAGCTTTGGGTATTTCATAGATGACCTTAATGAAGTTGAGGAAATTCCTTTCTAATCCAAGTTTATTTAGTGTTTTTTAACTTGAAAGGATGTTGTGTTTTGTCAAATTCTTTTTCTGTGCCTATTGAGATGATCATGTGATTTTTTTGTCCTTTATTCTATTAATACAGTGTATTACATGGATTGATTATCATAGGTTAAATCAACCTTGCATTCCTGGGATGAATCCTACTGGTAATTGTGCATAATTTTTTTTATACATTGATGTATTCAGTCTGCTAGTATTTTGTTGAAGAATTTTGCATCTATTTCATAAGGGATGTTGATCTGTAGTTTTCTTTTCTTGGGATGCCTTTGTCTGATTTTGGTATCAGGATAATAATGCCCTCATAGAATAATTTTGGAAGCATTCCCTCCTCTTCTTTTATTTTTTATTTTTTTTTATTTTTTAGTAGTATGAAAGACTGTTGTTAATTCTGCTTAAAATAGTAGTGAATTTGTCTGTGAAGCCATTTGGACCTGTGCTTTTCTTTGTGGGAAGTTTTTGACTGCTAATAAAATATCTTCGCTTATTATTAGTATATTTAGTTGTTTTTTTGTTTTTTTTTTGGTTTCAGTTTTGATACAGGGTCTCGCTCTGTCACCTAGGCTGGAGTGCAGTGGTGTGCTCACAGCTCTTTACAGCCTTGATCTCCCAACTTCAAGTGATCCTCCTGCCTCAGCCTACAGAGTAGCTGGGGCTACTGGTTCATACCACGACACCCATCTCATTTTAAAATTATTTTTGGTAGAAACAGGTTTCACTATATTGCTGTGGCTAGTCTCAAATTTCCTGGCTCAATTGATCCTCCCGCCTCGGCCTCCCCGAGTGCTGGGACTATAGGTGTGAGCCACAGCACCTGGCCTAGATTTTTTATTTCATTTCTATTGTCAGTTTTAAGAACTCAAAAATTTTGTCTTTCTGAGAATTCTTTCTAGAAATTTGTTCATTTCATCTAGGTTATCTGATTTGTTGACAAAGAATTTTGATGATAATTTTCGTATTTCTTTATAACCCTTTTTTATTTCTATAAGGTAGGTAGTCATATCATTTTTGCATTACTGATTTTAGTAATTTGATTTTTCTCTCTTGTTTTCTAGGTCAGCCCAGGTTTTTCACTTTTGTTGAATATTTTCAAAGAATTGACTTTTATTTGTCTAATTTTCTCTATTTTTTCTATTATTTATTGCATTATTTCCACTAGTCTTTATTATTTCCTTTCATCTGCTTTATTTGGATTTATTTTGCTCTTCTTTTTCTAGTTTCTTAAGGTAACAAGTTAAAATCTATGTACTGGAGATCTTTCTTCTTTTTAATATAGATGTTCATAATCATAAATTTCCCTTGAAGTATTGCTTTACCTGTATCTCCTAAGTTTTGGTATGTTGTGTTTTTATTTTCATTTATCTCAGTTTATTTTCTAATTTACCTTCGTGAGTTCTCCTTGTGAGTTCTTCTGTTAGTTATTTAGAAGCATATTAATTTCAACTTATTTGTAAATATCCTGTTTACTTTTGTTCTTGATTTTTAATTTCATTCCATTATGGACAGTAAACATAATTATAGTCAGTGAACATATTTTGTATGATTTCAATCTTTTTAAATTCATTGAGATTTATTTTATGGCCTATTAATAAATTGTCTATGATGGATAGTGTTTAATGTGCAGTTGTGAAAAATGTATATTCTACTGTTGGTGGAGTGTCCTATAGATGTTAGCTCTTCATATGGTTTGGCTGTGCCCCTACCCAAATCTCATCTTGAATTGTAGTTCCCATAATCCCCATGTGTCATGGGAGGGACCTGGTGGCAGGCAATTGAATAATGGGGGTGGTTACCCCCATGCTGTTCTCGTGATGGTGAGTGAGTTCTCATGAGATCTGATGCTTTTATAAGGGGCTTTCCCCCTTTGCTTGGCACTTCTCCTTCCTGCTGCCATGTGAAGAATGATGTGTTTGCTTCCCCTTTTGCCATGATTGTAAGTTTCCTGAGGCCTCCACAACCCTGAGGAACTGTGAGTCAATTGAACTTATTTCCTTTACCAGTCTTGGACAGTTCTTTACAGCAGCATGAGAACGAACTAATACAGTTCAAGTTTGTTGCTAAGTCTGCTATTTCTTTATTAATCTGCCTAATTGTAGTATCCACTATTGAAAGAGTGGTATTGAGGTCTCCATTATTGTTGAATTATCTATTTCTCCCTTCAATTCTGTCAGTTCCTGCTTCACATATTTGGGGACTCTGTTATTAGGTGCACATATGTTTATAATTGTATATCTCCCTGATGGATTGACCCTTTTATCATCATAAACCCCTTAGGGTTTTTTGGTAACAACTTTTGTCTTAAAGCCTACTTTCCCTGGTAGTAGCATAGGAAAACCAGCTCTCTTTTGATACTGTTCAAATGTACAATGAACTGAATTTTGTCCCTCAGAATTCATATATTGAATCCTAACCTCCGACGTTACTGTTATCTGTAGATGGAAACATTGGGAGATAATTAAGGTTAAATGAGACAGATTCTAAGAATGGAGCTTTTCAGTGAACTTCCAGATGGGGAAAATAGTACAATTCTCTGGATATGAGACTTGGGGGAGCTCAAAATCCAATCTAGAGCCTTCAGTAGCTACTATCAGGCCCCTGGTTTTACAATAACTGCAGTCACAGAGTTCTTGATTCTCAAGGGAAGGCTACCATGGAGATGGGGAAAGAGAGATTTCATTAGGGCAAGTTAAAAGCCTCAATTCTTATCAGGATTTAGCACTAGATTTCAAAGATTTGGCATTAAAACATATTTAGCAATATGACATATTATAATACCAAATGTCTATCTTATAACCTCTATTATTATTACCAGCATTAAAGTGTAATTTTTAAAAAGTTGGAAAAATTTGTATTCTCATACAAATATAAAGTGAGCATGTGTCAAATACGTAATTTAATTTAAATATTAAATTAATAAGGAAACTGGACAGAAATCTATAAATTAGTCTCTGGCACCAAAAAGTTGTAAAATACACTAGTCAAGAGAAAATCAAGCCCAACATTACACTGAAAGTACACCCGGTGATCTCTTACGTCTATTTCCAAACTTTGAATAATTTTTCTGTTAATCTTTCTCTTTGGTATTATCTCCAAATATTAATAATCACAAAATGGCTGGCCTTACTAAGGTTTAGACCAACAAGAATTTTAATAGTTACACAGACCTCTTTGAGTTTACTCTGCAAACCTAGAGCCACTCAGCATCAAGCAACTACAAATGCAAGATAACTGATTTTTGTCTGGAGATTTTCATAAAGAATCTTGCATTTAATTGTTAAGTCTCTATTATTTGCCCTTCTATCCTGAGTCTAGCAAGCCAGAATACATTCTTCACCAGATTCTACCTATAGTACCTATAAATTTGAATGAATGTTTCTGTTTTTGAGTCTCCCAAGATTTGCTCAGGAGTGGCCTGCCAAGGAGTGCCTTATCATAAACCCGAGATAAGAATCTTCTATGCCAGGCACCATGCCAGTTTTCTTAAGAGAGCTGTGTACTCATAGGCTCCTCTTATAAAATCAATCCTTGCTCTTTATCCGTGGGCTTGTCATACCTGATTAAATGAGATTTATTGTCAAGTGTGGCAGTCCAGGTACAGCTTTGTTTGCATAATTGATTTGGCGATTATGTATTGGCAGAAAAGAAAACAGGTTTCGTGGTTTGGCTCTGTGTCCCCACCCAAATCTCATCTCAAACTGTAATCCCCACATGTTGAGGGAGAAACCTGGTGGGAGCCAATTGGATCGTGGGGCAGTTTCCTCAACACTGTTCTTGTAATAGTGAGTGAGTTCTCACAGAATCTGATGGTTGTATTAGGGGATCTGCCCCATTTCACCCTCTCTCTCTCTCTCTCCTGCCATCGTGTAAGAAGGTGCCTGCTTCCCCTTCACCTTCCACCATAATTGTAAGTTTTTTGAGGCCTCTCCAGCCATGCAAAACTGTGAGTCAATTAAACTTCCTTTCTTTATAAATTACCCAGCCTCAGATATTTCTTTATAGCATAAAAAATTGACTAATACAAGGTATGTATATAAACTATAGGCTGAGCACGGTGGCTCATGCCTCTAATCCCAGCACTTTGGGAGGCCAAGGTGGTTGGTCACTTGAGGCCAGGAGTTCAGGAACCAGCCTGGCCAACATGGCAAAACCCTGTCTCTACTAAAAATACAAAAATTAGTAAGGCGTGGTGACTCATGACTGTAATCCCCAGCTACTCAGGAGGCTGAGGCCAAAGAATCGCTTGAGCCTGGGAGGTGGAGGTTGCAGTGAGCTGATATTGTGCCACTGCACTCCAGCCTGAGTGACAGAATGAGACTTCATAAAAAAAAAAAAAGAATATATATAAACTCCATTGCCATGAAAAGTAAAAAGATTCAGTAAAAGGGGGGTCAGTGAAACTCAAATACCTTTTCTTAACATTTCATTTCCATTTTTAAAAGCATAATCTACCAAATGGATTAGACAGAAATGGCTTAAGATGAAGGAAAATGGACTTCCTCACATATCCATTAAAAATAGAACATTTCAGGTAATATCAAAAATAACACCACCCCCCAAAAATCAATTCTATTTCTCTCGTTATTGATGTGGTTCTTGCTTCAGAAGTCAGATTTTAGAAGTACATTGACTTCCAGTCTGGAAAAAGTCCTGAAAATCCTGACTCAGGTACAATCTGAAAATTGTCTAAGCAGGGTCAGTTGAAGACCTGTACCACTGCTACCAGGAAGTGCAGGAATATTCTGTTCTTAGTCTTACTTGAAGAAAGAATTCTACCAAGCAACTGATTTAGCCTAAAAAGAGAATGTATTGAAGGAAAATAGAAAGCAGAGAGTTTAATTAGAGACAGTATACTCTGAAAAGATTAGGCAGAGTGGACTGCTGAAGGGAGTGGGCCTGCAGCAGCCTGAGAGTCCTGCTGGTGGGTTTTAATGCTGTAGAATTTTTTCTTGAGGTTCCTGCCTCTGTTTCAAGTCCACCTGTTTTCTGTCTTGAGTTTTCCCATTCCAGCCTTAAGCCCCTCCTTCTCCCCTGCCTAGTTCCCACCACAGCTTTGTGGAATCCTTCCTTCCTGTTAGTTGGTGCACATGCATGGTCCCGGTGTTGGATACAAATTGCACCTTGTTATCTCTTAGGAATTTCTTCTTTGCCCTCTTCCCCTTATCAGCATGCATCTAGCTATATTCTGACAGGTTAACTGCAAAGTGAATGATAACTGAGCATCTTAAGGGGCATTTCTTTCTGCATTCGTATTTTCCTTTTCTCAGGGACTCCCCTCTCAGCTCATGTTTGGCTATCTGCGTACCCTAACACCAAGAGTTTATTTTTTGAGGCACCCAATAATTCAGAGTATCTGGTAAAGTTTTTTCTGCAAGGGTCTGAGTCAGTCCATCTATGTTGAAAATACAAACTATAGCCCGAAGCTATAGCCTGTTCTTCAAGCAAGTATTAGAGGGAAGCAGAAACTTGTTTGCGAGTGAGACTGAGTAGCTGTGGTTATTTTAATCCAGTGACCAATAACATGAGTGTGGAGGAGAGTACAATTTTCCATTGATTTGCAGCACATTACTATTTCCTAAGAAGCTGATAACTGTTTCCCTTGAGGGTAAAACCCTATTATGGATTACTAAAGCATTGAAAAATCTCCATGGGCTTCCCATAAAGTGTATAATTTGTGAAACATCTCTATGAGCAGCACATTTCCTATACAAATGTAACCTAGGATAGACTGGGCATCTTTTCTGATTTGACTATTCTTCCTATACAGCTTTTATAATAATGTTAATCTAATTAAGAAATATGGAGCACACCAAACAAATCTAATTATTTTAGCATACTTTTTTATAAGGCACAAAATAAATTATTGCAAATTTCCAGGGGCTTTGTATGAAATTTCAAAAATAACCTCAAGTGTGAAAAAAATCCTGAAATTTTACTTTATTTTTTCTTAATTTGAAATCCAGCATTGATAAAGGCAAACCATGTTTAAACATGTTTAAAAATATGGTAGTTTGATTAATATTGGATTATGGATCTCTGAGAAATAACATTTGATTATCCATTTAGTCAAGGTGACAATAAAATATTTTCAAATGGATATAAAAGCACATTATGGAAATTTAGCTCTTTGTACGTGAAGAGATATTCTTCCCTTAAAAGAGTACATTACAAAGCCAAACAAAAACAGAGCTTATTCTGATGAGTTATGGAATATCTTGGGTAGATTACATGGAAGGTTAAGCTCTGACACCAATTTTTTAATCTTACCAAAGAGATAGCCATATTCTAGCTTTACACTGATATATTTGGCAGTAAAAGTTTTGTAAGTTCCTTTTTTCTCCTTAAATCAGCTTGTCCATCAAAATTGTATGAACTTTGCCAAACTTAACAAATTTTACAGGTCCTTTACAGACTTAAAAGTATTATAGTGGGGCTCAACGGAGCAGGCCTGTAGTCCCAGCTCCTGGAGAGGCTGAGACAAGAGGGTTGCATGATCCCAGGAGTTCTAGGCTGCAGTGTGCTATTCCAATTTGGTGTCCACACTAAGTTCAGCATCAATACGGTGACCTTCTGGGAGCAGAGGACCAGCGAATTGCCTATGGAGGGGTGAATTGGTCCAGGGTAGAAATAGAGCAAGTCAAAACTCCCGTGCTTGAAATGGGATTACTCCTACGAATGGCCACTGCATTCCAGCCTGGACAATATAGCAAGACCTCATCTCTTCAAAAAAAAAAAAGTGTTATAAACCAAAGCAGATAAATTTACCCCCTTCAATCCTCTCGACATTTGTCTTCTCCCTCTACCCTGATCTTTCACTATGCTCTTTCATGTTCTAGAACAGAGTGGCCCTTTAAAACAAAGGCACTCTCCTTTTTCTATGAAAAATATAATCATATACCCAGTTATAGTTCTCCTAACATAACCTCAACCATCCAAATTAATTATAACTTTTAATTAAAGTAATAATTCTGTTTTACAGAAAGAACCAAAAGGTAGTTAATCTGTCATTAACTTTAACAGACAAGCAAATCTCATGCATACTAATAATTTAATACTTCACAACCACACACCTCTTTTTTATCCCTTATGAAGCAAAATAATGAAGCAAAAACGAACATGTTCATCAACATACCCCAAAGACACATCTACTCTATAGAGTATAGTAAAATCAGAAGCAAAAGTTAATAAACTTACAAATATGTTTAATGATCAAGGGTTCGGTAGTCTATCTTAATTGTAAAGTATCCAGCTATTCAAAGATTATTCAAAAAGTAACTCAATTTAACATTAGTACAAGCAGCTGAATTACCTAAGGATTTTGGAAATCATATTTAAGTTGACACACTCTGAAACATGACTACCATTATAAAAGTGTTTGTTGGAACTATTATTCAATTCAGTTTAACACAAATTTGCATTATTCATAATCTTAATCAGTATGTAGGAGTAATGTTAACTATTTTGTCAGGAAACCAATATAACAAGAAGGCTTGGAAGTTCATCTGAACATGTCTTTTCATGAGAAAACAAACAGAACGCTTTTTTTATTTTTTGAGTATGCTTATTTCACATTCCATCATGAATAACTCGAGAAAAAAAAAAAAGCTATGATTGATTTTTAAGTCAGAATTATTAATTCAGTCTGATTTGTCCAAATACCAATCATAATTATAGAAACTTAGACTTTATTTAAAAAATGATTTTAAGCTAGCGGCTTATGTAAGGATGTTCTTTCCTTAAAAGTCTAGCACATTTAAAATAATTAGAAGTTTAGTCTCTTTATTTTTGCAAATTTAGTAAATATTGTATTTTTATAACCACTTATTTATCTATTAAACCAATCAGAAAAAATTTCCAGTAATTTCAGAAACATAATCTAATGTATTAACACTTTCCAGAGTTAGAAAAACTTTTCACAAACAATGAGAGGTAAAGGCTTTTCTGATCACAGGCACACAGTTTTTAGTTTGTTTTACAAATCAGTCACAGATATGAAGTGAACACATGAGCAGAAAAATGCAAACTACTTTTATTCTGTTCTTGCACCACAACAACAACCAATCAACAACCAATCTTCTATGACTAAATGGTGGGGAGGGGGGTGTCCCCCACATACCTATCAGCAGACACCAGCTGGGTGTCCTCTAACTCAATTCTGATGCTTTCTACCTGGAGATGGCCTCAGATTTCACGGTTGAGAGCTCAGTCCCCCAAGGCTTCAACCCCTTCAGACATCAGTTGTAAGTTCTAGCCTCTGGAACTTCTGACTGGCCCACTTCAAGTTGGGGTTCTAACAACTCCCTCTTTGGATGCAATTAATTTGCTAGGGTGGCTCACAGAGCTTAGGGAAACTTACTTATATTTATCAGTTTATTATAAAGGATATTACAAAGGATACAGATAAAAAGATGCCTGGGACCACGTACGGGGGAAGGAGTAAGGGGTGTGGAGCTTCCATGTTCTCCTTGGGCATGCCACCCTCCGGCAACCTCCATATGTTCAACTACCTGAAAGCTCTCAAATTTCTGTTTTTGTGGGGTGTATATGAAGGATTGATTATGTAGGCATGACTGATTAAACCACTGGCCGTTAGTGTCAACAAACGTTCAGCCCCTCTCTCCTTCCTGGAGGCTGGGATGTGGGCTGAAAGTCCCAACCCTGTAATCCTGCCTTGGTCTTTTTGGTGACCAGTCTCCATACCGAAGCTACTTACAGGCTGCCAGTCATCAGTCAAAAACTTAGCATACAAAAAGACATCATTTTGGAGTTTCTACAGCTTTTACGAGCTATATGTCAGGAAATGGGGTCAAAGACCAAATATATTTTACAAAATATCACAGCATAATAATACAAAAACTCATGAGTCTAGAGCTCAAACCACTTTTTTTTTCCTTAGTGGGCATAAAATTTTTAACTGATTTGCGCTCATGAATACACGCAAATAAAATGAACGAATAACCTGGATTCTGTTTTCTCTCACCCAGCAAAGAATGGATTTCCATCTTCCTTCCACAGTGTCAACTGAAGAATCATGACTTTCATAGACTTGGAGAGGAGAGCTTTATTTCTTATAAAGGGTTGCAGTCTGCAGAGTGGCCATCCTGACAGACTGGGAAGTGTACCCTCCAGCAGAGACTGAGAGCAGGCACTTTGAAGGAGGGAAGCTGAAACAGGAATTTATGCTGAACAGATTGGCTAAGTATACATACTCAACAGGTTATAGGAGAAGCTATGAATATTCATGAATAGGGGGACACGCAATTGTGTAGTAAGCAAATATACATGTTACATATGTCCCTTGTTTACTTTAGGGTGGGCTGAAAAGCACCGTACCTCACGGCACAGTCCCTCATGGCTTCCCTTTGCTAGGGTAGGGAGTTCCCCGACCCCTTGCACTTTCTGGGTGAGTTGATGCCCCACCCTGCTTCTGCTTGCCCTCTGTCGGCTGCACCCACAGTCTCAATGAGATGAACCTGATACTTTAGTTGGAAATGCAGAAATCACCTACCTTCTGCCTTGGTCTCACTGGGAGCTGCAGACTGGACCTCTTCCTATTTGGCCACCTTGCCCTAATCTCCCAAACTTATATTTAAAAGGGAAGCAGAGCATAAACATTTGGAAAATTTGCAGCCTCACCATGCAGTAGAAAAAAACCCCATTTTCTGAGGAGAAATTTAATGTGGCTGCAGAAATTTACATAAGTAGTGAGGAGCCAAATGTTAATAGCCAAGACAATGGGAAAGATGTCTTCAGGGCATTTCAGTGATCTTCACGGCAGCCTCTACCATCAAAGGCCTGGAGGCCTAGGAGGAAAAAATGGTTTCATGGGCTGGGCCCAGGACCTGGCTGCTCTGTGCAGCCTCAGGACTTGGTGCCATGTGTCCCAGCAGCTCCAGCTTCAGCAGTGGCTAAATGGGGTTAAGATACAGCTTGGGCCATTGCTTCAGAGGTTGCAAGCCCCAAACCTTGGTGGCTTGCCCATGGTGTTAGACCTTCAGGTGTGCAGAAGAAAAGGATTGAGCTTTGAGAGCCTCTGCCTAGATTTTAGAGGATGTATGGAAGTGCCTGGAAGTCCAGGTAGAAGTTGCTGCAAGAGTGGAGCCCTCATGGAGACCATCTACT
Organism: Pongo pygmaeus; assembly: GCF_028885625.2. Lineage (NCBI taxonomy): Eukaryota > Metazoa > Chordata > Mammalia > Primates > Hominidae > Pongo > Pongo pygmaeus. The sequence continues at coordinate 164,532,531 of NC_072373.2, forward strand.
AGGGCAATGCAAAGGGGAACAGGGGGAGTTGGAGCCCCCACACAGAGTCCCCACTGGGGCACTGCCTAGTGGAGCTGTGAGAAAAGGCCGACCATCCTACATACCCCAGAATGATAGATCCACTGGCAGCTTGCACCGTGCACTTGGAAAAGCCTTGGGTGCTCAATGCCAGCTTGTGAAGGTAGCTGTGGGGGCTGTACCCTGTAGAGCCACAGGGACAGAACTGGTTAAGGCCTTGCAAGCCCAGTTTTCCCTGCATGCCCTCTCTCTCTCCTGCCATCATGTAAGATGTGCCTTGCTTTCCCTTCATCTTCAACCATGATTGTAAGTTTCTAAGGCCTTCCCAGCCATGTGGAACTGTGAGTCAATGAAACTCCTTTTATTTATAAATTACACAGTCTTAGGCAATTTTTATAGCAGTGTGAAAATGGATTAATACATTTGTGATAGAAATTATTAATGCAATATAAACCTTAAAAGCATACCATTGAGTTTTGGGATTGAAGAAAATAATACTAAAATCCATCTGGAAAAATAAACCTCTAAGAATATGCTGGAAAAAGTGATTAATGATGGTCTTGTCTTATTGTTTATCAAAATATCAAAACAAATTATGATACTATAATAATAAAGCCATATTACACCAAATAAGAAATAGAGATTTAATGGGATAGAGTCCAGATATAAACTCAAATATATAGGAGATTTTATCATAAGTAAGTTATTTCCAAATAAGTTGGAATAAAAGGTCTTATTCAATTGATGTTGGAACAACTGTTTAATAATATTTATTTATAAGACCTATTTACACCCAACCCAAAAGGAAAAATCAACACCAAAGTAACTGAGATGAATCATAACATTTATATGTTTAAAATGAAATGATAAAAGGTTTTTTTGATAAATCATAGATGCTTTAAAAAATCTTAAAGTTGGGGAGGACTTTCTAAAAGGGCTATAAAATGATATTAAAAATCATAAAATATAAGACTGACAATAAGATTGACAATGAGGGTCACTGTTGCTGCTGCCACAGTGGGCAATTGCGTGGTTATCTGGAGACCTATGGATCTACCACCCCATCTGCCATCACTAGTGCCCATGTACACCTTTTGGATGCCTGAGGATAGGCCTGCTGTACCCCACCACTGCCACCACTCATGCTGTCCAGAGGTCTGGAGATAAGGCCTGCCTTGCCCACTGCCACTAGTGGGTACGCAGACCATCCAAGGGCATAAGGATTGGCTCACCTTACCTGGTGCCAGTGCCTGTGTGCACCTCCTGGGGGACTGAACACCAGCCTGCACAGCTTGCTGCCATCACCACCGATGATCACCTGTTATGCCACTGGGAGCCTGGTGACCTACCCATTCATTCCATTGCTGCAACTTGTACCTGCATGCACAGCTTGGGAGCCCAATGATTGGCCCACTGCTGCTACTGTCACTGCCAATGCCACACATCACCCAGAGGCCCAAGGACTGGCATACCTATTCTATCACCACTGGTTCCCAAGGACTGGCTCACCTGGGATCCCCATCCTAAGTAAATCCTTACCACAGCTTTTATTAACAATCACAGCTTAAGCTACTGAGGCAGTTACAGACATCACTCATGCTGGTAACAGCTGATTAAACCATACAGAGACTACACTACTGTGTACATCCAGAATTGAAGACAAAGCAAAGGACCCTATCTGATAAACCCTACCAATGTGTATACAGGCAAAGGTTGTTCCCTATGAAAACCAGTCCACAAAATTAGAAGCCACCGTCACATCAGATATCAACATAAGGACATGAGAAACATGACAGATTTCTTGAAACAAATAAAAATGAAAACACAACATACCCAAACCTATGAGATGTTGCAAAACCAGTGCTAAGAGGGATGTTTATAGTAATAGATGCCTACATCAAAAAGTAGAAAGATTTCAAATAACTTAATGATGCACCCCAAATAGCTAGAAAAGCATGAATAAACCAAACCCAAAATTAGTAGAAGAAAAAAATCAGAGCAGAAATAAATAGAATAGAGACAAAACAAATATAAAGGATCAATGAAATGAAAAGTTGTTTTTTTGAAAAGATAAACACATCAATAAACTGCTTGCTAAACTAAGAAAAAAAGAGAGGAAACCTAAATTAATAATATCAGAAATGAAAAAGAAAATGTTACAACTGATACCACAGAAATACAAAGGATCATTAGACACTATTATAAACAACCATATGCTACAAATTGGAAAACATAGATAAATGGATAATTTCCTGGATACATAGAAACCACCAAGATTGAACCAGGAAGAAACAGAAAACCAAAACAGATCAATAATGAGTAACAAGACTGACTCACTAATAAAACGTCTCTCAATAAGGAAAATTCCAGGACTGGATGACTTTACTCTTGAATTCTATCAAACTTATAGAGAGAACTAACACCAATTTTTCCAAAACTATTTTTAAAAATTGAAGATGAGGAAATTCTTCCTAACTTATTTTATAAGGCTAGCATTACCAGAATACCAAAACCAGCCAAGGACACAACCACAAAAGAAAACTATAGGCCAATATTTCTAATGAACATAGATACAAAAATCCTCAACAAAATACTATCAAACCAAATTAAATAACACATCAAAAAGTTAATACACCATGGTCAAGTGGATTTTTCTTAGGGATGCAAGGATGGTTCACATATGCAAATTAATAAATGTGATACATCACATCAACAAAACCATATTATTATCTCAATAGATGCAGAAAAAGCATTTGATAAAATTCACCATTTAATCATGACAGAAATGTTCAAGAAATTAGGCATAGAAGGAACATACCTGAATGACAAAGACATAGCTAACATCCTACTAAATGGGGAAAAGCTGAAGGTTTTTCCTCTAAGAACTGGAATAAGGCAAGGATGCCCACTTTCATCACTTTTATTCAACATAGTAATGAAAGTCCTGGCTGGAGCAATGAAGAAATAAAAGGAATCTAAATTGGAAAAGAGACAGTCCAATTGTCCCTCTTTGCAGATGACATAATCTTTCATACAGAAAAATTCCATGAAGAAACTCTTAGAACTGATAAACACATTAAGAAAAGTTGAAGGATACAAAATCAACATCGAGAAATCAGTAGTGTTTCTATATACCAATAACAAACTAGAGGAAAAGAAATTAAAAAATAATCCCGTTTACAACAGCTAAAAAAAAAAAAATACTTAGGGATAAATTTAACCAAGGCGGTGAAAGACCTCTGCAATAAAAACTACAAAACACTGATGAAAAAATTTGAAGAGGACACACACCCAAAATAGAAGTACATCTCATGTTCATGGATCAGACAAATTAATATTGCTAATCATACTACCTAAAGCAATCTACAAATTCAATGCAATCAGTATCAAAATGCCAGTGACATTCTTTACAGAAATAAAAAAGCAATCCTAAAATTCATATGGAACTACAAAAGACCCTGAATAGCTACAGCAATTGTGAGCAAAATGAACAAAGCTAAAGGCATCACACTACTTGATTTCAAAATATATTACAAGGCCATAGTAACCACAACAGCATTGCACTGGTATGAAAAAACAGACACAATCGACCAATAGAGCAGAAAAGTGAACTCAGAAATAAATCCATGTATTTACAGCCAAATGACTTTCTACAAAGGTGCTGAGCACCTACTCTGGGGAAAGGACATCCCCTTCAGTAAACGGTGCTGGAAAAAAACTTGGTATCTATATGCAGAAGAATGAAACTAGACCCCAATCTCTTACCATATAAAAAATTAACACAAAATGAATTAAATACTTAAATGTAAACCCAAAACCATGAAACTATTAAAAGAAAACATAGGGGAAATGCTTTACAACATTGGTCTAGGCAAAGATTTTAAGGCTAAATCCTCAAAAGCACAGGAAACAAAAACAAAAATAGGCCAGTGGGACATTGCGAAATTAAAAAGCTTCTGCACAGCAAAGGAGACAATCAACAGAATGAAGAGATAACCTATAGAATGGGAGAAAATATTTGCAAAGTATTCATCCAATAAGGGACAAATATCCAGAATACACAAGGAATTCAAACAACTTAAGAGCAAATAAACAAATAATTCCCATTAAAAAGTGGGCAAAGAATCTAAGTGGACATTTATCAAAACAGGGCATATAAATGGCCAAGACGTATATAAAAAAATGCTCAATATCACCAATCTTCAGGGAAATTCAAATCAAAATGTCAATGAGATATCATCTCACCCCAGTTAGAATGGCTACCATCAAAAAAACAAAAAATAACAAATGCTGGTGAAGATGCAGACAAATTCTTATACACTGTTGGTACTTAATGCATGCAGGGCTTGAAACCTAGATGACAGGTTGATAGGTGCAGCAAACCACCATGGCACATGTATATGTATGTAACAAACCTGCACGTTCTGCACATGTATCCCAGAATTTAAAATTAAAAAATTGCAATTATAGCCATTATTGAAAACAATATGAAGGTTTCTCAAAAAACTAAAAATCAAATTCTCATACAATCCAGCAATCTCATGACTGAATTTATCCAAAGGAAAGGAAATTTCATGTTAAAGGGATATCTGCTCACCTATGTTTATTGCAGTTCTATTTGCAATAGCCAAAATATTGAATCAACTGAAGTGCCCAACAGCAGATGAATGCATGTGGAAAATGTAGTGTTTATACACAATTAAATACTACTCAGCCACAAAAAAGGAATGAAATGGTGTCATTTGCAGCAACTTGGATGAGCTTGGGAGACATTATGTTAAGTAAGTGAGTCCCAGAAAGACAAATATCACATGAACTCACTCATATCTGGGAGCTAGAAAAGTTGGTCTCACAGAGGTAGAAAGTAAAATGGTGGTTACTAGAGGCTTGGAAGGGTGGAAGAAAGAATGAATGGAAGTGGTTAATGGGTATAAACATTTCATTAGAGAAAAGGCATAAGCTTAGTGTTCAATAGTACAGTATGGTGACTAGTTAACTATAATATATTGCATATTTCAAGATAGCTAGACGAAAAGATTTGAAATGGTCCTAACATAAAGATACAACTCATGTTTGAGGTGATGGATATCCTAGATACCCTGATTTCATCATTACACATTGTATGCATGTATCAAAATAGTACATGTATCCCATAAATATATACAATTATTATGCATCAATTTTAAAAAAGAGAGAAAAAGATCAACAATGGGCTTCTTCTTTGATGTATACAAAGCATATAGCAATAATAAATAAATAAATACTTCAATAGAAAAAATTTAGGGGACAGCATAAAGAGAATGCTTACAGAAAAATATGAATTTCCAATGCTCACATTGAAAAAGGCTCAATCTTACTCATAAGAAATCCACGTCACAGTCAAAATGACAATGAGATCATCTTAAATTACCTTTCATATTGGGATAAACTACAGATTTTGATGATACTCACTGTGATAGTTTGAAGCAAAAGGTACTGGGATATACTTTTGGTGATAGTAATTGCTATTGCAGTTTCTCTAAATGGCAATTTGATAGTTTAACTAAAAATGTATACAAATATACCTTTTGAGCCAGGAACCTGACACTAAACCTGGCACTAAGGATTTACCCAATGATACAGGTACAAAATTAAATAAGATGTATAATGATATTTTTTAAAAGGCAAAAGATTTATACAACCTGAAGAGAAACCAGAGTATTATAATGATATTTTAAAAAGTGGTATTGGTAATAACAAAACAAAATATTTGACTATAAATGTTCACCTGTAGAAAATTGGTTAAATGAAATGAACTTTTGAGTAATGAAAGATCGTGTTACCAGAAAAAAGAATGAGATGGCTCTGTATATGTTAGCATGAAAAAAATTTGCAAAAAATAAACATATAAGGTACAGGTGTGGTATGTAAACATACAATAAATTAAATACAAATAGTTTAAATATTTGTTTATGAAAAAATATGCTCATATATGCATGAACATTTTCTGAATGAAAACATGAAGAATTATTCCAGTGGTTGTTCTTGGGAAGTGCAGCCGGTGGGAAGAAGGACTTAAATTTTTATTTTTCATCCTTTGGATTGTTTGAATATTAAAATCATTTTCATGTACTATTATAATTTTCTTAGAGATATCATTATGTGCTATCTGCATGGTAGAACTATGTTTTTCATTTACTTTTGTTTCTTTATATATTTCAGAATTTTAAAAAATAATAAATTATTTTTTTCTTTTAAACCCCAGTAGTTTTGAGTCTGGATAATCCTACAACCCCTGTGCCCTTCCGGATAATCCTGGACATGATGTGTTTCTATGTTAAATGAGTAGGGCGATATGTTCTATAGAACTTTAGAAGACAGATAACAAGAAAGAATTTTATTTTTAGTTTGAGAATTGTTAATCTGTAGCTTTTCTCTCATGGAGCAATCAAATAATAGGGGTAGCTGATGGAAAAGGCACTCCTAGATAATGATATAAAACCATTTCCTCTGTGATAAAGCAACGTGACTCTTACTTTTCTTTAAAGTAAAAGAACATGCAATCATACTACCCAAAAGGGAACTGAGTTCATTTCAGAACATTTAAAAAGATATAAAACTTCATATTTGAATGTTTTCACTGCCAATTTTTAAATCCTTTTATTGAAAATACAGGCTAAAGAAGAAAAGGCTTCACAGATCTCATGCCCAAAGCTAAAGAAAGCATATTCACTTTATATGTGATAATGGCTTCATCTTTACTTGCATAAAGATCTTTCACCTACATTAATTCATTTAAATTGTCAGAACAATCCTTTGAAATTTGTATTATTATCACATCCCTTTATGAATGACAGCCTGGGGCTTGAAAGAAGTGAGTCACTGGAGGAGAGTTTCTGCACCAATGAGAGTGCCTGGGAAACACAGCCAGTGGTAATATTTACTGAATGAATGACTTCCTAATATCATACTGAAAATAAACACAAGGACAGAGAAGGGAAGTCATTCATGTCCTCAAAGCATTGGATGGGCAGCAGTGGCATCATCAGGAGCCCCAGACAGTCCAGATCACCTCTCCCTGCACCTTGTCCTCAGCCCCAAGTGCACATACACCAAGGGCCCCATTGAGCTGGCTATCCAGCAAGCTAGCCACCTGGCCTTTACCCTATGCAGCAGCCTAGAGCCACACACAGAAGTACATTAGGTTCCGGAAGAAGGAGGCCTTTCCAGCTTCCAGTTTCAGGAGCATCCACAGTTACACCTTACTCTTTCTGCATGCCTGCCCATTAGCCTTGGCTTCACTGTATTTCTGGAGGTTTGCTTTCCACAGCCTTCTGATGCAGACATCATGAGCTTCAGGCTTCACATTCACAGTAGTGCCTGTTTTCCTCTGTGCATACACTCCTTCTACATATCTGCCTCCAACTTTGGCTCACCTGCACCCCTCTGGGTTGTTTCTATTTACCTAGAGCCTGTGAAGCTGGCAGCCTATGGAAATTCTTCACCATCCATCATTTTCTTCAATGAGGTATTCTTCTTTGGGTATTCTCCATCAGTTTTAAGATGCCCTTTAGAGCTTTCCTTTGAACCCTGTAGTTACTCTCACATGAGAATGTAATACATCTTTATATTAAGATTTCCCTGTTTAAATTACTGTGTGATTTCTGTCTTCTGACTGAACCATACTGATAGAGAGGGCTTGAAAGGACAGTAAGAATCTGGGGAAATAAAAGGGAAATTCTACCCCTCTGAACCATTAATTTGGAACTCAGGTATTTATGTCTGACTTGTCAGTTGTTGAGCTTTAATAACTCTGTATCTTTCCGTCAACTAAGAAACATATTGGTTTTTAAAATTTACGTATTCCTTGCAAGATAATACACATAAAAATGTTTAGAAAAACATTTTTCTAAGGCCTATTTATCTCATTATATACAAATTATGATTATATTCTTTAAGGAATTTTAGGGTTGTTTAGTGTATATACCTAAGTGTGAAGACAAAAATGACTCCATCTTGGATGCTAATCTGTCATGCTGACTTCTGATTATCTCCAGTACCATTAAAGCTGTCTGATTCCTATTTTATTTACTGTCCTTAGTGTAAAAACATGCACTTACTATAAAATCTTCCTTTAGTTCAAAGCGACCTTGATGTAATTGCACAAATTATAGACTCTGCATAGTCTTATGATGCACATAGCATGTTTCCCTGTTCTGGAGAGTTGCCTTTTTCTCTGTAGAGCATGTTTCCAATGGCATATAAGTCCTGAATTTGGGAAGTAATGGTACAGAGATCTACCTGTCCTGCCTCCCAAGACCATGGTTCTGTCCAAAAGTCACCCAATAAATCATGCTTTACCAATACATGGAATTTTCCTGCCTCGTTCTTTAGTTTCTTGGCCCTTTATGTGTTTGCAGGTTGCTTTGCATATATGGCCCTTTCATGGAACACTATGACTCAGACATAATAAATGGATAAGATTCTCAATTGTAGAAAGTTCCTTTCCGTGTAAAGAATGAGACAAAAACTTGCAAATGGAATCCCAATTGATAATCTCATTTGATTTCTGTATTAACAGAATTTAATGATGTTTCTCTTTAATCTGCTAAACTGCAAGGTTGCTGAACTGCAGCCAATTTTAAGGGATTTCTAATGGTTTAGGCCGGGTTAATTTTTTGTTTGTTTGTTTGTTTTGAGACGGAGTTTCACTCTGTTTCCCAGGCTGGAGTGCAGAGGCATAGTCTTGGCTCACTGCAGCCTCTGTCTCCTGGGTTTAAGCGATTCTCCTTAGACTGGGTTAATTTTGATTAATCTAGCACAAAGAACAAAGAATAAGAAAGCTAAAGAGCTGATTTCTTGACTTGTTAAATATCTCCAGTTAGAATGTTTTATTTACTGTAGTTATACTCCACAACCCCTTTTTATGCCAATGTGTTCTGCTGACCTGTGCTGTCATCCACCAGAAGAAACCTCAAGACAGCTGGAAAGAAATACAGATGAGCAGGGCAATGTGTGTGCTCCATATCTAGCAAATGTTATGCAATGAAGATCATGAAAACATAGTCTAATATAGTTAACATTTATGGAGCAGGTTCTATGTGCCAAGCATGTCTTATTGCTTATAAGAAAATGCCCATCTGGTTTCATTGACCATTTTGAAACACCGCAACAAATACATTATACCCAGGAGATAACCTGCTGCTCTTTAGCTGTTCGGTCTCTCCACATGGGCTGGCCAGAAAGACACTTGACTCTGAGGTGATCCAACGCCCTAAAGCAGAAGAACCACACAAAGAAACCAACACAGATATTTAATTGAGCATAGTTTCCAAATAGATAACCAACAGATGAGATTACTAATGTGCGAAAAGAACTTCTCCTGATAATCTAGGAAGCTAATATGTCACTTTTCCAAAGTTTTGGAAGCAATTCAGGAGACATAGTTGAAAAATAATGATTGAACTCTTTAAGTGATTTGTTTGAACAGGTTACCTTTTGGTGCCGCCATATTTACAATTCCTTATATTTACCTAGCAAATTGGAAACTGGTGCTTTATAGTTTACTTGATGTTATCACATAGGTTTTCTCTCCTATGATGTGAAGTAGATAAGAAACTATTTTATTCCTCAGATAGAAGAGGAAAGTAAGCTAAAGAGAAGTTGCATGATTGACATGTAACAAAAAGACACACTGGAAATGTACCCTTGTCTTCACATTTGCACCCCTGATCTCCCTTGACTACACCACACTGTCTCTCAAATGTCACCACCTGGGCCTCAGTATGTTTTGGGTGTTTTTTTGTTTGTTTATTTGTTTTTGTTTTTTTCTTTGTGGTGTGGGAAACCACCTCTGAATGCCAGAATCCAGTCATCTTACAGGAAAGGACTTACTATTGTAGAGGAAAACATATTCTTCAACCTCAGAAAATATAAAGAAAGCCCTATGGGTTAAGGAAGTATTTTCTTCTTTATTTGCTTATTATTTGTACTCAGAGGCTGTGATCTGCTGGTGTGAGCCACGGTGGCTATCTTGTTAATTTTGCACTCAGCCACCTTCTTTTTTATTGCATGCAATAACAGCACTGCACACTCAGAATTATTTTGCCATCCTGCTGTGAAAGCTTGCCTCCGCCCTTTTTTTAAATGGAGACATTAATTTATTACTATTTAGAGACTGAAAAAGATTGGATAGTATACATGTAAATAATCTAGGCATTCATCAGGAATTAGTTGCTTTCAAATACCAAGAATGCTCAATAAACAGTTGATGAAAAACTAAAAGGTATCTTAGTGGAGATGAATTGTCAGAAGAGTGGGATCTTACTGTGTGATTTGGTCTGTTATTAAAAGCATTAGTAGGTCGGGCGCGGTTGCTCACGCATGTAATCCCTGCACTTTGGGAGGCCGAGGCGGGTGGATCATGAGGTCAGGAGATGGAGACCATCCTGGCTAACACGGTGAAACCCCGTCTCTACTAAAAAATACAAAAATTAGCTGGGCATGGTGGCACTTGCCTGTAGTCCCAGCTACTCGGGAGGCTAAGGCAGGAGAATCACTTGAACCCGGGAGGCAGAGGTTACAGTGAGCCAAGATCGCACCACTGCACTCCAGCCTGGGTGACAGAGAGAAACTGTCTCAAAAAAAAAAAAAAAAAAAAAAGTTAGTGAACAGTTTACTTCCTTATACGACTTGAATACGAGAGAATCAGAAACATTGACATTTTTATGTATGTGTGAAAACAGGAAATTTTACAAATAAATCCGGAAAGGAATCACATTATTTTCTTGTTTTTCCCACTGAAAAACCTTATATATTGTAAAGAAAAAAAAAAAAAAAAAAACAAGAAAATTCCACAAACTTACCAATGCTCCTCTGGGAGTCGAGGAAATACTATAAGCCTTGATTTCTATCCCTCTGAGTCATAATTTTAACTTTTTAGGTATTATCTACCTAAGTTTCTAGAGTTGCTTTTTTAAAAATCAGTTTTTATAGATTTACTCCTTAAGTTTTACACTTAATTTATCTGTTCTATAGTCATTTCAAACAATTTCAAGTAGCTGTTCTCCATAGGAAACCATATCACAATATCAGAAGCACCTAGGAAACATTTTAAAACACACCTCTGTTTTCTTTTTCTCTTCCCTACTGAGCTATGCCCCCATTTGTGAAGTCATTCCTTATAAAAGTCCTTGGAACAAATTCATGGAAACTGGTAAGATCATTCTTCCCTAAGCCTTTTGGCAGCATAATCAACAAGATAGCAAAGAATTTTACTGATGATGAACAAGAGTCCCAAATCACCCAAGCTTAGCAAAACACACAAAATAAACTAGGGCAATAAAATATGAGCAGCAAATTACATTTTTAATATTCTTTCCATGTTAATAATCTCTAGACTGTTACTGACAATAGTTGCAAGGAATTTAAAAATGCATTACCTATGTACAGTCATGCTCCCAATGGTTTATTATAATAAGATTTTAATCTGACAGAGTTGTTCCAATTCATTCCTCCAAGATATTATTACTTTGCAGAATAACTAAAAGGTGGGCAAGTGCTTATCTGACATACTCAAAGGCATTTATCATTAGCTCTGGATACCTATACCTGAAGAATTCAACATAATCAACCATGATACTTAAAAATTAACTGTGTTAAAAAAATAAACATAAGCACTTTAGGGACAGCTTAAGTATTTCCCAGAAGAAAGACGTAGAATTGGGTGTGGGCCAAGGGAAAAGTTAAAAAGACAGATTCTGGACACACAAGAATAAATAGAAAGCAGAGAGAATGAGTGTCCAATGTTGGACATCTTGACTTTGTTCATGGCCTCTCATTTTTCTAAGCCTTGAAATTGTAAATATTTGAAAATCCCTGCCTTCTCTGAGGTCCTCCTTAATCCTCCTATGTGGGACTGACTCTCTTCCTGATGCATTATCATCACTATAGGGACCTGCCCCACTTTTAGCTCTTTACTTAAGTAGTAGTCTCCACTTCCTGCCATTGCTGTACTCCAGCTCTAGCTAATTAGATAAGGAGAATAAAACAGATCTAAAAGATCTCATCCATAGGTTGGCCAAAACTTTTGACCTGAAGTGAAAATATGGGCCAGACCAATCAAATTTCCCTCTTGGGATTCTGGAATTGAAATGCAGTTCCTGGGAAGAGAGCCGAGGCAAAAAATTACAAAAACTCAAAGGCTGTGTCTAGATCAGGAAAAGACTTTGTATACTTACTGATCTTATGCAAGGTAAAAAGGGGTAATTATTATAACAGAAAGTGGATAATCAGAAAAATTATCCAAAACTTGGAAATAGATAAAAGACACTACTAGATATTCCTTCAGGGCAGTACTGGGCTCAGTTTTCTATTGATAGGGTATTTTATAACTCAGTGGGAACAGAAGATAAGTTATAGACTTTTGTCTGGTAGACAAGCAAACAATTTCTGTCCATTGGAACAGATACAGCAAAAGTTACAATTTATGGTGCAGGAAGACATTAACCACCTTTGCATCTAAGCCAGCTATCTAACCTTAATATTCTTTTATTAAATTCCTTACATATATCTTGGTCCTTAAATGTTCTTTGGACCTGCTTCAATATATTTAATATCTTTCCCATTAACTAGTAAATTAAATAAAAGCTTTGGGAAATATTTGCTTTATATTCATATGAAATCATTTTTTTTTTAGTATTTTGGGAATTCTTCTTCTTCTTCTTTTTTCTTTTTTCTTTTTTTTGAGACAGGTTCTTGCTCTGTCGCCCAGGCTGAAATACAGTTTCATGATCTCTTTGCCTCCTGGGTTCAAGTGATTCTTATGCCTCAGCCTCCCAAGTAACTGGGATTACAGGTGCTTGGCACCACACCTGGTTAATTTTTGTATTTTTAGTAGAGATGGGGTTTTGCCATGTCACCCAGGCTGATCTCAAACTCCTGGGCTCAGGTGATTTGCCTGCCTCAGCCTCCAAAGTGCTGGGATTACAGGCGTAAGCCATCGTGCCTGGCCTTGGGGATTATTCTTTAACAGTTTTGGCAGTCATCCATTAATGTGCTAAATAAAACTCACCTAACAGAGATAAGTAAATTGTGTTGCGTGTTGTATACCTCATGGGCTACTAAGCCCAGGTACATGTTTTCTTGGCTCCCAGTGTGAATTTCAAGTGATAGGAGAACTTCAAACTTTTCTGACTCTCTTTTTCCCTCTAGTTTCATTCCCTGCTTACTTGCTTGATTTTCTCATGGCCAGCATGTTATTCCTTATAAGTGGCAGTCAAAACTGTGAATTTGGCTTTATGATCTGACCATTTGGTGACTGCTGTTGTTAAAATAGAGATCATTAGACTGACGGAATGGACACTGTGGCAATAAGATACCAAATTATAAACAAGAGCTAAGCCCATGCCAGGCAAGGGTTAAGTTATGCACCTTTATACATGAAGAATAAACTATATTCTAAGTATCGCAATGTTCTTTTTCTTCAGCAGCTAAATAAGCACTGGCTTTGAGATAAGCAATACGGAAACAACTGTGGCTCACCTACTGCCTCTTTGTTCAACAAGCTGACCTCTTTGTTCAACAGGCTATAACTACAGTTTTGATTGGGCAAGAGACTGATTTCAGTAACTTTGTCCTGATAAGAGATCACCAGCCATGGACTGGTTCTTATCTGTTTACAGAGGCTGAGCACTGAGTGTCTTTGTGTCCTCCGCTTCACCTCTTAATGCACAGGGCCTCCCAGCAGGGGTCGACAGACACCTCATACAGAAGAGCTCTGGCTGGCATCTGGCAGTTACCTCTCTGGGACAAAACTTCCAGAGGAAAGAACAGGCATCAATCTTTGCTGTTCTGCAGCCTACGCTGGTAATACCCAAGCAAACAGAGTCTGGAATGGACCTCCAGCAAACTCCAGCAGACCTGCAGAAGAGGTGCCTGACTCTTAGAGGAAAACTAACAGAAGCAATTGCATCAACATCATCAAAAAGGACATCCACGCAAAACCCCATCCGAAGGTCACCAACATCAAAGACCAAAGGTAGATAAATACACAAAGATGAAGAAAAAACAGCTCCAACATGCTGAAAAGTCCAAAACCCAGAATCCCTCTTCTCCTTGAAAGGATCACAACGCCTCACCATCAAGGGAACAAAACTGGATGGAGAATGAGTTTGACAAATTTACAGAAGTAGGCTTCAGAAGGTGGGTAATAGCAAACTCTTCCGAACTAAAGGAGCGTGTTCTAACCCAATGCAAGGAAGCCAAGAACCTTGATAAAAGGTCACAGGAACAGCTAACTAGAATAAGTTTAGACAAGAACATAAATGACCTGATGGAGCTGAAAAACACTGCATGAGAACTTCATGAATCATACACAAGTATCAAGAGCCAAATCAATCAAATGGAAGAGAGGATATCAGAGATGGAAGATCAACTTAATGAAATAAAACATGAAGACAAGATTAGAGAAAAAAGAATGAAAAGGAAAGAACAAAGCCTCCAAGAAATATGGGACTATGTGGAAAGACCAAATCTACATTTGATTGGTGTACCTGAAAGTGATAGGGAGAATGGAATCAAGTTAGAAAACACACTTCAGGATATTATCCAGGAGAACTTCCCCACCCTAGCAAGACAGGCCAACATTCAAATTCGGGAAATACAGAGAACACCATAAACATACTCCTAGAAAAAAGCAACCCCAAGACACATAATCATCAATTTACCAAAACTGAAATGAAGGAAAAAATGTTAAGGGCAGCCAGAGAGAAAGATCGGGTTACCCACAAAGGGAAGCCCATCAGAGTAACAGTGAAACTCTGCAGAAACCCTATGAACAGAAGAGAGAGGGGCCAATGTTCAACATTCTTAAAGAAAAGAATTTTCAACCCAGAATTTCATATCCAGACAAACTAAGCTTCGTAAGCAAAGGAGAAATAAAATCCTTTACAGACAAGCAAATGCTGAGAGATTTTGTCACAACCAGGCTGGCCTTAAAAGAGCTCCTGAAGGAAGCACTAAACATGGAAAGGAAAAACATGTACAAGCCACTGCAAAGATGTACCAAACTGTAAAGACCATTGACACTATGAAAAAATAGCATCAACTAATGGGCAAAATAACCAGCTAGCATCATGATGACACAACCATATTCACACATAACAATATTAACCTTAAATGTAAAGGGGCTAAATTCACCAATAAAAAGACATAGACTGCCAAATTGGATAGAGTCAAGAGTCATCAGTGTGCTGTATTCAGGAGGCCCATCTCACATGCAACAACAAACATAGGCTCAAAATAAAGGAATGGAGGAATATTCATCAAGTAAATGGAAAGCAAAAAAAGCAGGGGTTGCTATCCTAGCCTCTCATAAAACAGATTTAAACCAACAAAGATCAAAATAGGCAAAGAAGGGCATTACATAATGGTAAAGGGATCAATGCAACAAGAAGAGCTAACTATCCTAAATATATATGCACCCAATACAAGAGCACCCAGATTCATAAAGCAAGTTCTTCAACACCTATAAAGAGACTTAGTCTACTACAAAATAATAGTGGGAGACTTTAACACCCCACTGTCAGTATTAGACAGATCAACGAGTCAGAAAGTTAACAAGGATATTCAGGACTTGAACTCAGCTCTGGACCAAGCAGACCACAGAACTCTCCACCCCTAATCAACAAAATATACATTCTTCTCAGCACCACATAACACTTATTTTAAATCAACCACATAATTGGAAGTAAAACACTCCTCAGCAAATGCAAAAGAATGGAAATCTTAACAAATAGTATCTCAGATCACAGTACAATCAAATTAGAACTGAGGATTAAGAAACTCACTCAAAACCTCACAACTACATGGAAACTGAATAACCTGCTCCTGAATGACTACTGGGTAAATAACAAATTAAGGCAGAAATAAATAAGCTATTTGAAATGAATGAGAACAAAGATACTATGTACCAGAATCACTGTGACACAGATAAAACAGTGTTTAGCGGGAAAATTATAGCACTAAATGCCCTCATCAGAAAGCAAAAACATCTAAAATCAACACCCTAATATCACAATTAAAAGTACTAGAGAAGTGAGAGCAAATAAAGTAAAAAGCCAGCAGAAGACAAGAAATAACTAAGATCAGAGCAGAACTGAAGGAGATAGAGACACGAAAAATCCTTCAAAAAATCAATGAATTCAGGAGCTGGTTTTTTGAAAAGATTAACAAAATAGAATGCTAGCCAGACTAATATTGAAGAAAAGTTAGAAGAATCAAATAGAAACAATAAAAAATAATAAAGGGAGATCACCACTGATCCCACAGAAATACAAACTACCATCAGAGAATACAATAAACACCTCTACACAAATAAACTAGAAAATCTAGAAGAGAAGGATGAATTCCTGGACACATATACCCAACCAAGATTAAACCAGGAAGAAGTCGAATCCCTGAATAGACCAATAACAAGTTCTGAAATGGCAGCAGCAATTAACGGCCTACCAACCAAAAAAAGCCCAGGACCAGACAGATTCACAGCTGAATTCTACTGGAGGTACAAAGAGGAGCTGGTACGATTCCTTCTAAAACTATTCCAAAAAATAGAAAAGCCTCCTTTTCTCATTTTATGAGGCCTAACTCATTTTATGAGGCCAGCATCATCCTGATACCAAAACCTGGCAGAGACACAACAAAAAAAGAAAATTTCAGGCCAATATCCCTGACAAACCTTGATGAGAAAATCCTCAATAAAATACTGGCAAACCGAATCCAGCAGCACATCAAAAAGGTTAACCACCATGATCAAGTTGGCTTCATCCCTGGGATACAAGGTTTGTTCAACATATGCAAATTAATAAACATAATCCATCCCATAAACAAAACCAATGATAAAAACCACATGATTACCTCAATAGATGCAGAAAAGGCCTTCAGTAAAATTCAACACCTCTTAATTCGAAAAACTCTCAGTAAGCTAGGTATTGATGGGATATATCTCAAAATAATAAGAGCTATTCATGACAAACCCATAGCCAATATCATACAGAATGGGCAAAAGCTGGAAGCATTCCCTTTCAAAACCAGCACAAGACAAGGATGCCCTCTCTCACCACTCCTATTCAACATAGTATTGGAAGCTCTGCAGGGCAACCAACCAAGAGAAAGAAATAAAGCGTATTCGGCTAGGCGCAGTGGCTCATGCCTGTAATCCCAGCACTTTGGGAGGCAGAGACAGGTGGATCACAAGGTCAGGAGATGGAGACCATCCTGGCTAACACGATGAAACCCCATCTCTACTAAAAAATACAAAAAAAAATTAGCTGGGCATGGTGGCGAGCGCCTGTAGTCCCAGCCACTCAGGAGGCTGAGGCAGGAGAATGGCGTGAACCCAGGAAGCGGAGCTTTCGTGAGCCAAGAGAGTGCACTGCACTCCAGCCTGGGTGACAGAGTGAGACTCCATCTCAAAAAACAAACAAACAAACAAAAAAAAAAACAAGAAAGAAAGAAATAAAAGGGATTCAAATAGGAATATAGAAATAAAGGAAGTCAAATGGTCTCTGATTGCAGGTGACATGATTGTATATTTAGAAAATCCCATCTTCTCAGCCCAAAAACTCCTTAAGCTGATAAGCAACTTCAGCAAAGTCTCAGGATACAAAATCAATGTGCAAAAATCACAAGCATTATTGCACACCAATAGTAGACAACAGAGAGCCAAACCATGAAGAACTCCCATTCACAATTGCTACATACAGAATAAAATACGTAGGAATACAACTTAAAAGGGATGTGAAGGACCTCTTCAAGGAGAACTACAAACCACTGCTCAAGGAAATCAGGGAGAACACAAACAAATGGAAAAACATTCCACGCTCATAGATAGGAAGAATCAATATCATGAAAATGGCCATACTACCCAAAGTAATTTATAGATTCAATGATATTCCCATCAAGCTACCATTGACTTTCTTCACAGAATTAAAAAAAAAATACTTTAAATTTCATATGGAACCAAATAAGAGCCCATATAACCAAGACAATGCTAAGCAAAAAGAATAAAGCTGGATGCATCACACTACCTGACTTCAAACTAGACCAAAGGCTACATTAACCAAAACAGTATGGTATTGGTAACAAAACAGATATATAGACCAATGGAACAGAACAGAGGCCTCAAAAATAACACCACACATCTACAACTATCTGTTCTTTGACAAACCTGACAAAAACAAGCAATGGGGAAAGAATTTTCTATTTAATAAATGGTGTTGACTAGCCATATGCAGAAAACTGAAACTAGACCCCTTCTTTACACCTTATACAAAAATTAACTCAAAATAGATTATAGACTTAAACGTAAGACCTAAAAGCATAAAAACCCTAGAAGAAAACCTAGGCAATACCATTCAGGACATAGGCATGGGCAAAGACTTCATGACTAAAACACCAAAAGCAATGGTAACAAAAGCCAAAATTGACAAATGGGATCTAAGTAAACTAAAGAGCTTCTGCACAGCAAAAGAAACCATCATCAGAGTGAACAGGCAACCTACAGAATGGGAGAAAATCTTTGCAATCTATCCAACTGACAAAGGGCTAATATCCAGAATCTACAAGGGACTTACACAAATTTACAAGAAAAAAACAAATAACCCCAACAAAAAGTGGGCAAAGGATAGGAACAGACACTTCTCAAAAGAAGACATTTATGTGGCCAACAAACATGAAAAAAGGCGCAGCATCACTGTTCATTACAGAAATGCAAATCAAAACCACAATGAGATACCATCTCACGCCAGTTAGAATGGCGATCATTAAAAAGTCAGGAAACAACAGATGCTGGAGAGGATGTGGAGAAATAGGAATTCTTTCACACAGTTGGTGGGAATGTAAATTAGTCCAACCATTGTGGAAGACAGTATGGCAATTCCTTAAGGATCTAGAACCAGAAATGGTATTTCACCCAGAAATCCCATTACTGGGTATATACCCAAAGGATTATAAATCATGCTACTATAAAGACACATGCACATGTATGTTTATTGCAGCACTATTCACAATAACAAAGACTTGGAACCAACCCAAATGCCCATCAATGATAAACTGGATAAAGAAAATGTGGCACATATACACCATGGAATACTCTGCAGCCATAAAAAAGAATGAGTTCATGTCCTTTGCAGGGACATGGATGAAGCTGGAAACCATCATTCTTAGCAAACTAACACAGGAACAGAAGACCAAACACCGCATTTTCTCACTCATAAGTGGAAGCTTAACCATGAGAACACAGGGACACAGGGAGGGGAACATCACACACTGAGGACTGTCAGGGGGTGGGGGGTAACTGGAGGAATAGCATTAGGAAAAATACCTGATGTAGATGATGGGTCGATTAGTGCAACAAACCACCATGGCACATGTATAACTTTGTAAGAAACCTGCATGTTCTGCACATGTAGCCCCGAACTTAAAGTATAATAAAAAATTTTAAAAAACAGTAATAATAAGTAGATGTAAGTTCCAAATTCAGATAATTTCTTTGTGAACGCATATGACTATACAATTTTAGAAACCACTAGGTCACATCTTCTATGCTTTTTTGCTTAGAAATTTCTTCTACCAGATACTCTAAATCATCTCTCTCGAATTCAAAGTTCCACAGATCTCTAGGGCAGGGACAAAACGCCATCAGTCTCTTCGCTAAAGCATAGCAAGAGTGACCTTTGCTCTAGTTTCCAATAAGTTCCTAATCTCCCTCTGAGACTGCCTCAGCCTGGACTTCATTGTCCATATCACTATCAGCATTTTGGTCACAACCGTTCAACAAGTCTCTAGGAAGTTTCAAACTCCATCATCTACCTGTCTTCCTCTGAGCCCTCCAAACTGTTCCAACCTTTACCCATCACCCCATTCCAGAGCTGTTTCCACATTTTTATGTTACCTTTATAGCAGTACCCGACTCTGCCGGTACCAATATCTTGTATTCATTCATTTTCATGCTGCTATAAAAAACTTCCCTGAGACTGGGTAATTTATAAAGGAAAGAGGTTTAATTGACTTATAGTTCTGCATGACTGGGGAGGCCTCAGGAAACTTACAATCATGACAGAAGATGAAAGGGAAGCAGGGACCTTCTTCACATGGCAGCAGGAGAGAGAGAGAGAGAGTGAAGAGGGAAGTGCCAATTTTAAACCATCAGATCTCATGAGAACTCATTCACTATCAGGAGAACAGCGTGCAGAAAACTGCCCCCATGATACAATCACCTCCCACTAGGTCGCTCCCTCGACACACGGGGATTACTATTCAAGATGACTTTTGGGTGGGGACATAGAACTAAACCATATAAACAAATAATAGCATGTTGTTTGTTCTTTGTTTACTTACATGTTCTTTTATATCTCTCAGAGAATTTAAACATTTTCTTCATAGAGGTTCTACACATTCCTTACAAGGTTTGTTTCTAGATACTCTTTCTTTCGGTTCATACCTATTCTTTCATATTATTTTATATTGATTATCTTTTGTGCATTGAGAAGCTATTTATTTTTGCTAATTGTTCAATCCATCATCTTACTGAATTTTTTTGCTTCTACTGGGTTTTTAGTTGGTTTGCTTAGGTTTTCTAGTTTTGCATAATTATATAATTTGCAAATAATGATAATTTTAATTTATATTTTGTTTTTGCTACTTTAATTATCTTTTTCTAATTGAATTGACTAATTCATTAACAGAAATACTAAATAGGAGACACTATTTATTATTATTTTGTCTTATTTCTTTCCAATCTTTCATTCTTATGTTTTTGCAAAGTAAATAATAGAAAACACATAATTTATATCATTTCCCAAATTATGCACATATGCAAGTTTTAACTATGCATGTATTTACAATCTTATTTTCCTTCATTTTGCAGGTAGTTCAAGGATTTTCTTTTCATCAAATATTCTCTTAATGCTAATTTTGGTGGAATGTTTGTTTCATCATATAGAAACATAATTCATTTGCCATGACTTATTCAGACATTATTATATTATTGGATATTTAAGAATGTCCCTAATTTTTCATCTTATAGATAAGCATTTCATTTATTTATTTGACAACACTATATGAGTGCCAATATACAATAGGCAGTATTTTAGGTGATAGAGTCAAAATTCCTGCCCTCAAGCTTACATTCCAATAAGACACATAATCGACAAGCAAATATGTTATATAAGGCTAATGAAGAATAGAAGACAAAGAATAGAAATGAGAATTGCCAGGAAAGGAAGTTCTGATTTAAATAGAATGGTAATATAAAGTCTCATTTTGATGTGCTATTTTAGCAGATAACTAAAAGAGTTAAGATGTGATCTACATGCGTATCTGGAAGAAAAACATTCCAAGTGGTATCAGTGCAAATGTCCCAAGGTAGAATTTTGCTTAAGCGTTCAAAGAACAACAAGGAAGCAGAGAGGCTACAGTGGACTGAGCAAGTGTGTGAATGGTAGATGTGGTCATAGAGTTAATGGATTGCCAGATTATGGTAGGCATTGATGAAAATTTTGATTTTCAATCTGAGGGACATGGGAGCCCTGGAGAGTTTTATGTAGAGAAGTGAAATTATCAGACTTACATTTTCCAAGGATCACTCTGATGCTGCATTGAGAGGGTTAAAATAAGATAAGGGTAGTAGCAGAGAGACCAGCCGGGATGTCTTGCAGCAATCTAGGGAGATGAAAGTATCTTGAGCTAGAGAGACAGTAGGGAAAGTAATGAGAAGCAGTCAGACTCTGGACGTTGAAGATAGTGCCAACAGAATTTGCTAATAGATAATATGAGTGAAAGAGAAGAGTTAGTGATAACTTTAAGATTTAAACTTTGACTGCTGAAAGACTGAAGTTGTCAATTAACGAGATAAGGAGGATTATAGGACAAGCAAGATGGAGAGATCGGATGATCAGGACTTGATCTATTAAGTTTGACATGCAAAGTAAACATCTGAGAGATCAAGTAGGAATTGGATATATGAGCCTAGAGTTCAGAGGAGTGGTCTGACATGAAGAAACAATTCAGAAGTCATCAGCATTTGCATGGTATTTAAGGCCACATAAATAGACAAAATCATCTAGGGAGGCAGTACAGATAGAAAGGAGAAAAGATCTATGGGTGGAGTCTCACGGCATTCCAATATTTAAGTCAGGGACATGAGTAACCAGCGAAAGAGGCTAAACATGCATGATCAGTAGGTAAGAAGAAAACCACGAGACGGAGTGATTGACATTCTCAAAGCCAAGTGAAGAAAGTGATACAGGAAGGAGTGGTTACCTATGTCAAATGCTGCTGATAATTCAAATAGGCTGAGGACTAATAATTGATCATTAGATCTGGAAACAAAAAGATCACTGATGATTTTGACAAAAGCTGTTTCTGTAGAGTGGTAGAAATGAATACCTAATTAGAAGGGAATCAAGAGAAAATATTCAAAGCAAAATAGAATCAAGTATAGACAACTCTTCTGAGGAATCTCCTCGAAAGGGTAGCAGAAAAAGGAGGCTGGTAGCTGATGGCAGAAGTGGAGACAGTTTTGGTTTTTGTTTTTTTCAAAATAAAAAAAAATAGCACAATGTCCCATATGGGTGGGAATGATCCAGTATAAAACAAAATTGATGATGCATGAGAGAAGAGATTTGCTGGAACAACGTCCTTGAGTAAGCAGAAAAGGATGAGATAAAGTGTACAAGCTTGTTTTAAATGAGCAGAGGAGGCACAGGTGTCTGTAGGCTGGTAAACATGCTTGGGGAGAGATTGTAGAAAGTACATTCCAACTGCTTATATTTTTCGCTGTGAAGTCGAAATCAAGAGCATCAGATGTGAGAGAAGAGGAAAGGGAAGATGTTAGAGATTTAGAGAGCTGATGAGAAAGGAAAAAGTCTAATGTAAAATAGCAGGGTCGCCAGGAAATAATAAGGGTTTCTCTTACAGTTGCAGATCATTAATTTAAACAGAGCAGTCACCATGATTTTTATTTTCTACCAGCCAATTCAGCAGCTTAGATGCAGACATAAACGGAGAAGTTGCTTTAACCAGAATTTTATTTGAACCATGTGAGTGCAATGAGGATAGAAAGGGACAGGAGAATGACTATAATGAAGTCACATAGAATCTAATGGTGTGAGGAAGAAAATTAGCACAATGAGAAGGACAAGGTGGATTGTAAGTCCTTGATATAGTTTGGATGTTTGTCCCCTCCAAATCTCATGTTGAAATGTGATCCACACTATTAGAGTAGGGTTGCCTAGTGGGAGGTGTTTTGGTCATGGAGACAGGTCCCTCATGAATGGCTTGGTGCCCTCCCTATAATAATGAGTGAGTCCTGACTCTGTTAGTTTACATGAGAGCTGGTTGTCCAACAGAACCTGGCACCTCTTCCCCTCTCTTGCTCCCTCTTTCACCATGTGACATTCCTGCTCCCCCTCCACCTTCCGCCATGATTGGAAGCTTCCTGAGGCTTCACCAGAAGCAGATGCTGTTGCCATGCTTCTTGTACAGACTGCAGAACCACAAACCAAATAAACCTCTTCTCTTTATAAGTTACCCAGCCTCAGGTATTCCATTGCAATGCAAAATGGACTAACATAGTCCTGGTTGGCTGAAAGAATTGTTAGAATTAGGGTACTTTAACAGTCTTTATAAGGATATTATAAAAGGAATAAACTTTAAAGACAGAGGATGTTGCTTAGAGAGTTGGAATTCTGAAAACTAAGATTACAGTAGTGAACAGCATGACAAAGTCTAGAGGAAAACCACGGAAGTAGATATCTCAAAGGATGGGGGTGAAAA
This sequence comes from Pongo pygmaeus, assembly GCF_028885625.2. NCBI lineage: Eukaryota > Metazoa > Chordata > Mammalia > Primates > Hominidae > Pongo > Pongo pygmaeus. The sequence goes on from NC_072373.2 coordinate 164,556,363, forward strand.
CCATCGGAGAAAAGAGGCTTAGTAATTGAGAGGCCAGGGTTTTGGAAGGATCATGTACTCAGATATTGAAATCACTAAGAATTAATTCAAGAGCTGTACTGGAGACATAGGTGATGAGCCAGGAGATCACACCTTGAGGAGTAAGAGGAGGTGAGCCACAATTTTTAAATAATTGTGCAAGGAGAAATAACAGCCGATATATTTTACTTGCATGAGGTTTACAGCTGGTGATGAAGGTAGTTAGAAAGAAGAAAAAAGGGAGAAAGTTATAAAAGACACATTTGCAGCTATAGCCTTGAGTATAACTGCCTGATTATTTCCTTAAGTTTCTAAATAAAATTCAAAGGCTATGAACATTTTACATTTTGAGCTCTAGTCCCAATTGCGAAATTTTCCTCTAGAAATGTGGCATCGATTTACAATTTTATCAGTGGTGTTAATTATCCTAGATAGCACTGAAAATTATCAGTTTAAAAAATCCTTACAAATTTAGGATGTAAAAATTATATCTGATTTTTTAAACTGCCTCATTTTATTCATTAAAATAATATCTATTGAGTGCTTACTGTGTGTCAGGCATTATGCTGGACTCCAGATATGTTCCTGCTCTCGTGGAGGTTACAATCTCACCAGAGGAATAAACTTTAAACAAATAATGAATTTCCATGTGGCAAGTGTGGGAGAGGAGAAACACTGGCACTGTATGAGAAGGAGGACCTAGACAGTCTTGAGGGTCAGATAGAAACTTAACAGAGAAGTGACATTTAAGCTGAGTCTTGATGATTAGAGGAAAATACCTTGTTAGGTACTTTTTTAATTGTTTTCAGCTATTTTATGTCTTCCTGTTTAGATTTTCTGATATCGTGCTTTGCACTCTTTTAATTAAAAATGTATCTTCTTTTAAATAGACAATGGATAATTTTAGATGGTTTTTCTCATAGCATGTTTTGTAATAGCACACTAATGACATGTGGTCTTTGCGATAGCTATTCTTTACCTAACATTATACTCCTTATCTCCTCTCGCTAGCTCATATAATTATAACAGACCCCACCTTCCTGGCCATAGGAGTGGACATATGACCACAAGTGGGCTAATAGTTGTAACCCACCACCTGATCCAAAATTGAGCTTATCCTCAGGCCAAGTAGGATCCTTGCAATTAACTGAAGCTGGATGGGGGAAGCTTGCTTTCTTTTCCAGAAACAAATCTGTAGGGATACAAGTCCAGAGCTCCCTGTGGCTACAGTTGTATGCTTGTAAGAATAAGTAGCTTGGGAGAACAAAGTTAATATGCAGAGAGAAACATAGAGGAGATATTAAGATGGAAAGAGAGAAAGGGAGAACAGGGAACAGAAAAAGGAGAGAGAGAATACCAGTCAAGCTCCCGTATGCAGCCCCCTGAGGTCAGGCCAGCGTGGCCTTCTGTTGCTAAGGTGAGCCAAGAAAACGCTGACCAATCAGTCTTATATATTTGAATATTCGGAATACAGAGTGCTTTGTTGATTGTATTTAAAATATTTTCTTGTTTAACTCAGTACCTGACACAAAGTAAGAGCTTATTAAATAGTTGTTGAACAAATGAATCAAGCCCCAACAATTTTTTTTTCTTTTTCTTTTTCTTTTTGAGATGAAGTCTCGCTCTTTCGCCCAGGCCAGACTGCAGTGGCCCTATCTCAGCTCACTGCAAGCTCCGCCTCCCGGGTTCACACCATTCTCCTGCCTCAGCCTCCCGGGTAGCTGGAATTATAGGCGCCCGCCACCACGCCCGGCTAATTTTTGTTTTTGTATTTTTAGTAGAGACGGGGTTTCGCCGTGTTAGCAAGGATGGTCTCCATCTCCTGACCTCGTGATCCGCCTACCTCGGCCTCCCAAAGTGCAGGGATTACAGGCGGGAGCCACGACGCCCCACCAACAATTTTTAAATAGTACACAGAAAACATAGGGTTTTGTTGTTGTTGACGTTTGGTTTTGTTTTGCTTTTTGCAGTACTGGAAAGATGCTAACCTGGTCCTGTCTGGATAGCTTCAGGAAAGCTAGACAGGACCTGGTTCAGAAATAGCAAGCATATCAAGGCTGTGTGTTTTAACTTGATTTCCAGGGATAAGATATGTTTGAGCTCATATTTATTGAATAAATGTCCTATCATAATGTTTCTTCTGGAAGCCCTCTTCCTGGTGGCTTATTTGTTTGTTTGTTTTTTTTCCATTTCTTGTACTGATATATTAGTAAACTCCATCTGCCATTCTTCCTGCTGGATGAACCAGCTACTATATGGAGCATCATTTGTGGGAGAAAAAAACGAACAGAAAGAGCCATCATTTCCCCCATGCTTTTGAGTATATTTTTGCTGCTCTCCGCAATCATCGGATATTTTAAGTGAAAACCACTCTATATAAACATAAAGGAGGAGAGGGACAAATAACAATGCATCCTCCGTTACATGGTTAAAAGCAGGGGTTTAAGGGGTAGGTGTTGCCAATAGAAATGAGCCTAGCAGAAGTAAAATTATTTTCCAGTTTTAAATGGTGAGGGGGGATCGGTATTTCTTTTTTTTATTATTTTACTTTAAGTTCTGGGATACATATGCAGAACGTGCAGGTTTGTTACATTTCTTACTAGCACAAAGCCCAAAGAATTTTATTGGAACATAAAACACTCTAAAGTAAGTAGAAAAATATGCCCTTTTGCATTGCAATAGAAGCTCACACTTGGCATTGCTTTAATATTCAATTATTTCAGGTTGACACTCTCAGCGTTATTTACTTGGCCTGGAGGAGGTATGTCCTCTTCAGTGCGGGTCTCTTTGGCCTTGTATTGTTACCGCTATTTCATATGGAGCTTTGGCACTTAGGCTTCATCAGACTCAGTTAATGCTGGTTGATAAGGTTGCCCACTTGCCTCTCTCTTCACAAAACTACTTCTACTCCATCCAGGACTAAAGAAAATAAATTAGAAAACCACTTCCTAAGTCCTTTTCTTTCCAAATGAAGGGTAAAAAGAGAATTATCAGAATTTGGTTGACACATTTTCTTTCCCTAGAACTAATTTGGTGAAGTTGGAGCCAGCAAAGCTGGTTTTCTTTCTTTCCAGAGCTACATACATATTTTTTAATTTTATACCATAAATCATTGCTCCTTTTTTCCTGTTAGGTTATTGGTCATTATTTTTTGCTAGCATTTGTTTATTTGTTTTATTGAATGAACACTTCTTTTCTCATTCAATTAAAGACTAGAAAGAAATTATATGCTTTTTCATCACTCCATCATTTTTACCCAGACATAATTAGAAAATCAAATTATCCTGCCCTCATCATGTTTTTATATTTTATTAATTCAACATGCAATATATATTTATTGAACACCTACTTTGTGCCAAGAATTGCACATATAAACTCTTACAGACTAGAGGAGAAAAATATGTCCATGATGCAAAAATTCCATTATCTCTTTCTCCATTCTCTCCAAAGTGTGTCATCAGTACTTTCGATTTTATCACTTTGGCAACCCACAAACTTTCCAAGCATCCAAATTAATTATACCCACCCCTAACCTTGTCCGCATAAGCAACCACAACTGATACTCTCTCTTATCTCCTCCATAAGATTTGAAAAAAGCAGAAAGATCTCTATACCAGGAAGGAAGGCTGTTAGTGTTCAAAGGACTGCAGAACTAAAATCACAAATAACAATAAAAGTAAGTGGTATAGGCCTTGGAGACACAGATTCATATCCAGGCGTGGATTCAAAAAAAAACAAGATAAACAAAGAGACTCTACTTCATTAACTAAGCATGTATCTGTGAATCATTTTTATCTTCTGGATCTTCAGCTTTCAGAGGAACCCCTTGAGCCTCTGCAAACATACAGGTGCAGGAACCAGGAATGGTTGAGATCATGGACCTCATTATCCCCTACTGCATTGTCTGTCCTGAGTACTTGAGGGGGGAAGGATGACAGGACCATTAGTGTTGTTTTCTGCATGTGCAAAGGGGATGATTGTCAAGACCACGTGTGATTCGCAATCTCTTCAATTCCCATTGAGCAGATCTGGGGATGTTGTCAAGCAACATAGTACTTTCCAAATTGAGTGCTGCCATGCATGTAGCAGAGTACGTGCCTGGTATGCAAAACTGGAATGACCATGGAGCAGGTGAACATATGGTATTTGTTCTCTAATTAGAAATACAATCTCTGCATAACAATACCCCATTATTAGTAAAGTATTTCTTTGCAGTTAAGTATGACCTTTTATACTGTTATATGCTAATACCTAATCACATGATGCAAGGAGCTTCACATTCCTCAGAAGATTGTTTTATATGTTAAACTTCACATCTTTAGCCTCCTTTTTTGGTACTTTTGATGGTGTTTTGCATTTTATGGAATTATTCCAACTAAGCAACTGTGGAATTGCTGTATTTTTGCATCTTGTAATGCGGTGCAGCGGAGACTCTTAGATGCTATAATTTAGGAATAAGTTAATAATGATCTATTCCAAACAACATAAAATAATTTTTTATTTTAAGTCATTTTTACTGCCTTTATTAGATACATAATTAAAACAACCAAGAAGAAAGATGAGGTTCTCAAGATGTATAAAAAATCTGGACTCCACGATCTGAAATTTTATTTTGATATTCAAAAATCTAATTTCAGGGTGTTGTATTTTGTTTTCTAATTTGGTCTTGAGGTCTCTTTTGCAAAAGTGGCTATAAAGTGTAGCCCTGCCTAATGGGGCTCCAGGAATTTGGCCGTGAATGCTTACAATGAGCCTTTCACAGGATTATTCTTTATCGTGGCAGACCAGCCAAATGCCTAAGCATCTGACCCATGAGCAATGTGCCTCTCACAGTAAACCTGTTTTTACTGATGACACCTTGTGACTGTTGTCTGATCTATATCCAGGTTATTCCTACCAGACAGCCACTCTTTAGGAGAGCCCTGACGAAGAAAAATGTTAAGTTCAAACGTGTTGGCTAGTTGAGACCCAGAGGAGGCAACTCAACAAAACGCATAAAATAACAGAAGCAGTTTACTACTTGCAGATCAGAGAGAAGAGGGCAGCATGCCTCACAGAGCCAAGGGAAAGTGGGGAGCTGTTCAGGACACACACACTCAACCAGTGGGTGGGGAGCAAAAGAGGTTTTTCCATGGGGAGTTCTAACTGCTGGATTTTGAGCAAGCCAGCACAAATTCCATGGGGTCATGCTTTGAGGGAGAGATGGTTGCTGCAGTATGTCTGTGCAGCCCGTGTGGGTTGTGGGGGTCAGTGGGGCAGGTCCGGTAGGTTGCATCTAGCTGTGCTATGTGGAGGTGGTCACCAGGAGGCGATTGTGCAAGACAGATATCTGGATTGACCACACTAAGGAACTGGGAAAAGGCAGGGAACTGAAAATTATGTCAAGGATGACCAAGCTCACTTCTGGTATCAGAAAATTAAACCTATTAAAATGGATGCCGAGGCAACATAACCTTGTAGAAAATCACTACACAGGGTTGAAACGTAAATACTTTGGGCTGAGAACCCATTAAATTCCTGAAACTTCTATGTGACTGATTATAGTAGATATCTATCAATCTTGATGCCCGATATCTATACTTTCTTCTCCTGGTAAGGAATCTTGATTTTCTAAAGGAAAATCAGCCTCTCCCTTGATTTCTGCTGAGGCTCATGAGTGGAACATGTGGCTCAATCTTCTAAACACATTCAAAATACATTCAGCATAACACATCAAATGGCCACATTCAGTGCTTAGCTCTTGAAGAGCAAAGAGATGTTCCTGTTTGGATTTATGCTAGTTGCCTGATCCTTCTTTGAGGAGATTTGGAACTAACACCAGCATGTCCAGGGATGCTGCAGAAAATTTCCTTTATAGTAATCCATAGGAGCTGGAATTGGAAGAATATTTTGAGTGAAGAATGGGACTAAGATGTCAAGTCCACATACAGAGCCAAAAGAGTTTATAAATAATGCAACCTCAACCAGGCCACAACAGTTGGGACATATATGTGAGAGTCAAAGAGTCAAAATTTGATTGGATAAGTAAGCACCAAAAGAGGGCTGTTGTCTAAGGCTAGCTTTTCCCTCCTTTTTATAGTAGTATGGTTACATAAGTCAGCTTCATTTAAATGCCAACACCAGGTGTCCACATTTTATAAAATAGCACCTAGATCATAAAATATCTGTAAAGCTCAAATATCCATTCATAGATCACCATATATTCATTCATAATGGTGCCAGGTACTACAAACTTAAGCATTATATGCAACATAACAGGAATTGGGGAGACAAAGATTTGAGGTTTGAAAGGGTTCCTGGAGAGCATCTGTACAGGAATATTTCTAAAAAGCATTCCAGAGGACCACAGCAGTGACTGGTTTGTGATTCAGTAACTGAGACATTCTGGGCAAGGTTTGGGAGAAACTATAGTGCTGTCCATTTTAATTTAGAGCCCCTACGCCTTTGACAGACCACACTCAGATTCTGCAGCTTCGAAGTCAGCCAGGAGAAAACAGAGAAGTGGTAAACTTCTCCTTTTTTTCTTTCTTTTGTTTTCTTTCTTTCTTTCTTTCTTTTTTTGGGGTAAACTTCTCTTACTAGGCAGTAAGTGCAAGGTGATAGCCTCAGAATTGCTGCTCTGCTGAATTCCCTCATCATTAAATTGTATTTTTAATAACCAGAGACACAAAGGGTGTCGGCTACTTAAGAACCACTTCTTCTCTTCAGAACCCAGCTAACAGAGACTGTAATTCCCAGCAGCACCTGAACAGGTATCCCAGCAACAGCACTTTGCACTGACTAACTACAGGCCAGCAGGTCTCCTCATCCTTTTCTTTCCTTTCTTTTTCTCATCTGTCACTTTATTCCTGCTCTCCTGTCAGACACTCCTCCAGCTGGTCTCCTGGATCTCTTTAATTGTGGAATTCTTTGTGTCCTGCCTCTTCTTCAGAGGACTTTCTCATAAAAACCTTTACCAGGGTACATACCTATGGTACAAGCACCTTTGTTGTTTCCATTGTACAACAGATTCCCTTCTGTGCTCCATCTTTTGAAACAGTCCATCTTCTCTCTCACTCTTTTCTAAATTTGCCTCTTCTCCTCTGGCATTTGGGTGTTCCCTCATTCCTCAGTGTATCACCCAACCTTAACAAAAGTAACTTTCTCATAACTTTTCCCCCAGGAAAATAGTTAACTATTTAACGGAGAGGTCGAAGCTGGCATCATTCCTTGCCTACCCAACCTCCATTACCTTCATTGTCCTCCTTTCTAGCATCACTGATATTGTTTAGGTGACCACACTTCTTCACATTGCCTTGTGCTTCAGGGGAAGTCAAGTCCACTCCTAGCTGCAGTGGTGCATCCTAGTTAGTGTAGCCAACCACAGTCATCTTATTTCTTTTCCCAAGGATAGGCTTAGAGAAGGGGATTGGTTCTAGTGAACGAGACATGAGAGAAAGTCTGCTGGGGGACTTACAGAAAAAGAATTTCCATCATCTTAGGAAAACCAGAGGTGAATGTGACCCCTTTCTTCAAAATGCCATCATCATGCTTGGCCTGAGGCCTTGACCCAGGGCAGCCATCTTGTCTCCAACCTGAAGTATCAGAGTGAGGAAGAGCTAAATGAGTCAAAAAAGGCTGGAGCCGTGCCACCCTGCTCATGGCATCTCCAGACTTCCCATTATGGGGAGTAATAAATGTCTTGTTGTGTAAGACAATATGAGGCATGATATTCTGTTGCTTTTGGTCAAAAGTATCCTAATATAAATACTATCCACTTTGGAGAGAGTCAAATTATAGGTCCACTCCTATCTAGGCAAAGTGATGACTTGATCTAAGTTTCATCATCTTCACCAATATAACCAAAAGACCCAAAAGAGTTCAAATCAAGGTATATTAATATGGTAATCTTGAGAAATTTAACCCCTCCTTTTTAATATTACAATGACAATTCCAGGTCCCCAGTTCTCTACACGACCCGAAGGAAGCTTACATGTATTAATGAATCAACTTTAATTTAGAGCCCAAAGCTTCAGGAGTGACAATTCCTTGCGGTTTCTGTCCCAAGAGGGACCTTTGTCCTCATTCTTTTTCTGCTGCTCAGATGTTAGTGAAGTTAGAGACCTACATACCTGGATTGCAGTGGACCTGAAATGCTATCCCTGTCCCTCTATGCCAGATATCTGTTGTCATTCTTGAAAAATACGGAAGAGACTGCCCTTTGGGTGTTTCACTGAGGAAGTTCCCACAAGATTATCTGAGTCCCCTTCTGTTTATTGTAGTCATCCCACAGCAAAATTGCTTGTGCTCTAAGGGGCTTCAGCACCCAGAGACATAACTTTCAATTCACACATGTAAGCTACAGCAGATATTGCACACTGGTTCCCTGCACTCTGGAGGGTAAAACATGACAAATAACATTTCTTGGACCCCTTTCACAGCTCGCGTTCTGTACGTGACCTAGCTTCTCCAAGAAGAGACACCCACCCAAGATGTAGAAGACAAGAGTGATGTGAGGGCAGCTGATATCCTGCTTTTGTCATTTTTGCTGGCAGTCATGATCATGGAAGCATAAGGATTTTCTGCAGTGGTGATGACAGGGGTCCCTGGCTTTGTGGTGTCAAGAGGCAGGGCATGGGGCATTCATTCTGCTAGCGTCAATCATGGCTGAGATGGAGTGGAGCTGGAGCCATCAGTGGTGGTGGCATCTTCTGGCTCCTCGGCTTGTGGATGAGGTGGGGTATTCTGCTTCCAGCAACTTACTGATTCCTCCACGTTGTGGTGATGGTGTGAGAATGACACCCTTAACTGGCTGGATCTAAGTATTGTTCAGGGACTGTTCAATACTGTTCCCAGAAGCTCAGGCTAATTCCAGATCCCCCGGTCTTTCCACCACCTTTGTAAGCATCCGTGTTAAATCACTTTCTGCTTAAAGTAGTTTGTGTGATCTAGAACTGAAACCCTGACTAATATACAGCCAGTTTCTCCACAGGGTACAAACATACCAGCAGAGTGGCTGAGTGAGAGAAGATTCCATTATCAGCACCAGACTGATCCCCAGAAGAACCCAGCATGCCCCACTGAAGAACAAGCCATATGGTTAGGTGTAGCTTATAATGCCAGATTCTTCCTTTGCCATAGCAATGTCACTCTCAGAGGCTCCATGTTGTTCCCTAAAAGCTGCCATCTGTCAGAGTCACGTGAGTCTGTCAAACATATTCATATGTACTTGAAATCCAGTGACTTGAAGGTGTAAGCCCTCCACCCAAAAGGCTTCTCAGCCCCTGTGTGGATCAGTGGGTGTAAATGGACACAGTAGGGAGACATATCGGCTAATTCCATGTGCAAGGAGCTTCTATGTTCTGGATCCTGCCTGGACATTATAGGACTATTCCTAATTGTATTTTATAGGAGTGTTCGCCTAACCAAGACACCCTATTACATCTATAAAACAGATGTGATTTAATTGTTATGAGGATCCAGTAAGGTAAAACAGGTGACAGGTGAAAATGGTAAGCATATTACCTGGGCCATACTGGTGCTAATGAGCATTCTTTTCTTTATTAGTTCAGTATGCAGCAAGTAGGTAATCTGAGCAAATTTTATGAAATAATTTGTGGGTTTTTTTTTTTTTTGAGACAGAGTTTCACTCTTGTTGCCCAGGCTGGAGTGCAATGGTGCAATCTCAGCTCACTGCAACCTCTGCCTCCCAGGTTCAAGTGATTCTCTTGCCTTAGCCTCCCAAGTAGCTGGGATTACAGGTGCCCGCCACCACGCCCAGCTAATTTTTTGTATTTTTAGTAGAGATGGGGTTTCACCATGTTGGCCGGGCTAGTCTCGAGTTCCTGACCTCAGGTGATCTACCCGCCTTGGCCTCCCAAAGTGCTAGGATTACAGGCGTTAAGCCACCACGCCTGGCCAATTTGTGGTTATTTTAAACATTGCTATGTAAGCTTTTGCTGGGCCTTATTTAGCATTATGTATAGTTTTCTTTTTCGTGTATTTTCAAGTTCAAATGCTAGAAAGATTACTCCTTTTCATTCAAAATATTCTTGCTTCTTAATAGTATTTCTCATTATTTCCTAAGTGGAGCTCATCATTTATCCATTACTTCAACAAATATGTATTTAGTGCCTTGTGTCAGGCCCTATTTTAGACACTGGAAATACAATAGTGGAAAAGGAACAAGGTTTTTGTGCTTACAAAATTTTCGTTCTAAAGAAGGTTACAGATAATTATCAAATAAGGATATAACCAAAATATTCTTAAACTCGTCCTATTGCCAAAATCAATTGACTTTTATTTCACTTAAAAAAAAAAATCTTGCTGCAATCTCCTTCCCTCCCCTCTTCCTTACTTCCTTCTTTTCTCCTTTTCTTCCTTCCTTCCCTTCTCTTCTCCCTTCCTGCACTTTTTCTTTTCAATTAATTGTATCCAATAACTGTCAATTGCCAAACACTGTTCTTAGAAAAGTGGATACAAAAGAGAACCAAAAAGATAAACATTCTACAGTTTGGGAGCTTATATTCTAGCAGGAGGAGATAGACAACAAATAAGCTAGAAATAAACAAATAAGACAAATTAGTACTTAGTGAAATCAGGGAAATAAGCTGGTATGTTAGAAAGTGAATGGAGGAGAAAGGGGGCCACTTTAGATGGGATGGCCAAGGGCACTGGGTACTGAAGGGTGAGAAGAGGCCAGCCATCTGAAGAGCCATGAGGAAGACAGAACAAGCAGACTAGCGGGTACAAAGGCCACGAGGCAAAGCAAGAATGTGCGGCTCTTGAAGAGAGAGGAAGGAGACCAGTGCGGCCGGAGCTCAATGAGCAGATGGGAGAGTGGGAAGAGACAAGGCTAAAATGTGTGGGCAGGTGGAAAGCCATATGGGGCCTCTTGGGGCAAGGTAAGAAATTTTTTTTTTCATAAGTGTGTTGAAAGATCAGAAGGACCTTGTTCACTTATGCATGTCTTCTCCATCCTCAGATCCCACATGGCTCGCAGGCTTTGGGATGCTATGGTGTTAAACATGCATTTAGAGCTAGGATGAGGCAGAGGAAGGCCCACATAATAAGATCAGCCTTTTGTTTTCTGTAGAGGAGGAGAATTAGAAAATAAACAATTACCACCATTTCCTATCATTATCATCTCACTAAAAAAAGTATTCTAAATACCAGTAAAACAAAAAGGTAAGAAAGACATCATCTATCATCTTGGAATTTACTTGTTTTTAAAAATAGCATTATTAAAAAGTCACTGCACCATCCCTTTTCTTTCCTATTTCACCTTACACCAGTAAATGACACTTGTCCTTGGGCCAGAGTTATGCTTCTATTTAATAATTTTGAGTTATGCTTCTATTTAATAATTTCCTGTGGTGGTTTTCTGTTTCTAAACTGTGAAACATCTGCATATTTTCTTTAAATTTGTTCTTTCAGTATAGTTATCAAAGGATAGTCTCCTACTTACATTCTTGAGTTAAGAAAATGATTTTTAAAATGGAGGAACCCCATACGCCTAGATTTTAGGATGGATCTTTCTAATTTGAGTGACCCTCTTGGGAATGAACTGTAATTTCTTATACATTACTTTCTTTAAATCACACACTTTCTTTAAATGTATATGCTATAGTATGAAAAATGAATATCTCCTAGCTCACCTTTTATGGCAAGACCACTCGCTTTCATGGACAGGAAATAAGCTTTAATTAATTTGTCAGTTAGCAGTGATGAGATGCAATGGGTTTTCCATGCCCCTGTAGGGGCCCCCCATGGGATGTAGGACACAAAACTTGGAGGCTCTTCTGGTTAGAAGATGCAATCTATTAGTCATTAAGTACCCGAAAGCATTTCCTAAAACTTGTTTTATAATATGGTATTTATAAGAGTAGTATTATAAAATTATATTTATAAAATGGTATTATTTTATAGAATGGTGTTTGGTAAACTACCTCTTTACCACACAGATTTTTAGACTCAAAATTTAGTCTCAAAATTATCTCCTCCAAAAACAATAGCTTAAATCCAAAATTAGCAGTAGGTAAATAATCCCATTCTAGCAATGAGAGAAAAACTGTAAAGTTAGAGTATCTTAAGAAAGAATATTTTGGAAAGAAGTACGTCAGCTTTAATTTCTAATTTACTAAAAGGATTAGTACTCAGTTAAGTTTAAAAACACCACATTACTTCCTTAATGTTTCAGATCCCAAAATGAAATACTGAATATCTTATATAAAAAAAGAAAGTCATGGCCATTGAAATTGTGGTGCTATTGATTGCAAATCATTATGTGTATTCTGTCATGCTCTAGAAATATTGATTTAAAAACCAAATAGCAATAGAATTTTTAGCTTGATGATTCATAGAAAACATGGGCAGTAAGAAAAAAAAATCTATACACTTTACATACTCCCTTATTAAAACACTTGAAAATTCTAATTTTAGGAAGTTTTCAAAAATCAATATTTAAGAAAGATTTTAAATGTTTATTTACAATGGTCCCAGATTTTATTGATGTAGGTAATAACTGTTATCTAGTACACATCTTTAGAACCAGAAGACTGAGTTTATGTCCTGGTTCTGCCACTTCATTTTGGAACCTTAAGAAAGCCGCTTAAACTCTCTTAATCTTAACTTCCTCTTTTTTAAAAAAATACTAATTCCAAACTTCTTCATAGTGATGTTATAAATACCCAATAAGTTTAATCATAATAATGCACTTTGTAAACATAGCCAAATGTTACTTGTTCTAATTATTACATGTGTAAATCACTTTATTTCTTTTGTATATTTTTAATAGTAACTTACTTTTTTTTTTTTCTCCTCTACAGGATTTAATATTGGGCAAAGCCATTTCATTCCCTTAGACTGGTCTTCAAACTGGAATGTGTATCTCCTTGAGAGTACCTGAACACTCCAAATGGTATATGATAATTTATAATTGCAAAGGAATCAATTTCCAGCTCCTAAACTTCTATATGTGCCCTTTCTTAGCATCACGTAGGTTCTTCTTTCCCATTTCCTTTTTCACAGTAGACTTACTCTTATTTCAAAAAGAAAAAAATTTAAGCATATGTCCCTAATACATCCAGAATCTTACCACAATATACTGGACAAGAATGTAAAAACTCAGGGGAACCAAATAAAGGAATATTTGAAAGTATTTTGTTTAGGGGAGCCTTATTTAATGCATAATCAAGGCACTGGAGTTTGATGAGGTGACATATAAATATTGTCTAGCACTATATTTGGCCATAAGCAGAGCTCATTCCATGTAATATTTACTTCCTTAATTCATATTTCAAAATTCCCCTTACTTAATGGATATTTACTATTGGATAAATGCTTTAGAGGAGGCGGGGGATTCAGTGTGTGACCATACTTAACAACCCTTTGGACATACGTACTTTATATATTACTTATAATAGAAGCTATTTGTTAAGAGCATATTTTGTCTCATGCTCACTGATTTATAAACGATCCTTCATCCTCCGTGGTTCTGCAAGCTATGTATTTTAATATCTTGAAATTAGAAGATATACATTCATACAGATAACAAAGTCAGGATATTCACCCAGTTCTTTTTGATTAATGGTGTATTGATGAGCAAGGTGGTGGGGTAGAAGTCTCCACCAATCAACCCCCCAATCCCTTGCCACAAGGACACCCATCTGCACACAAGAAGCACCTTCATAAGAACCAAAAATCAGGTGAACACTCTTAGTACCTGGTTTTAACTTCATATCGCTGAAAGAGTCATGGAAGAGGTGAGAAAAATCTTCTTGAATCACCAACACTGCCCCTGCCCTATCCACTGGCAGCAGCAGCCTGGTGCAGACAGTGTTTCTTCGTGCTGGGGAGAGGGATATTTATTGCAGCATCTGTGAGGCACTGAACTCAGTGCTGCCCTATTAAAACAGAAAACAAAACAAAAGTCAGCAGATGCCCGCCCATGGAGAGAGCAATTAAATCAGCCATAGCAAGAGGGGAATCACCAATCCCAGTGGTGCAAACTTCAGTTCCCATAAGCCTAGTCATCACAGGCTAACGTGCTTTGGGGCCCTACATAAACTTGAAAGGCAGTCTAGGCCACAAGGACTGGAACTTCCAGACAAGTCCTAGTGCTGAACTGGGCCCAGAGACAGTGGACTGATGGCGCATGCAACCTACTGAGACACCACTCAGGGGCAGCTAAGGGAGTGTGGGTATCACCTCTCCCCTAACCCCAGGCTGCTCAGCTCCAAAAGAGACCCCTTCCTTCTGCTTGAGAAGAGGAGAGGTAAGAGTGAGGAGGACTTTTTCTTGCATCTTAGATACCAGCTCAGCCACAGCAGGATAGGGCATGGGTCAGAGTCATGAGGCTCCTATTCGAGGCCCTAGCTCCTGGATGACATTCCTAGACATACCGTGGGCCAGAAGAAAACCTGCTGCCTTGAAGAGAAGCACCCAGTTCTGGCGGTATTCCCAGTATTCCTCCTCTGCTAACTGAAGAGCCCTTGAGCCCTGAATAACCAGCAGTGACACCCAGGTACTATGTTAAAGGCCATGGGTGAGCCTATAAGACTTGCTGGCTTCAAGTGAGACTCAGCATATTACCAGCTGTGGTGGTTATGGGGAAAAACTCCTTCCACTTGAGAAAAGCAGAAGAAAAAGCAAAGGATATTGCTTTTTCTATTTATTCAAATATCCCTTGTCTTGCACCTTAGGTACCGACACTGCCACAGGGGTGTAGAACATCAAGCAGGCTCTTGGGGTTCTAGATTCCAGGACTTGACTCCTGGATGTTATTTCTGAACTTGCCCTGAGTCAGATGGGAGCCCACTGCCCTGAAGGGCGAGTCCAAGGCCAGGTAGCATTCACCACAAGCTGATTAAAGAGCTCTTGGGCCTTAAGGGAACAACATTAGTAGTCTGGCAGTACTCCCTGTGGGCTAGACATGGTGGTGACCATGGGGTGAGGCTCCTCTGTCTTTGGAAAGGGGAGGGAAGAGTAGGAAGGACTGTCTTGTGGTTTGAGCTCCAACTTAGCTGTAGTATAAGAAAACACCAGGCAGACTTCTAAGGTTTTTGACTCTAGTTGCTGGCTTCCAGATAGCACTTCTGGTCCTTCCCAGGGCCAGCGGGAATTCACTACCCTGAAGGGAAGGACACAAGCCTTGCTGGCTTTGCCACCTGCTGACTGTAGAGCCCCATGGCCTTTACCAATTAATTATAGACTGTAGCCAGGAAGTTACAGCAGGCCTCAGGTGAGACCCAGTGCTGTGCTGGCTTCAGGTGTGACCTAGTACAGTCCTAGTCATCATGGCCACAGGGGTGCTTGTGTCACACCACCCATAGCTCCAAGTGGCTCAGAACAGAGAAAAAGATTCCATTCACTTGGGAGAGAGTAAGGGAAGAGAACAAGAGTCTCTGCCTGGTAATCCAGAAATTCTTCTGGATCTTGCCCAAGACCATCAAGGTGGTACCTATATGAGTCTGCAAGAACCCCAGCATTACTGGGCTTGGGATGCCCCCTAGAGTAGATACAGCTTAGATCATAACATGCAAATTCTTTCAAATATCTGGAATGCCTACCCAATAAGGACAGCTAAAACAAGCCCAGACTGAGAAGACTACAATAAATACCTAACTTTTCAATGCCTAGACACCAAAGAACATCTAAAAACATCAACACTATCCAGGAAAATATTACCTCACCAAATGAACTAAATAAGGCACCAAGGACCAAACCTGGAGAAACAGATATGTGACCTTTGAGACAGAGAATTCAAAACAGCTGTGTTGAGAAACTCAAAGAAATTCAAGATAACACAGAGAAGGAATTCAGAATTTTATCAGGTAATTTAACAAAGAGATTGAAATAACTAAAAAGAATTAAGGAGAAATTCTGAAGCTGAAAAATGCAATTGGCATACTGAAGAATGCATAAGAGTCTTTTCTTATCACAACTGATCAATCAGAAGACAGAATTGGTGAGTTTGAAGACAGGCTATTTGAAAATACACAGCCAGAGTAGACAAAAGAAAAAAATAATGAAAAACAATGAGACTTCCCTACAGGATCTAAAAAATAACCTCAAAAAGGAAAATCTAAGAGTTATTGGCCTTAAAGAGGAAGCAGAGAAAGAGATAGAGGTAGAAAGTTTATTCAAAGGGATAATAATGATAACTTCCCAAACTTAGAGAGAGATATCAATATCTGAGTACAAGAAGGTTATAGAACACCAAGCAGATTTAATCCAAAGAGTACTACCTCAAGGTATTTAATAATCAAACTCCCACAGGCAAGGATAAATAAAAAATTCTAAAAGCAACAAGACAGAAATAAATAATACACAATGGAGCTTCAATACATCTGGCAGCAGACTTTTCAGTGGGAACCTTACAGGCCAGGAGAGTGGCATGACATATTTAAAGTGCTGAAGGAAAAAAATCTTTTACCCTAGAATAGTATATCCAGCAAAAATATCCTTCAAACATGAAGGAAAAATAAAGACTTTCCCAGACAAACAAAAGCTGAGGGATTTCATCAACACTAGACCTGTCTTAAAAGAAATGCTAAAGGGAGTACTTCAATCAGAAAGAAAGAGATGTTAATGAGCAATATGAGATCATCAGAAGCTACAAAACTCACTGGTAATAGTAATTACACACACACACACACAAACAGAATAGTATAACACTGTAACTGTGGTGTACAATCTACTCTTATTTTAAGTAGAAAGACTAAATGACAGACCGATCAAAATAATAACTGCCAAAACTTTTCAAGACATAGACAGTACAATAAGATATAAATAGAGGCAACAAAAAGTTAAAAAGAAGGGGTACAAAGTTAAGACGTAGAGTTTTTTATTAGTTTTCTTTTTGCTTGTTTGTCAGTTTGTTCATACAATGTTAAGTTGTTATCAGCTTAAATTAAGGGGTTATAAGATAGTATTTGTAGACCAGGTGTGGTGGCTCACGCCTGTAATCCCAGCACTTTGGGAGGCCGAGGTGGCTGGATCATGAGGTCAGGAGATTGAGACCATCCTGGCCAACTCGGTGAAACCCCGTCTCTACTAAAAATACAAAAACTTAGCCGGGCGTGGTGGCAGGTGCCTGTAGTCCCAGCTACTCGGAGGCTGAGACAGGAGAATGGCGTGAACCCGGAAGGCGGAGCTTGCAGTGAGCCCAGATCGTGCCACTGCACTCCAGCCTGGGTGACAGAGTGAGACTCTGTCTCAAAAAAAAAAAAAATGATAGTATTTGCAAGCCTCATGGTAACCTCAAATTTAAAAAACATACAATTGATAAACAAAAAAAAAAGCAAGAAACTAAATCATATCACCAGAGAAAATCACCTTCACTAAAAGGAAGAAGGAAAAAAAGAAAGAAGGAAGTGGAGACCACAAAAAAACAAAAAACAAACAATAAAGTTGCAGTCTTTGCATATCAATGGTAACATTGAATGTAAATGGACTAAATTATCCAATCAAAAGACAGGAAAGTGGCTGAATGGATGAAAAAAGAAGACCCAATGATCTGCCTACAAGAAACACACTTCATCTATAATGACACACATAGACTGAAAATTAAATACAGCAAACACTGGCTCACCTAGATATATAAAGCAAATATTATTAGAGCTAAAGAAAGAGATAGGCCCCAATGCAATAAGAGCTGGAGACTTCAACACCCTACTTTTAGCATTGGACAGATCTTCCAAGCAGAAAAATCAACAAAGAAACTTCGGACTTAATCTGCACTATATACCAAATAGGCCTAATAGATATTTACAGAACATTTCATTTAAAAGCTGCAGAATACACATTTTTTTCCCTCAGCACATGGATAATTCTCAAAGAAAGACTGTATGTTAGGTCACAAAATAGGTCTTAAAATATTCAAAATATTCAAATATACTTGAAATGAAATAATATCAAGCATATTCTCTCACCACAATGGAATAAAACTAGAAATCAATAATAAGAGGAATTTTGGAAACCATACAAATACATGGAAATTAAACAATATGCTCCTGAATGAACAGTGGGTCAGTGAGGGACATTAAGAATGAAATTGAAAAATTTCTTAAAACAAGTGATAATGGAAACAGAACACACCAAATCTATGGGATACAGCAAAATGGAATTGCAGTGAGCCAAGATTGAGCCACTGCACTCCAGCCTGAGTAACAGAGCAAGACTCCATTAAAAAAAAGTACTAAAAGAGAAGTATATAGCTATAAATGCCTACATGAAAAAAAGAAACACTTCAAGTAAACAATCTATGCATTTTAAAGAACTAGAAAAGCAAGAGTAAACCAAACCCAAAGTTAGTAGAAGAAAAGAAATAATGAAGATCAGAGCAGGAATAAATGGCATTGTAATGAAGAAAACAATACAAAAGATCAATGAAACAAAAAGTTGGTTTTTTGGAAAGTTAAACAAAACTGACAAACGTTTAGCCCAACTAAGAAAAAAAGAGAGGAGGCCAGGTGCGGTGGCTCATGCCTGTAATCCCAGCACTTTGGGAGGCCGAGGCAGGTGGATCACGAGATCAGGAGATTGAGGCCATCCTGGCAAACATGGTAAAATCCCCTCTCTACTAAAAATACAAAAATTAGCCAGGCATGGTGGCATGCACCTGTAGTCCCAGCAACTCAGGAGGCTGAGGCAGGATAATTGCTTGAACCCAGCAGAGTTTGCAGTGAGCCAAGATTGAGCCACTGCACTCCAGCCTGGGTAACAGAGTGAGACTCCATTAAAAAAAAAAAAAAAAAAAAAAAGAGGAGATCTGAATGAGTAAAATCAGAGGTGAAAAAGGAGACATTACAAGTGACAGCATAGGAATTCAAAGGATCATTAGTGGCTACTATAAGCAACTATATGGCAATAAATTGGAAACTCTAGAAGAAATGGAAAATTCCTAGACACATACACCCTACCAAGATTGAACCATGAAGAAATCCAAAATGTGAACAGATCAATAGCAAGTAATGAGACTGAAGCCATAATAAAAAATCTCTCAGTAAAGAAAAGTCATGGACTCCATGGCTTCACTGCTGAATTCTACCAAACATTTAAATAAAAACTAATAACAATGTACTCAAACTATCCTGAAAAATAGAGGAAGAAGGAATACTTCCAAACTCACTCTACAAGGCCAGTATTCCCCTGACATCAAAATTAGACAAAGATACATCAAAAAAAGAAAACTACAGGCCAATATCTCTGATGAATATTGACGCGAAAATCCTCAACAAAATACTAGCAAACCAAATTCAACAATACATTAAAAAGATCATTTATCATGACCAAGTGGGATTTATCCCTGGGATGCAAGGATGGTTCAACATATGCAAATCAATTGATGTGATACATCATATCAACAGAATGAAAAATAGATATCATATGATCATTTCAAATGATGCTGAAAAAGCATTTCATAGAATTCAACATCCCTTCATGATAAAAATCCTTAAAAAACTGGGGATAGAAGGAACATGCCTCAACATAATAAAAGCCACATACAATAGACCCACAGACCCACATCATGCTGAATGGGAAACTGAAAGCCTTTCTTCTAAGATCTGGAAAATGATAAGGATGCCCACTTTCACAACTTTATTCAGCAAATACTGGAAGTCCTAACTAGAGAAATCAAATGAGAGAAATAAACAAAGGGCATTCAAATTGGAAAGGAAGAAGTCAAATTATCCTTGTTTTCAGATTATATGATCTTATATTTGGAAAAACCTAAAGACTCCACCAAAAAACTATTAGAACTAATAGACAAATTCAATAAAGTTACAGGATACAAAATCAACATACAAAAACCGGTACCATTTTTATATGCCAACAGTGAAGAATCTGAAAAAGAAATCAAAAAGTAATCCTATTTACAATAGCCACAAATAAACGTAAATACCTAGGAAAGAACTTAACCAAAGAAGTGAAAGATCTCTATAATGAAAACATAAAACATTGATGAAAGAAATTGAAGGTGACACCAAAAAATGAAAAGATATTTCATTTCTATGGATAGGAAAAATCAATATTGTTAAAATGTCCATACTACTCAAAGCAATCTACAGATTCAATGCAATCCCTATCAAAACACCAATGACATTCTTCACAGAAATAGAAAAAAAACTCTAAAATTTATATGGAACCAGAAAAGACCCAGAATAGCCAAAGCTATCCTATACAAAACAACAAAACTGGAGGAATCACATTACCTGCCTTCAAATTACAGTACAGAGCTATAGTCACCAAGGCAGCATGGTACTGGCATAAAAACAGACACATAGACCAATGGAACAGAATAGAGAACCCAGAAACAAATCCACACACCCACAGTGAACTCATTTTTGACAAAAGTGCCAAGAACATACACTGGGTAGAAGACAGTCTCTTCAATAAATGATGCTGGGAAAACTGGATATCCATAGGCAGAAGAATGAAACTAGACCCTTATCCTTCTCTGTATACAAGAATCAAATCAAAATGAACTAAAGACTTAACTCTAAGACCTCAAATTATGAAACTACTACAAGAAGACATTGAGGAAACTCTCCAGGACATTGGTCTGGGCAAAACTTTCTTGAGTAATACCCAGGCAAGCACAGGCAACCAAAGCAAAAATGGACTAGTGGGATCACAACAAGTTAAAAAGCTTCTGCACAGCAAAGGAAACAATCAACAAAGTGAAGAGACAATCCACAGAACAGGAGAAAATATTTGTGTAAGGAGCTTAAACAGCCTTAGAGGAAAAAAAATCTAATAATCTGATTAAACAATAGGCAAAAGATTTGAATATAAATTTCTCAAAAAACATACAAATGACCAACAGGCATAAGAAAAGGTGCTCAACATTACTGATCATCTGAGAAATGCAAATCAGAACTACAATGGGATATCATCTCACCCCAGCTAAAATGGCTTATATCTAAAAGACAGGCAATAACAAATGCTGGCAACAGTGTAGAAAAAGGGAACCTTTGTACACTGTTGGTGGGAATGTAAATTGGTACAAACACTATGAAGAACAGTTTGGAAGTTCCTTAAAAAACTAATATTGAGCTACCATATGATCTAGCAGTGAGTTTACCCAATGGGTACATAGGTGTATATATTTATAGGGTACATGAGATATTTTGATACAGGCATGCAATGTGTAATAATCATATCATGGAGAATGGGGTATTCATCCCCTCAAGCATTTATCCTTTGTATTACAAACAATTCAGTTACACTCTTTTAGTAATGTATAATTAAGTCATTACTGACTACAGTCACCCTGTTGTGCTAGCAAATACTAGGTCTTATTCATTCTTTCTAACTACTTTTAATGTAAGCATTAACCATCCCCACCTCCCCCACAATCCCCTACTACCCTTAGCAGACTCTGGCCACCATCGTTGGATGCGCCATGCCCATGAGTTCAATCGTTTTGATTTTTAGATCCCACAAATCTGCCACTGTAGAACCAAAGGTGCTACAGACAATATGTAGACAAATACACATGGCTGTGTTATAATAAAACTTTCTATTACTTGCTTATACAGCACATATATCAGAGACCATGCTCTTTATTCTTTAGTCTGCTCTCAGAACACACTACTTTGTATAGAGTCTATTCTTTTTTTAAAAGATTTTTTATTTTAAAAATTAAAATACTAAACAATTTTTCAACAAATATAATGCATAATCAAAAATATTTTGTTCTAATTTATGTCCAATTCAGAAAATAATAAGTGGGAAAAATGGAACATGGGGAAAAGAGAAAAAGGGAGAAAGAGATATACAAAATCATAAAGGTAAAATAAACAGGGGGGAGAAATGCAAGAACAGGAACAAATGCAAACTTTAGGATGTAAAATCCCCAGGAACAGGGACATTTTCTGTCTTGTTCAGTGCTGCATTGCAGACACTACAATACAGCCTGGTTCATGGTTTTAGCTTCTAAGATAGTCTTGGGAGACAAATCTTTCCTAGCAGGAATAACAAGCTTTCATTCTAAGGATTAATTTAGATCATCAGACTATCTTCATTTTAAGTATTGTGGAAGACATTAGGAAGCAAAGTCCCTAATTATGTCTATAATTATGAAAAAATCATATTTAAAAAGTCTTTGGTAGCAAGAAAGACTGTAATATACCCAAAGACGGGAATGTTTTTCCACTTGTTTCTTACATCACTTGTTTCGTTTCTTTTAAGAAAGTAAACACTGCATTTTTTAGTTGATTTGGTATATATAGTTTTGCAAAATATGCATTTTTGTGCCTCTCTTTTTATTTCCTATTATTCCATTACTGTCTTTGCATTTGTATAGAGTCCATTCTAAGGAAAAGCTTCTTTTCTCTTCCTACTTTACAGGTGTGTGGGTAGCTGATTTTATGGCTGAGCTCTTTTACATACAGAATTTAGGTATTCATTACTGCACTCTCTTACAGGCCAAGGCTTCGTATCACTTGGAAATAGAAAATGAAGAGAGTGAGACGGTTGAGGGAGGAGGGTGATAAGTTTGATAACCATATTCTGAGAAGCCAGTTTGGCCTTAAGGCATTAGCTCTCTCCCTTGCCCTCTTAACAAAGCCCACTAATGATTTTCCATTTATTCCCACAAACACTTTCTCCTTTTCATTCTTTATAGCTAAGAGATAATGTGAGCACATTTCTCTCTTGGGCATGCATAGCAGAGTTAGGGCATCTCTTTTTATTACTGGCTTCCGTCCTGAACAGAGACAACCAATGCTGGTTTCACTGGACTTGAAAAAATCACATTTGTTATTTACGGACATGTCAATTTCTCCTTTGGATATAAGATGGTATGTTTGGAGCTTTTCCATTTTCATAAAATTTCCTTAGAAACATTTGCCCTGCAGAATAATATACTTGTATTGCAGATGAAAGAGTCTGGTATAAGGGTCATTCTGAAGGGTTTAGCTAAATGCAAATAAACTGAAACTACCGTGGGCCACGTGTTAATTACATATAACTGATACTTTCTATCGTAGAAACGAAATAAGCAAAAATAAAAAAAACAATTTTACCCAATTCAGTGAGAAAAGCAATAACATATAATGCAAAATCTATTGATATTAGTAGATCAATTATTGAATTATTTATTCAGAATCTAGGAAATGTAGTTAAACTCTGCTCAATGTATATTTTTTATTGTGTCCGTATAAAAAAAGCTACTTTTATCTAATCCTGAGCCTTATGTATCTTAGAGAACCTCTGCTGCACAGAACCATACAACTGACAATTAACACGTAAGCAATAACATTTATTGCAAAAAGGATTCCAGTTTTGGTTTTCTTTTCCATTTGCACTAAGCTACATTTTCTCTTATATCCCTCTGTATTTAACGTTGGATGCATCCATCTTTCCTTCTTTTTGATATATTTTTGCTCCTGGATCACATGAAACCTCTTCTAATTACTTTCTTCATTTTAAATGCTCATTATTCATAGCTGTTACGGAAAAATTAGAAAACACAGGTAGGAAAAGGGAGTAAATCATTCAAAATTTCACTACTCGGTGATAACCACCATTAAAATGTTGGTTCTTCCTGATCTATATATACTTTATATGTAAATATATAATTTTAAAACATGGAATATGTTTCCACATATTCTCCTGTAGTTCTGGTCTCACTCTGTCACCCAGGTTGGAGTGCGATGGCACAATCATAGCTCACTGCAGCCTCGAACTTCTGGGCTCAAGGGACCTTCCTGCCTCAGCCTACCAAGTGGCTGGGATTACTGGCATAAGCCACCACACTCAGGTTGTTTTTCTTTAAACACTTTTTTTATTGATAAATATAGACTCATATCCTAATTTTAAAGGATTCCATAAAATTCAAACATGTATAAATGATAATTCAGTAAAACTTTATCATTGAACTTTTAGATTGCTTCATTGACAAAAATATCACTGAAAAAAATCTTTGCATTATTTTTCATTCCTTAGGATAGATTTCTAAAAGAAAATTACTGGATTGAAAATATGTAATTTTTAAGACTGTTGATGCATTTTGTCAAATTATTCTTCCAAATGGCTGCAACAATTACATTTCCACCTGGATTATGTAAAAGCACCTGCTTTCCCACTCCTCAATGATACCCAGTATTTACACACTTATGCTAACTTCCTTCTAAGTAGCATCTTTTTATTATTAAGTGGTTGATATGGGTTTAAAAAGGACAAAGGGGCTGGGCACGGTGGCTCACGCCTATAATCCAAACACTTTGGGGGGCCCAGGAGGGAGGATCATTTGAGCGCAGGAGTTGGAGACCAACCTGGGCAACAGAGAAAGATCCCATCTCTACAATCATTTTTTAAATCAGTTGGGTGTGATGGCACACACCTGTGGTCCCAGCTACTTGGGAGCCTGAGATGGGAGGATCACATGAACCTGGGTGTTCAGTGAGCTATGATCATGCCCTTGTACTCCGGCCTGGGTGACAGGGCAAGACCCTGTCCCTTGAAAAAAAAAAAAAAAAAAAAAAAAAGGCGAGGGGAGAGCTGGCAAGATGGCCAAATAAGAACAGCTCCGGTCTGCAGCTCCCAGTGAGACCAAGGCAGAAGGCGGGTGATTTCTGTATTTCCAACTGAGGTACCCGGTTCATCTCAATGGTACTGGTTAGACAATGGGTGCAGCCCATGGAGGGCAAGCAGAAGCAGGGTGGGGCGTTGCCTCACCAGGGAAGCGCAAGGGGCCAGAGAACTAGTCAAGGGAAGCCCTGAGGGACTGTGCTATCTGTCCCAGATACTACGCTTTTCCCACGGTTTTTGCAACCCACAAACCAGGAGATTCCCTCCTGTGCCTACACCACCAGGGCCCTGGGTTTCAAGCACAAAACTGGGTGACTGTTCGGGCAGACACCCAGCTAGCTGCAGGAATTTTTTTTGTACCCCAGTGGTGCCTGGAACCCCAGCGAGACAGAACCATTCACCTCCCCAGAAAGGGGCCTGAAGCCAGGGAGCCAAGTGGTCTTGCTCAGTGGGTCGCACTCCCACGGAGCCCAGCTAGCTAAGAACCACTGGCTTGAAATTCTCACTACCAGCACAGCAGTCTGAAGTCAACCTGGGACAATTGCGCTTGGTGGGGGAGGGGTGTTCGCCATTACTGAGGCTTGAGTAGGCAGTTTTCCCCTCACAGTATTAAGAAAACTACTGGGAAGTTCAGACTGTGCAGAACTCACTGCAGCATGGCAAAGCACCTGGGGCCAGACTGCCTCTCTAGATTCCTTCTCACTGGGCCGGACATCTCTGAAAGAAAGGCAGCAGCCCCATTCAGGGGCTTATAGATAAAACTCCCATCTCCCTGGGACAGAGCACCTGGGGGATGGGGCAGCTGTGGGCACAGCTTCAGCAGACGTAAATGTTCCTGCCTGCCGCTCTGAAGACAGCAGTGGATCTCCCAGCACAGCGCTCAAGCTCTGCTAAGGGACAGACTGCCTCCTCAAGTGGGTCCCTGACCCCCATGCCTCCTGAGTGGGAAACACCTCCCAGCAGGGATTGACAGACACCTCATACAGGAGAGCTCCAGCTGGCATCTGGCAGGTGCCCCTCTGGGACAAAGCTTTCATAGTAAGGAGCAGGCAGCAATCTTTGCTGTTCTGCAGCCTCTGCTGGTAATACCCAGGCAAACAGGGTCTGGAGTGGACCTCCAGGAAACTCCAGCAGACCTGCAGAAGAGAGGCCTGACTGTTAGCAGGAAAACTAACGAACAGAAAGCAATAACATAACATCAACAAAAAGGACACCCACAGAAAAACCCCATCCAAAGGCCATCAGCATCAAAGATCAAAGGTAGATAAATCCATGAAGATGAGGAAAAACCAGCACAAAAATGCTGAAAATTTCAAAGACCAGAATGCCTCTTCTCCTCCAAATGATCGCAACTCTTCTCCAGCAAGGGCACAAAACTGGGCAGAGAATGAGTTTGACGAATTGACAGAAGCAGGCTTCAGAATGTGGGTAATAACAAACTCCTCTGAGCTAGAGGAGCATATTCTAACCCAATGCAAGGAAGCTAAGAACCTTCATAAAAGGTTACAGGAACTGCTAACTAAAATAACCAGTTTAAAGAACATAAATGACCTGATGGAGCTGAAAAACACAGCACAAGAACTTTGTGAAGCGTACATAAGTATCAATAGCTGTATCAATTGAGTGGAAGAAAGGATATCAGAGATTGAAGATCAACTTAATGAAGTAAAGTGTGAAGATAAGATTAGAGAAAAAAGAACGAAAAGGAACAAACAAAGCCTCCAAGAAATATGGGACTATGTGAAAAGACCAAACCTACAATTGATTGGTATACCCGAAAGTGATGAGGGGTTGGGGGGCACAGGAGGGAGAGCATTAGGACAAATACCTAAAGCATGCAGGGCTTAAAACCTAGATGACGGGTTGATGGGTGCTGCAAACCACCATGGCACGTGCAGGTGACAAACCTGTACATTCTGCACACATATCCCAGAACTTAAAGTATAATTAAAAAAAAAAAGGAAGAAAGACTAGTATTATTTAGTAACTCCCTTAAGGATTATTGGTTGTTCCCCATTCACATCATGGAGCCCCACATCAAATCTCTAGCTCCTGTTAATATAAATCCATATTTCTTATTATTCTTGTAGTTAAATTAAATGTATTAAGAATTGCTTGTTTTCAGCAAAGCCACTATTAAACCTCAAAATGTTATTCATTTCAAGATCCTGCAGCTACCAATCTAAAAATCTTTTAACTAAATCCCTAAGGCTGAATTTGGCATCCTCTCTCAGTGGTTAAATAAAATAAGCAACAAAGTAAATAGGCTTAAATTGAGCTGCCAGTTTAAGACTTGGGATTTTATCATCTTCTGACTGAAATTTGACCCAGCTATTTTTTGACTTCTAATTACTTCTATACAGGTGATCCTTCTCCAGTGTTCTTCAAAATAGAGATTGCCAGAAAATTTTCTTCAGCTGAATCCTCAGCTCCTTGATAATGTAAGAAAAAAGAGAAAATTCTGTGGACTTTCCTGGTCCCAGTTGTGGTTTAAAAAAATAATAACAACAGAATGTTAAAAAGAGAACTTTTCTATCTCAGTTTTGATGAATGTGGTACATAGCAGATATCATAGAAAAAGAGGGAATCCTCCCTAACTCATTTTATGAGGCCAGCATCATCCTGATACCAAAGCTGGGCAGAGACACAACCAAAAAAGAGAATTTCAGACAAATATCCTTGATGAACATTGATGCAAAAATCCTCAATAAAATACTGGCAAACCAAATCCAGCAGCACATCAAAAAGCTTATCCACCATGAACAAGTGGGCTTCATCCCTGGGATGCAAGGCTGGTTCAACATATGCAAATCAATAAATGTAATCCAGCATATAAACAGAACCAAAGACAAAAACCACATGATCATCTCAATAGATGCAGAAAAGGCCTTTGACAAAATTCAACAACGCTTCATGCTAAAAACTCTCAATAAATTAGGTATTGATGGGACGTATCTCAAAATAATAAGAGCTATCTACGACAAACCCACAGCCAATATCATACTGAATGGGCAAAAACTGGAAGCATTCCCTTTGAAAACTGGCACAAGACAGGGATGCCCTCTCTCACCACTCCTATTCAACATAGTGTTGGAAGTTCTGGCCAGGGCAATTAGGCAGGAGAAGGAAATAAAGGGTATTCAATTAGGAAAAGAGGAAGTCAAATTGTCCCTGTTTGCAGATGACATGATTGTATATCTAGAAAACCCCATTGTCTCAGCCCAAAATCTCCTTAAGCTGATAAGCAAGTTCAGCAAAGTCTCAGGATACAAAATCAATGTGCAAAAATCACAAGCATTCTTATACACCAATAACAGACAAACAGAGAGCCAAATCATGAGTGAACTCCCATTCACAATTGCTTCAAAGAGAATAAAATACCTAGGAATCCAACTTACAAGGGATGTGAGGGACCTCTTCAAGGAGAACTACAAACCACTGCTCAAGGAAATAAAAGAGGATACAAACAAATGGAAGAACATTCCATGCTCATGGGTAGGAAGAATCAATATCGTGAAAATGGTCATACTGCCCACGGTAATTTATAGATTCAATGCCATCCCCATCAAGCTACCAATGACTTTCTTCACAGAATTGGAAAAACTACTTTAAAGTTCATATGGAACCAAAAAAGAGCCCGCATTGCCAAGTCAAACCTAAGCCAAAAGAACAAAGCTGGAGGCATCACCCTACCTGACTTCAAACTATACTACAAGGCTACAGTAACCAAAACAGCATGGTACTGGTACCAAAACAGAGATATAGATCAATGGAACAGAACAGAGCCCTCAGAAATAACGCCGCATATCTACAACTATCTGATCTTTGACAAACCTGAGAAAAACAAGCAATGGGGAAAGGATTCCCTATTTCATAAATGGTGCTGGGAAAACTGGCTAGCCATATGTAGAAAGCTGAAACTGGATCCCTTCCTTACATCTTATACAAAAATTAATTCAAGATGGATTAAAGACTTAAACATTAGACCTAAAACCATAAAAACCCTAGAAGAAAACCTAGGCATTACCATTCAGGACGTAGGCATGGGCAAGGACTTCATGTCTAAAACACCAAAAGCAATAGCAACAAAAGCCAAAATTGACAAATGGGATCTAATTAAACTAAAGAGCTTCTGCACAGCAAAAGAAACTACCATCAGAGTGAACAGGCAACCTACAAAATGGGAGAAAATTTTCGCAACCTACTCATCTGACAAAGGGCTAATATCCAGAATCTACAATGAACTCCAACAAATTTACAAGAAAAAAACAAACAACCCCATCAAAAAGTGGGTGAAGGACATGAACAGACACTTCTCAAAAGAAGACATTTATGCAGCCAAAAAACACATGAAAAAATGCTCACCATCACTGGCCATCAGAGAAATGCAAATCAAAACCACAATGAGATACCACCTCACACCAGTTAGAATGGCAATCATTAAAAAGTCAGGAAACAACAGGTGCTGGAGAGGATCTGGAGAAATAGGAACACTTTTACACTGTTGGTGGGACTGTAAACTAGTTCAACCCTTGTGGAAGTCAGTGTGGCGATTCCTCAGGGATCTAGAACTAGAAATACCATTTGACCCAGCCATCCCATTACTGAGTATATACCCAAAGGACTATAAATCATGCTGCTATAAAGACACATGCACACGTATGTTTATTGAGGCACTATTCACAATAGCAAAGACTTGGAACCAACCCAAATGTCCAACAATGATAGACTGGATTAAGAAAATGTGGCACATATACACCATGGAATACTATGCAGCCATAAAAAATGATGAGTTCATGTCCTTTGTAGGGACATGGATGAAATTGGAAATCATCATTCTCAGTAAACTATCGCAAGAATAAAAAACCAAACACCGCATATTCTCACTCATAGGTGGGAATTGAACAATGAGAACACATGGACTCAGGAAGGGGAACATCACACTCTGGGGACTGTTGTGGGGTGGGGGGAGGGGGGAGGGATAGCATTAGGAGATATACCTAATGCTAAATGACAAGTTAATGGGTGCAGCACACCAGCATGGCACATGTATACATATGTAACTTACCTGCACGTTGCGCACATGTACCATAGAGCCTAAAGTATAATAATAATAATAATAATAATAATAATAATAAAAAGAAAAAAAAAAGGTAGGTAGCCCTACCTTTTACTATGTATTAGGTTGGTGCAAAAGCAATTTTAATGGCAAAAACCGCAATTGCCTTTGCACCAACCTAATATATAAGGGAAAATTGATATCTTGGACTGGACAACTTTAACATGTGAATCCAGACGATTTTGAAACTTAAAGAGACAGACCTGTCTATTGAAGCCTGGCAGACACAGTTTTATCCAGGAAAAGGAAAATATTTTCTCCCTGGGAAAAAAAAAAAAGTATTCCAGGGGACAATGGCAGACTGATAGCTAGCTTCCTAAGTACCAAGCAGTCTTCTAAATGCTTTGTCAGTGCTAACTCTTTTAATCCTCACCACACTCCTGGGAGGCAGATATTATTTTTAACCCCATTTTGAGGACCTATGAGGATGCTGAGGTACAAAGAGTTTAACTAATTTGACAAAGGTCACAGAGCTGCTAAATACCCAAGTTGGGATTAGATATTTAGCAATCTGATTCCATCAAGCTCCAAAGTTGGATGCATTCATTGAAAATTATGTAGTGAAATAACTGAAACTCCTCATGGCCATTTTAGAGGAAAAAGTGCTTGGGGGCATTAGGAATCATGAACAATCTATCCTCACTCCTTGGCACATAGTATAAGCAATCTCATTAATTGCCTGGGGGTCCTTACCTTCCAGTGATTACTAACCTAGGGAGCAAAGATCATGTTTCTAAAATTAAGCTGTAAGCTTCTTGCAATTAATGAGAGACAATTTCATACTTTTTTGCATAAATGTTGCATATGTAGGACCGTAATAATCATCTGTGGTGATAACATGTGAATTTAAGGAGATTTCATGGGAAAAGACAATTATTTTTCTGCTAGTGATTCAAACTTGATTCAAGATAGGTTTTGAGTGAATTGTGAACATAGGCTTGATCTAAAGCTGGTGAAATATGCCTTGCATTTTCCATATTTTCTATTGCTACCTGGGATCTAATATTTACTGGGGTAGAGAGAAAGCCAACAATTACCAAGCATCTTTTATATACCAGATGATTTCATTGTAGGTTATTACCTTATAGAATTCTCACGAGAAAGATAATTGAAGTAATTGCCAGTATCTCCATTTGGACGATTTTAACAATAACTAACATTAGTTGAGCACTTCCCCTGTGCCAGGCACTATTTTAATTTTTAGATGAATTCATTGATCCCTGCAATAATGTTATGAATTATTATTTATCTTACTTTACAGATGGGGAAACTGGAGCATTCACAGGTTAAAAACTTCCCCAATATTTTGCCATTTAGGACATGGCAACGTGGGTATTTGAAACCAGGAAGTCGCCGGGGGGGTGGCTCAGCCAGGCGTGGTGACTCACACCTGTAATCCTACCAGTTTAGGAGGCCAAGGTGGGTGGATCACTTAAGGCCAGAAGTTCAAGGCCAGCCTAGCCATCATGGCAAAACCCCATTTCTACTAAAAATACAAAAATTAGCTGGGTGTGGTGGCAAGCGTGTAATCTCAGCTACTTGGCAGGCTGAGGCACAAGAATCGCTTGAACCCAGGAGGCAGAGGTTGCCGTAAGCCAAGATTATGCCACTGCACTCCAGCCTGGGTGACAGAGTGAGACTCTGTCCAAAAAAAAAAAAAAAGTTCATGAACCCGGGAATTCTGTAGCAAAGCCCATATGTTCACTTATACTTCCTCACAGATGAAGTAAACTGGAATTCTGGATGTTCAAGACATGTTCATATCTAAGGGTCCTAGTAAAAGAAGAAGGCTGGATTTGAAATCTAGTCCCTTGGACTTGTGTGCTTTTCTGTACACTCTCTCTTCCTGATCTAATGGAGTCACCCCACCCACACTTCCCCCAAAAGAACATACAGCTTTACTCCTAGGTCTCCTATTTGGGACTTCTATTTCAGTATCTTGAACATTGCAAAGACTATTCTTGTCATCTTCTCTTTGTACATTTATGAGTCAGAGATGCTAGCAGAACTTAATAAAAACTTCTCTTGTTCTTGGTTTTACATACAATAGAAAGTTGTTAGTGTTCTGGGTCTCAGGAGCAGAACTTCACTTCCACTTTTAATCAACACCTACATAGACTTTTAGAGTTCAAACTCTCAGCTGGTGTCCTAAATCAGACATAATCCACTGTTTAATAATCAAGGCCTGTCTTAACTAGGTTGAGGGGAAGGAACTTGTCTTGTTCTTCTTCATATCTGCTATAGCCATGTGCCTCAGTTGTGAGACCGGTTGAGAAGACATGGAATCTAGAACCAAGTGGAGTGGCATCATGAACTTAGCTACAGAGCAGATTCCAAGAGATGGCCAAGAATCTCCCTCGCAATGTCCTAAGGGAACAACTGATATTCAAAATATTTAACAACCAGAAGGAACTCCCAACCAATCAGAATGGGCACCAGCTGCTAAAATATATCATTGTGTGATGACTGAATATCCTTCCTGCCTAAAAGTGATACTAGTTATGGCATACTACTTAGGAATACTAGCTCTGGAATTAGATGACCTGACTGGAATCATGCTGCTATTTAACCTTAGGGCAATTTTCTTTGCCTGTCTGTACTTAATCCCCTTATCTTTAGAAAGCATGTCAAAATAGTACTTTATAGGGTTGTTATAGGGCAGTCATGAAAATTAAGTAAGCTAGAATAGACTAAGCATTTCGAATTATGCCAAACACATAAATGCTCGAATTATGCCAAACACAAAAATGCTCAGTTATTGTTAATTTCTCTAAACTACAGGGTCCAATCTGTGCAAGTAGCCCACCAGACAGAGGTGAAACCTGCAGTCAGATTGTCCAGAGATGTCCAGTGTCTGACCATTGTGAAGCAAAACCCCTGCAGGTCAGTCAAATAGGGACATATTCTTAGCCATAGGAAGGAGGCTGGGCAGGTCTAGGAACAAAGGCATCTTACTCAAAAGGTTTCATCCAGGTTCAGCAGATGCTGGGCTTAAAGCAACAAGATTTACTCCAGAATCCCCCCACTGATGAGGGTGAGGCATGTGGCAAGGTCTTCTAACACAAACTTGTGGACTGGGTGGGGTGCTGATCTTTAAGCTGATCATTATTGATGTCTATAGCTAAGAAGAGCTGGAGAGACAAGGACCTCCCTAAATCTCCCTACAAATTTAGATACTCAAGAGGACAGTGTTGATGATGTTGAAAGAATCATTTAGTTATTCATCGCATTAAAACATTTTCTTGAGGGCTTATTATGAGCTAGGCACTATGCTATTCAGAAAAGAATAAGGCTAACAATGGTCCAAAATGAATTGTATGCCATATTCCAAATTTATCATCTTTTAAAGCTTGTATTGACAGCCTAGAAAGGTAAATAGCCTTACTTTGTTAGGGAGCTTCTAGTTTCTACAAATTTGTTTGTCTAGTATCCTAGATATCAGGGTAAGAAATATTTAGATTGTAAATTTCACACTCTGACCCCAAAGTTCTCAACCCAAAGCAGTACCTAACCTTCTAACACTTCTAAATTTCAATCAGAGAGCTGCGGTTTTAAAAAAAGCTTTAAAAAAGCTCCTCCTCCTTGAGAGTGCTAGTAATGTAGGGCAGATGTGATGAGTAAAGCAGGAAGAAAAATATCCATCTTAGCACATTTCATTTCTTCCCTCAGAAAGATAATGACATACTGATTTTTTATTTCTCTAAGGTGAGAGCTAAAAGGTCTTAGAAAATAAACATGTAGTGCCTCTGTGGAGAAAAGCTTTGTTCATCTCTTTGGCTTCTCTCTCCTTTTTTTGGTAAGAAAGTATTTTTTTTTAATAATGTGGCCTAGGAGGGAGTGTGTACTCTGCCTCTGTAAGTTCTAGTTTCATAATGGAGCCAGAGAGGTCGGAGACAAAGCAAATGCAGGATTCAGAGCTTCAGGCCAGAGATATCTGCAAGAGCCAGCACAGCACCCATCAGTTCAATTTCATGAAATTGAATTTTCCCACAGTGATAGATGCTTTAGAAATACAGGACCCCAGGTCAGCACTGCTCAACACACACACACACACACACACACACACACACTTTGTGCCTTTGTTCTTAACCCTTGAAATAGACAGTAAAAGGTACATACCTAATTGAAAAAAATTTTCTCTTCCTTTAGGCTCTTAATAAGCTGATTATCTCTTACTTAAAGGAGCAAACGCCGTCATTTTTATAGTGTCATGCAGCAAATGGCCTCCCAGCAGGCGTGTAGTAGCTCAGCTTGAAACACAGCTGGTATTAGGTTCCAGAAGATGAAATTGAGAAAAGGAGCTCCATCTCCACCTTTAATCAGTGGCTCTCTGCAGCACCCACCTCAGCAGGTGGTCTGCGTTCTGCACTTTTTCTCCCACTTGAGGGAAAATGGAAGGTGGTAATGAGAAGAGAAAGAAGACAACAGCAGGTGGCCAGTGACCCAGCCATCCTGGGACTATCACTTCCCTTCATTGTCTGCCAAACATACACATACTTTGCTTTTCTAATTCTAACCCTATGAACTTCCCTGGAGTTGGGCCCTGGCAATATATGTGCTAAAAGTTTTTAAATCCATTCTAAACATCACAGTGCCCTGAGCAAAATAGTTAACCCAAAAAATCATAAAGATGGAGAACAGAAACATGAGAAAATCCAAGCTTACAATTTCCAAATCCTATTCACACATTCAAACAAATATTTGAGTATTAAATATCTATTGAGTGACCAGTACAGGACAGACGCGGACGGCCTTCACAAAAGTGAGGAAAATAGTGATAGCTCATGCCCCAAGGAGCTTGCATGGGAGAAACAGAACATAGGTCAAATGAGTGCATATTGCAACAATGTTTAGTGCTAACAAGGAGAAGTTCAAAGTGCCATAAAGGAAAATTTTAGAAGAATTTTATCTGGACTGAGGGGAGATATACAGGATGAAGAGGAGTTACTAGAGGTAGAGGGTGGAGGGAAGAGGAGCGTGCATTTCCAACAGAGAATGCAGCACAGGCAAATGTCCTGTGGTGGGAAGCAGCACCGTGAGAACTGTAGGCAGGATGGAGTGGCTGGACCACTGAGAGCTGTGAGGAAATGGTATGAGATGAGGCTAAAGGGTTTTGTATCCTATGTTAAGGACCTGCGACTCAATCCTAGAAGCAGTGGAAAACCATTGAAGATTGTTTTTTGAGGGGAAAGGGGAAATGTTTTGCATTCTAGCAAGCTCTCTCTGGTTGCTTTAGTGAAAATAAACTAGAGGCAACCAAGGATACAAAGAATAGTTAGGTGGTTTCTGAAGAATTCCAGGCAAAATGGATGGTGGCTCTGGCTAGTGCTGACAGTAGAGATGGAAAGAGGTAAACAGAGCTTAGATGACTTTAAGAAGTAATTGGTATATTATTTTGGTATTCACAACTCCAATAACCATTTTTTACTCATTCATTCATTTAAAAAATCATTTCTGAAATGACTGCTATGAGCTAGACTGTGAAAGAATAATTAAAATGAATAAAGATACAGTTCTAATTGGAAGACACTGCAAGAGTCCACTTAGCAGAGCAGTCAAGGACATGGTTTTGGAGTCAGATAAATACTGGCTTCAATTCTGATCATGCTTTTAACCAGCTGTGTATCAGTGAGCAGGTCAAAGACCCTGAGCCACTTTCATAAATGGAAATAAATGGTACCTACCTCATAGGGTTGTCGTGAGGATAAAATGAAGTAATGCACATCAAATTAATGACAAGATGATTGCATTTAGAACATCTGGAAATATTTTTTGGAGATAGGATCTCTCTATGTTGCTCAGGCTGGTCTCAAAATCCTGTGCTGAAGTGATCCTCCCGCCTCAGCCTCCAGAGTAGCTGAGACTACATGCGTGCACCACCACACCAAGTACACAACATTTTTAATACAGA
Organism: Pongo pygmaeus; assembly: GCF_028885625.2. Lineage (NCBI taxonomy): Eukaryota > Metazoa > Chordata > Mammalia > Primates > Hominidae > Pongo > Pongo pygmaeus. Next base: position 164,591,930 of record NC_072373.2, read on the forward strand.
AAAGGTAGCTATTTTTCTGGGCTGTTAACAATTAAAGAATCAAAGATACATAGACATTGGTGTATTTGCAAATGTAATGACTTATTGGAAGGATACATGGATGTAAAATGGATACTTGGAGAGCCCATTCTAGTTGGGTAACACGAAGTCCCTGTAAGCCAGCCACCTATCCTAGAAGCTGTGCTATACTTCACACATCCTCTGTCCCAGATGTGTAAACTGATAGAGAAGACACCTGCAACACAACCTGTGTTATGTAAATATCTCCTTCCATATCCTCTGTAAACATTAGTCACAACACCCACTCATGTCTGTTATGGCTGCAAACAATATTATTACTTCCATCACTCAAAGGTAGCTATAGACTAATACATAGACTAAAACCTACACTAGCATACTGGTTTGACCTGCAAAACTTTGCTATTGTTATCTTTCTTATAAATAAAACACTGTAGCAATGAATAACATTTTCTATATAACTGCTAACAACTTTGAGCAATTCTGTCCTGGATGCTGATGCATCGATGAGTAGATTGACATTGTTGACTGGCTGGTTGAAGTCAGACCCCCTCTATGTTTTGAGCAAGGAATCATTGAAGAAAATAAAGTTGCCTTAGAAAAACTCCCTCCACCAACTTTTACTCCATTCAAAAGCTTTTAGAGGAATTCATGTATATCAAAGTAACCACAGAACATTTCAGAATAAATAAAACTAATTCTGAAAGCAGTTTGAAAATCCTTGGAGCAATGGTACTGCCTATACTTGGTGTAGAAATGTTTATCAGGAAAAGAAGCCATTTGAAGTCCAAAGTTAAATAAACACTTTAACCAATAAAATCCATGTAGAAAAAAAATCTGCCAAAAGGAACATTTATATATCAGGAAATTATATAAGCATTTCATAATTTTTAGTTTCATTTTCTTTAACTTTATTTTAGTGATTAACTTTGGATTTAGTGTGTTTTCAATAGAGTCTCAGAAACAGATCACAGATTTTAACCTTGATCCTATAGGAGTAAAGGTTCTACTCACAGAGGCTCACTTGTGACCATCACCCAGAGAAAATTTTAAAGCAGTGGTTTTCAAGCTGTTCTCAGTATCCTAATAATTCTTCAGAGATGTCTCAGGGCTGCCATGGGGCTGGGGAAGGCTAGGAATTCCCCAGGTGAGTACAGCAAACTCTGGTCCCAATACCAGCGTCATCTGTTTTATCTGCTGGTCTTCAGTACTAAATTTCACGGAAAGCGTTTGCTGGTTTTTTTTATTTTTTATTTTTTATTTTTTGAGACAGGATCTCACTCTGTTGCCCAGGCTGTAGTGAAATGGTGTGATCACAGCTCACTGCAGCCTTGAGTTCCTGGGCTCAAGCGATCCTCTCACCTCAGCCTCCTGAGTGGCTGGGACTACAGGTGCATGCTGCCATACCGAGCTAATTTATTTGTTTTATATTATTTTGTAGAGAGGCAGGTTTTGCTTTGTTGCCAAGGCTCATCTCGAACTCCTAAGCTCAACCAATCCTCCCTCCTCCGCCTCCCCAAAGCCTCAGATCTTTTTTTCCCTCTATAACCATTCTTTCTTCCTGTTATTCTTCTTGTCTTTCTTTCATCCCTTAGATTTTTTCTTTCTCTTTCTTCTCCTCCTTTTCCTACCACTTCTCTATGATAATAAAACACTTATTCAGTATTTAATAGCAGTGGTAAGCCTTGCTGATGATTTTTTTTGTATTCCACAAATACTGATCTCTGAAGATGTTTGCTGCTGGAAATTTAGCCCTGTTGTATTCAAGAAGATGCAGGTGGAAAAGATGTTAATGTGCACAGAAGCAAAGCAGCTATTAAAATAGGTTAGTAGAGGTCGGGCACAGTGGCCCACTCCTGTAATCCCAGCACTTTGGGAGGCCGAGGCAGGCGGATCACAAGGTCAAGGGATCGAGACCATCCTGGCCAACGTGATGAAACCCCATCTCTGCTAAAAATACAAAAATTAGCTGGGCGTGTGCCTTTAGTCCCAGCTACTCGGGAGGCTGAGGCAGGAGAATCGCTTGAACCCAGGAGGCAGAGGTTGCAGTGAGCCAAGATCAGGCCATTGCACTCCAGCCTGGCGACAGAGCAAGATTCCATCTCAAAAAAAAAAAAAAAAAAATAGGTTAGTAGAATGCGGGTTACCAGAGAAATTTACAGCATAGGTTCTAGAGTCAGGCTACCTGGGTTAACAATATTCTCACCCAGCCATTTACTAGCTGTGGGATCTTGGGAACGTTTCTTGATCCGTGAGCCTCAGTTACACTATCTAGAAAATGAAGATGATATTATTCTCTAAGTCATCTGTCTATTGTGAAAAATAAATGAGTAAAAACATATAAAAAAGCTGAGGACAGTACTTAGCCTGTGGTAACTAAGTGTGTGTTTGTGTGTTTTAAATGTAAGATGTTTTAAACACAAGAAAGCCTGGTCATAGTAAAGAATTCTGGGAATCAGTGATATATAAGCTGAGTTTTGAAGAATGACCAGATAATTATCTTCAACAGACAAAGAGGGGGAAATGGTATTTCAGGAAGTGGGACCAGCATCCCAAAGACCCTAGAAAGAAAGAACGTGTCATTCACTGGCTGCTAATACGAACAATAACAATAACCAGAAAACTGCTAAAACATGAAAAGCACAAAGGCATAGAACAAATATTTTCCTCTAATTCCTTTATTTTAGAGTAATAGCTGAATAATTTGATGGTTGCTTTGTAGACTCTTTGTAAAGCCTAGGTTTTAGAGCAATGAGTTCATTTTTAAAATGCCTTATAACCTACTTGTTTTTCTGGCTATAAATTAATTATGAACATTTGTCCATGTCATTATTCTTCTACAACACAATTTTAATAGCTACATAGCATTCTATAATATCTTTAAAACTTAAGGGTATTTCAGTTTATAAATAGCATACTACTTCATACATTTTTAACACATATTAAATATTTTCTTTGAATAATATCTTAGAATTGGAATTGCTGGGTTAAGAAGCATGCCCATTTTAGGGTTTTGATATATATGTCCTGTCAAGATACCCTTCGGAAAGATCATGTATAAATAGAGAATGTTTTGATTGTCCTTTTTGGTAATGCAAGCTCTTGCTAAAGGATATGCATCTCTCCAAGAGTAACAAATTTTAGGCCAAGCTCAGTGGCTCCTGCCTGTAATCCCAGCACTCTGGGAGGCCGAGGCAGGTGGATCACGAGGTCAAGAGATTGAGACCATCCTCACCAACATGGTGAAACTCTGTCTCTACTAAAAATACAAAAATTAGCTGGGCATGGTGGCACACACCTGTAGTCCTCACTACTTGGGAGGCTAAGGCAGGAGAATCACTTGAACCCTGGATGCCGAAGTTGCAGTGAGCAAAGATCACGCCACTGCACTCCAGCCTGGCAACAGAGCAAGACTCTGTCTCAAAAAAAAAAAAAGAAAGAAATTTATGGGTGAGAACTGAGTGCATACATAACAGAGTGCACACATAATATGCAATTAATTAATTGTTGGACACAGCAATTAATCTCATGTCCAGAGAAAAAGATAAGACAAAAGCATGAGTTCTGGAAGATTATCATGAGTTTTGCTTGGCACTCTGCCAGGAGGCAAAAGGAGAACGAAGTGGCTCTGCTTTCAGATACTCACCCAGTTTTGTTGTATTTCTGGTAATATATTTCTTTCATAAGAAAGTATTCCTCCTATTTAGTAAACTGATTTACATCACCCCGAGTCCATTCCCATTAGTGACTACAGTACTGTCTGCCTTATTCCTGCTCACTTCTCACTTTCATTGGAACTGTGTATGAAAATAGATTTCCACCTTTGCTATTAGGTAGGTCTTAGAACTAAATCAAAATTTTTTGTTTGTTTGTTTGTTTAGTAAAGAGCACTTTTGCAGCACAAGGTAGAAATTCAGTGAAGACCATACTGGAGGTTGGTGGGATGAGGAGGTTCTAATATGTGTTAGGCTTTTGCTATAGACCATCCATTTGCATACATACAGCATTTAATCCCCCAATAACTCTCTAGGTAATTATTATTATAACTATCACCATGTTACCAAAGGTGTAATTGAAACTCAAAGACATTAAGTGATTTAGTGATCATGCTGCAAATAACTAGCAGAACGGGCATTCTGACCTCACTCTGCTGGTTGCCAAAGCCCAGCCTGCTTCCACTGCCTCCAAGAAATAGAAACACCCCAGATTAGAATTCCTCACAAGCTCAACTGGGCACGGTGGCTCACGCCTATAATCCCAGCACTTTGGGAGGTGGAGGCTGGAGAATTACTTGAGGCCAGGAGTTCGAGACCAGCCTGACCAACACGGCAAAACCCCATCTTTAATAATAATACAAAAATTAGCCAGGCATGGTGGCGTGTGCCTGTAGTCCCAGCTACTTCGGAGGCTGAGGCATGAGAAACACTTGAACCTGGGAGATGGAGGTTGCAGTGAGCCGAGATCGTGCCACTGCACTCCTGCCTGGGCGACAGAGCTAGACTCCATCTCAGAAAAACAAAACAAAACGGAAAAAAAAAGAACCCCACACAAGCTTATTCTAGGAGATATTTCAGGGGATTTTCAATTTTCCCACTGTTCCTTGGGATAATCAAGAAGCCTAGATTGACATATTAAAACAAATACTTGGTCTAAAAAACAAAGACCCAAGGGAGAAGAGGTTTGGTGCTTTGAGAAAGGCCAGGTGACAAAAGCAACAGGGAACCTGGCACAGAGTAGGTGTTCAGGTGTTCAGTTACTATCTGTTTGTTAAATGAGACATTGCAAAGTACAGATTGTTTTCAGATCGCTGCTTTACTCTTTTCTTTCTCCATGATACCACCAGCCGGCCACTCATTGGGATGATAAATGAAATTAGAATATGATTTGGGGGTTGGTTTCAGATCCTAGCTTCAAGGCTTCTGGCTAGAGTCCTGTGTAGAACTTCAGATCAATCTTGGCCAAGACAGATCATTTGCATTTGAAACCCAGAGCTGAATGGACTGTCTATGAGTGTGTGTGGTGGTATTTAGGGGAGGGGGCAGTAATGTTCAGATTAGGATGTGTGAGGAGGACACTTGCTTCCTGATGCTACTCTTGACAGTATAGGGAGACTTCTTCTCTGGGTTGCCTCCGCAGGCTGAAGGACTGTGTTGAGCCTTGACCTTAAAACAAACTATCCTTCTTGTTCCCAGGACCTCGACTTCCCTCTGAACCTAGGCTACATCCTTAAGAAGGAAATGGAAGTCCAAAACAGACTTCCAAGAGGTGGGGTTTCACCATGTTGGCCAGGCTGGTCTCGAACCCCGACCTCAGGTCATCTGCACACCTCAGCCTCCCAAAGTTCTGGGTTTACAGGTGTGAGCCACTGCACCCCGCCCTTTTGACATGTTTTGTGCTCTAAAAAACCACCAGATGGGGATCAAAGGCAAGTAATTCATCATCATGGGTGTTGAAAGCTTAGGAGCCAATAAAATTTACTAAAGCGATGGCGGAAGGGCACTACAGATGTAGACTCTCCCTAATCTAAAAATAAAATATTGCAACAGGAGACAGAACTTTAGAGTCCATGCAAAGAGGGCAGTGGCAGATACTTTGTATATATCAATGCTAGTGTCACAGAGGTTGTAAGCTCAAATGCCTTTGTAACAGGCCCTTAGGTTAATGTAGGAAGTTGTAAAACACCTGTCTCTGACACTTGTAAACTCAGTTGTTTTACAACTGAGTACGGGGTATGTGTGTCATGGAGTGTATGTGCCTGATGTTCAAATGGAAGAAAAAAATGAATGAACATTTTCTTTCCCTAAATTTTTCACTGGAAGAATTAGGAAACGGGGATAGTCTTCTCATGTACTCTTATACATATTCAACAGACATACTTTAGCTCAGTGAAAAGATTCGAGAGGCCGAAGTGGCAGATTGCTTGAGCCAGGAATTCAAGACTAACCTGTGCAACATGGTGAAACCCTGTCTCTACTAAAAATACAAAAAAATTAGCCATATCTGTAGTCCCAGCTACTCAGGAGACTGAGGTGGGAGAATCACCCGAGCCCAGGAAGTCAAGGCTATGGGGAGCCACGATTGTGCCACTGCACTCCAGCCTGAGTGACAGAGCAAGATCTTGTCTCAAAAAAATTCAGTGGCTCACGCCTGTAATCCCAGCACTTTGGGAGGCCGAGGTGGGCGGATCACGAGGTCAGGAGTTCGAGACCAGCCTGTCCAAAATAGTGAAACCCCATCTCTACTAAAAATACAAAAAATTAGCAGGGCGTGGTGGCAGACGCCTATAATCCCAGCTACTTGAGAGGCTGAGGCAGGAGAATTGCTTGAACCCAGGATCCGGAGGTTGCAGTGAGCCGAGATCGTGCCATTGCACTCCAGCCTGGGCGACAGTGTGAGACTCCGTCTTGAAAAAATAAATAAATAAATAATAGAAATAAATAAATAAAAGACTGAAGAATTCCTCATGCAAAATCAACTTAAACAAATTATTTACTTTCATGGCTTAGATTAGACACTGAACCACAGCAGGGACAATTGAGAAAGTTGTGTAATTATGGAATTAAGCATTCTACATGTTTTTCATTTGGTGAGTACCTAAGTTGTAAGTGAACAAAGTGGCAGAAAATGGCATGCCAATATCTTCAACATTTTCATTTAATTAAAATTGTTTTTGCTATTGTTTAATCTCTGTATTATGGAATTTGTCAAATACAAAAGCAGAGAAAATCATATAATGAAATCTCAGGTGCACAACAACCAATTTCAACTAATGTCAACATTTTGCCCTTATTTTTATTTCATCAGTACTTACCTCCCCTCATCAACATACACACACAAAAAATTGTTTTTTATTTTGCTAGACTATATTAAAGCAAATCTCAGAAATAGAATTATTTCACTATAAGTACCCCACTATGTATGGCTGACAGACAGGGCCTTTGACTTTATCATAACCTAACACTGTTACTACACCCAACAAAATTTTTTTTCGATTTCCTAACATCATGTAATTCCCAGCCTATGACTGATTTTCGCTGGTAATCTTTTTATAATCAAAGGTCCACATATTGAATTTTATCAATATGATTCTTAAGTCTCTCTTAATATATAGGAGTTCTCCCCCTTTCTTTGTTTTCTTATAATTTATCTGCTGAAGAAAGCAAAGCATTTGTCTTATACAGTTTCTCACATTCTGGATTTGGCTGATTGCATCGTCATGGTGGCATTTAACATCTTCTTCTATGCTTTGTAATTCTTGGTACCTAAGGTGAAATCCAGAGCAGAGGTCAGCAAACTGTAGGCAGAGTACCGGCTGCCTGTTTTTGCACATAACATTTCTTTGGAACACAGCCACGCTCATTTCTTTATGTGTTGTCTATGGCTGCTTTCAGGCTACTACAGCAGTTAAATAGTTGTGACAGAAACCATATGGCCTCTAATACTGACAATATTTCCTATATGGCCCTTCAAGAACAAGTTTGCCAGCTCCTGATCTAGAGGTTTGAATAAACTCCATGGCTTCTCTGAGTTCCAAACAAATTCCTTCATCCCCCCATTGTGTAGCAGCAATACCAGCACCTCATAGGAATTAGGGTTCAATACACCAACAAGCTCAGCCACTTTATGTGCTCGATGGGTTATGCACATGAGGAGCCCCAAGTGGCCAGGTGGCAGTCATGGCTTCCAACTTCTAACACTGCGTACAGGCACATCCTAGAAGAGGCATTCTCACTCCTATGAGAAAGAGGACCTCCACCCAGCAGAACTTAAAGTTGTGAGGACCATCTAAGCATCCCACTATGGAAAGTGTAAATTTCCCAGCTGAGTCACTGAAAGTAAAGAGGTGACACTTACTTGCATCTCTTGTTTCCATATATTCTAGCTATTGAGAGCACACCATCCTATATTAGCCACTGATCTGTTTAACACATGCTGGACATCCCCGGATGGTGCTATCCCAGTGCTATTGCTTTAGTCCAGCCTTCCCAAGCTCATGCCAATGCTACTTGGGCACCCACTTCTGAGTACTAGAGTAAATAGTATAGTCAATGAATCCTGTGGTCATGTGCCCATTGTTGCACTTCCTTTTCAGCAGTGTGGTATCTTAGTCTAAAAAAATGTTGTGTTAGATATCATACAGCAGGTTATGACTTCCACAAGCTGTCAGAACATGTTGCTAGCACAGATACTGCAGACAGCAAAGTCACACCATTCTTGCAGTAGGTATGAACTCCTGTGAAGACAAATTACTCATCACTCCACACTAAAAAGTGTCCAACGGGAACACTCCACCCGCTAGCTAACTGGTCCAGGTTGGTAAATTCTATAAACAGAATTTGAGGGACTGGCTATATAGTTTGAGAGGCCCCATGCAAAATGAAAAGGGGTGTGTGTGTGTGTGTGTGTGTGTGTGTGAACAACCCCACCACACACACACGCCCCTTTTCATTTTGCACAGGGCCTCTCAAACTACGTAGCAATGAAAAGGTGTGGGGAGGGTTGTTACACACACACATACACACACACCCCTTTTCAATTGGCACAGGGTCTCTCAAACTATATAGCCAGTCCTGTGGCTGGTCTCCCTCAGAATTGGAAATAGGTAAACACTGGAGAGAAAAAGCCATGCAGTTAGCCCCAAGAATATCTATTCCTGCCATGGCCCAGATGTTCATGGGCCCATTGCTCAAGCACTGACATGGGGAAGGATTGAAGCTGACTTAACATCTACGGGATGAGTCTTTTCACCCACCTGCTAGTTGAGAGCCCCCTCAGGTACATATTAATAATGTGGATGGGAACCCAGTTACACCTTTGTGTCAATATAAGCTCTCTACATGCAAACTCACCTTTCTTTCCTGGGGAACTTTGCTGCCAGGGAATATATCAGCTAAGACTGTCAATTCATCGAAGAGATTCTAATGACCTCAAAACTCAAAAAGGAAGAGGTCAAATATGTTCCCTTTGTTCCCGAGAAACTCAAAGACTTCTATTGACTTCCTCTCTGAAGATAAGTCACGTGTTTTCCAAGAGGCAACCATGGCCACGTTTCAAAAAAACCCTATTATGCCTTCTTCCAAGGGAATGGGTACAATCTTGACTGACATTTAATAAGTAGGAGAGACAAGTGACCCCTCCCAGAGCAATATCTGCTCCTAATGGTGCCTTCCATCTATACTCCTGGAGATATTAGGACTGGAAGCCTTTAAATGGCATCTTTTCTTGCATAAAAGAGCCCTCAGCTAGAAGCATCCCGCTACAAGATCACCAAGGTATGATAAGCCATGCTATAGAGTGCATTTCATTCCAAGAGGAGAATCAGAACTGAACAGCTTTAAGTAGTGGAGAGACTTCGATTAGATCTTTATTTGGGGGAAAATACTCTAACTGCTGTGTGGCAGTTGAATCTTAGAACAGCATCATTGGAAGGTAAGATGCCTTTGAGGAAGCTATTGGAAGTTACAGTGGACCAGACTAGAGTTGTGACAGTAATGATAGAAATAAGTAAATTGAGTGAAGAGATTTAATCTAGTGGACTTATTTGTATATGGGACATGAGCGAGAAGCAGGGGTCAAAACGGTCACCCAGCTTTTCAACTTGGACAAGGAAGAATGCTAGAGTTAGCCACTTACACTAGGAACACAGAGGGAGAGAAGGGTTGGTGGGAAACAGATGATTATCAACTTTTTGGGACGCCTTGGGTATGATGCAGATCTGGATTGAAACCGAGTCTCCCTCCATCACAGTCCAGGCCCTCTAATGCAACCTAGGGAGCACTCCCATGGAGATGTCCAGAGGACAGCTGGATGAATGGGCCTGGGACTGAGGAGAACTGTCTGGCTGAGACATGAATCTGTGCATCATCAGAAAAGGGTTAATACCTAAAGCTATGGAAATGGAGGAGCTCTTCCAGGGAAATTGCGTAGATTGGAGAAATAAAAGGGCATGTATCTGGCCCCAGGAAACACCAGAATAAAGGCAGCTAAGTCTCCATAGGAGGCTAAGAAGGAGTAGCCTGAAAGGTACGGACACCATGAGAGCCTTACTTCAGAGAAACCAAGATGACATAAGATTTAAAGGAAGAAAGCGTTGTCAACAGAGTCAAATTCTGCCAAATGAAGAAATAAGAACTGCAGTAAGGAGCCACTTTTCAGTTTAAATGCCTTCAAAGACTCGCGTTTCTTTATTGAGCAATATTCATGAGCATGATATCAGGGTCAGAGTCCACTCAGGGAGACAGAATACATTATGTTTGTTAAAGAGAAGTCATTTGGTGCAAGGAATGGGTCACACAAGTGCTGGAAGGCTGGAAGAACAAGAGGGCCCACTGCAATGGCCGAGAGAACAAGAACTGAAGGAAGCAACTGCAACTCCTAGGAGTGAGGAATCCAAAGGGGAGAGATGGTGTTTCCAGAATGAAGAGCTGGGGAGAAGTTCCAGGGGCCTGGAGCTCAGACTTCTTGGAGGAAGCTCTGGAAAGCTGGTGCTCAGACCACTGAGGAAGAAGAATCGAGCCAGGGCTTGGATTACGAAGGGATTTTAAGGACCATCTGGTGAAGGACAATAGCATGGCCTGTTCACTGACTGCCAAAGAAGGGCGACCCAGCTGCTGCTGGCAACTTAGGGACATGGAGAGGCTGGAGCCAACTGTCTGTGGCTCTAGAGAAACAAGGACAGGAATAGAAAAACAGGAAGTCCATTTCCCCCTTCTCTCACTTCTCAGCCACTTTCTAATGCCTCCCACTGGCAAAACCTAAGGAAAGCAGCTGGCAAAGGAGTTTGGGAAATGCGATTTGCAAAGTCCCAGGCCCAGTTGCTAAGAGATAACAGATTTTTAAGTGCCAGCATGTAAGACCCTATCCAATCTGCCCCATAAAACAAAGTAGCTTGAGCCATGAAATTCAGCATTACTATCCACCAGACATAAAAACATGAGCAAGTTATAGGCATCTAAGCTGCTATTTTCTCTCCTATAAAACAAGAATTCAATAGTACATGTCTTCTATTGCACAACATACTCGATCCTGAAAAATCTCACGTTCCACAAAATCACACTAAAAAAAAAGGACTAAAGGGAAAAAATGAAATTGGGCATATCTCTCAAAAGCTGTGAAACTTTGCAACCAGAAAGAAAAAACAATAGCTGGAATCTCTGGAGATCACCTGGACGATCCAGGCAGGCTGCTCAGCACAATTGACAGCTGCTTCAGGGGCTATCAAAAAAGCTCAGAGTTATAGAGAGGAGATGGTATCATGTAGGCACTAAGAAAATGCAGATAGAAGTGGAGCTCTGAACCAGAGGGGCTGCAGTGAATGTAGACAGAGGGGGACGTGGACCTGCCGAGAGCCAGGAGCTTGCGTAAAGCTGGCTTCTCTAGAGAGAGATCCCAACGGCAGACTCTCATTTTTAATTTTCTTAAAATAGAGCAGTAAGGGCCCCGAGTCTAAGCCACAGTTGAGCTGAGGGCTTTCTTATTTCCTGCTGAACGTTCTGATTTTACTCCTACTTTTCTAATTCCCCTAGCCTTGGGGGGTGGGGCAGGGAGACTATCTGAACCAACCCAACTTCGTTAGACTGAAATCATTCCCTTATTTTCCAACCAAGTATGAGCTAACTGTTGTTACAGAAACATACATTGTAGCAGAACAAACCATACCCATATTACAGTGTTTCCTGAGAAGTAAACAGGAAAACCCATGAAAAGTGCTGAGCAGAATACAAGGAAGAAATTTATGTTTGTGCTGTTGTTCTTATGCCCCCTGCATCTTCTTCCACTGCTTCCTCACATGCAGCCTTAAACTATGTGAAGTGGCACCTGCCATGTATTCTTGCAATTTCATGCATCTGCTCGGTTGCCTCTGCCTAAAATGTCTACCAGTCTCCTAGCCTCGATTTCTACCCTCAAGGTGTCCGGTTAATTCCCATTCCTTCTCTGCCTTAGCCTAAAGAAGCCTCTGACACTCTCTGTCGTAGACTCCTAGAGAGCCTTGGTCATCCCTCTAGAGCACTTACACCACGGCTGACTGTGTCTCCAACAGGAGGTGGGGCTACTGGAGCACAAGCACCGCATCCCATTCTCATGTCTACAGCCTCAGTGTCAATTACAGTGCCTGGAACCATCAGGTTTGGCTGTTGACAATGTTATCCCAAAGGGAATAGTCAATGATAACCTGGGATTAGACTGCAGAAGGGTTTATACACCTACTTTTAGAATTCAAGTATTATTTGGTCAATACCGGAGAACTTGCCAACGTTTTTAGAAAGGCAGTCAAAACTGGCCCTCAGATGAATGAATGCAGCATCTCTAGGTCAGATGGACTGGATGAGGGAAGACTGGGGGTGTGAAACCTCAGGAGGCTCATGCTATGAGCAGAGCAGAGGTGATGGGGGTAAAACAGGGAGCCCATAGAGGGAAGGAGGGGAGAAGGGAGGGCCTGAGATGGAAGCTTCAGAACTTGGCAATTGCTAAGACGGGGAGAAGACCCCACAGCAACTCTCATATTTTATGCTTAGGATTCTGGAAGAATATTGACCCTCTTTCAAAAAGAGGAAGAGGGGAAGAAAAAGCTTATTGGGAGTGAGAACTTGAGCGTGATTTTGCTCATCTGGTATTTCATTTGCTAAGGTAGAGACCCAAGTTTTAGTCCCTCTCAGCCCAAGTTAAGCTATTGGTTAGTAAGTTGTTTTTTTTTTTTTTTTTTTGAGATAGAGTCTTGCTCTGTCACATAGGCTGGAGTGCAGTGGTGCAAGCTCAGCTCACTGCAACCTTCGCCTCCTGAGTTGAAGCAATTCTCCTGCCTCAGCCTCCTAAGTAGCTGGGATTATAGGTGTGTGCCACCATGCCTGGCTAATTTTTATATTTTTAGACAAAAGAGGTTTCACCATTATAGCCAGGCAGGTCTCAAACTCCTGGCCTCAAGTGATCTGCCCACCTGAGCGTCCCAAAACGCTAGGATTACAAGAGTGAGTCACCACTCCCAGCTGGTTAACAAGTTTTAAATGTCAATGTGCACAAATCTTTACAGTGGCAAAAAAAAAAAAAACAGCGACAACAATACCAGCGACAACAAAACCACAGCTCTGTGTTCCTCCTCCTTCTCTCCTTTGACTTAATACTGAACAAAAAATGTCGGTTTCTAGCCACTTGCTTGTCAAAATTTTGTGTGGTGGTAGAAAGATTGGAATGAAGACAAGACAATTACCATGATAGGGGAGGACTAGGACAGAAGTAGTGGCCAGAGACGAAGGGTGAAGCAGGATCAAGGACGAATAGATCAAAATAAGAACAAAAGCCAGTGCCAGATCTCTGGACTCCAGCACCAGCCACATGTCATCCCAGCCAAGCGAGTGACGACATCAGAGAAGCCAAATAGCCCTGTCCTCTATCTTCAAACTGCTGGGGTGAGCGAGCTGCAAGAATAAAACAGAGCTGACCTTTCTTTTCTGTTTCCCATCTCCTGCCTTGGAGATTCTGGTCCATTCTACTTACAACCAAAAGTCCCAGATGTACACAACCAGAGTCTCTGATTAAAACTCTTTCTTTTTTTAAGTTAAAAGATACTAAGTAATAAATATTCACCATTTTTAAAAAAAACTATAAAATGCAGATAAGGAGAAGCACTAATCACCTTTAGATAACTACTGTTGGTATTTAGCCTTTCATCACAAATTTCATATTCTTTACATTCTTTGTATATGTGTGACTATGTGCACACATACATTATTTCTAATGTTTTTTCCAAGATTTATGGTGGAAAAATAATGGTAGACTTCTAAAGTCGTTAACGGATAGTTTCCTCTCCTACTGCACAATTTGGTGTCTGGGTGCTCTGCTGACTTTAGCAACACTTATTTAAAGCCCCAGCATAATGAGGTCAGCCACTGCCTGCCTGCCATGTCTGCAGACTTTATAATTCTGTACCTACTCCCATATTAGGGTGCTCTCTCTTGCTTATGTCCATGAGTAGAATTTTTTTAGCCAGAGGAGTCCTGAATTGCAAGTGAGAAGACCCAATCCTTGGTACTATTTTAGCTTCTATATGTGCTCCAACTTCAGGGACCGCAGGAGCCAAGCATCTCCTGAGGGGCCTCTGGTGAAGGGAGGGGGAGAGGGAAGAGCTCTCATTTGGAAAATGCCTACTATTTCCCCGTCAGGGACTGCTGGGCCCTCCCTATGAGCCATCCATCTACTTTATTACCAAAGCTAGGGGAGGCCTCTGTCCACATCCTGTTTGAAGGCTGGAACTTCAGACCTTAGGGCACAGGTCTTTTACTCAAAACTTTTCAGACAATGAAAGAATAGAGATAAGCCAAGAATGTCAACACAAGCTCCTAGAGAACAATTGCAGATGTCACTGTAGTCACTCTGCAGGGCTGCGCTGGCAAAGATCCCGGAGCACTGACCCTGTGCCCAAAGTTTCCTTCTGCCTTCTCTGGGATGACCAGCAGGTGGGAGCAGAGCACAAGGCAAAGCAGAAGGACGGCTGTCGGGAGCTCTGGAAAGACAGGAGATTGCAACCACTATACTTTTAAAAATTTGATTGATATGTTTTCTTCACTTCACAAGTAACTTAATGGGTTCTACTCCGATTGGCCACCCCATGGTTGTTTCCTGACCCCTTGGAGATTTGGAGCCTAGAAGTCTTCTGTCCTCACCCACTGTCCATGCGAGTTTGTACAGCATGAAAAGTTCTCATCTCCAAGTTAAGAAGTAATCTTTCTATGAGAAGCACACTGTTTGACAAGCTGGTTTTGAGATTCACATGCCTTCAGGCCTAGACTCCTAGTCTGCCTCTTTTAGGTACTAGTTCTGAGTTATTTGAAAAGTTACTAAGTCTCCCATTTTCTCAGTGGAGATTTTAAACATCATCGGGATTTAAATGAGGATGTGTATTTAAAAGACCAGCACGACACTTGCCACATGGAAATTCCTCAGCACATTTCAGTTATCTCACCCCTACAAAGAGAAGTGAGGCAAATAAGGAGAATCTATTATAGGGAATGCTGTCATTTCAAATAGTTATAAAGAGGTAGAGAAAATGATTCTCAAACCAGAATTTTCCTCATTAACTCATTTTTAACTATCTTGTGAAATACAAGCAATGTCAACGCTTCATTTTCCTAAACATTTCACTCAAATCGACTCTGTTCAATTACATGCAATAGAAATTTACCAAAGATCTATTATGTACCAGGCATTATCACAGACACTGGAGGTCCAAATATAAGTAAGACACTGGTTGGTGCAGCTCTCTGGAAATGGACAGTACAGGTATAGCAGGAAAGCAACAGAAGTAGTAAAATAAATATAACGTGCCCAGAGACCCCCCACTCTCAAGACCCAGGCACTGGGTTTAAATGACTAAGACTGAGGCTGATTCAAGACAGCAGAGAATGTCCACCATGAACTCAGAATCCAGTCACAAATAAGAGCAGCCTACCACTGAAAGAGAAGCAAATAAGTGGAGAGTCACTGTGTGTGGCTCAGCCCTGCAGGGATGGCTGAAAGTTCAGGGAGGAGCCAAAATACAGAAAACCCTAGTAAGGCAAGAGCATCAAGGTTAGATTCCATCTAACCCTCCTGACTTTCATTTTCGTAACTTCATTCTTCCACTCTGAGACACCTACCTTTGATCATTTACAATTTATTTATTTATTTATTTATTCATTTATTTTGTTCAACCTTAACATCCAAATTAATTAGTTTCAAAACTTTTAACCCATACTCCCATGAGAAACAAATGTGTCAAGTAAATACTACCCAGCCATAAAAAAGAATGAAACTCTGTCATCTGCAATAACATGGATGGAAAGGGAAATCATTATGTTAAGTGAAATAAGCCAGGCACGGAAAGATGTTCTCACATGTTCTCACTTATTTGGGGGAGCTAATAATTAAAGCAATTGAACTCATGGAGATAGAGAGTAGAATAATGGTTACCAGAGGCTGGGAAGGCAGTGGGGGAGGGGAAGTGGGGATAGTTAATGGGTACAAAAAAGTGCTTAGAAAGAGTGAATAAGAGGAGGTTCCAAGATGGCCGAATAGCAACAGCTCCAGTCTGCAGCTCCCAGCGTGAGCAACGCAGAAGACAGGTCATTTCTGCATTTCCAACTGAGGTACCGGGTTCATCTCACTGGGGCTTGTCAGACAGTGGGTGCAGCCCACGAGCAGGGCAGGGCATCACCTCACCTGGGAAGCACAAGGGGTCGGGGAATTCCCTTTCCTAGCAAAGGGAAGCCGTGACAAACGGTACCTGGAAAATCGGGACACTCCCACCCTAATACTGCACTTTTCCAACAGCCTTAGCAAATGGCACACCAGGAGATTATATCCTGTGCCTGGCTCAAAGGGTCCCATCCCCACGGAGCCTCACTCATTGCTAGCACAGCAGTCTGAGATTGAACTGCAAGGTGGCAGCGAGGCTGGGGGATGGGCATCCCCCATTGCTGAGGCCTGAGTAGGTAAACAAAGTGGCTGGGAAACTCAAACTGGGTGGAGCCCACCGCTGCTCAAGGAGGCCTGCCTGCCTCTGTAGACTCCACCTCTGAGGGCAGGGCATAGCTGAACAAAAGGCAGCAGAAACTTCTGCAGACTTAAACATCCCGTCTGACAGGAAGAGAGTAGTGCTTCTCCCAGCACAGAGTTTGAGATCTGAGAACAGACAGACTGCCTCCTCAAGTGGGTCCCTGACCCCCAAGTAGCCTAACTGGGAGACACCTCCCAGTAGGGGCCAACTGACATCTCATACAGCCAGTTGCTCCTCTGAGATGAAGCTGCCAGAAGAAGGATCACACAGCAACATTTACCGTTCTGCAATATTTGCTGTTCTTCAGCCTCCACCGGTGATACCCAGGGAAACAGGGTCTGGAGTGGACCTCCAGCAAACTCCAACAGACCTGCAGCTGAGGGTCCTGACTGTTAGAAAGAAAACTAACAAACAGAAAGGAATTCTACACCAAAATCCCATCTGTACGTCACTGTCATCAAAAGCCACAAAGATGGGGAGAAACCAGAGCAGAAAAGCTGAAAATTCTAAAAATCAGAGTGCCTCTTCTCCTCCAAAGGAACACAGCTCCTCGCCAGCAATGGAACAAAGCTGGATGGAGAATGACTTTGACCAGTTGAGAGAAGAAGGCTTCAGATGATCAGTAATAACAAACTTCTCCGAGCTAAAGGAAGATGTTCGAACCCATCACAAAGAAGCTAAAAACCTTGAAAAAAGATTAGACAAATGGCTAACTAGACTAAACAGTGTAGAGAAGACCTTAAATGACCTGAAAACCATGGCACAAGAACTACGTGATGCATGCACAAGCTTCATTAGCTGATTTGATCAAGTGGAAGAAAGGGTATCAGTGATTGAAAATCAAATGAATGAAATGAAGTGAGAACAGAAGTTTAGAGGAAAAAGAGTAAAAAGAAACGAACAAAGCCTCCAAGAAATATAGGACTATGTGAAAAGACCAAATCTACGTCTGATTGGTGTACCTGAAAGTGATGGGGAGAATGGAACCAAGTTGGAAAACACTCTTCAGAATATTATCCAGGAAAACTTCCCCAACCTAGCAAGGCAAGCCAACATTCAAATTCTGGAAATACAGAGAACACCACAAAGATACTCCTTGAGAAGAGCAACTCCAAGACACATAATTGTCAGATTCATTAAAGTTGAAATGAAGGAAAAAATGTTAAGGGCAGCCAGAGAGAAAGGTCGGGTTACCCACAAAGGGAAGCCCAACAGACTAACAGCGGATCTCTCAGCAGAAACTCTACAAGCCAGAAGAGAGTGGGGGCCAATATTCAACATTCTTAAAGAAAAGAATTTTCAACCCAGAATTTCATATCCAGCCAAACTAAGCTTCATAAGTGAAGGAGAAATAAAATCCTTTACACACAAGCAAATGCTGAGAGATTTTGTCACCACCAGGCCTGCCTTACAAGAGCTCCTGAAAGAAGCACTAAACATGGAAAGGAACAACCGGTACCAGCCACTGCAAAACATGCCAAATTATAAAGACTATCAATGCTAGGAAGAAACTGCATCAACTAACGAGCAAAATAACCAGCTAACATCATAATGACAGGATCAAATTCACACATAACAATATTAACCTTAAATGTAAATGGGCTAAATGCTCCAATTAAAAGACACAGACTGGCAAATTGGATAAAGAGTCAAGACCCATCAGTGTGCTGTACTCAGGAAACCCATCTCACGTGCAGAGACACACATAGGCTCAAAATAAAGGGATGGAAGAATATTTACAAAGCAAATGGAAAGCAAAAAAAAGCAGGGGCTGCAATCCTAGTCTCTGATAAAACAGACTTTAAACCAACAAAGATCAAAAGAGACAAAGTCATTACATAATTGTAAAGGGATCAATTCAACAAGAAGAGCTAACTATCCTAAATATATATGCACCCAATACAGGAGCACCCAGGTTCATAAAGCAAGTCCTTAGAGACTTACAAAGAGACTTAGACTTCCACACTATAATAATGGGAGACTTTAACACCCCACTGTCAACATTAGACAGATCAACAAGACAGAAAGTTAACAAGGATATCCAGAAATTGAACTCAGCTCTGCACCAATCGGACCTAATAGACATCTACAGAACTCTCCACCCCAAATCAACAGAATATACATTCTTCTTAGCACCACACCACAATAATTAATAGCCTACCAACCAAAAAAAGTCCAGGACCAGATGGATTCACAGCCGAATTCTACCAGAGGTACAAAGAGGAGCTGGTACCATTCCTTCTGAAACTATTCCAATCAATAGAAAAAGATGGAATCCTCCCTAATTCATTTTATGAGGCCAACATCATCCTGATACCAAAGCCTGGCAGAACACAACAAGAAAAGAGAATTTTAAACCAATACCCCTGATGAACACTGATGCAAAAATCCTCAGTAAAATACCAGCAAACTGAATCCAGCAGCACATCAAAAATCTTATCCACCACGATCAAGTTGGCTTCATCCCTGGGATGCAAGGCTGGTTCAACATACGCAAATCAATAAAGGTAACCCACCATATAAACAGAACCAAAGACAAAAACCACATGATTATCTCAATAGATGAAGAAAAGGCCTTTGACAAAATTCAACAGCCCTTCATGCTAAAAATTCTCAATAAACTAGGTATTGATGGGACATATCTCAAAATAATAAGAGCTATTTATGACAAACCCACAGCCAATATCATACTGAATGGGCAAAAAACTGGAAGCATTCCCTTTGAAAACCGGCACAAGACAGCGATGCCCTCTCTCACCACTCCTATTCAACTTAGTGTTGGAAGTTCTGGCCAGGGCAATCAGGCAAGAGAAAGAGATAAAGGGTTTTCAATTAGGAAAAAAGAAAGTCAAATTGTCCCTGTTTGCAGATGACATGATTGTATTTTTAGAAAACCCCATTGTCTCAGCCCAAAATCTCCTAAAGCTGATAAGCAATTTCAGCAAAGTCTCAGGATACAAAATCAATGTACAAAAATCATAAGCTTTCTTATACACCAATAACAGACAAACAGAGAGCCAAATCATGAGTGAACTCCCATTCACAATTGCTTCAAAGAGAATAAAATATCTAGGAAACCAACTTACAAGGGATGTGAAGGACTTCTTCAAGGAGAACTACAAGCCACTGCTCAACAAAATAAGAGGACACAAACAAATGGAAGAACATTCCATGTTCATGGATAGGAAGAATCAATATCGTGAAAATGGCCATACTGCCCAAGGTAATTTATAGATTCAATGCCATCCCCATCGAGCTACCAATGACTTTCTTCACAGAATTCGAAAAAACTACTTTAAAGTTCATATGGAACCAAAAAAGGGCCCGCATTTCCAAGACAAAGCATTTTCATAACAGGAGTCTCATCTAATTCTCTTAACCTATGAAGCATATGATTGTTAGTCATATTGTAAAGGTGGGCAAATGAAGCTCACAAAGGACAAATGGTTTGCCCAAGGTCAGATAAATAATAATGTGATGCAGGAAAGACTCAAATGAAGACATAAATTCCAAGTTCAGTGTTTCTTCCACTTTTATGGCCTCTAATGAGATGAGTTCATTTGTGTCTTAAAGGCTATTGGTCTTCAACATCTCCTACTAAATTTAAAACCTTTCTGTTATCTGTTGAGTTATTAAATTACTTTTTTAATCTTTATTTTAAAACATGTTTGCGTTCACACACATACATACATATAAAATATAAAAACATGTAAAGCATTAAGAGTTATTCATCATTCTATGAATTGATCCCTTTACACACACACACACACACACACATATTTTCCAAATAGTTTCCATAAACAAGAAAATTCTATTTAAAATCTTTTTAAATGTACTCTTACATTGTAAATCTTTTACTATGCAGCTATGCAACATTAATAATGGTTATTAACTGCATAATATTCCATTATGTCTTCACCATAATTACTTAACCATTTGCATATTAAATAGACATTGAGATTACATCCGGGTTCATATTAGAGAATATGCTGTTGAGAAAAAAAGTTCTTACACTTCTATGAGAAGACTAGTTATTTGCTAGCTACTATAATAAGTAACAACCCAGCTGAGTTTAAATTTACATAATCAATCAGTGACAATTCACTTCAATAAACATGTTTCTGAAACCTAGTCAATCACTGACAGCTCAGAATTCTGAAAGTCAGCCAATTGGAAACAGCTTCACTTTAGTAATTGCATTTTTAAAGTCAGCAACAGATGCACACTGGTAACCATGCTCCTACAACTAAGGGTCAGCCAATCACTAAACAGTGATTATTACACATTGTATGCATGTAGCAAAGTATCCCAAATACCCCATAAATATATACACCTACTATGTTGCCAGAAAAATTAGAAATTAAAAAAACAAATTTCTCAAGTACAGTGTTTATATACAGTTCTTTTATCTTGAGTCCTACAGCATCCATCCAGTTTAAACCCTGACTTCCCCACCTTCCTCCGTATCGGTTATGTGATTCATTCATAGTACATTCTGAGCCACTTTGTCACAGCCGGCTTTCCATATTGTTCCCATATCCTGGCTGAGATTTTTAACTTACATGCAGTAAAATTCACTTTTATGGCATACAGTTTTATGGGTTTTGACACATGCATAGCGTCACGATTCTATGGAGAACATTTCCATCACACATCCACCTCCTCTTGAATTCCCCATGCTTCCTTTTTATACAAAATCCCTTCCCCTCACCCCCAACCCCTGCTCCTGCTGATGTGTTTTTCCCCCTAGAGGTCTGCCCATGGAATCAAACAACACGTAGTCTTTGGGTTTTAAGATTCATCCACGTTGTTGGGGAATCAATAGCTTGTCCCTTGATATTGCTGAGTTATCTCCTATTACATCGATGTATCACAGTTTGTTTATTCATTCACCAGCTGAAAGATATCTGGATTGTTTCCATGTTCTGACAATTGCAATTACAACTTGACAATGACAATTACAAAGTGGCTATGAAGATTTGTGTACATATTTTTATGTGACCATAAATTTTTATCTCCCTTAAATGGGTACCTATGAGTGAAATTGTTGGACCACTTGATGGTCCACCATATGTGTTCAACTTTATAAGAAACTGCCAAACTGTTTTCTAAAGTAGCCAAATCCTTTTTTATTGTGACGAGCAATGTTGGAAAGTTCCAGTGGTTCCACAACCTCTCCAGCACATGATATTCACAGATTTTTTTTAAACTGTAAACAGTCTTATAGATGCATACTGGTATCTTATTTTATTTCCCCTAATTTTTAGTGATTCTGAGCCCATTTTCATATACTTATTTTCCATCCAAAATTCCTTCTTTGGTGAAGGTTCAGATGTTCTGTCCATTTTGTAAAATTAGGTTCCTGTCTTATTGTTGAGTTTTAAATATTCTCTATATTCTGAATGCAGCCTTTAGTCAGAAATGTGATTAGCAAATATTCTCTCCCAATCTATGCCTTTTATTTTTCAAATCTTTAATAGTGTCTTTCTCAGAGCAAAATGTTACATTTTAATATAAAGTCCAGTTTATCGAATTTTTTTCTTTTACATAAGCTTTTGGTGTCACGTCTACAAATTCTTTGCCTAACCCACATCATGTAAGTTTTCTCTTAGGGAATTTTCTATTATAGAAGTGTTATGGTTTTAGATTTTGCATTTAGTCTATTAATCATTTTTGATTCATGTTTTTATGCAGCGTAAGGTGCAGACTAAGACTCTTTTTTGTTTTCACATGTATGCCAATTGTTCCAGCACCACTTACTGGGATTACAGGCGTGAGCCACCACACCCAGCCCATTGCTTGATTTATGATGTTGAACCAGTCATATATTCCTGCAATAAACCCCACTTGGTTGGGATATACTACCCTTTTTATGTTTTGCTGGGTTTGATTTGTTAATGTTTTCTTGAAGATTTTTATCTTCAACTGTTTATATCTGTAGTTTTCTTTCTTATAATATCTTTGCCTAGTCTTGGTATTGAGACATCCAATACTAATAAAATGAATTGAAAAGTGTATTCTCTGTTTTTACTCTGGAAGAGATTATGCAGAGCAATCAGGCAAGAGAAAGAAATAAGGGGCATCCAAACTGGAAAAGAAGAAGTCAAAGGATCTCTGTTTGCCAATGATTTGATTGTACACCTAGAAAACTCCTCCAAAAGACTCCTAGATTTGATCAATGAATTCAGTAAAGTCTCAGATTATAAAATCAACGCACACAAATCAGTAGCACTGCTATACACTAAGAACGTCCAAGCTGAGACTCTCATCAAGAACTCAATTTCTTTTACAATAGCTGCAAAAAAATAAAATATCTAGGAATATACTTAACCAAAGAGATTAAAAATCTCTGCAAGGAGAACTACAAAATACTGCTGAAAGAAATCATAGATGACACAAACAAACAGAAAAACATCCCATGCTCATGGATTGGAAGAATCAACATAATGAAAATGACCATACTGCTCAAAGCAATCTACAGATTCAGTGCAATTCCTATCAAAAAGACACCTGCGTATGTATGTTTATCACAGCGCAATTCCCAATTGCATAGATATAGAACCAGCATAAGTGCTCATCAACTGATGAGTGGATAAAGAAACTGTGGTATAAATACACCATGGAATACTACTCAACCATTAAAAAAGAATAAAATAATGCCTTTAGCAGCAATTTGGATGGAGCTGGAGGCCATTATTCTACGTGAAGTAACTCAGGAATGGAAAACCAAATACTATATATTCTCACTTATGAATGGGAGCTAAGCTATGGGTGCACAAGTGCATGCAGAGTGGTATAATGGACTTTGGAGACTCAGAATAGGAGAAGATGGGAAGAAGATGAGGGATAAAGAAAACTACATATTGGGTACAATGTACCAATTTGGGTGATGAGTGTGCTAAAATCTCAGACTTCACACTTACGCAATTTATCCATGTCACCAAAAAACACTTGTACCCACAAAAGTATTGAAATTTTTAAAAAGAAAAAAAAAGAAGCTGTGAATTTCTTCCATGGGTCCTCATATTAGATGCCTGTCTACTCAGTAAACAAAAAAATAGTTCTTCCTATATATGTCAAGCCACACCTATCTACTTAATTTTTAGAAACTCTGTGATCAATTAGCCGTAACCACAGATACCTATGTTTAAATAATCTGGCAATCTTGTTTTCCCTATCATGCAATCAGATATGATATTATAAAAGATGAAAGAATGTTTCTTGGTTGAAAGTCTGAGATTGAGCCCAGTCATGGGCTGGGACATGGGAACAATCTGAGGATTATTAGAGATACCCACCATCTGTGTTTGTTCAAGGGAAAGGTTGTATAATTGTGGTAAGGCTTAAGGTTTATATTGTAGTGCCCATTTCAATAAAACAGTGCAAGGTTATTGGTATGGTTTGAATGTGTCTCCCAAAAATCATGTGTTGAAAACTCAACTCCCAATACCACAGCGTTAAGAGGTGAGATCTTTAAGAAGTGTTAGGCCATGAGGGCTCTGCCCTCATTAAGAGATTCATACCATTATCCCAGGAGTAAGTTCCTTATAAGAGGATGAGTTTGGCCCTCACTTGCTCTCTCTCTTTCTCCTATGTGATGCCCTCCACCATGTTATGATGCAGCAAGAAGGCCCTCACCAGATGCCAGGCCCTCAATCTTGGACTCTCAGCCTCTGGAATCATGAGCCAGTTTGTGATATAAATTACCCAGTCTGAGATATTCTGTTACAGCAGCACAAAATGGACTCAGACAGTTATACTTTAACATATAGAGAAATCTCTTCTTGTGAGATTGTCAACATTTTTATTATTGTTTAATATGCTCAGGTTACCCACCTGCTGACTAATTTATTTGCTTAAGAATACATCCTGTACCCTCACTCTGTCCTTCTAGGCTCCATTTCTTTCTTGACTAAACCATTTGTTGGTTCTTTCAACAAGGTTCTATGAGTGGTGGATTCAGGTGCATTGTTAGTTTATCTCACTATTTTACAGATATTGTTCTATTGCCTTCTAGTTTCTATTAGCTTTTGAGAAGCCTACTTAGAGTTTATTTTTTCTTCCTTTGTAAGTTGTCCTTTTTCTCTGCTTTTGAAAAATATCTTTTCTTTATGCTTGTAGTTTGGAAGTTTCATCATCTGTCTAGGTGTGGATTTAGTTTTATTCACAACCTGGGCTTATGATTGCTGGGTCTTTAGGTTAATATTTTTCATCAATTCTGAAACATTGTCTCTCAGAAGACTCTTTGCCTACTCTCTTTCCCTCATCTTCTTCATTATCTCTCATTAGAGTTCCAGTTAGACACGTAGTATACCTTCTCTCTCCACTTCCATGTCTTTTATACATTCCTTTTCTTTATCCTTTTTTTCTATACACATTCTAAATGTAACCTTTTTTTATCTTTGTCGGAAGCATTCTCAGTAAATTCATGAGTTTTATCTTCTAGTTCACTAATCTCTTTTTGGCTGTTTAACCTCCCATTATTTTAAAAACTTTAACGATCATTTTTAATTTTAAGAAGTTATGTTTTGTCTTTTTAAGATTTGCTATATTTGATCTGTAATAATGATTTTATCACTTTTAATTATTTATTTTCTGTCTAATGATTATCAACATATTAATTTTAAAATTTCTGTGGGTTTGTTTTTTATTGGGTCTGATGACATTCTCAAAGTGCATGGTTTATTCTTTTGTTTCATAATTTTGATCCTGATCTTCTCCTTAGCAAAATTTATCTATGGGAACCAAGGGTAGCTAAGCTGGGGACATGAGCCTGTAGAGAGGTTTAACAGTTGCTCCTGCTATTCAATTCAGATTTATCAACAGCACTCACCACTTTCTAATTCCAACGACTATGTATTTTATTTCCAGAAGTTGTACTTGTCTTTTTCATATCTGTCTAATCTTTGCTTATATCTATTTCTTTTCTCATATATTTCATTCATTTTGTTTCCTAAATGATGTTAGTCATGTTCATTTTAGAGTCTATCTAATAATTCCATTTTCTTAAATTCTTGGGGGGTCAAATACGGAGGTTTTTCTTCTCCTATTCATCGAAGATTATATCACGTTTTATATGTTTGGACTGTGAGGTCATGTTTGTCTGATTTTGTGCAAATCCCACGAGGCCACTTCCTCCAGAGGTTTTGAATTTGCTTTTGGCAAAAGCAATAAGGATATTATATCCTTTTAGGCCACTTTTAGGTTAATATTTGGACTTGGTTCTAGACTTTGCAAATGATATAAATTTATTTCCCAATCTTGTGTCAAGATAGGACTCTGGTTATGAATTCTCAGGGAAGGTTTTTTTCCCACTCAGATCTCAAGACAAAATAGATTCATTTACTCATACTTCCTTGCTAAGAGCTAGATTTTATCAAATATTTTACTGAAGATGGAGCCCTTCGAGTAACCTGATATTAGTTCTAACCCCATGTCTCCTGATGGCCCAAGATCTCATTATCTCATAAGATGCTACTAAAACACAAGCCCTATGTTACTTAGACCAGCAAACACTGCAGAGAATCAGCAATAAATAAGGTTCAGGTGCTTATGGCCCTAGTGTTTAATTCCTTCTTCTTTTAAGCTCATGAGTATATGCCTTAATTTTTGTAGTATCATCTAAGCATTTAAAAGGATATTTAAGTTTAATGAGCACTTCTAGTTTTTTTTAACAGAAAAAAGTTTAACTTATTTAACCCACAATAATGCTGGAAAAGGTAATCTCCTTTTCTATTAGTTAGAATATAACTCCCACATGAACCCTCTGAGCTATGGCCCTTTGAACACCATATCACCACCAACAAAGCATGGCTCTTTCAAATAAAGTCTTTGTTTTCTATTGTATTGTTTTGGCATCAGTATTAAAAAAAAAAAAACCCCATTTTGAAAGTCAAAGTTGAATAGTGACCTCTTTATCTGAGCTGTATTTATCTTCCCCATTCCCTAGACCAATAAATTTCAGCCCTTGACTTAGTCTTAGCAGGAAAATGACTGTGGAATAAGGAGGTCAGAAAATGACGGAAAAGAAAGTCCATCAGGTAATATTTCCAAATATACTGGTTAATGAGGCTTATCTTTCCTAGTATTTTCTTTTCTAAATTTCTCTTTTTTCAATATTTTATTTGTTTAATTGTTTCGAGATGGGGTCTCACTATGTTGCCCCAGGCTGTTCTCAAACTCCTGGACTGGACTCAAGCAATCCTCCCACCACAGCCTCTCAAGTAGCTGGGATTACAGGCATGAGCCAACACCTCAAGCTCAACATTTTATTATAAAAAAATGTTCAAATATCCAGAAAGTTAAAATAAGGATACAGTGAACACCTACAAATCTACTACCTTTGTTTAATAATCGTTAGCATTTTTCTATAATTTAAAATAATATATATACATAAGGATAAGTATACATAGGTTAGGCCATTTGTAGGTAAGTTGTAGACATTTCAACACTTCATCTCGGAAACTTCAGCATACAGTAGTCCCTCCTTATCCATGGGAGGTACATTCATGACCCCCAAGTGGATACCCAAAACTGCAGATAGTAACAAACTCTATATACATTGGTTTTTTTCATATACGTACATATTAAGATAAAGTTTAATTTATAAATTAGGCACAATAAAAGATTAACAACAATAAATAATTGTAAAATAAAACAAGTATAACAATATACTGCTCACAGGTTCAGAGACAGAAGATTCAGTCTCACCATAGACCTTTGCAACCTCAGAATATGATTTTTTTTCTTTCCCTGAGTCAAACACATTCACCTTTTCAATTAAAGGAAGCATTTTATGGCTTCTCTTTGGCATATCTGAATTGCCAGCATCACTACTCTTGTGCTTTGGGGCCATTATGAACTAAAATAAGGTGACTTGAACACAAGCATGGTGATACACAATGGTCGACCTGATAATCCAGACAGCTACTGACAAATGGGGAGTGCAGACAGGGTGGATATGCTAGACAAAGGGGTGATTCACATCCTGAGCTGGACGGAACAGGACAGCATGAGATTTCATCACACCACCCAGAACAGTGTGCAATTTAAAATTTAGGAGTTGATTATTTCTGGAATTTTCCACTTAATATTTTTGGACCGTAGTTGACCATTGGTAACAAACTGTGGAAAGCAAAACTGCAGACAAAGAGATAAAGAGGGAATACTGTACATCACCTAAGAATGAGCATGTTTTCCTTCATAGCCATACTATTATCGCGCAGAATGTTGACAGTACTTCCCAAATATCATCTAATGCCCAGTCTCTTTGCAAATGCTCAAAGGTGTGTTTTATAGTTTTCCCCTTCCGCCCAATAGAGTTTTAAACAAAGAGAATACTCTATTGTTACTGGATGTCTTTATTATGGTAAAACTTTGAAAGAAAGGGATGGCTACTTCATTATTTGAATAATCAAAAAGTCCTTGAAACAAAAAGATATGGTAACCTACATAGATGTTCTGTGGTGCATTTCTCAATGTTCTGGAAATTTGGGAATTGCAAGATTTATTTTATCAACCTTAATTTTTCAGCTCTAATATAAAGTTCCCAAAATCAAGAAACTTTTATATGCTCTTAGAATGTTTTCTGCTTACTATTTTAGTTAGTTCCAACTGCATGTAAGTGCCTTAATCTTCGCAGAATTGATGTTATTAAATAAATGGTCAGACTTTCCACTTAGGTTTTCAAAAATTAACATTAGGTATAAAAAAATACATTTGATAGTCACCTTAGGACTGAGGGCCTGGGCTCTAAGTCTGCCCCTCTTCATTTCCCAGCAATGATCCATGAGCACCCACCTATCTAGCCATCTCCTAAGTAAGCCACACTCTGGTACCATTGAGTTGCTCTAGAATGCTGATGGATGGCCGAGCTACAATAGAACAAACAACAGAAGTACACACCACCACCATCTTGGCCTGGATTATCTTTTCTTTCCAAATTCAAATCAAGCCACTAAGAGCTAATTGTTAGCTCCAGCTAATATTTCACCAATACAACAAAGCCAATAGCTACATTTTTGATTTGTGGATTCTCCAACGTGTGCTTCCCAATGGTTAAGATGCTTCTCCATAACTGGGTAAGATGTTAAAACAATGATCATAATCTGCTAGGTTTAAAAATAGGATTAGCATTATGTGTCGATAAGGGGTTTTTGTTTTAGAAAACTAATTTCCTCATATGTAGTGTGTTAGAACCCTATTTTTTCTGGCTTTAGGTATGTATATTTCTGATGAAGTTAAGTTCTAGTGACTGACCTGCATCTCTTATAGCTCTAGGTACTACTCAGCAGGAATCTTTTCCTTCCAGGTTTGATTTGTTTTCACTGACAATTTTCTCTTTTTTCTACTATGTTATGCTCCCCACAGCCATAACACCTCTATTGACTCCCTTACTCTCCAGCAACCTTGGCTTACACATCTGGCTGAGCTGTTGAATCCAACTATAAATCCCAGTTGGAAGCAGTTTTTCTGCCCAGTCTTCTAGACTAGAGTATGCATGGCTGATAGCCTTGTTCCAGATAATGCTGGGCACATATTGCTGTAGTTGCTAGAAGTGGAATTTAGGGAATTCATTGTCACTGAATAACATTCTATTAGATGCAGATACAAATTTTTATCCATTCCCCTGTTCATGATCTTTGGGTTGTTTCTAGTTTTTTACTATTACAGACAAAGAACATTAGTGTACCAATCTTTGTACAGACATGTGTTTTCATATCTCTGGGTGAAATAGCTGATCATGTGTAAGGTGTTATGCATAACATTTTGAGGATGTTAAAGTAACCTTCCATGTTTGGAATAAACTCTGCTTCGTTATGATATATAATCCTTTTATATGTTGGGATAATTTGCTAAAATTTTATTAGGAATTTTAGAGTCTATGTTCAGAAGTGATACTTTTCTGCAGTTTTCTTTACTTGTGATTTTTTTTTTTCTGCTTTTGGCATCAGGGGAAGGTTGGCCTCAGGGAATGACTTGGAAAATAGTCCCTCCACTTCGGTTTTAATGGAAGAATTTCTGTGGAATTGGTATTATTATTATTTCCTTAAATGTTTAGTCGAATTCACTATTGAAGCCAACTGTGCTGAAGTTTTCTTTTTGTGCAGATTTTTAACTACAAATTCAATTTTGTAAATAGATATTGCAATGTTTAGATTAGCTATTTCTGCTTCACTGATATTTGGTAGCTTAGATCTTTCCAGGAATTTGCCTGTATATTCTACATGTAAAATTTACTGAAATAAGATTGCTTGAAGTATTCCCTTATTTTGCTTTTGATATCTGTTGAAACTATTGGGATTTCACATCTCATGTTCCTGATTTTAGTAACTGTGCTTTTATTTATTTATTTTTTTTTTTTGCCTGCTCAGTCTGGCTAGATTTTATCAATTTTATTGATCTTCTCAAAGAAGTAGGTTTAGGTTTCATTGATATTCTCTCTTGTTCTTAGGTTTTCTATGTCATTGTTTCAGGTTACATATTTATTATTTCTTGCTTTCAGCATACTTCATATTTCATGTGCTCTTCTAGTTTCTTTCAGATTGAAGATGAGATCATTTATTTGACAGCTTCTTCCTTTTCTAATTTAAAGACGTAATGCCATCAATTTCCTGCTAAGTAGTACTTTAACTACATCTCACAAGTTTTGATATGCTATGTTTTCACTTTAATTCAGTTAAAATACTTTACATTTTTTCTATTGATTTCATCTTTGTCCATGAGTTATTTATAACTGTACTATGTTGTTTTTATGTATTTAGGAAATTTCCATTTTTTTGGTGATTGGAATGTCATTTAATCCCATCGAATAAAAAGAACTTGCTTTGTATGATTTGAATTCTTTTAAATGTATTGAAATTTGTTTTATGGCTCAGAATACAGCCCATATTGGTGAATGTTTTATGTGCATCCTTTAAAATGCATATTCTGCTGTTTGGGTGGAGTCTTTTATAAATGTAATTATGAGAAGTTGCTTGATGATGTTAAATATTTTATATACCTACTGATCTTCTCTTTATGTGTTTTATCAATTATTGGAAATGATTATTAGTGCTTCATATATAATTGTGGATTTGTCTATTTCTCCATGCAATTCTATCCATTTTTCTTCAAGTATTTTGAAGCTGTTTTTAGGCATATGCATATTCAGAATTGTTATATCCCCTTAAGGAATTTGTGTCTTTATTATTATGGCATTTCTCTCTTCATCCCTGGTAATATTCTTTGCCTTACAATCTCTGTCTCATATTATTATAGACAATTTAACTTTCTTTTAATTAGTGTTCACATAATATAACATTTTCCACTATTTTACTTTTAACTTATTTGTGTCTTTATGTTTATAATGGGTTTCTGCCATCAAATATAGTTTTTACATATTTTATCCTGATAAGAGAAACTACAAAATAAAAAATTCCACAGAAAATATTATAATTAATAGAGAGTTACTGAAAAATTTCCCCTGTGATTGGTAATAAGATAGATATGGGTGCCCTTACCACATTTATTCAACATTAGAATGGAAGACCTAGCCAGTACAATAAAGCCAGAAAAAGAAATAAACTAAGAATTGTACAACAGCAAAAAATAAAAACTGTCATTCAAAATTATATCATTGTATATGTAGTATTTCCAAAAAGTTCTACAGATCTTTTATCAATTAGAAATAATATATTTAGAAATAATGTAAGATATATATAAAAACCAGTTTTACTTCTAAATATCAACAATAAACTAAAAAAAAATTTTAAATCATGACACATCATAGCATTTTTAAAACCATCAAATATCTAGGAATAAATAAAAGAAAATTGCATATGAACCTCCACACTGAAATTTATAAAACATTATTGAACAAAATTTTAAAATATAAATTAAAAAGCTATATCATGTTTATAGATTGGAAAATCTGACTGTTAAAATTTAAATTTTTTGAAAATTTATTATAAAGGCAAAAAAATTTCTCCCCTCCTCAAAATCTTGGCAGGTTGGGAAATTAACCAATTGATTCTAGGATTTGTATGGAAATGTAGAGAGCCAAGAATTGTCAATGTAATACCGAGGAAGAACAAAGCTTAGAGACTTATATTATAAGATATCAAGAATGTGGTAAAGCTACAGTCATTAAACAATGTGGGCATTGGCACAAAGGCAGAAAAGGAGACCAACAGAACAGATTATTGTGCAGATACAGACCCACATATATATGGTTATGACAAAGTGACCCTAAAGTACAGTGGGGAAAATGATATTCTCTTCTCTTCAATATATACATTGAATTGAGTCAATTATATACATTGAGAAAAAAGAGATTATGGTAGGCAGAATACTAAGATGGTCCCCAGTGACTCCTGCCCCTGGAATCCATGCCTTTACAAATTCCTCTCCCCCTGAGTGTTGGAAAGACCTGTAACTTGCTTGTAACGAATAGAATATGGCAAAGGCAAGGGATTTTTTTTCAATGTAATTAAAGTTTCTAATCAGTTTATTTTAAGAAAGGCAATAGAATCTCCCTTTAATAAAAAGGCAAATTATCCTGGGCAGGTCTCACCTAATCAAGAGAGTCCCTTACCATAGTTTCTAGAGTGAAAAACCTTAAGCAGTAGAATATTTCTCTTTCCCTTGGTAGCTTTGAAGAAACAAGCTGCCATGAATTCTGCAAACAAAAGAAAATGAATTCTGCTAACAACTATGTGAGCATGGAAAACAACTCAAGCCTCAGATGAGACCTCCCAGTCTAGTTAACAGCTTGATTTCAGCTTTGTGAGACCCTGAGTGAAGGACACAGCTAAGCCATGGCCAGACTCCTGACCCATGGAAACTCTGAGGTCATAAAATATGTGTTGTTTCAAGCCATTAAATTTATGGTGATTGGTTATACAGCAACATAAAACTAACATAGAGACCCTTAGCTCATACTATACCAAGAAAAGAAAACTAGCTCCAGATGGACTATAAAAGTTAATAAAAGAATATATCTACAACCCTAGGAAAGGTTAACATTTCCAAATAGGACAAAGTAATGCTAATCTTAGAAAAATAATAATAAACCATAATATATTGTAATTATGAATTTCTACTCATCAAAATATTTTATTAGGAAAGTTGAAAGATAAGTCACAGACTGGTAAAATGTATTTTCAATTCATATACCTGACAAAGGATTCACATATAAAATGCCTGAAGAATTTTTATAAATAAACTGAAAAGAAAAGCAAGCAATAAAGTAGGAAAAAATAGTCAATACTTAATCAGATAAAGATGGCAACCAGATGGCAGACTAAGAAGTACCAGCCTTCAACCTCCTGCCCCACAAAAAATAATTAAACAACTATCCAAAGATGAATAGGAGAAAAGAAAAGCAGGAAGATGCAAGCACCCTTTAGCATCTAGGACCACAATTGCTCTTGCCTCCAGTGTGGACCTCTGCAGCCTTTGCTGTTGAGGACACCCACAGTCTTCACAATGCAGAACACAACTGCTGGAGGCACCAGAGCCAATGACATTGCACATCCCTGGAACCAGAGCAACCTGGGCCCTTCTCTGCCAATGCCACCAAATGTCCCCAAGATCCAATACTACATTCATCTCTCCACCAGCCAGTGCCACCACACATGCACCTTCAAGACTAGGTGCCACCACATCCCCACTGGAGCTGTCATCCTCACACACACCCAGATTCAGTGGTGCCAAAGAGCACACAACTATGGCCCCCAAAACCAGTATTTCTGTGTCCTACTCTATCTAGTGCCCACATATGTCCTCCTAGTGTCCCTGAACTCAGCAACATCACACACTCCACCTAGCCAATGAAAGGGGTGACAGACAGCACCTGGAATATCGGGTCACTCCCACCCCAATACTGCGCTTTTCCAACGGGCTTAAAAAACCG
This sequence comes from Pongo pygmaeus, assembly GCF_028885625.2. NCBI lineage: Eukaryota > Metazoa > Chordata > Mammalia > Primates > Hominidae > Pongo > Pongo pygmaeus. The sequence continues at coordinate 164,625,370 of NC_072373.2, forward strand.
CGCACCAGGAGATTACATCCCGCACCTGGCTCAGAGGGTCCTAAGCCCACAGAGTCTCGCTGATTGCTAGCACAGCAGTCTGAGATCAAACTGCAAGGCGGCAGCGAGGCTGGTGAGGGGCGCCCGCCATTGCCCAGGCTTGCTTAGGTAAACAAAGCAGCTGGGAAGCTCGAACTGGGCAGAGCCCACCACAGCTCAAGGAGGCCTGCCTGCCTCTGTAGGCTCCACCTCTGGGGGCAGGGCACAGACAAACAAAAAGACAGCAGTAACCTCTGCAGACTGAAATGTCCCTGTCTGACAGCTTTGAAGAGAGCAGTGGTTCTCCCAGGACACAGCTGGAGATCTGAGAACGGGCAGACTGCCTCCTCAAGTGGGTCCCTGACCCCTGACCCCCGAGCAGCCTAACTGGGAGGCACCCCCCAGCAGGGGCAGACTGACACCTCACACGGCCGGGTACTCCAACAGACCTGCAGCTGACAGTCCTGTCTGTTAGAAGGAAAACTAACAAACAGAAAGGACATCCACACCAAAAACCCATCTGAACATCACCATCATCAAAGACCAAAAGTAGATAAAACCACAAAGATGGGGAAAAAACAGAGCAGAAAAACTGGAAAACTCTAAAAACCAGAGTGCCTCTCCTCCTCCAAAGGAACGCAGTTCCTCACCAGCAACGGAACAAAGCTGGACGGAGAATGACTTTCACGAGCTGAGAGAAGAAGGCTTCAGACGATCAAATTACTCCGAGCTACGGGAGGATATTCAAACCAAAGGCAAAGAAGTTGAAAACTTTGAAAAAAATTTAGAAGAATATATAACTAGAATAACCAATACAGAGAAGTGTTTAAAGGAGCTGATGGAGCTGAAAACCAAGGCTCAAGAACTACGTGAAGAATGCAGAAGCCTCAGGAGCCGATGCGATCAAATAGAAGAAAGGGTATCAGCGATGGAAGATGAAATGAATGAAATGAAGCGAGAAAGGAAGTTTAGAGAAAAAAGAATAAAAAGAAATGAGCAAAGCCTCCAAGAAATATGGGACTATGGGAAAAGACCAAATCTACGTCTGATTGGTTTACCTGAAAGTGACGGGGAGAATGGAACCAAGTTGGAAAACACTCTGCAGGATATTATCCAGGAGAACTTCCCCAATCTAGCAATGCAGGCCAACATTCAGATTCAGGAAATACAGAGAACGCCACAAAGATACTCCTCGAGAAGAGCAACTCCAAGACACATAATTGTCAGATTCACTAAAGTTGAAATGAAGGAAAAAATGTTAAGGGCAGCCAGAGAGAAAGGTTGGGTTACCCTCAAAGGGAAGCCCATCAGACTAACAGCGGATCTCTCAGCAGAAACTCTACAAGCCAGAAGAGAGTGGGGGCCAATATTCAACATTCTTAAAGAAAAGAATTTTCAACCCAGAATTTTATATCCAGCCAAACTAAGCTTCATAAGTGAAGGAGAAATAAAATCCTTTACACACAAGCAAATGCTGAGAGATTTTGTCACCACCAGGCCTGCCCTAAAAGAGCTCCTGAAGGAAGTGCTAAACATGGAAAGGAACAACCAGTGCCAGCCGCTGCAAAATCATGCCAAAATGTAAAGACCATCGAGACTAGGAAGAGACTGCATCAACTAACGAGCAAAATAACCAGCTAGCATCATAATGACAGGATCAAATTCACACATAACAATATTAACTTTAAATGTAAATGGACTAAATGCTCCAATTAAAAGACACAGACTGGCAAATTGGATAAAGAGTCAAGACCCATCAGTGTGCTGTATTCAGGAAACCCATCTCACGTGCAGAGACACACATAGGCTCAAAATAAAAGGATGGAGGAAGATCTACCAAGCAAATGGAAAGCAAAAAAAGGCAGGGGTTGCAATCCTAGTCTCTGATAAAACAGACTTTAAACCAACAAAGATCAAAAGAGACAAAGAAGGCCATTACATAATGGTAAAGGGATCAATTCAACAAGAAGAGCTAACTATCCTAAATATATATGCATCCAATACAGGAGCACCCAGATTCATAAAGCAAGTCCTGAGTGACCTACAAAGAGACTTAGACTCCCACACATTAATCATGGGACACTTTAACACCCCACTGTCAACATTAGACAGATCAACGAGACAGAAAGTCAACAAGGATACCCAGGAATTGAACTCAGCTCTGCACCAAGCGGACCTAATAGACATCTACAGAACTCTCCACCCCAAATCAACAGAATATACATTTTTTTCAGCACCACACCACACCTATTCCAAAATTGACCACATGCTTGGAAGTAAAGCTCTCCTCAGCAAATGTAAAAGAACAGAAATTATAACAAACTATCTCTCAGATCACAGTGCAATCAAGCTAGAACTCAGGATTAAGAATCTCACTCAAAACCACTCAACTACATGGAAACTGAACAACCTGCTCCTGAATGACTACTGGTTACATAACGAAATGAAGGCAGAAATAAAGATGTTCTTTGAAACCAATGAGAACCAAGGCACAACATACCAGAATCTCTGGGATGCATTCAAAGCAGTGTGTAGAGGGAAATTTATAGCACTAAATGCACACAAGAGAAAGCAGGAAGCATCCAAAATTGACACCCTAACATCACAATTAAAAGAACTAGAAAAGCAAGAGCAAACACATTCAAAAGCTAGCAGAAGGCAAGAAATAACTAAAATCAGAGCAGAACTGAAGGAAATAGAGACACAAAAAATCCTTCAAAAAATTAATGAATCCAGGAGCTGGTTTTTTGAAAAGATCAACAAAATTGATAGACCGCTAGCAAGACTAATAAAGAAAAAAGAGAGAAGAATCAAATAGATGCAATAAAAAATGATAAAGGGGATATCACCACCGATCCCACAGAAATACAAACTACCATCAGAGAATACTACAAACACCTCTACGCAAATACACAAGAAAATCTAGAAGAAATGGATAAATTCCTCGACACATACACTCTCCCAAGACTAAACCAGGAAGAAGTTGAATCTCTGAATAGACCAATAACAGGAGCTGAAATTGTGGCAATAATCAGTAGCTTACCAACCAAAAAGAGTCCAGGACCAGATGGATTCACAGCCGAATTCTACCAGAGGTACAAGGAGGAAGTGGTACCATTCCTTCTGAAACTATTCCAATCAATAGAAAAAGAAGGAATCCTCCCTAAATCATTTTATGAGGCCAGCATCATCCTGATACCAAAGCTGGGCAGAGACACAACCAAAAAAGAGAATTTTAGACCAATATCCTTGATGAACATTGATGCAAAAATCCTCAATAAAATACTGGCAAACCGAATCCAGCAGCACATCAAAAAGCTTATCCACCATGATCAAGTGGGCTTCATCCCTGGGATGCAAGGCTGGTTCAATATACGCAAATCAATAAATGTAATCCGGCATATAAACAGAACCAAAGACAAAAACCACATGATTATCTCCATAGATGCAGAAAAGGCCTTTGACAAAATTCAACAACGCTTCATGCTAAAAACTCTCAATAAATTAGGTATTGATGGGACGTATCTCAAAATAATAAGAGCTATCTATGACAAACCCACAGCCAATATCATACTGAATGGGCAAAAACTGGAAGCATTCCCTTTGAAAACTGGCACAAGACAGGGATGCCCTCGCTCACCACTCCTATTCAACATAGTGTTGGAAGTTCTGGCCAGGGCAACTAGGCAGGAGAAGGAAATAAAGGGTATTCAATTAGGAAAAGAGGAAGTCAAATTGTCCCTGTTTGCAGATGACATGATTCTATATCTAGAAAACTCCATTGTCTCAGCCCAAAATCTCCTTAAGCTGATAAGCAAGTTCAGCAAAGTCTCAGGATACAAAATCAATGTACAAAAATCACAAGCATTCTTATACACCAACAATAGACAAACAGAGAGCCAAATCATGAGTGAACTCCCATTCACAATTGCTTAAAGAGAATAAAATACCTAGGAATCCAACTTACAAGGGACGTGAAGGACCTCTTCAAGGAGAACTGCAAACCACTGCTCAAGGAAATAAAAGAGGATATGAACAAATGGAAGAACATTCCATGCTCATGGATAGGAAGAATCAATATCGTGAAAATGGCCATACTGCCCAAGGTAATTTACAGATCCAATGCCATCCCCATCAAGCTACCAATGACTTTCTTCACAGAATTGGAAAAATCTACTTTAAAGTTCATATGGAACCAAAAAAGAGCCCGCATCGCCAAGTCAATCCTAAGCCAAAAGAACAAAGCTGGAGGCATCACACTACCTGACTTCAAACTATACTGCAAGGCCACAGTAACCAAAACAGCATGGTACTGGTACCAAAACAGAGATATAGATCAATGGAACAGAACAGAGCCCTCAGAAATAATGCCGCATATCTACAACTATCTGATCTTTGACAAACCTGAGAAAAACAAGCAATGGGGAAAGGATTCCCTATTTCATAAATGGTGCTGGGGAAACTGGCTAGCCATATGTAGAAAGCTGAAACTGGATCCCTTCCTTACATCTTATACAAAAATCAATTCAAGATGGATTAAAGACTTAAACGTTAGACCTAAAACCATAAAAACCCTAGAAGAAAACCTAGGCATTACCATTCAGGACGTAGGCATGGGCAAGGACTTCATGTCTAAAACACCAAAAGCAATGGCAACAAAAGCCAAAATTGACAAATGGGATCTAATTAAACTAAAGAGCTTCTGCACAGCAAAAGAAACCACTGTCAGAGTGAACAGGCAACCCACCAAATGGGAGAAAATTTTCGCAACCTACTCATCTGACAAAGGGCTAATATCCAGAACCTACAATGAACTCAAACAAATTTACAAGAAAAAAACAAACAACCCCATCAAAAAGTGGGTGAAGGACATGAACAGACACTTCTCAAAAGAAGACATTTATGCAGCCAAAAAACACATGAAAAAATGCTCACCATCACTGGCCATCAGAGAAATGCAAATCAAAACCACAATGAGATACCATCTCACACCAGTTAGAATGGCAATCATTAAAAAGTCAGGAAACAACAGGTGCTGGAGAGGATCTGGAGAAATAGGAACACTTTTACACTGTTGGTGGGACTGTAAACTAGTTCAACCCTTGTGGAAGTCAGTGTGGCGATTCCTCAGGGATCTAGAACTAGAAATACCATTTGACCCAGCCATCCCATTACTGAGTATATACCCAAAGGACTATAAATCATGCTGCTATAAAGACACATGCACACATATGTTTATTGCGGCATTATTCACAATAGCAAAGACTTGGAACCAACCCAAATGTCCAACAATGATAGACTGGATTAAGAAAATGTGGCACGTATACACCATGGAATACTATGCAGCCATAAAAAATGATGAGTTCATATCCTTTGTAGGGACATGGATGAAATTGGAAATCATCATTCTCAGTAAACTATCGCAAGAACAAAAAACCAAACACCGCATATTCTCACTCATAGGTGGGAATTGAACAATGAGAACACATGGACACAGGAAGGGGAACATCACACTCTGGGGACTATTGTGGAGTGGGGGGAGGGGGGACGGATAGCATTGGGAGATATACCTAATGCTGGATGACGAGTTAGTGGGTGCAGCGCACCAGCATGGCACATGTATACATATGTAACTAACCTGCACATTACACACATGTACCCTAAAACCTAAAGTATAATAATAATAAATAAATAAATAAATAAATAAATAAAGAACGAATGAATCAAGAAGAGATGGAAATCCTGAACAGACCAAAACCAAGTAAGGAGATTGAATCAAAATGTAAAACCTCTCAACAAAGTAAAGCTAAAGACCTGTGAAGCTCAGCTTTCATGAGTGAATTCTAACTAATGTTCAAAGAAACACTAATACTAATCATTCTTAAACTCTTCCAAAAAGCAGCAAAGAGAATACTTCCAAACTCATGTTGTGAGGCCAGAATCACCTTGATACCAAAGCCAAACAAAGGCACCACAAGAAAACTGTAGACCAATATCCCTGATGAATATAGATGCAAAACTCCTCAACAAAATTCTAGCAAACCAAATGCAACAGCACATCAAAATGATCATACACCATACCAACTGGGATTTATTCCTAGTAACCCAAGCAAGAATGGTTCAACATAGGCAAATTGATAAATGATACACAACAGTAAAAGATAAAAACTACGTGATCATCTTAATAGATCAGAAAAAGCATTTAACAAAATTTGATATCCATAAAAGCTCTAAAACATCAGTATAGAAGAAACTTAACACAATACAAGCCATATACGAAAAGCCCACATGTAACATCATAATCAATAGGCAAAAACTGAAAGCTTTTCCTCTGAGATCCAGTACAAAGTAAAGATGCCCTCTCTCACCATTTCTATTCAAGATAGTACTAGAAGTCCTAGCTAGGGCAATTAGACAAGAAAAGAAAGTAAAGGCATCCAAATCAGAAAGAAAAAGATAAAAATATCTCTTCTTGCAGATGAAATGATCGTATAAGTAGAAAACTCTAAAGACTCAGAAACAGTTTGTCATAACTAATAAACAAATTCAGTAAAGTTGCAGGATAACATAATCAATATATGAAAATTGGTGGTGCTTGTATACAGTAACAATGAACTATCTGCAAAGGAAATTATGAAAAAATCCCATTTATAGTAGCAACAAAATGAACAAAATACATAAGAATAACTTAACCAAAGAGGTAAAAGACTTGTACATTGAAAATTATAAAACATTTGATGAAGGAAATTAAAGACCACCCAGATAAATGGAAAGACATCCAATGTTTGTGTATTGGAAGAATTAATATTACTAAAATGTCTATGGTAATCAAAGGATCTATAGATCTAATGCAATTCATGTGAAAATATCAATGGCATTCTTTATAGAAATAAAAAAAGTGCTAAAATTCATATGGAATCAAAAAAGACATTGAAAGTCCAAATTAATTTTGAGAAAGAAGAACAAAGCTGGGGGCATCACATTTTTTAATTTCAAAATATATTGCACATCTACAGTAATTGAAGCAGTGTGGTACTGGCATAAAAACAGACATATACGTCAATAGAACAGAATAAAGAGCCCAAAATAAATTCATACAGTTACAGTCAACTTATCTATGACAAAAGTGCCAGGAACACAGATGGAAAAAGGATACTCTCTTCGATAAAAGGTATTGGGAAAACTGGATATCCACATGCAAAAGAAAGAAAAAGAAAGGAAGGAAGGAAGGAAGGAAGGAAGAAAGAAAAAGAAAAAGTAAGAAAGAAGAAAGAAAGAAAGAGAAAGAAAGAAAAAGAAAGAGAAAGAAAGAAAGAAAGAAAGAAAGAGAAAGAAAGAAAGAAAGAAAGAAAGAAAGAAAGAAAGAAAGGAAGGAAGGAAGGAAGGAAGGAAGGAAGAGAAAGAAGAAAAGAAAAGAAATTGGACCGTATGTCACACCATTTACAATAAAATCATCTCAAAACAGATTAAATACTTAAATGTAAGACTTAAAACTATAAAAATACTAGAAGAAAACATAGAGAAAAGCTTCTTGCCATTGATCTGGGCAATGGTATTTTTTGCATATGATACCAAAATCACAGGCAATGAAAGCAAAAATAGATGAGTGGGATTATCTCAAATTAAAAAGCCTGTGCACAGCAAAGGTAACAATCAACAGAGTGAAAAGGCAGCCTACAGAATGGGAGGAAATACTTGCAAGCCATATATTCAATAAGGAGTTAATATTCAAAATATAGAGGGAACTCATATAATTAAATGGCAAGAAACAAATAAAGCAAAAACAAACAAAAAATGCAATTTAAAAATGAGCAAAAGACCTGAATAGACATTTCTCAAAAGAAAACATACAAATGGGTAACAGGTATATGAAAAGACTCTCAGTGTCACTAATGATAAGGGAACTACAAATCAAAACCACAATATGATATCACCTCACATCTGTTAGGATGGCAATTATCAAAAGGACAAAGATAATTACTGTTGGCAAGGATGTGAAGAAAAGGCAACTCTTGTTGGTGGGAATGTAAATTGGTACAGCCATTATAGAAAGTAGTAGGGAGGTTCTTCAAAAAGTTGAATATGTATCCAAAGGAAGTGAAATCAGGATCTTGAAGAGATATCTGCAATCCCATATTCATTGCAGCCTTATTCACACTAGTCAAGATATGGAAACAACCTAAGTGTTTGTCAATGGATGAATCGATTAAAAAATGTGTTGCATATATACAATAGATTATTACTCAGCCTTAAAAAAGAAGGAAACCCTGTGATACGGTTTGGTTATGTCCCCAACCAAATCTCACCTTGACTGTAGTAATCCCCATGTGTCAAGGGCTGGGCCAGGCAGAGAGAATTGAATCATGGGAGTAGTTTCCCCCATATTGTTCTCATGGTAGTGAATAAGTCTCACAAGATCTGATAGTTCTATAAAGGAGTTCTCCTGCACAAGCCTCTTGCCTGCCACCACGTAAGTTGTGCCTTTCCTTCTCCTTTGCCTTCTGCCATGATTTTGAGGCCTCCCCAGCCCTGTGGAACTGTGAATCCATTAAACCTCTTTCCTTTATAAATGACCCAGTCTTGAGTATGTCTTTATTAGCACCGTGAGAACAGACTAATACATTTTGACAACATGGATGAACCTGGGGAACGCTATGTTAAGTGAAATAAGCCAAACACAGAAAGAAAAAAATTGCATGATCTCACTTAAACGGGAAATCTCAAATAGTCAAATTCATAGAAGCAGAGAGTAGAATGGGGATTGCTAGGGACTGAAGTTGAAAGGGAAATAGGGTAATGTTAGACAAAGGTACAAAGTTTCAGTTGTGCAAGATGAATAAGTTTTGGAAACCTAATGTACAGCTTGGTGATTACAGTTAATAATACTCTATTGTACACTTGAAATTTGCTAAGAGGGTACATTTAAGTGTTCTTACCACAAAAAAAGAGAAGAAAATGGTGTAACTACAGTAACTACATGAGGTGAAATTTAACTATTGTGGCTACAGCACGTTCGTTTCACATGGGTCTTACTTCAAAGCCTGTGAAGCGTAGCTGCAGAAGAGCCCCTGAAATTAAAATCAGCACATCAAAAAAACCCAGAGTGCTAAGTGAGAAAGAAAAATACATCCAGGAGTGAAAAATGTCACCTAGGTCAGCCCTTATTTTGTCCTTACTGTTGAGACTAGTTATGTTAATTAGCTTGTTTGTAGTGGTCATTTCACAATGTATACATACGTCAAAACATCAAGTAATAGACCTTAAATATATAATTTGTATTTGTCAACTATACTTCAATAAATTTGCTTTAAAAAAAACATACACTCACTATACAACCTAGCATTTCCATTCAACAATCCAGAGAAATTAAAATTATGTTCACATAAAAACCTGTACACAAATGTTCATGGCAGTTTTATTTGTAATAGCCAAAAACTTGTCACAACTACAATGTCCTACAGTCAGTGAATGGTTAAAGTAATATGCCCTATCATAGAATATTACACAGAAAAGAAAAAGAAGCAAACCATTTGGAAAGACTTAATCAGTTACTTTTAAAAAATGGATCTCTGAATGAACAAATCATATCTAAAAAGAGCCTCAATTTCGTTCCTCATGAGAGAAATGCCAAACAATGCTATATCATACCACTGCACACTCACCCAAATGCCTGAAATAAACAGACAATTGCCAGCATCTACTGAGATATCACAGAAACCTGGACTAGAATGGTGATGAAGGGGGTTGAAAATTGTGGATAGGTTTAGAAGATGCTCAAGAGATAAAAGTAATAGAATTTGGGGATATAAGTAAGTTGAGTCTAATTCCCTGGCCAAGTGTAATATCTTTAATGCAAAGAGTTCAAAGGTCCTCAGCCGAAAGCTGGGCATCATGCCCTCTTGAGGATCTAAAAGAAGTCTAGTGCAGTTTTACTACAAAGTATTTATCCATTACAGAGTCAAAAATTTTCCCTGACAGCCTTCCCATGGAATTACAGCACCTGGAAACACAGGCTTTGGAGCTGTAGGCAAAATATGTACTAAAGGGAATTTCATAAAGATAGGTTATCACACATAGACATATGTCTTGCTTTAAAATATATGTATTTGTGTCCATCACATATCCCAGTGCGTTGTCAATATAAACTACATGAAATTGCTTGTAATAGTTCAGCCACCACCCATATCAATCTATTCACAGTTCCTATCAGTTTTATCCACATGAAACTCCTTTCTTGGAAATTTAACTATTGTGGCTACAGCACATTCGTTTCACATGGGTCTTACTTCAAAGCCTGTGAAGTGTAGCTGCAGAAGAGCCCCTGAAATTAAAATCAGCACACCAAAAAAACCCAGAGTGCTAAGTGAAAAAGAAAAATACATCCAGGAGTGAAAAATGTCACCTAGGTCAGCACTTATTTTGTCCTTACTGTTGAGACTGGTAATCTCGGTTAAGAGGAATATTGGTAAAGAAACATGATCTTAGAAATTTGGCGTTGAAAGACACCTCAAAAATTCAGTAAAGCATGCTTCTCACTCGATAATTTAGGAAATTGAGGACCAGTGAGGGGAAAGATCAAAGAATGGCACAAAATGAGGTAGGGACAAAAGCAGATTGCAAATCTAGAATTATTCTAGGAGTCCTCAACACAGACCACCTTGTCACTATACCAAAATAAAGACTTTGAGGAAAGTTTTACTGGGCACTTCAGCATACAATGTCCAACAGCATTCAACGCAATTATCCTTTGGTACTGAGTACTTTTTTTGAGAAGAAATTGGAATATTCTTCCTGTATCAAATGTCCTGAAATTTTCCGGGAGAATCTGCATTCAAACAGGCTGTCTAGAACCTCTTCTGTTTTTTGTTTTCATTATGTGTATTTTGTCTCAGAGTCAATAGCTGCTCACTTGTCTTCACTTCACTTCTGGATGCATGTGGTGCTGTCAGAAATTTCTAACTATGTGAATTATTTTCATTTCTAAAAGATGAAGAAACACTAAATATTTTTCAGTTTTGCCTGGATCAGGATTTTTGTTATTTTTTTTTCTTTTGAGACAAGGTCTCACTGTTGCAGAAGCTGGTGCAATCTCAGCTCACTGCAGCCTTGACCTCCTGGGCTCAAGTTATCCTCCCACCTCACCCTCCGAGTAGCTGGGACTAGAGGTGCATGCCACCACATCCAGCTAATTTTGGTATTTTTTTGTACAGATGGGGTTTTGCCATGTTGCTCGGGCTGGTCTTGAACTCCTAGAGCTCAATCAATCTGCCTACCTCAGCCTCCCAAAGTGCTACAATTACAGGGGTGAGTCACTGCTCCCAGGTGATTTTCGTTAATTTTTAAGACTGTGAGTTTCCCTCAAGAGAATTAGTCATTCCCCCCACCACCTCCTCCTGTTTCTGTTTAGTAGGCCTGGTTCTCCAATACCAAAAGCAGAATAACCATCTATCTTCCTTCTGGGAATCAATCACACTGTGTTGCTATCTTGTGATCACAGTCACCCCACTCTCAATTCAATTTCTTTTTTTTTTTTTTTTTTTGCTTATTCATTTTTGCTTTTTTTAAAAATTATACTTTAAGTTCTGGGATACATGCGGAGAACATGCAGGTTTGTTACATATGTATACAAATGTCATGGTAGTTTGCTGCATCTGCATTAGGTATTTCTCCTAAAGCTATCCCTCCCCTAGCCCCCCATCCCCTGACAGGCTGTGTTATGTTCCCCTCCCTGTGTCCATGTGCTCTCATTGTTCAACTCCCACTTATGAGTGAGAACATGCAGTGTTTGGTTTGCTGAGAATGATTGTTTCCAGCTTTATCCATATCCCTGCAAAGGACATGAACTCATCCTTTTTATGGCTGCATAGTATTCCATAGTGTATATGTGCCACATTTTCTTTATCCATCTATCATTGATGGGCATTTGGGTTGGTTCCAAGTCTTTGCTATTGTGAACAGTGCTGCAATAAACATATGTGTGCATGTGTCTTTATAGTAGAATGATTTATAATCCTTTGGGTATATACCTAGTAAAGGATTGCTGCGTCAAATGGTATTTCTGATTCTGGATCCTTGAGGCATTGCCACAATGTCTTCCACAATTGAACTAATTTACACTCCCACCAACTGTGTAAAAGTGTTCCTATTTCTTCACATCCTCACCAGCATCTGTTGTTTCCTGACTTTTTAATGATCACCATTCTAACTGGTGTGAGATGGTATCTCATTGTGGTTTTGATTTGCATTTCTCCAATGGCCAGTGATGATGAGCATTTTTTCATTGTCTGTTGGCTGCATAAATGTCTTCTTTTGAGAAGTGTCTACTCATCGCCTTTGCCCACTTTTTGATGGGGTTGTTTGATGTTTTTTCTTGTAAATTTGTTTAAGTTCTTCGTAGATTCTGGATATTAGCCCCTTGTCAGATGGAAAGATTGCAAAAATTTTCTCCCATTCTGTAGGTTGCCTGTTCACTCTGATGATAGTTTCTTTTGCTATGCAGAAGCTCTTTAATTTAATTATATCTCATTTATCAATTTTCACTTTTGTTGCCATTGCTTTTGGTATTTTAGTCATGAAACCTTTGCCCATGCCTATGTCCTGAATGGTATTGCCTAGGTTTCCTTCTAGGGTTTTTATGGTTTTAGGTCTTATATTGAAATCTTTCATCCATCTTGAGTTAATTTTTGTATAAGGTGTAAGAAAGGGGTCCAGTTTCAGTTTTCTGCATATGGCTAGCCAGTTTTCACAACACCATTTATTAAATAGGGAATCCTTTCCCCATTGCTAGTTTTTGTCAGGTTTTGTCAAATATCAGATGGTTGTAGATGTGTGGTGTTATTTCTGAGGCCTCTGTTCTGTTCCATTGGTCTATGTATCTGTTTTGGTACCAGTACCATGCTGTTTTGGTTACTGTAGCCTTGTAGCATAGTTTGAAGTCAGGTAGCATGATGCCTCCAGCTTTGTTCTTCTTACTTAGGATTGTCTTGGCTATATGGGCTCTTTTTTGGTTCCATATAAAATTTAAAGTAGTTTTTTTCTAATTCTGTGAAGAAAGTCAATGGTAGCTTGATGGGAATATCATTGAATCTATAAATTACTTTGGGTAGTATGGCCATTTTCACCATATTGATTCTTTCTATCCATCAGCATGAAATGTTCTTCCATTTGTTTGTGTCCTCTCTTATTTCCTTGAGCAGTGGTTTGTAGTTTTCTTTGAAGAGGTCCTTCACATCCCTTGTAAGATGCATTCCTAGGTATTTTATTTTCTTTGTGGCAATTGTGAATGGGAGTTCACTCATGATCTGGATCTCTATTATTGGTGTATAGGAATGTTTGTGATTTTTGCACATTGATTTTGTATCCTGAGACTCTGCTGAAGTTAATTAACAGCTTAAGGAGTTTTGGGGCTGAGACGATGGGGTTTTCTAAATATACAATCATGTCATCTGCAAATAGAGACAATTTGACTTCCTGTCTTCCTATTTGAATATGCCTTATTTCTTTCTCTTGCCTTATTTCCCTGGCCACAACTTCCAATACTATATTGAACAGGAGTGATGAGAGAGGGCATCCTTGTCTTGTGCCAGTTTTCAAAGGGAATGCTTCCAGCTTTTGCCCATTCAGTATGATATTGGCTGTGGGTTTGTCATAAATAGCTCTTATTATTTTGAGATACGTTCCATCAATACCTAGTTTATTGAGCGTCTTTAGCATGAAGTGCTGTTGAATTTTATCGAAGGCCATTTCTGCATCTATTGGGATAATCATGCTGTTTTTATCATTGGTTCTGTTTATGTGATGGATTACGTTTATTGATTTGCATTTGCTGAACCAGCCTTGAATCCCAGGGATGAAGCGGACTTGATCGTGGTGAATAAGCATTTTGATGTGCTGCTGGATTCGGTTTGCCAGTATCGTACTGAGGATTTTCGCATCAATGTTCATCAGGGATATTGGCCTGAAATTTTCTTCTTTCGTGTGTCTCTGCGAGGTTTTGCTATCAGAATGATGCTAGCCTCATAAAATGAGTTAGGGAGGATTCCCTCTTTTTCTATTGTTTGGAATAGTTTTAGAAGGAATGGTACCAGCTCCTCTTTGTACCTCTGGTAGAATTTGACTGTGAATCTGTCTTGTCCTGGGCTTTTTTTTGGTTGGTAGGCTATTAATTACTACCTCCATTTCAGAACTTGTTATTGGTCTATTCAGGGATTCGACTTCTTCCTATAGTCTTGGGAGGGTGTATGTGTCCAGGAATTTATCCATTTCTTCTAGATTTTCTAGTTTATTTGTGTATAGGTGTTTATGGTATTCTCTGATGATAGTTTGTATTTCTGTGGGATCAGTGGTGATATCAACTTTTTCATTTTTTGTTGTGTCTATTTGATTCTTCTCTCTTTTATTCTTTAATTGCCTGGCTAGTGGTCTATTTTAATCTTTTCAAAAAACCAGATCCTGGATTCATTGATTTCTTTGAAGGGTTTTTCATGTCTCTATCTCCTTCAGTTCTGCTCTGATCTTAGTTATTTCTTGTTTTCTGCTAGCTTTGAATTTGTTTGCTCTTGCTTCTCTAGTTCTTTTAATTGTGATGTTAGGGTGCTGATTTTAGTTCTTTCCTGCTTTCTCCTGTGAGTATTTAGTGCTATAAATTTCCCTCTAAGCACTGTTTTAGCTGTGTCACAGTGATTCTGGTACATTGTGTCTTTGTTCTCATTTGTTCCAAAGAACTTATTTATTTCTGCCTTAATTGTGTTATTTACCCAGTAGTCATTCAGGAACAGGTTATTCAGTTTCCATGTAGCTGTGCAGTTTTGAGTGAGTTTCTTAATTCTTAGTTCTAATTTGATTGCACTGTGGTCTAAGAGACTGTTTGTCATGATTTCCGTTGTTTTGTATTTGCTAAGGAGTGTTTTACTGCCAATTATGTGGTCAAGTTTAGAATAAGTGCTATGTGGTGCTGAGAAGAATGTATATTCTGTTGATTTGGGGTGGAGTGTTCTGTAGATGTCTGTTAGGTCTGCTTGGTCCAGAGCTAAGTTCAAGTCCTGAATGTCCTTGTTAATTTTCTGTCTCATTGGTCTGTCTAATACTGACAGTGGGGTGTTAAAGTCTCCCACTGTTATTGTGTGGGAATCTAAGTCTCTTTGTAGGTCTCTAAGGACTTGCTTTCTGAATCTGCGTGCTCCTGTATTGAGTGCATATATGTTTAGCATAGTTAGCTCTTCTTGTTGCATTGATCCCTTTACCATTATGTAATGCTCTTCTTTGTCTCTTTTGATCTTTGTTGGTTTAAAGTCTGTTTTATCAAAGACTAGGATTGCTACCCCTGCTTCTTTTTGCTTCCCATTTGCTTTGTAAATATTCCTCCATCCCTTTATTTTGAGCCTATGTGTGATTCTGCAGGTGAGATGGGTCTCCTAAATACAGCACGCTGATGGGTCTTGAGTCTTTATCCAATTTGCCAGTCTGTGTCTTTTAATTGGAGCATTTAGCCTATTTACATTTAAGGTTAATATTGTTATGTGTGAATTTGATCCTGTCATTATGATGTTAGCTGGTTACTTTGCCCGTTAGTTGATGCAGTTTCTTCATAGTGTCAATGGTCTTCACAATTTGGTATGCTTTTGCAGTGGCTGGGACCAGTTTTCCTTTCCATGTTTAGTGCTTCCTTCAAGAGCTCTTGTAAGGTAGACCTGGTGGTGACAAAGTCTCTCAGCATTTGCTTCTCTGTAAAGGATTTTATTTCTCCTTCATCTATGAAGCTTAGTTTGGCTGGATATGAAATTCTGGATTTAAAAGTCTTTCCTGTAAGAATGTTGAATATTGGCTCCCACTCTCTTCTGGCTTGTAGGGTTTCTGTAGACAGATCCACAGTTAGTCTGATGGGCTTCCCTTTGTGGGTGACCCGACTTTTCGCTATGGCTGCCCTTAACTTTTTTTCTTTCATTTCAATCTTGGTGAATCTGACAATTATGTGTTTTGGGGTTGGTCTTCTTGAGGAGTATCTTTGTGGTGTTCTCTGTATTTCTTGAATTTGAATGTTGGCCTGTCTTGCTAGATTGGGGATATTCTCCTGGATGATATCCTGATGAGTGTTTTCCAACTTGGTTCCATTCTCCCCATCACTTTCAGATACATTAATCAAATGTAGGTTTGGTCTTTTCACATAGTCCCATATTTCTTGGAGCCTTTGTTCATTCATTTTCATTCTTTTTCTCTAATATTTTATTCATGCTATATTTCATTAAGTTTATCTTCAATCTCTGATATCCTTTCTTCCACTTGATTGATTTGGCTGTCGATACTTGTGTATGCTTCACGAAGTTCTCGTGCTGTGTTTTTCAGCTCCATCAGGTCATTTATGTTCTTCTCTAAACTGTTTATTCTAGTTAGCCACACCTCTAACCTTTTTCCAAGGCTCTTAGCGTCCTTGCATTGGGTTAGAACATGCTCCTTTAGCTCGGAGGAGTTTGTTTTTACACACCTTCTGAAGCCTACTTCAGAACTCATTCTCCGTCCAGTTTTGTTCCCTTGCTGGCGAGGAGTTGTGATCCTTTAGAGAAGAAGAGGAGTTCTATTTTTGCATTTTCAGCCTCTTTGCACTGGTTTTTCCTCATCTTCATGGATTTATCTGCCTTTGGTCTTTGATGTTGGTGACCTTTGAATGGGGTTTCTGTGTGGACATCCTTTTTGTTGATGTTGATACTATTCCTTTCTGTTTGTTAGTTTTCCTTCTAACAGTCAGGCCCCTCTGCTGCAGGTCTGCTGGAGTTTGCTGGAGGTCCACTCCAGACCATGTTTGCCTGGGTATCACCAGCAGAGGCTGCAGAACAGCAAAGATTCCTGCCTGTTCCTTCCTCTGGAAGCTTTGTCCCAGAGGGGCACCCACCCAATGCCAGCCTGAGCTCTCTTGTATGAGGTGTCTGTCAACCCCTGCTGAGAGGTGTCTCCCAGTCAGGAGGCACAGGGGTCAGGGACCCACTTGAGGAGGCAGTCTGTACCTTAGTAGAGCTTGAGCACTGTGCTGGGAGATCTGCTGCTCTCTTCAGAGCCAGCAGGCAGGAACGTTTAAGTCTGCTGCAGCTGTACCCACAGTCGCCTCTTCCCCGAGGTGTTTTGTCCCAGGGAGATGGGAGTTTTATCTATAAGCCCCTGACTGGAGTTGCTGCCTTTCTTTCAGAGATGCCCTGCCAGGGGTGGAGGAATCTAGAGAGGCAATCTGGCTATAGCAGCTTTGGTTTGCTGTGGTGGGCTCCGCAGAGAAGGACTTCCTGGTGGCTTTGTTTACACTATGAGAGGAAAACTACCTACTCAAGCCTCAGTAATGGCAGATGCCCCTCCCTCCACCAAGCTTGAGTGCCCCAGGTCAACTTCAGACTACTGTGATGGCAGCAAGAATTTCAAGCCAGTGGATCTTAACTTGCTGGCCTCCATGGGAATGGGATCTGCTGAGCTAGACCACTTGGCCCCCTGGTTTCAGCCCCCTTTTCCAGGGGAGTGAACAGTACTGTCTCGCTGGTGATCCACATGCCAATGGGGTATGAAAAAAAAACTCCTGCACCTAGCTCAGTGTCTGCCCAAACAGCTGCCCAGTTTTGTGCTTGAAACCCAGGGCCCTGGTGGTTTAGGCATCTGAGGGAATCTCCTGGTGTGTGGGTTGTGAAGACCATGGGAAAAGCATAGTATCTGGGCTGGAGTGCACCATTCCCCATGGCACAGTCCTTCATGGCTTCCCTTGGCTAGGGGTGGGAGCTCCCCAACCCCTTGTGCTTCCCGGGTGAGGCAACTCCCCACCCTGCTTCTGCTCACCCTCCATGGGCTGCACCCACTGTCTAATCAGTCCCAGTGAGATGAGCCAGGTACCTCAGTTGGAAATGCAGAAATCACCCGCCTTCTGCGTTGTTCTCAATGGGAGCTGAAGATCAGAACTATTCCTATTCAGCCATCTTGCCAGCCTTCACCTCAATTCAATTCCTTTTTCTCCCTCTCTCTTGAGATATTGCTAACTATCAGTATAAAATCCAATCAAACTGGTTTAAACCACAGGAAAAAAGGAGGATCTCTTCTGTTAGGAGTTTTGGAGTGGGAAGTTACAGGACTGCTGAAGTTCAGTACTGCCTTCTTGAACCAAACCTTTTCCCCTTTTCTCCTCCGCCTTCCTTAGCAATTTGACCAGGTTTTCCAGTCTCTGTGGTTCTGATACTGTCATCCGTTGTTCCTGCTGACTGTCAGTCAAGGGATCATGTCCCTGTGTAAGTAATGTTGTTAATGACTTTATATTCCTTGGAACTTTGAAGTCTCCCAGGGTCTTGGTTGAATGTGGATTTTCCCAGAAGCTATTTGCATTTGCTTCTATGATGTACCTTAGATGCTCAAGCAATACAGGACTCCTAAAACTAAATACGTTCCTTGTTGTTTTTCTAGACCACATAGGTAGTATGAATTTTGGCCCAAAATTAATGAGTATGAAAATCTGAGGATAGAAATTTGAGTGTTCACAAATCTGAGGGTAGGAATTCTCAGGACAGTTCTTCTTTTCCTTCCATTTTTTCAACTCAGTCCAGAGCAATGACTGAACTAAGCAATAAGCCCTATGTATTAGTACATCCTTGCACTGCTAAAAAGACATACCTAGACTGGGTAATTTATAAAGAAAAGAGGCTTAATTGGCTCATGGTTTCACAGGCTGTACAGGAAGCTTGACAGCTTCTGGGGAGGCCTCAGGAAACTTGCAAATCATGGTGGAAGGGGAAGGGGAAGCAGTCACGTCTTACATGGCTAGAGCAGGAGGAAGACTTTGTTAAACTAACTGTTATCTTTCTGGTCACTTCTCTACCCAATTAACTACCCTGGCCCAACCTCCTTTGCCTTATCACATTTCCCAACTTACAATTCTTTGTCTAATTTGGTACATAAGTAACTGATTCTATTTCTTTGGGTCTTCATTTTACTCCTGTTAACCCATCTTATGTCAATTTAATTCTCAGGCCCAGCTGGGACCCTGAAGATGGTGGTGTTTTGCCTCCCCTCCAGAGTGAAAGGGGTCATTATATATACATAAATAAAGACTTGGTCAGACACAGTGGGATGGATAACCACCCTATTTATAGCCCCACATTTAAATCATAAAGCTTAGAGCACTGCAATGGACTGAATGCTTGTGTTCCTCCAAAATTCATATGCTGAAATCTTAACCACCTTGTAATGACATCAGGAGGTGGGGCCTTTGGGAAGTAATTAGATCATGAAGATAGAGTCCTCATGAATGGGATTAGAGTCCTTATAAAAGAGACCCCAGAGAACTTGGTAGCTCTCTTTCTGCCATGTGAGGATACCGTGATAAAATGGCAGTCTGCAACCTGGAAGAGGACCTTCACCAGAGCATCCAGAGCCATAAGAAATAAATGTCTATTATTTATAACCCACCCAGTCTGTGGCACTTTGTTACAGCAGCCTGAACTGACTAAGACAAGCACTTACCAAATTTCTAATGTTTCATATCAAAGAAAGAATGATTCTGGGAAGAATTCAGTATTACATATATTATATGAATTATTTGTCTTGATTATTATTTAAAAAGAAGTAATATTTTCATGACAAATTTGTTTTATAATTGACATATAATCTTGGGCTACTAAATATTGTAGCGATGATATTTTCAACCCTTTTAACTCCAATTAAAATATCAACAGATTTTTTTATTATAAAAACTTAATTCAGCTAAAATTACACTGGAAAGAATAACAATTCGGTATAATAAGAAAGGTGGAGAATCTCGCTCTCCAGATATTAAATTTATTGAGTAGCTGTAGTAATTATAAGTTTAGTACTAGAGAAAAAAATAGATTGAACAGTCAATGAAAAAGAATAAAAAGTCCAGAAATAAACACAAACATACTTGTGAATTAGTAAGTGATAAATGTGACATTTTATGTGAGTGGAATAAAAGATTGTCTTCCCAGAATCAAATTCTGCTGGAAGGAGTATAAATTAGTTCAACCATTGTTGAAGACAGTATGGCAATGCCTCAAAGACCTAGAACTAGAAATACCATTAGACCCAGCAATTCCATTACTGGGTATATACCCAAAGGAATATAAATCATTCTATTTTAAAGACAGATGCACACGTATGTTCATTGCAACACTGTTCACAAAAGCAAAGACATGGAATCAACATAAAAGTCCATCAATGATAGACTGTATAAAGAAGATGTGGTACATATAAACCATGGAATACTATGCAGCCATAAAAAAAGAATGAAGTCCGGTCCTTTGCAGAGACATGGATAGAGCTGGAGGCCATTATCCTTAGCAAACTAACACAGGGACAGAAAATCAAACACCACATGTTCTCACTTATAAGTAGGAGCTAAATTATGAGAACACGTGGACACATAGATAGGAACAACACACACTGGGGACTACTGGAGGGCAGACGGTGGGAGGAGAAAGAGGATCAGGAAAAAATAACTAATGGATAGTATGTATATTAGTCCATTCTCACACTGCTGTAAAGAAATGCCTGAGACTGGGACATTTATAAAAGAGGTTTAATTGACTCACAGTTCCACATAGGTTGGGAGGCCTCAGGAAACTTACAATGGAAGATGAAGAGGAAGCAAGCTTGGAACGTCTCACGTGGTGGCAGGAGAGAAAAGAGTGAGGAGTGAAGGGGAAAGATCTCCTTATAAAACTATCAAATCTCAGGAGAACTCATTCACTATCACAGGAACAGCATGAAGGAAACCACCCCCATGATCCAATCACCTCCCACCAGGTCTCTCTCTGGACATGTGGGGATTATGGTGATTACAATTCAAGATGAGATTTGGGACAGAAGGCCTAACCATATCACTAGGCCTAATACCTGGCTGGTGAAATAATCTGTACAACAAGCCACCATCACACACATTTACTTATGTAACAAACCTGCACATCCTGCACATGCACCCCTGAACTTAAAATAAAAGTTAAAAGAAAAAGAAAAAAAATAATCAAAATGAAGTATTGAGACAAAAAACTGTAGGAAAAAGAGACACATGGACCTAGGCCAAAATACCTACCATGTATGAAACTGATAGTTCCAGAAGGAGAGGATAAATAAAATGAGATAAAATTGATGAAGAAATAATGGCTGAGAATTTTCCAAATCTAATGAAAATTCTCAATCCACAGATAGAAGAATCTCAATGAATATGAATCATGATAAGTAAAAAGAAAACCACACCTAGGCGTATAATAGTCAAACTGCTGAAAAGCATAGATAAGGAGAAAAGTCTTAAATGTCAACAAAAATACACAATAAAAGACATATTACCTTAAGAGAAACAATTAAAACAATGGCTAACTTTTCAACAGTAATAATAGAAGCCAGAAGGCAATAAAATGGCAACTTACAATGAAGAAAAATAACTGTCAACTTCAAATTCTATAGTCAGCAAATACATCTGTAAGAAAACGAAGGTGAAATTATGATCCCAAAGTCTGATAGAATTTGTCACTGTTGATTTACAGTACAAGAAATACTGAAAGAAGTTCTTTAGGATGAAGAAATATTATCCAAGCAGGAAAAACAGAGATGCAAGAAGAAACAAACAGCACTGCAAACATCAAATTTGAAAGACTGTTGATTATATAAAGCTACAATAAAATAATGCTTCTGATGTTTATAAAATATACAGAAATAAGATATATGACAAAAGTAGCCAAAAATGGCAGGAGAGGAATTAATTAAATGTTACTCAAAATTATTACATATTAGAGAAATGCAAGTTAAAAGCACAAGTAAGCATTATGCAACCATCAGAATGGCTAAAATTTTAAAGGTTGACAATATCAATGTTGATCATGATATGATATATGGAGCAACTGGAACTGTCCTATGTTGCTGATGGCAGCGTAAATTCATTCAACCATTACTTGGACATATCTGTTAAAGCAAAACAAAATCCTAACCTATGACCTAGCAATATTACTCCTACGTATATATTCAGGAGGAAATGTGTAAAAATTCATTAAACTATATACCGAAGGCTTGTGCATTTTACAGTACATATCTCAAGAAAAACTTAAGAACACAAATGTAAAATGAATGATAAGAAATCAAAAATTCTAATAGAAAAATAGGTAAAAGAAAATAACATGGACTATAAAAAGTAGAGGAAAACAGATGCTTATAAACATACGAAAATATGCTCTATTTCATTCATCAAGTTAAAATTAAAATACCAAAATGATACTGAAGCCAATTTGAGTTCGTTTACCACATTTGCAACCAAGATTCCTGACAAGTAGTTTTACAAAAGCATGACAAGACATAATTACGTATGAGAATGATCACTTCAGTATTGCTCATAATAGTAAAAAAGATTGGAGAGTTTCTAAATATTCCCTAATTGTGAACTGTTAAATTATTGTATTTTGACAAAATGGAATACTATGCAACTATTAAAATTAATGAAGTAGATATGTTTGAAATTATATAGAAATATCACTAAGATACAGGAAAAGGGTAATTTCATAATATTAAGCAGAATAATATCCTAACTGTGTATATGCTTTTAAAATGGTAAAATAATAACAGGGTTATTTTAGGGAATAGGAACTGAAGATTGGGAGTGGAAAGAGACCATCACTTTTTATTTTATATTTCTCAGTACTATTTGAAAGCTTTTCTGTGTGCATTTGTTTTAATTACACTTTAAGATTAAAAAGCAAGAAAAAGAGATATATATCTGAATACAAGCTCAAGTAGTGACAAAACTCAAATTGCTAGAAAGCCTAAGTGATGAAACATATGTTCATAAATCACTATAAATCAAGATTTCTTAGAGAACTAAAGACTCAAACTATAAGACCTAAAGACTCAAACTAAAGAGCTCTTAAAGATTGAAATGAGTATCTTTCTTGATGATTAAAATGAGTAATCTTTCATCACAAGTGGCTATAATGCCAGCAAGAATCTGGTGTGGGATGATCTATTGAGACATTACCAAAGAGAGTAACAGTAAAGGGAGATCCTGGGAACTAAAATATTTTCAAACCCCTTACAAATGCTAAGCATATGTCTTTCGGAATTTTGAAGACACAACGACAGGCTAACAATGGATAAACATTTTGTATTAACTATTTGTATAAACCACAAGGATTACTTCTTTATATTTTCAAACGTTAGCTGAAATAATATCATTATTTTATTTACCTTACAACAGATATAATCCTAAAGTAACTTAAACTCATAATAATTCTTTTTGGACTTTTATTTCTCAAAATTAACACTGCTTATAATTCATAATGATAAAAAGATGAATATACAGTCATAAAGCACACTGCTTTCTCTGTGACTTTGGGAACATAAAGGAGAAGTAGACTAATTAAATTTCATAGAACAGTTAGTGATGCATATCTTGGCACTTACATTTATAACATTTATTAAAATACCAATTGTGACTAAAGAGAAAGTGATAACCACATGCCAAACACTTAATGACAGGTTTTAAAAGTACAATATCTACAATATAGATATCTCACTACAAAATTAAATATCTTCTAATTCATTCTAGGTTCCAGGTTTTTTTAGTAAACATGTCAGAAAACCTCATAAAATTGAATTTAATGCCATACATCTTAAGCATAATTAATTTTGAAAAATAGACATTTTCAGCAGCTTTCCAAAATAAATGCTGATAAACTTTATAGAAAAATAATTCATTCACTATAAAACCTCATGAAGGGCCAGGTGCGGCAGCTCACACCTGTAATCCCAGAACTTTGGGAGGCCAATGAGGGTGGATCACTTGAGGTCAGGAGTTCAAGACCAGCCTGGCCAATATGCCAAAACCCCATCTCTACTAAAAACCCAAAATAAATAAATAAATAAATAAAAGCTGGGCATGGTGGTGCGCCCATAATCCCAGGTACTGGGGAGGCTGAGGCAGGAGAATCGCTTGAACCTGGGAAGCAGGGGTTGCAGTGAGCCGAGATCACATCACTGCACTCCAGCTGGGCAACAGAGCAAGACTCCGTAAAAAAAAAAAAAAAAACCCATGGAAATCATCTCCTAATGTTTATACAAATAATATGTAACAATAATATCCCAGTTCTCCTACAGGCTGAATATGTAACAATATCCCAGTTCTCATACAGGCTGATCATGTTTTAAGTTGTTCTCCTAACATTGTGATTAGATGCAGGTGTGCTTTACTGTTTTAAACTGGTTAAGAAAGAGTAAAATTACCTACTTATCTAGCTTCCTTTTATAAATACTTCTTCACATTTCTTGGTAACTATGTTTAAATTTTTTCTTGAATGCTGCTTCTTTCAGTCGTAGTAGACAATTATAGTAGAGTGGACAATTATAATTTTGTGACTTAAAATTTAAGAATGGGCTTTCTCAATAATAAATAGCTGAGAAAGGTTTGTTAAGGTAACTATCAAGATGACCCTCGAAAGATGAAAAGTGAAAGCAATTTCTTTTAAGGTCACAGAAAATAATTTAGAAAGATATCTTTTTTCATCCACATCTAAGTGAGATGGAACTTTGTGGTTGCAGTATGTCTTAGTCCATCAGCATATTGTCCAACTCTGCCTGTGAGCCCTGTATGCATAATTCTCAACTCTTACAGCCTAAAGTTTATTTTCTTTCAGCTTTGGAGGAGGTAATATAAATATTCCTGAAGTAATGTGACCATATATATGATATTATGGAAGACAGAATAAGTTTTATTGGGGAATAATGAGAAGTAGAAGAATGACATGCCTAAGGTTATAAAACCTCATTCTAAATCCAGAATCTCACACTGGTATTGGAATTTCATCCAAGTCCTTTTACCATTTGGTAACTAGGTTTAAAAGGAAAAAAAAAACTGCTCCTATTTTTCTTGTCAACTTGTAGCTCATCTCTAAATGGACACAGAGATCCAACAGAAGGTGCCTATTCATAGTGACATGTACTTCAACTTTTTCATTGTTCTTGGGGGTTTAAGTTAGAAAACCTGTAATCCTGCAAACCCTGACATATGATTTCTCTTCAAACAATCTATTTAAACTTGAAGCCACAGCACAAATTATTAATTTCTGAGTTGCTTTCAATGAAGGTCAGATTTAGAAAGACTGATTAGTAGCTTGTGTTTCAGTTTAAGGCCTTAAAATGAAATATTAAAAATTCCAGATTTATAAGTTTAAAAGACCATAGACCCTATTTCAGCTCCTCCTTCCTTTAAATTTTTTTATAGAAGCTGTGAGAAGAAATGGGAAGTTCCTGACCATTCTGAGGCATAAAACATTCTAAATTTTCTCGAAATTGTGAGAAAATCCAGTATTTCATGGCAGGTAGTTTTCACAAGGTCCCAATAAAACGTAATGATACATAGTGAAATAAACTTTCAAAAGTGGAAATCAGAATTCAAGCCCATTGACAATAAATATGATCTAAGTCTATACATAGCAATAGGCCAAACTATACTTGTTCGGCACTTTCCATGAAAAAGTGCCTTGGAATTTCAGTATTTCTGAAGTGCGTTTTTGTTCATTTGTCCACTTATCTGGGGAACTGAGGCTGAACCAAGATGGTATCAATGATCTCAGGTTAATGTGCTGTCACTAAATTTCTTTAACACAGACCTACAGCACTACAGTGGTCCTGGGACTGTTGAATTCACTCAAATAAGATACATACATCCTTGGGCTGATGAAAACATCTATCAGTTTCTCTTTCCTGTTATTCTAGGTCCCAGATCACAGGAGAATACCGTGTCTCTGTGGACATGCTCAGAGGTCAATCTTCAATTACAGAGTGGGGCAAAATTTATTTTTCTATCTCTTCTCTACTGTACCTTCAATTAAATACCTAGAATCTATAAGCATGTATTTAAAATGCAATTTTAACAAAATTTTTATACATGTAATAATTTATCTGTTTCTGTGTCTCTAAAGCCACGTAAAATTATCCATGAAAAAAACCCTTCTCTGTTTATCTTTGCGTAGAACTAGGGCTTTCGTACCACATCAAGTAACAAGTTGCTATCAGCCCTCTACCTATGTCTTGTAAGGGGGTCATCAGTTGAGTATGTGAGATCCTGAGACATCTTAAAAATACTTATAACATGGAATAGCTTTATTGATTCCCGAGTGGAAATTGATTATAAAGTGTGAAAAATATCTATCAAGTGGGGTCTGGAATCTTTGTCATTGTTTAGAACCGCTCACTTCATAGCCACAACTGGAATAGAGATGGAATGTAGAGATTTATTTAGGGTAACAGTAAAATCGGGAGTCTCTTGTCTCCGTCTAAATATGAAATTCTGATAATTTTTAAAAACCCATAGGCATATTTTTGAACACTAAAGTACTTATTTTGATGATACTGATATTCTTGAAGGTCTTCTTGCCATTGAACATCTAAATGTGCAGGTTTCTTAATTTAGTTTGTTGCCCATTATGCTGTCTTTGAATTTTTTTACCATACCAAAAGTTGAATAAATAATAAACTTAGGTATTAATCTTAAGTTTTTAAAGGCAAACATGAGATCTGTGCAATTCTCACTTAATTTCTCATCCAGCATTATACTTCTACTTAATACATTTTATAATCTTTATTTTTTCTGTCACACTCAGCCAATTTTTGTGTTTTTTGTAGAGACGAGGCCTCACTATATTGCCCAGGCTAGTTTCAAGACTTCTGAGCTCAAGCGATCCACCCGCCTCAGCCTCCCAAAGTGCTGAGATTACAGGCATGCACCACCGTGTCCGGCCTCTACTTAATAAATTTTGATTATAAGTCAGTTGTTTTAAATTGATGGCTATGTAGGGTATAGGTTAAAAACATAATCATTAGCATTAAAAAATCTGGATTTAAATCTGAATTCTGATTCCATTACCCACTGACTGTAACCTTGGGCGAATTATTTACTGTCTTCATCTTTAAGGAGTATCATAGTAACAGATGTCTCATACAATTATTGCAATAATTAACTGGGTTAAGGTATGTAAAGTACTACACAGTGGTTTGTTTATGTAGACAGAATGCTCAGTGATGGGAAAAAATAGCATATGTCCAGGTGGGGATGGGGGAAGACAATTATTCCAGAGAGATATACAGTGACATTTGGCAATCTAACTTTGTCAGAAAGTGACCACTTCAACATCTTTCAGAGAGAATTAAAACTGACATTATGTTTTCAAAAGTGCTTGTGTTGTCATCAAAATACTGATTGTGGGCATCACCATTCTTGCAGGTTATTTCATTCTATGGTACATATCTTAGACTTGGTACATAACAATTGGCTCATTAGTCTTCACAAGTATAACCCCTTAGGCCAGGGCTGAATTCTGTTTATCTTAAACATTTAGGGAAGTCCTACTTGAAATCCTACAGTCTGATAGCACAAAATATAAATACATAACATACTCTCAAAACACACAAGGACACGTGTTAAGAATGTGTGTGTGTGTGTGTGTTGGTACAAAACAAAAACTTGAGGTAAAACAACATGCCCTCTGAAAAAACAATTACATCTCACAAAAGATGGTATCTGTTGGGCTTATTTCTAGCTGGAAACAAGGGACCTTCCCACTAGAGCTTGGGAATAAAATAGAAGAGCGTGTCTACATTGGTAGGCTTATGAAGGCTTTCTCAAATTTTTTGTCTATGTTACTAAGAGAGGACAAACAGACAACATTCATTTGGAACAATTATTTTCAAATTTGACTCTGGTTTCTTTTCGTTCTCCCATCCACAACTATAAAGTAATCTATTACACTTTACATTACCCATTATAACACAAATCTGAAGGTTTCTTCAGTGAAATTACACAGTTAGGTCACACATCTTGTTTTCCATGATCTTATGAGTCTGAGTAGAACAAGTTTGGAATTGAGGCATGTAAGATGCAAAAGTCTTCTTACTAGAAGTTCCTAAGTTGAAATTATTTTCTACAAAGTGTGAGCAACTGTCCTGGAGAACTCTGATGTCCGTGAATAAACAGGGGGCTGGGAATGGGCACAATACCCTTGACTTGTCAGTCAAAAGCACACCACTCTCTCTCTTTTTGATTGAGGTGACCCCTACATAATAGACAGACTTTTCATCATTATTTTCTTCAGGGAAATTTCCCTCCAATTTCAAAAGTTCATCCAATCCTTCTGAGAATGTGAGGTGTGGTGAAATTATGTTGGGACGCTGATCTGATAATATAAAAAATGCCTGGGCCTCTATCTCCCATGAGCTATTAGAGAAAGAATCCTTCAATGGAGAATTTTTGCTAGAGAAGCACTTGGTGACTGAACTATTTATAAGCCCTTGTTCTTCACCAGTTTCACTTGGTTTAGAGTTGCTGATCAGCGTGGCATATTTAACAAAGGGTTGTCTCTGGCTTTCGTCCTCATAGGTTACCTCGGTACCCTCAGCCTCAGAGAAGTTAACACTGTTGAACTGGTCACTAATACAAACAGAACCCTTTTCAAGATCTGTTGTTGAAAGTAGAGAGACCACAGTTGTTGGCACCATCTCATCTTTATTTTTCCATGATGTATCAACACTGATATCTTCTGAAATTGTTTCAGGCTCCAAAAGAAGAGGACCACATGTCACTGATGCTGTATGCTTGATAAAAAGATGCTCAAACGTTTCTGGCTAAAAGAAAAGACACATTTTAAGGCTCAATTATGTTAAAAAATTTTGCTTCATTATGTCATACTGGCAGAAATGGAAGTGTGTTAATAATAAAGAACATAAGTCAACCACAAATTAACTAGTTTTTGACTAAGATACATATATCAAAAAGCGTAAGGAAGAGCCCGTTTAAGATAGCATTTGAAAGTGGGACAAGACAGACTTAGACTTCAGTTCTTCCAATTCTACAACCATGAACAAGTACACTAACCTCTCTGCCTTTCAATTTCATCATCTCTAAAAATGTGCTTCATGGTATTGTGGCTAGAAATAAATTAGTGTCTGCAAGTGCTTAGCTCTCAGGAAAGATTGGTTACTGTCATTGGAAAATGCTATCTTCTGAAGATATTTTCTTCCTAATATTTTGCAGCAAATTACATTCCCACAAACTAAAAATTTTAGCCCAAAATAGAAAAAAGTGGATTGAAATAAAATGAAATGACCAAAATAACTTGTCTAAAAACAGTTAAAATAAGTATGTTGTGAAATAAGATACGGTATGAAAGTAAAATAATTGTGTTGACTATTAAAAACTTATCTGCTGTATACTGAGAATCTGCTTGAGACTATCTGAAAATAAAAGCTAATAATATCGTATGTTGAGAACAATGATGATGAAAGAGATGATCACAAACCGGTAAATTACTATTCCTTATAAATAACTTCACATAAAAATATTTACTATGGAAATGTGAAATGAAGACAAATACACAAGACAAATGTACATCATATTTTTTATAGAAGTGATCATATCACAAAGAAAAATCCTGCTAAGCAACTACAAATCAAGAGTCTGTGGGCAAAAAGCTCAATTCATACAATGTAAACACATTGAAAAAACAAATGCAAAATAAAAAAAGCTGTTGATACATCACCTTGAAAAATTAACACAACTAAATTAAGGGCTATAGAAAATGTGTTCAGCTTATATATCATACATGTCATTTAACTTGAATTTTACAATTTTTAAACTAATAGAATTCAGATTTATTGCTTGAAATAATGGTATACCCAGCTGTTCTTCATAATGGCAAGCATATTCCATATACAATACAATTTATTTAGCATAGTTTTATACTCTTAAGTAAAATATGTTAGTGATTAAAAGCATAAAGGAATAAATATACCAAGCGCAAAATATAATAATGGAATAGACTTATGTAGGCATTAAAATACTGCATAATGACAAATACTGAATTAATACAACTTTCCTATTATTCACAATCATAATATATGAAGAGAAAACTGTTCCTATGCCTGGTTTTTTTTCTGAAAGAAATCTATAGTTTTATACATTTCTTCAAATATTTGCTTGCTCATTTTCTTTTTTCTTAAGGCTTCTACTATATATGCACTGAACTGTCTTAAAATTTAAATGAATCTACATATTAAGATTGTCAAAAGAATTAGATGTTATCAATATGAAAACAAGGAATACATATTAAAAAAACCATAACCATAGTCAAGATTACATATGTCCTTCAAATGATGTGTTTGATATATTTCATGCTAAAATGTCATAATCAGTAACTGTTGAAATCAAATACTGTAAATGCCTTCAAATGCATTCAGACAGAATATTTCACTCATAATTGATAAGAAATATCATACTCATATACTATTGAAATACGTTTTGTCAGTGAGTTATAAAACTTCATTAAAAGTATATCCATTTAAAAAAATTTCACTATATGCATCTTTTTTAAGATTTTAGAATAATCTGGGCACATATTAAATATGTGTTCAGTGGGCAGTAATTAAAGAATATCCTTTCATAATTTCGCACTTAGATTTTACATTTCAATGACATCTATTAGAAGTCAAGAAGGGAAGAAAGACATATTCTTCCTGTTTTTGTAGAGTTCTTTTCTACTTTCAAATAAAACTACGAGCAAAATCTAAATATAAGGGATCCATATATACATATATATACGTATATATAATAAATTTGAATATTGAGTTCATTAAACATAGTCTTTGGTTTGGTTTGAATGTGAGCAACACAGCATAATTCGTGTGCTGAATTCATAAAACTAGCAAGCAGTCTGTTTGAAAGTAGAAAAGTTCTGTCCTCACCATGAACTATTCATAAAAGCTCCAAAGAGTCTCCCTTTCTTGCATCACTGCCCATTTCCCTGCCTACCAGAGGTCTTGGATGGTTCAGTGGAAGTATATTAGATTTAGGTCATAATTAACAAGAAAGCTGGATTAGAAGTCGATGTTCCCTTCTGATCCGGTCAATCTGACCTGGGTATGTAGGGTCATCCTGATATGAACCGTAACTCCCACTGTCCTGTGGCCAGCACAAACACAACTTCGGGCTTTCTTTTAACTGAAATGGAAGTTATCACTTAAGCCATTTTCAAGGATATTGAAAACTGAAATTCCCAGATTGAACAAAGTTAGATACAAAAACGCCAGGAGATATTCAAAAGAACACCCGAATAGGCTGATTTTTAGGCTGACGTGTCTATAAAGGAATCTAAAATGGAAAAGTTTGGACATAAAAATACAAACTAAATATTTTCACTGATTCCATACTTACAATCATTGTATTTTTAAAGCTATTTGTCAGATGTTGCAGTTTTAGAGTTCACCTAATTACAGCATTGTCTACTACATATTTGATGACATTTAATAGATATGTAATGACAGCAACAGCCATAATTTTCTTAATGTTTAATGACCAGGAATATGACAAATCAAAAGCCAGAAATCATGAATACTACTTTTAAACTTTAGATGATTTGAAAATTAATCATACATCCAAACTGAACTGGACTCAAATCTATATTTTGAACCCAAATTTACACATCTATTTTAAGTTCTAAATCAACATAATCCACCATATGTTAACTCTCAGAAGTTCAACTGAATTTTTTTTAGATTTGCTCCCCTTCTTCAAAATGTAAAAATCTTCTAATACTCTATAGACTGTTGGGAAGTTGGCACATTGGGTTCATCTGTAGTGATCATGATTAGACTTCAAAGAATGTCCGTTCTCTGTTTAGATAAAATAAAACAAAATAAGAAAGCAAAATAAAAAATCACTCACAAAGAAAAAGATAAAAGATTTCAAAAAACATTGATAAGCATGGGTTCTGGACTATACATTTTTGTGTTAGGTTACAATAATGCATCCTTTTGGGAATGGGCAAAATTTTGAACTAAGGTGGCTTCTCCCGTTTTCTTAATGAATGTTTTAATATCACACTCTAAGGACAGCTTTAATTACCCCAGGAAGGGAAAAACTATAGGGAAATAACAGAATAGGTAAAAGGAGAGAAGAACAACAAGCTGCAAAAATTAAAAGAGGGAGAACCAACAGCAATATAGGATAGTTTGGAAGAAGAAAGAATAAAAGAGGAGAGCAGTGAAAAGAAAAATAAAACAAAAATAAATAAAGAGAAAGAAGTGCTAAAAATGGTAAAGAATAGAATCACAGAACCATTCATTATCATGGGTTTTTAAAATCTAGAAATAAGATCTGAGAAATCATATGGTCCAAGTGTCTCCCTTTTTTCTGACAAAGCAATTGAGGCTGCCAAGATTATTTGCTAAAGGTTACATGGCTAATTAGAGTAGAGGGAGGACCCTGACTTAGTTCTTTTTTTCTAGTCCAACAATCTTTCTATAACACAATGGAAGATGAAAGGTTGTCCCAAACACAAATAGGCAGAACATGTTCTTTGTTTCCCTTTTACTACTCGCTGTGATAAAGTTCAGCTGATTAATTTATACTCTCTCCTGTTTCCTCATAACCTGAGGGCTATAAGGAACAAGAAAATAAACAAAACTGAGGTTACCTTTTTAGGGGAGTGAAATACACACTTCTAGGCCCAGTAATGTGCATTTCCGGGCATAGGGGAGATGGCTACTTCTAAACAGAACTTCTAACTCGAAAATGCACCAGCTCTTCCACACATTTGGAAGGCCATCTAGCAATTTTAGGGATGCTTCTGATTCAGATCTGTGAGGATGGTGTTCTGGGAGGCCACGGGTTGTTGAGCTGCTTTATTTGGAGGCCTAGGGCTGACTGGGGAATCTAAGACAGTTTCTAGATCCCAAGGAAAAATCTATTTGTTTCTAGCTTTAGCCCCCCTAAAGGAAGTTGTTAAATGGAGTA
The DNA here is from genome assembly GCF_028885625.2 of Pongo pygmaeus. Taxonomy (NCBI): domain Eukaryota; kingdom Metazoa; phylum Chordata; class Mammalia; order Primates; family Hominidae; genus Pongo; species Pongo pygmaeus. Next base: position 164,658,182 of record NC_072373.2, read on the forward strand.
AACTCTTGTGAAAGCTGACATAAATGTAGACACAGGAGCATGGCTGGATAAAAACAAACAAACAAAAAACAGAGAATGAGAAAAATATTGTAAAATAATTAAAGAATAAAAAGAAGTGGAACGAATTGAAAATGAATTAAAGAGGCTTAAAATATCTTTAAGGGAAAAACCCAGGTGATTTGGATTTAGAAGAAATTTAACAAATTAGGCAGAAATGCTAAGGTAAAAAGGTGCAAAACAAACTAAGAAAGGTAATAGTTCTTTTACACTCTAAAATTTGAATTGGAAGAAAAGCAAGGCTAATAAGTTATCATAATACATTTTCTTACAATAAAAATTCAATCTATGTTTAAGATTCTGATTTTTTAAGGTATAAACAGAAATGGTATTCTGATTCGAGATGGCTGACTGAACAGGTTTCTCTCTTGTCTCTATAGAGATTCTGTTGGAATGGCAGTATGTAAATGAGTCAAATACAAACCCACCACAAAGAAGATGATCTGAGAGGGCTAATGAGAAATGAGTAATTTTCATTCATTGCTAAAAGACAGAAAACAATTGAGAGAGTATAGATCAAAGAAGGTCAGTAAAGAAAGCTGAAGACCGGAATATATCCAGCTGCAGCTGAGGAGAAAGAAAATTGGCCCTGCCGTATACAGCGGAGACAGTGCGTGAAGAAATGGCACGTAAAAACACACGAAGACAAGAGAACTGTGGCTGGAAACTGGGGCCTAATGGAAGTTCTGTATATGGAATGGGGCTCTTCTACTCCTCTGCTGAACATGGAAGAGCCTTCGTGTAAGCACTACCCTTCACAACCAGACTGAGGATTTGTTCTCAAAAGCAACTAAGGAACTGTCTGGGGAGGAAGACAGCAGCCATGGAATATTGCTAGCTGAGAGCACATCTTTCCTCATCTGGCCAGAACCCTGCCTACTCACCCAGGGCAACAATGCCTATATACACTGGGCTCCCAGTCAGCCTGTCTACTGTTTCATTCCTAAACATGAAAGGAAAAAAAAGGATTACCAGATATTAGGAGGAAAGACTGAGATAATAAAAGAAAGGCCAAGATAAACAACAGGAGCACATGACCTAGAAGGAACACAGAGAATTCAGGGAATAGAAGAAAAAAGAATTTTTAAAATAAAAGTACAAAAATCCTCGAATTGGTATTTCTAGCAAGATTTAAGAAAATATGCATAAAGCCAGAACAGAATACTCTGAGAAAGAATACTTGGAAATTTACAAAAATAATAGTATATAAAAATCCAACAGAAACACTGGAAGAAGAGGGTATGGCAAGGTCTCAGAATGTAACACACACACAAAAAAAAACAAAGAAACAGAAAATATGAGATAAAAGGTAAGAAATGTGGAAGATCTATGCAGAGGGTCCATCATCCAACATACAGATTCTAGAAAGAGAAACAAAGAAACAAGAGGAGAGGAAATTATCAAAGAAATAATATAATTTCTTAGAATTGACAGGAGACATGGAATTGAAAGTCTCTTCAAAAAATAACCACATTAAATAAAAAAAGAACCACTCCAGATTCATCACTGAAAATTCAAAACAACAAAAATGAGGAGAATATTTTTTTAAAAAGGAAATTATCAGTAAACAGTGAGGAGTAAAAATCACAATAGTATCTGACTGCTCAGAAGCAATACTGGATACTATATGTTAAGGCAGGAATTGTTTCAATGTTCTCTTGGAATGGCTTTTTCTAAGAATTGATACTCCACCAAACTATCAATCAAGGAGGGCAGAATAAAAGGAAGTTCAGGCATGGAGAGATGGAGACTTATCGCATACTTCTTAGGAGGTTATTTAAGGGTGTAGTTAAGAAAGATGAAGGAAAGGAATCCAGGAAACAACCAGAAACCAGTTAAGGGAAAGTTTAGAGTGATGGCTTATAGTAATTTTAGAGAAAGCCTAGTCCTGATTGAAGTAGGAGGATAGAGGAGTTCCTGGAGAGTGCACTAGAACAACGCCTCCAGTAAAGATGGGATAGTGGATAAAAAGGTAACATAACAGCATAGATTATATAATGGGAAGGGAGGGAAGGGGAGGGGAAGGAGAAAGAAAGACAGCATGAAAAGAAAGAAAGAGGGAGAGGGATGAATGGATGAAAGAATGGAGGGAGGAAGAGGAAGGAAGGGACAATTAGAAACTTAAGGAAAAGAAAAAAGATAAAAACTAAAAATGAAGCTAACTAAAATTCAGCACAATTTTGATCAACAGGTGGAATATAACTAATATATTTTTTTAAAAATTCCCCTTCGACATCGGAACCACTGAGAAGTGTAATCACATATTATTAAACACTTGGTTCAGTAAGTCACAATATTTACATAATCATAACAATGTAAATTCAGTTTATTAGTTTTTCTATTTTAAAAAATAAACCACAGACAAATTACAGCACAGAACATCATATCAACCCTGACTTAAGGAAAAACATAAAGTTAGATTTAGAGATTGGAAAGTAGAGGGAGAAATGGAGGGAAGCATAAGAGTGCTAATGTTTTTATTTTTCCAAAAAAAAAAAAAAGTAGGGGAGCTCCAAGAAATAGTCTTCTGTTTAAAAGAACAAGAAATGGAAGTTTAAGTAGATTTTTCTGAGGTTGGAGAAATGATTGCTTAAGGAATTGAAAAAAGTGACAAGACAATATGGGTAGAAGCACAAGGAGGGAAGAATGTGTGGGAGTAAATCCTCGTTGTAGCCAGAAATCAATAGATACCGTCTACATTTCATAGTGGCGTAAGCATATGGTTTTTAGAAACAAAAAGGTGACATACTAGAAAAACCAAAAGTCAGACAGTTAACTAAAGAGGCATTTGGAAAGCAAGACTAAGGGTAGGGAGGGGTGGAAAAGGGGACCGTCCTTTTCAAGAAGTGATCTTCCAAACTCAAATATTTAATTGTAACATTTCATTATTAAATCATTCACATATATTTTTCAAAAAATTTTAAATATTGAGAAATATCATATACACGAGAGAACAGAGACATATACAGCCGTGCTTTCTGCAGCACTTTTTGTAATAAATATAAAAAAGTGTTCAAACACCTTAAATATCCACCAGTAGAGGAATAAATGAATTGTGCTATGTTTGTATAATGGAATACTACAGACCAGTCCAAATGTGTGGACTAAATTAACTACATCAACTTGGAGAGAGCTCAAAACACAATGTTCAGAGATATTTTTGGAATAATATGAAAGGTACATTAACATTTTCAGTACTTCAAAGGATTACTGTTCATTGGTCATGGATACACACATGTGAAAGTAGGAAAGTATAAATGCACAAACTAGACAAACACAGGCTACATTCTTGAAATCATGGGTTCCTCCAGGAAGAGAAGGAGGGACCGGAAATAGTGGAACAAGCAGGACAAACTTTACCTGTAGTTTTTATTTATTTTAAAAATGAAGAAAATGCAGAAAGTTTTAAAATATTGTGTTAATATAGAGCTGTTTTCATATTGTCCTATATTTTCATCTTTATATTATCTGGAAAAACTAATTTTAAAAGAGAAAAGGAAGTGGAACATACAAAAGAAAAAAGATCTGGCAGGAAATTATATTGGCAAAATTATTTTTAATCACATATGGTATTATCCTATTGTTAGCAATGTCTAGCATATAGTGGTTTTAAATAAATGTTTTCTTTTTATTTTTCTTTTAGAAATACATTCAAAATATTGGATTTTTAAAAACACATTTGATTAACATATTTATGGGTTCAGGATTTAGATTTAATACAAACCAAGGGGAAGCAGAATGACAGCTTCAAAAGTGGAATGGATTAATTTTAGGGAAGATTTTGAAAATCATGTTAGATGTCTAGAAATTACAGGTTAAGAGCACTTTCATAACAATCAATATTCAAAATATCTGAATTTGGAGAACAAATTAAAGGAAACACTTGCTATAGAAATTATTACTTCCTTTAAAAAAAGACTATATTTGTATTTGAATTATTTTTAAAAACAATAGGCTCCTCTGGTCTGCTTTCTTTGCAATGTAGTGTGAGTTTTTTGTTTGCTTATTTATTCATCATTTGGGTTACTTTCACATTTTGGCTATTATGAATAATACTGCTATGAGTATTCTTATAAAACTTCCCATGTGGATTTGCTATTTCATTTCTATTGAGTACATACCTAGGAATGGAATTACTGGGTCATATAATAATTCTATGTTTAACCTTTTGAAGAATTGTCGACTATTTACCGAAAGAGTTGCTATTCCATTCCCACTGTCAGTATATGATAATTCTAATTTCTCTGCATTCTCACCAACACTTACTATCTGTCTCTTATTATAGCCATCCTACTGGGCATCTTGTGGTTTTTATTTGTGTTTCCCTATTATCTAATGACACTGAGCATATTTTCATTTGTGCTTCTTGGCTATTTGTATATCTTCTTTGGAGAAATGCCTATTCACATCATTTGCCCATTTTTATGGTGTTAAAATATACATAACAATATTTACCATTTGAAATATTTTTAAGTGTATAATTTAGTGGCATTAAGCATATTAAGAAATACATTGTTAATATGGAACTGATGGCACGGGTATCAATTTGAGTCAGATAGATCTGGATTTGAACCACAGATGTTACATGGACAGGCTGGGTGATCAAGACAATCTACTGAACCACTCTGGGCCTCAGTTTTATCATCAGAAAATATAAGGCTATTAGCCCTATGAAATAATTACATAAATAACATGAATACGAAACATGGGGTGGATGGTAAATTTGCCTTTACCTGTTTAGTAATATAAAGTGAATTACACTATATTATTTTTCCTTTAAAAAGCATATTTTAGGCAGGGTGTGGTGGCTCACACCTGTAAGTCCAGCATTTTGGGAGGCCGAGGTGGGTGGATCACTTGAGCCTGGGAGTTCGAGACCAGCCTGGGCAACATGACAAAACCCTGTATCTACAAAAAAATACAAAAATTAGCCGGGCATGGTGGCACGCGCCTGTGGTCCCAGCTACTAAAGGGGATGAGGTGGGAGGATCAACTGAGCCCAAGGACGTCGAGGCTGCAGTGAGCTGAGATCGCACCGCTGCGCTCCAGCCTGGGTGACAGAGCGAGACCCTGTCTCAAAAAGAAAAGGGTACATTTTAATTATTTAGGAGATTAAAACAACAGGCTAAAGAGAAAAAAGTTAATGAATTTTAGAATATTTTTATCATTAATAAAATCTTTGAAGTTATATTCTCCTTCACTCTTTAAATGTTCTATTATATTCCAAAACCTGATTTATTCCTAATAGTGTTATTTATGCACCTGGTCAGCCCTAGTAATAAACTAAGCATCTTGTGGGTTAGCTGTGCTTAAAAAATAATTTGTAAGATTAGAAAGTCAAATATTTCCAGAGATTTTTTAAAAATCAGTCCTACAAATAAGAACATTCACACCCACTGTAATTTAAAAATTCTTCACATTTCTTTAATTTACCAGAACTTGAAAAAATGTGGCAATATTTCAATCTACTTGTATATAAGGTCTGTTAGATGACCTGTGGCAGCACTGTGCACACCTCAGGGAGAGCAGGTGCGGCAGCGGGGTAGGATGTAGTCTACAAGCATTTCCTAAGTCAACCAACCTCCACCTAGTAGTTCGTTTGTGCCGGGCATTTTCTGGAAAAGGGAAAAATAATTTGGTGCAGGTTTAAACTGCATTTTGCTGATGTGGGCCTGATCATTTCATGGCCCTCCTGAACACTGAGAAACCACTTCATGGTGGTCCATAGGTGAGATTTCAGAGCTTAAATGCTGAAGACAGAGTGTTTCAGCCTCTTTTTCAGTGGCATTAAAAAGTAAGATGATCATTCCCTGAATTAATATATACCTATATACTGAAACTTTAGCAATTTTATTTAGATAAGTATATAGGTTTTTTGACATAAAACCCTCATATTTAAGAAAAAGTCTTATAGTCTTCCTATTTCCAGTTTGTGAATATGCTAGGTACTGCCTTCCACATGACTTAGTGTTTGCAGGTACTTAGCTGGACACCACATCTCTGCCTCAAAACCTAGTTAATGATTGTTCATCTACCAGATCTTGGCCCAAATGTAATTTGCTTAACTTTATCCACTCACCCCCATGGATACACTAAGCCAGGTTCCCACATTATAAGCGCTCAGCACAATGGGACCCCTTCTTTCACAACATGTAGTTTACAACACATAACTATCTAAAAAAAAAAAAAAAAAAAAAAAAAAAAGGTTGTGATTGGATCATTATGTGTTATCTACATGTAACAAAATTTCTCATGTGCCCCATAAATTTGTACAAAAAATAGTAATGCTATTTCCATGATAAATGTATTAATGATTATCTTCCCCACTAAACTGTATACTCAGGAGCATATAGTGTTTTTCTTATCCTTGTAATGCCAGGTCATACTATAGTGACTGGTATAAGATAAGTATTCAATCATATTGAATATATGGATGAAATGAATAGAAAAGAACTATTTTAGAGAGGCAAAAGGAGACAAGCTCTTCCTATTCTACTTTCAACCCAGCCACTCTTCTCTGACCTCACTGTCTTATTTCTCATATGGTAAGAAAAATATGTTCTCCCAGACCCTAGCAACAGCCAAGCCTTACATATAAATACCATGTGCTTGTTGAACAAATGAATGAACGACACATATATATATATAACTGAAATATCATCACAACTACACAAAATGTCACTGTATAAATTCATAGTAAAAGATAAATGAGAGAAAAAATATTTACTTGAAAAACTCGGCAACACTGTTTTAATGAAAGGAGACTCTGGCTTAGTGAGCAAAAGCACAGGTGAGGAGTATATAGGAGTGTGGCTGATTAGACTCAGGCAAAGCAAAGTTTCTATAAAAAGAATTGTTCATATATAAAACAACACTACTGCTGCTTCTGAAGACAGGGCATTCTTTCTCCTGCTGAAAAATTACAATTCAATCTTTTTCTTTGTTCATTATGTCTACAATATTAGTTGTTTACTTATTGATAAGCTGTAGAACAGTGTTTTTCTAACTGCAAATCATAGGCCATTCGAATGTTGTGAAATCAATTTAGTGTCTTGCAACCAGCATTTTTAACAAATAAAACAGAATTTTAAAACATTCTATTTCAAGCAAGAAGTAAAGCTGCTTTGCGTATCTTTCATTTCGGTCTTGCATATCTATATCTATGGTGTACTAGGTTGGAAGGTAAAATGTATTTATACATGAAAAACACCAAAACTGCAATTACTTTTGCACCAACCTAAGTTTTTTGCACTGTGGGTCATGGCGAAGAAGAAAGAAAGGAAAAGAAGCCAGTGCTATAGAGAACAGCTGCTATTAGAACAGGCTCCAAAGCCAGACAAACTGGTAAGCTAATCTTGCCTCTAAAACAAGTTACCGAACCACTATGAGCTTCAGCTTCTCTTTTGCAAAATAGAGAGAATAACACTTGTCCCATAGAGTAACTGAAAGAATAATAATAGTAATATAAAATACATAAATATGTAAAATAATAACTAATATTTGTTGAGACCTTACTATGTCACAAGTACCGTCTTCTTTAGTCTCCCAAACAACCTAATAAGGTAAGCAGCCTATTTCACAGAAGAGGAAATTGAAACATTGAGAATGTAAGTAAAAATCTTAATAAATGTAAGAATATGTATCTCAGTGCTTTGCACATAAAGTACAGCAGGAGGAGTACCACAAATATTTGTGATGGATAAAATACAGTCTTTGAATTCAGAGCATCAGAGCACTATCCACAATAAATAAAACAATACAATGATCTAGGAACTTAAAGGGGGTAGAAATTCCTTTGAATTACACTGGTTAAAGGAAGGCTTGAGGAAAGAAGGGCCTAGAGCAAGATCTTCATGTACAAGGAAGGCTCTGTGTAGGTGGATGGGAACAGTAAAGGTATCATCAAGGCCCAGGGACAGAAAAAGTCGTATAGGTAGGTTGATAACAGATTGTAGAAAGAGGTCCTTGAGTACTATTAATAGCTTCAGGGGACTTTAATTTATATCTTGTATTGAAAAGGAAACCACTGAAAACTTTTAACAAGTGATGAATGATAAAGATGCAATCACCGAACCTGGATAATAACCTCCAAATAAGTATTGTTTAAAAATCTGTGTATTTTGACTTGACTGAATTCTATTTTTCCAGTTTTATGAGTGGAAAGCTAGCTTTGCTTCAAGGGACATTATGAGAATTAATAAAACATTCACTAAATTTAGAGCTTTCTGAAAAATCCTACTATAGAAGTAAATACAAATTATTTTATTATAGTTGACTAACTCTCATAAAGTACTTGTACTTGAATGGAACTTCTGCATAAATATAAGTTTTATTATGATCATTGCATTTTTCAGATTGTAATGTTTGAGGATTATATAATTTTCTAATTTATTTAAATAATTATGGAGATAATTATAGACATTAAAAATACTGATTCCAGCCTTTTGCCTAAATACAGTTTATACCAAAAAAAGTGTATCCAAATATATGTTCTCCATCAGATTGACCCTTAACTTTCTAATATTTATTTTATTATGTACTGTGACACAGAAGCAACATATGTATATTGTGAACTCTCATACGATAAACTATGCATTGACATTTGTTTCTTCCTGATTTCAAATACCTGCATCCTGCTATTCTTGAAAATATATAATAACAGATACATTAAGATGAATTGAATAAAATATGAACTTTTAAATCTTAAAAATGCTTAATGCTCTATAAGTCATATGGCATCTAGATTGCAATCTTATATATTCTGGGTTAAAAAAAATTGAAAAAGCAACCTTCTGAAAATTAAGTCCTTGTGCCCAGGAACAATTCTTGGGGTTTGGAACATCTTCCCAAAACAGCTTTTTCATTCTACAAAGGATAAACAGGGCATCAAAATTAGAGAAAAACATTCATATTGAAAATGTGAACAGTTAGTGAATAGACAAGCTAGAAATTAGTCCACCAGATCAACTATGCCTCCGTAGGGTCAGATGCATTTTCACATGCTAGCCCATGAAGATTTCTACCAAACTTTTACCTAGACCCAAGTTGAAAATTACTGTAATAACAGAAATAGCCAATACTTATTGAAAGTTGTGTGCCAAGCACCATGCTAAACACTGCACAGATTTCTCTCAAAAAAATTGAAATATTAAAAATGGCCAAAAAGTGGGTACCAGAAAAAATTCCACTTGATGTGGCCCCATCAACTCACTTAACTACAAGATACATTCAGATTCTAAAATCCCCTCTCTCTCTTTTTTGCCTGAAGGCAATGGTTTCTACAGAGATTTGGCATGTGTAAAATAACCACGCTGGACTTCTCAGCACAGAGAGTATCATGGCACCCATGACACCATCCATGGAACTCAGCCATTTGCCTGACAAGCCAAGCAGACTGGAGCCACACAGTGCTGATCTCTAAAAAGCAGAGTGCCTGCTGATCATAAATGAACTGACTGCTCCAGGTCACCACTAAAAGGCTACTTTTACCACCCACTTCACCACAAAACGTCCTTAACCCAAACTGCAGAACTCTTAAAGCCATTTTTGCCACCTCCAAGAACATACTGCTTATTTCCTGTTATAAGCTTGTTGTTTCCTGAATGTACGTACATTTTTTTAAAAAAACTAAATTCTTCCTTGAAGTTATGTTGTCCTTGACAGAGCAGGAGCATCACCATCATGGACAAGCACCTCATATTAAAATTCACCTTAATCAAAAACCACCTAAATCCAAAGGGCATCAGCCTAATGGCTAAGGTCAGCATTACCATAAACCACAAATAACATCTCCAACCAGAAACATTACATCCTCCCTGACCAGAGACATGCCAGCCCCAAGATAACCGCCCCCCAGCTGGAAAGATGTCAGCCCCAAGATAACCTCCCCTCCTCCCAGAGACATTCCAACCCCGCCATAAACTTCTCCCTCACACATAAACATTCCAAGCTTGTGACAAGCCCCCTCACCCTAAAACCAATACATACTCTTAGTCTGTAAGAGAAAGGGCTCCTGAACAAAATTGGCCAGAAGCCCCTCAGGTTTTATCTAAAGAAAACCTGTCTTTAACTGTTAAGCTATGTTTCGTGTTTCTTTCCTCATTCTTTAACTCTTACCGTCCTAGCAAAATGGAATGCCATTTCCTGACAACAGGCCTTTCCTTTTTATGCCATCTTAATTGTATACAGACTACATATAAAAGCATTTAGAAGACTTCAATATTCCTAATTTAGAAGGTTTTAAATCAGGGTTTGAATATGCGTAAGGACTTTTGCCGTAAAGATTCTTAATCTCAAGTACAATACCTTTGGTGTGATATTAATAATGTTCCAAGCAATAAGATGGAAGAGGAAATAATTACTGGCACAATTACATATAAACCTGCATCATTCTGGTGTTTTTCAATATCATCTGAAAAAGAAATACAATTTACACAACTCAGAAACTTGAGGAAATATTAATTTCTTTCTGTATCAAAAATTACAGTAGACATTTTCTGAATTCATCACAAATCTCTTATTACCTTCAAAAATATAAAAATAAAAAATGAAGATAAAAATATGTTGTGATCACATTAATAAAATACTTATTATTTTGTTCAGCATCATATCTACTGTAAATTAGCAAAATATTTTTTCAAATTTATTTATTTGCCATTCCTCTCTACCTGATCATTTTTACATTATAATGGGTCAAAGTGTCAGAGTTGTTATGATGACTGTCTCAGTATCTACTCTTGGAGGACCCAATCTTCCACATCTGCCAATCTCTATCTTGTTCACTCCACACACACTGATTTCCTTGCCGTTTCTTGAACCACCAAGCATCCCCACCCTTTAGGGGCTTTTCACACACTGTCCCTTTGCCTGGAATGCTTTTGCTATTTGTACAGTTATGTCTTCACTGAACATCATTGATAGGCTCTTGGAAACTGCAATGTTAAGTGAAATGGCAATGTATAACAAAACCTTTTTTTTCTCATCAACATTATAATGAAACTACCTTGAACAAAATGATGTTATTCAAGGACCTCCTGTAGGTCATGTTGCATAAAGTTGCAGTTTCCAAGAATCTACTGACAATATCAAGTAGTGTCTTACTGTAATTGCAAGGTTTTACTCGAATATCATCCACCTCCATAGAAAGACCATTTCTGGCTATCAACTAAAATGCCACATTTAATGCCATCCCTTTATCTTGCTTTTGTTTTCCTTCATAGCACTTATTTGTATCTGACATTATATAATTATTCATTGCCCATCACTCTCAATTAGAGCACTGGTATTTAAGATCCATAAGGGCAGAAACTTATGTTCACTATTCAATCCCCAGTGCTTAGAACAATGCTCAATTAATATCTGTTGGATAATACATGTATGAATTTTTTTAATGATTTTTATTCTAACAACAGATGAAATGTTTATCTCTTGAAATATCATTGCTAGGTTGCTTAGATTTGAAGACAATTTAAAAAGTAATAACAAAATCAAAATATTGGTATTCCAAGTACAGTAAGATGAATCAGAAGTATAACAGGCCCAGTGACTCTATTTCTATAGCTCCAGTTTTATTTTTAGAGGAAAAAAATATTTCCTGTGGAACCTCACCATGAAAAATCTACAGAAGACTCTGGACTCTTCCATGATTCTATCAGAAAAAGAATAATCAGATGGCAATAGTACTGCAAACAAATTAGGCACACACATTGGTGTAAAAGGAAACCAAAATTATAATTTTTACCTTGAGTGAAACTATTAATTATCTTTGGTTTTCCCACTCCTTCCATAAATATTGGGTAAAGACTGAACTGGTACTTCTCAATGGGGATAAAATGATCTGAGGAGAAAAATATGTAAAAGGCTCATTTATACATAATTAATAGTAATGAGTGGAACATACATTTTAAAAAGAATTAAAGTGACTATCCTATATTTCCAAACATAGAAATTACTTATTATTTATGGATTAAATTATCAATGGAGTTTCAAAACAAACTTAAGCACTTCTAATTATCTAGTAATGACAATAGTTTTCCAAATATTTTTCTAAAAATCTTAGCCAGAGACAGAAGATTGCAATTTTTCAAAGGCATGTTCCAGTGAAAGCCAATTTGTTTAAGTGTAGGGTGTACAAGCTTTTTCTTTCCTTCATTTCCTTTTCCAGAGCAATATGTTCTACTACCTCTCCCTTACCCCCAAAGTGGGCAATACTCCTTTTTTTAACAGGAATTCAGCTTACTTAGCTTCCCCATTCCATTCAAGGTAGCTGGGAGACTAAAGTCTTGTGAAATCCTATGCAAACAAAATGGTGGTGGAGACCATAAGACCCCTTGCAAGATCTGGGATTTCGATCCATGGAAAATGACCAACCCTATAGCAAAGCTCCAGATGGATCCATCCGTGATTTTCACAAATGCTAATAATATATGAATATTCTTCTAGAAGAATATATCCAGAAGAAGAGAGATCTCTGTGAAGCCTAAATTTTATATCCTCATGGTTTAAAGAAAAGCACAGAGAGTAACTACCTGGGCAGCAGCGGTGATGAACTAAATTCAGTTCAACAATTTGTAAATAAATCTACCCTGATGCTAAATTCTAGGTCCCTGGAATAAAATAATGGTACGAGTCCTTAGAATGATATTATATAATAAGATCATAGCAATCCTTAGCTTCCCTAGTTAACTTTCCTCAATCCTTACTCAGACTTAGTAATGCTGTCTTGTGTCTTTATACTTTGTGCTTGACTCACCTCCTGGGATAACTGGTCTAACTTTGGGAGAATACCCTGGTCTAGGTCACCCAGTCCTAGCTCCTCAGACCTTCAGGCTAGCATTCCCACTCATTGTTAGTGGCATTATAAGTTGGTACACAGTTTGAGGAAACAATTTGGCAGAAGATATCAGAAGCTGTTAAAAAATGATTTAAGAAAAGATAAAGCTGGAAGCAACATAAATAATCTCAAACAGTTTAAGTAGACTTTGGAATAAAATGCTATATCATTAAAAATAATGGTAGAAAGAAATGAGGAGAAAATTGATATGATATGATAATGATACGATATGATATGATATCATATGATATCCCCTGTATAAAATGTTAAAATGAGAAAATGTCAAAGGAAACAGAATTAGGCTGGGTGTGGTGGCCCATGCCTGTAATCCCAACACTTTGGGAGGCCAAGGCAGGAGGATCACTTGAGCTTAGGAGTTCAAGACCAGCCTGAGCAACACAGTGAGACCTTGTCTCTACCAAAAAAAAATTTTTTTTAATTAGCTGGGTGTGATGGTGTGTGTCTATAGTCTCAGCTACTCAGGAAGCTGAGGTGGAAAGATAGCTTGAGCCCAGACGGTTGAGGCTGCAGTGAGCCATGTTTGCTCCACTGCACTCCAGCCTGGGCAACACAGAGAGACCCTGGCGAAAAGAAAAGAAAAGAGAAGAAAAGAGGAAGAGAATTAAATGTTTTGATAAAGGTTGTAGGATTATATGTATTAGGATGGTAGTATCCTCTATATTTTTGAAGTTTTCATTAACTGGCTATATTAATAGAATGAATAATTTGTAGTGTCATATTAATCTGTGAGAGCAACTTACTAAAGTATAGTAAACTTACCATGGATATAATACTTCTTAACAGATGAAGAGATTCTAAGCCATTTTATTTCACCATCTTCATTAAGATTTTTCCACTCAATAATAAAATACATTAGCTTGTAATCACTGGGTGATACTATCCAGGAAAGAATCACACAACTGCTGTTTAAAGGATAAGCACTGAGTGACTGCACGATATTTACTGAGGGGAAAAGAAGGAAATTAATTTTTAAATTAAAAATTAATAAAAATCTACTAATACTCTTGAGGAACTTATAACCTACTAAAGGGGATAAGGAAGAGAAGACAGACAATTTACACAAATAAATATAATACATGACAATTACTTTTGCATCATGAGAGTCATTTAAACACAGAGATATGGGAATAGATGACATTGAAGAGAAACATGATACTCCCTAAAACCTTAAAAAGCAATTTTTTGATATATTCAAAAAGGCATTCTCATATGGAATACTGCACAAGCCTATTAACAATCCTCTCCCACTGATGGAGTGATACTCTAAAAGCACAAATCTGTTCATTTTAACACCATCTGCACAGCATCCCACTTAAAAGCCTCCAGCGGATTTCTACATTTGAGGGTAAAATTCCTATCATGCCTACAATGCCCTGAGGGCCAAGTCTCAACACACCTCTCTGCCTTCCATGATTTCCCACACCAAAGCCACCCTGGTCTTTCTTCATTTTCTATCCTGTGCCATAGACTTTTGATCTGGTTGCTCTTGTTAGGAGCCAATGCTTTTCCTGCCCTCCCCTACATCTTTTGGGGAAGTTTAATTCCTACTCACATTTCAGATTTCAATTCAGTACCACTTCCTCAAGGTGGCTTCTCTGAATCTCAATGACAGGTAAGGTTCCTTTTTTTCTTTCCTTTCATAAAATTATATTCCTTTCCTGCAGGCCCTTATCTCTCAGTTTGCAAATAGACATTCACTTGTATGATTATTTCATTAATACCTGTCTTACCTATTAGGCTCTGGACACTCCAACCATTATAGTTTTTCTCACATTACAACACCCACTACCTACCCCACTGAAGCATTCTACAGATATTTCTAGAATATATATACTTAGAAAATGTTAAGCATAAAACATTGAGCTGGGTGCTATGGAACTCGATGCTTAACACTATAAATACAAAGGCAATCATAATGTAAACAGGACATAAAAAAAGAAAGACAGGAAGCACTCTGAGATTTAAAGAAGAGATAGGGCATATTCAATTAAAGCAATAAGCAAAGATTTCATAAAGGAGGTAACAGTTGGAAAGGCCTTTATAGATTGGTAGAGACACAGAAAACTTGTATTTTCCATTAAAAATTTACACTTTGAATATGTAATCTAGACTAGAAACTCCTATTGAAAGTGGGTCTCAATTCTCCAATTAATCAGATATATCAAAATTAATGCAAGAAGGTTTGCTACTCACATTCAGTGAAATCCATAGTAATCTTAAGTCTCAGCAATTAACCTGCATCCATACAACATGTCATGCTATTACTATTTTACATAGTGTTAAATATATATTTAATATGATATACACTTATTTTTACATATTTATATGTGTGTATGTATGAATATAAATATATACATGTATATGTACATAGGGAGAGAGAACTACTGACCTAAAGATCTCCATTGGTCCAAAAGATTTAAGTATTAGATTCACTAAAACATTCTCATATATTATAATACCATTACAACAATGTTCTCCCACATTAAAGCTCAAGGACTGTATTACGTGATCATTGTACAATGTACTTTGTTATTTTTCCAGACAAAGAAGAGATGAAAGGTGAAAGAGAGACTTTCAGATGCAGAGAATTGCAGGCTGCTTGAAAGATAATTTAAAATAGGAGAGTTTGCAAAAGTTAAATACTAAAAGAGGCAATGGATTACTACTCTGTACCTCTTCTTACCTTTGCTCATAGGCCATGAAAAGGTTAAATTAAAATTTGCAACAGAAGCACCAATTGAATTGATGGCCAGAACCGTAACAGTATGTGCTTGCTCTGTCCACGGGAAAGTGAATTTCGTGTGATTTCCCACATCTTCTGACCATGTTCCATTGCAGGAAGTATGATGGTTTATCACATATCTCTGAACACTGCACAATGAGTCATTTTTCATCAGAGGCTGTAGTAAATATAGAAATTGATTAGTCTAAGGGCTGCAGTGCTTTTTATACTAACTGAGCTCACATAACTCTCATTCTACATTTCTTATTAGGAGGCAGGGGCCAGATCAGGGCAGGTACTATTACAAAGCTGAGAGGCTGGGGAGATGGGTGGGATAGAGTTTGCCTCTGCCACAGTCTCCATGAAGGTGTCTGGATCGTTATGGAGCATAGCAAACTTATTTTCCCCTTTTTGAGGTTTTTAAATTAAGTCCCAGAGAACAAATCACTTGAAGATAATAAAGTAGGGATATGATCAAGACACTTTTCTACCAGGAAGTTTCACTCTAATTTTAGAGAAATGAAAGACTGATAAGGAGTAGAGAGTTTCCTCATCTAAAAAGCAAACAAGGAATAACCCTCAGATAATGAAAAGCAACAACAAGAGCTGTGAAGGTGTTATTCATCATATATTGATCATAGTAAGATTTGTCATTCATTTTCCTTTCCTCTGATACTCTTGGAAGATTATCTAGAATGTAAGAATGTCTGCAAAGGTTAACGAGTAACAGAGGCTATCAAAACAGTGTCTATGGCACCCCAGAATTTCTGTCATATAATTAAAAATAATAATATCAGGTCATTAAAGATTCCAATGTAAAATAAGTATTTAGTTCAATTCTATTCTTATATTCCACAGAGGTTAACAATGTACCCCATTTCCCCAATCAACTTCACCTATGGCAGGTAAGATTAAATGCTGGCAATCCCTTATAAAGACAGAGAAGGCAATCCCTTATAAAGACAGAGAATATATACTTATTTTTACATATTTATATGCGTGTATGTATGAATATAAATATATATCTCCATTGGTCCAAAAGATTTAAGTATTAGATTCACTAAAACATTCTCATATATTATAATACCATTACAACAATGTTCTCCCACATGAAAGCTCAAGGACTGTATTACGTGATCATTGTACAGTGTACTTTGTTATTGTACATCATAGACTAGAACAGTACATCTCAATTTCTTGCCAGTGAGATGCCTCTAAGTTAGAATTGGCAGAGAAAAATAAACACATATACATGTATCCCTGCAAAACTTGGAATCATCTGGATAGGTTGGAAGTAAGATTTTAGCAGCCACTGCAAGAAAGAAATGTCTCAAAGTCATGCAAATTTTGCATTTTATTTGAAAAAAACATGTCAGTTTTAATGAATACTTTTTTGGTAACCGTCAAGTAAGAGAATGTTAAACTTCCTTACTTTCTGGTACTACAAGATCCTCCAGGCTAATCTCGTATATTTTCTGCCCCAATCCTAAAATTAGCCATTTCTCCCAATAGTCCTTGTTTCTATTATTGAACGATGGTAATTAGAAACAAGTCTGGGCACATGCCTTACTACTGGATGTCATTACTTTTAGGCCCTCTTACCTTACAAATCCAGAAAATGTACATGTATCCTAAACCAGAATCTATCTATACTAAGCTAGATGTAAGTTAATACCTATATCCCCAACTCTAATTCAGTGCCACATGGATCATCCTACGCTTGTGTGTAACCTCCCAATCCAACAGTGAGGAATCTGGGGCCCACCATCCACCATCCATTTACTTGCTTGTTCCCTTCCAGTGTACATGTAGACCAGTACCATAATTGTTAGCCCATAGCCCTGTGAGAACTGTATCAGCTAGAGTACAGTGCTTATGTACAGTTTCTTTTGCCTTTAGTCTTAAGACTCCACACATTTCCAACAACTCCACTCAAGTTCCAAAGTGGCCTTTTCTCCCACCACCTTCAGTGAAGTTGCTTCATACACTTGTAATACAGGTAGATTCCTTTGTCACAGTTTACAGTCAATCCTGGGATCCTTCAACCTCCTAAATGATTTTCTTTCTAATCTACATGCATTAAGATTCACTCTTTGTGCTATGAAGTTAGAGGAGTTTTGGCAAATGCATAGTGCTATATACCCACCATTTCAGAAGTATACAGAATAGTTTCATTTTTGAAGGATATCTTAGTTGCCTCTAGTTTGGGGTGAATATAACTAAAGCTGCTTAAACATTCATGTGCAAGTTTCTATGTAGACTTAAGTTTTCAAATCAGCTGAGTAAATACCTGGGATGCAATATTGCATCATATGGTTGGTAAGGCTATGTTTAAATTTGTAAGAAATTACCAAACTGGTTTCCAAAGTGGCTGTACCATTTTGCATTTCCACCAGCAATGAATAAAAGTTCTTGCTGCCCTGCACCCTCACCAGCAATTTGTATTGTCAGGTTTTTTTTTTTGGATTTTAGCCATTCTAATAGGTGTGGAGTGGTATCTTGTTTTAATTTGCAACTCCTTAGTGACGAATGATGATGAACATCTTTTAATATTCATATTTGTCATCTGTATATCTACTTTGCCTAGGTTTTTGTTCAGATACTCGGTGTTTTTTTTTTTTTTTTCATTTTAATTGGGTTGTTCTCCTGTTGAATCTTAAAGATTTCTTTGTGTAATTTGGTTATAAGTCCTTTATCAGATGTGCGTTTTTGCAAATATTTTCACCCAGTCTGTGCCTTAACTTTTCATCCTCTTGACAGTCTTTCCCAGATCAGAAGTTTTTAATTTTAATAAAGTCAAACTTACCAGTACTCAAAAATTAAAATAAAAAACCCCACAATGACGGGGGCGTGTCAAAGGAACATGAGTCAATTAAAAGAGCTCCCAATGACTGAAGCAGGAATATTTTCAGCAACAAAATAAAGTAGTATTGGATTACGAACCAAGTCTAAAATAAGTGTTCATTGTCCATACTAATATAAATAAATGATTGAATAAATAAAATAATTAATGTGGGAGAACAGACAAATCTCCCATGCAGAAGAACACTAAATAATATATGTAGGTCCTCTACCTTCAAGTAGGTGGAACATGACTCCTACTCCTTAAGCATGGGGACTTCATTTTTAAAACTAAAATGGGGAAGGGAGAAAAAAGTAACTTTCCAGTGGGAAGCCGGACAACACTACCTCAGCCAGACGAGCAAGGTTAACATCAACTATGGTAAGTCACATCGGTAGAATGTATCCTTAATGATGTGATGGAATGGCATTTTACATCTGTGATCTTCCTCCCCCAAACCCATAACCCTAAACTAATCATGAGAAAACATTAGACAAAACCCATTTGATGGAGATTCTACAAAATACCCAACCAGTACTTCTCAATTGTGTCAAGTTCATAAAAACAAAGAAGATCTAGGAAACTTTTAAAACCAAGAGAAGCATAAGGAGGTATGACTACTAAATGAAATCTGCTATCCTGGATGGAATCCTGAACCAGCAAAAGAACATTTGGTAAAAGCTAAGGAAATTTGGATTTGAAATAAATTACAGATGAGTTAATGATGACATATCAATATTGTTTAATTAATTGTAACAAATGTATCACACTAGCCTAAGATGTTAATACTAGAGAAAACTTGGTGTGGGAATACATAGGAATTCTCTGTACTATCTTTGCCGTCTTTTTGTAACTCTAAAACTGCCTTAACATAAAGTTTATTATTTTTAAAATGCCAGAGAAATGATGTTTTTTTAAAAGTGCCATACTTATCCTGCGGCCTTGTGGCTTACTCCTTAAGCAAATCTTATCCCAGTTTAAGAGGCATAGGCTTGGAGAACCGTAATCATTGAACTATTGTCTCAGTTTAGGAAACCACAACAAAACAGCACAAAACAAAATTAATGAAAGGCAATTTGACTAATAAAAGGCATTCAAGTTTCTGCAAAGATGGTAGATTAGCAAGGGTCCTGTCTCCCTCCCACAAATCATCCCTAAAGAACCCATAGAGCTTTGTTGTCCAAAAAGACAGCCACTGGCCACTTGCAGCCATTTAAATTTAAATTAATCAAAATTAAACACAATTTAAAATTCAGTTGCTGAGTCACACTAGGCACATTTCAAGTGCTTAATAACCACCTGTGGCTAGTTGCTACCATATTGGACAATGCAGATATAAACCATTTTCATCATTACAGAAACTTCCACTGGCAGCATTGCTGAGGAAATGTGGAATCCATGATATGAGGAAAACATAAGAACTGTCTGGAGAAAGACAACTGTTTTGTTCTAGAGTATGTTGCAATGGGAGAGGGTAGCTGTAGCCTAGGCCAAAGGGCTGTTGACTACAGCTCTGAGAGGACAAATCAAAGAAAAAGAAAAGCTACTTAAATTCTGCTCATAGCTGGCCCTACCACAAACATAGGAACATCACTGCCTGTCCCTCACTGTAGAAGTTTGCAGGTATCTGGAACAGTGCCCATGGAGATAAAACCAAAAATATGAGAAAATAATCTGTTGAGCAAGACTGTTGTTTCTTATTCAGCAGTGCCCCCTTCCGCGGTGGGTTCAACCGCCCACTCAATCTCTCAGAATACAGGTCCTGAATTCCCCGGGAGGTGGAGATATGTATGAAGTGTTCAGAATCCAATAAATGGCTCATAAATGTCTGTCAGTTCTAATGCTAACTTTAAGTTGGAAATATTAAAATGTGTTGAAGGAATTGTTTGCTAGAAAAAGAAAAGAGAGCAATAACAAAAGAAACTAAATTTTTTAAAGGGAGCAATAATAAAAGAAATGAAATGAAAGAATAAAAAATTATTTTAAGAAATATTGAAATGGAAGAGTTTAGAAATTGCATTGATTATTCACCAAATGAAATTATAGAGTAAACGGATTTAGAAACCAAATGAACATAAATTCTTATATACCACAACTTTTACAGAGGCTTTGGTCTTACATCAGGAAACTATTTTCAAACATGTGCTCATTCAACCTTGGGTATTAACCTTACAATTCACATTTGGAGTGACAGAAATACTATTTGAGGAGAAGCCAAGATGGCCGAATAGGAACAGCTCCCGTCTACAGCTCCCAGTGTGAGTGATGCAGAAGACGGGTGATTTCTGCATTTCCATCTGAGGTACCGGGTTCATCTCACTAGGGAGTGCCAGACAGTGGGCGCAGGTCAGTGGGTGCACGCACCATGCGCGAGCCCAAGAAGGGCGAGGCATTGCCTCACTTGGGAAGCGCAAGGGGTCAGGGAGTTCCCTTTACTAGACAAAGAAAGGGGTGACAGACGGCACCTGGAAAATCAGGTCACTCCCATCCGAATACTGCGCTTTTCCAACGGGCTTAAAAAACGGCGCACCAGGAGATTATATCCCGCACCTGGCTCAGAGGGTCCTACGCCCACGGAGTCTCACTGATTGCTAGCACAGCAGTCTGAGATCAAACTGCAAGGCGGCAGCGGCAGCGAGGCTGGGGGAGGGGCACCCGCCATTGCCCAGGCTTGCTTAGGTAAACAAAGCAGGTGGGAAGCTCGAACTGGGTGGAGCTCACCACAGCTCAAGGAGGCCTGCCTGCCTATGTAGGCTCCACCTCTGGGGGCAGGGCACAGACAAACAAAAAGACAGCAGTAACCTCTGCAGACTTAAATGTCCCTGTCTGACAGCTTTGAAGAGAGCAGTGGTTCTCCCAGCACGCAGCTGGAGATCTGAGAACGGGCTGACTGCCTCCTCAAGTGGGTCCCTGACCCCTGACCCCTGAGCAGCCTAACTGGGAGGCACCCCCCAGCAGGGGCAGACTGACACCTCACACGGCCGGGTACTCCAACAGACCTGCAGCTGACAGTCCTGTCTGTTAGAAGGAAAACTAACAAACAGAAAGGACATCCACACCAAAAACCCATCTGTACATCACCATCATCAAAGACCAAAAGTAGATAAAACCACAAAGATGGGGAAAAAACAGAGCAGAAAAACTGGAAACTCTAAAAAGCAGAGCGCCTCTCCTCCTCCAAAGGAACGCAGTTCCTCACCAGCAACGGAACAAAGCTGGATGGAGAATGACTTTCACGAGCTGAGAGAAGAAGGCTTCAGACGATCAAATTACTCCGAGCTACGGGAGGATATTCAAACCAAAGGCAAAGAAGTTGAAAACCTTGAAAAAAATTTAGAAGAATGTATAACTAGAATAACCAATACAGAGAAGTGCTTAAAGGAGCTGATGGAGCTGAAAACCAAGGCTCGAGAACTACGTGAAGAATGCAGAAGCCTCAGGAGCCGATGCGATCAAATAGAAGAAAGGGTATCAGCGATGGAAGATGAAATGAATGAAATGAAGCGAGAAAGGAAGTTTAGAGAAAAAAGAATAAAAAGAAATGAGCAAAGCCTCCAAGAAATATGGGACTATGTGAAAAGACCAAATCTATGTCTGATTGGTGTACCTGAAAGTGACGGGGAGAATGGAACCAAGTTGGAAAACACTCTGCAGGATATTATCCAGGAGAACTTCCCCAATCTAGCAATGCAGGCCAACATTCAGATTCAGGAAATACAGAGAACGCCACAAAGATACTCCTCGAGAAGAGCAACTCCAAGACACATAATTGTCAGATTCACTAAAGTTGAAATGATGGAAAAAATGTTAAGGGCAGCCAGAGAGAAAGGTCGGGTTACCCTCAAAGGGAAGCCCATCAGACTAACAGCGGATCTCTTGGCAGAAACTCTACAAGCCAGAAGAGAGTGGGGGCCAATATTCAACATTCTTAAAGAAAAGAATTTTCAACCCAGAATTTCATATCCAGCCAAACTAAGCTTCATAAGTGAAGGAGAAATAAAATCCTTTACACACAAGCAAATGCTGAGAGATTTTCTCACCACCAGGCCTACCCTAAAAGAGCTCCTGAAGGAAGTGCTAAACATGGAAAGGAACAACCAGTATCAGCCACTGCAAAATCATGCCAAAATGTAAAGACCATCGAGACTAGGAAGAGACTGCATCAACTAACGAGCAAAATAACCAGCTAGCATCATAATGACAGGATCAAATTCACACATAACAATATTAACTTTAAATGTAAATGGACTAAATGCTCCAATTAAAAGACACAGACTGGCAAATTGGATAAAGAGTCAAGACCCATCAGTGTGCTGCATTCAGGAAACCCATCTCACGTGCAGAGACACGCATAGGCTCAAAATAAAAGGATGGAGGAAGATCTACCAAGCAAATGGAAAGCAAAAAAAGGCTGGGGTTGCAATCCTAGCCTCGGATAAAACAGACTTTAAACCAACAAAGATCAAAAGAGACAAAGAAGGCCATTACATAATGGTAAAGGGATCAATTCAATAAGAAGAGCTAACTATCCTAAATATGTATGCACCCAATACAGGAGCACCCAGATTCATAAAGCAAGTCCTGAGTGACCTACAAAGAGACTTAGACTCCCACACATTAATAATGGGAGACTTTAACACCCCACTGTCAACATTAGACAGATCAACGAGACAGAAAGTCAACAAGGATACCCAGGAATTGAACTCAGCTCTGCACCAAGCGGACCTAATAGACATCTACAGAACTCTCCACCCCAAATCAACAGAATATACATTTTTTTCACCACCACACCACACCTATTCCAAAATTGACCACGTACTGGGAAGTAAAGCTCTCCTCAGCAAATGTAAAAGAACAGAAATTAAAACAGACTATCTCTCAGATCACGGTGCAATCAAGCTAGAACTCAGGATTAAGAATCTCACTCAAAACCACTCAACTACATGGAAACTGAACAACCTGCTCCTGAATGACTACTGGGTACATAACGAAATGAAGGCAGAAATAAAGATGTTCTTTGAAACCAACGAGAACCAAGACACAACATACCAGAATCTCTGGGATGCATTCAAAGCAGTGTGTAGAGGGAAATTTATAGCACTAAATGCACACAAGAGAAAGCAGGAAGCATCCAAAATTGACACCCTAACATCACAATTAAAAGAACTAGAAAAGCAAGAGCAACACATTCAAAAGCTAGCAGAAGGCAAGAAATAACTAAAATCAGAGCAGAACTGAAGGAAATAGAGACACAAAAAACCCTTCAAAAAATTAATGAATCCAGGAGCTGGTTTTTTGAAAGGATCAACAAAATTGATAGACCGCTAGCAAGACTAATAAAGAAAAAAAGAAAATCAAATAGATGCAATAAAAAATGATAAAGGGGATATCACCACCAATCCCACAGAAATACAAACTACCATCAGAGAATACTACAAACACCTCTACGCAAATAAACTAGAAAATCTAGAAGAAATGGATAAATTCCTCAACACATACACTCTCCCAAGACTAAACCAAGAAGAAGTTAAATCTCTGAATAAACCAATAACAGGAGCTGAAATTGTGGCAATAATCAATAGCTTACCAACCAAAAAGAGTCCAGGACCAGATGGATTCACAGCCGAATTCTACCAGAGGTACAAGGAGGAACTGGTACCATTCCTTCTGAAACTATTCCAATCAATAGAAAAAGAGGGAATCCTCCCTAACTCATTTTATGAGGCCAGCGTCATCCTGATACCGAAGCCAGGCAGAGACACAACCAAAAAAGAGAATTTTAGACCAATATCCTTGATGAACATTGATGCAAAAATCCTCAATAAAATACTGGCAAACCGAATCCAGCAGCACATCAAAAAGCTTATCCACCACAATCAAGTTGGCTTCATCCCTGGGATGCAAGGCTGGTTCAATATACACAAATCAATAAATGTAATCCAGCATATAAACAGAACCAAAGTCAAAAACCACATGATTATCTCAATAGATGCAGAAAAGGCCTTTGACAAAATTCAACAACCCTTCATGCTAAAAACTCTCAATAAATTAGGTATTGATGGGATGTATCTCAAAATAATAAGAGCTATCTATGACAAACCCACAGCCAATATCATACTGAATGGGCAAAAACTGGAAGCATTCCCTTTGAAAACTGGCACAAGACAGGGATGCCCTCTCTCTCCACTCCTATTCAACATAGTATTGGAAGTTCTGGCCAGGGCAATTAGGCAGGAGAAGGAAATAAAGGGTATTCAATTAGGAAAAGAGGAAGTCAAATTGTCCCTGTTTGCAGATGACATGATTCTATATCTAGAAAACCTCATTGTCTCAGCCCAAAATCTCCTTAAGCTGATAAGCAACTTCAGCAAAGTCTCAGGATACAAAATCAATGTACAAAAATCACAAGCATTCTTATACACCAATAACAGACAAACAGAGAGCCAAATCATGAGTGAACTCCCATTCACAATTGCTTCAAAGAGAATAAAATACCTACGAATCCAACTTACAAGGGACGTGAAGGACCTCTCCAAGTAGAACTACAAACCACTGCTCAAGGAAATAAAAGAGGATACAAACAAATGGAAGAACATTCCATGCTCATGGGTAGGAAGAATCAACATCGTGAAAATGGCCATACTGCCCAAGGTAATTTACAGATTCAATGCCATCCCCATCAAGCTACCAATGACTTTCTTCACAGAATTGGAAAAAACTACTTTAAAGTTCATATGGAACCAAAAAAGAGCCTGCATCGCCAAGTCAATCCTAAGCCAAAAGAACAAAGCTGGAGGCATCACACTACCTGACTTCAAACTATACTACAAGGCTACAGTAACCAAAACAGCATGGTACTGGTACCAAAACAAGAGATATAGATCAATGGAACAGAACAGAGCCCTCAGATATAACACCGCATATCTACAACTATCTGATCTTTGACAAACCTGAGAAAAACAAGCAATGGGGAAAGGATTCCCTATTTCATAAATGGTGCTGGGGAAACTGGCTAGCCATATGTAGAAAGCTGAAACTGGATCCCTTCCTTACACCTTATACAAAAATCAATTCAAGATGGATTAAAGACTTAAACGTTAGACCTAAAACCATAAAAACCCTAGAAGAAAACCTAGGCATTACCATTCAGGACATAGGCATGGGCAAGGACTTCATGTCTAAAACACCAAAAGCAATGGCAACAAAAGCCAAAATTGACAAATGGGATCTAATTAAACTCAAGAGCTTCTGCACAGCAAAAGAAACCACTGTCAGAGTGAACAGGCAACCTACCAAATGGGAGAAAATTTTCGCAACCTACTCATCTGACAAAGGGCTAATATCCAGAACCTACAATGAACTCAAACAAATTTACAAGAAAAAAACAAACAACCCCATCAAAAAGTGGGTGAAGGAAATGAACAGACACTTCTCAAAAGAAGACATTTATGCAGCCAAAAAACACATGAAAAAATGCTCACCATCACTGGCCATCAGAGAAATGCAAATCAAAACCACAATGAGATACCATCTCACACCAGTTAGAATGGCAATCATTAAAAAGTCAGGAAACAACAGGTGCTGGAGAGGATCTGGAGAAATAGGAACACTTTTACACTGTTGGTGGGACTGTAAACTAGTTCAACCCTTGTGGAAGTCAGTGTGGCGATTCCTCAGGGATCTAGAACTAGAAATACCATTTGACCCAGCCATCCCATTACTGGGTATATACCCAAAGGACTATAAATCATGCTGCTATAAAGACACATGCACACGTATGTTTATTGCGGCATTATTCACAATAGCAAAGACTTGGAACCAACCCAAATGTCCACCAATGATAGACTGGATTAAGAAAATGTGGCACATATACACCATGGAATACTATGCAGCCATAAAAAATGATGAGTTCATGTCCTTTGTAGGGACATGGATGAAATTGGAAATCATCATTCTCAGTAAACTATTCGCAAGGACAAAAAACCAAACACCATATATTCTCACTCATAGGTGGGAACTGAACAATGAGAACACATGGACACAGGAAGGGGAACATCACACTCTGGGGACTGTTGTGGGGTGAGGGGAGGGGGGAGGGACAGCATTGGGAGATATACCTAATGCTAGATGACGAGTTAGCGGGTGCAGCGCACCAGCATGGCACACGTATACATATGTAACTAACCTGCACATTGCACACATGTACCCTAAAACCTAAAGTATAATAATAATAAATAAATAAATAAAAGAAAAAAAAGAAATACTATTTGACTTCATGTGTTGTATTCCCAAGTCAATCTTAAATTTGGCATTTACTGACCAAATAAACTATTCACTTGAAATAGAAATCAATTCATTTGGGAGAGGATGCTTTGAAAATTACTAGGCTAAACAGCCATCATATATGGGACTATCCATTGTTTATATGCCATCACATAAATGGAATACTCTGTCATGTGTTAGATGCCCTTGGGGTGTGCAGGGAAGGTGACATTTACATTGTTCAGGATTAAATATGAATACAATTTTTAGACTCCAAGAAACACTGCCTATCATCTAGTTCAGTATTACATTTCCACAGATGAGAAAACTGAGGCCCAAAGAGTCTAAGTAACTTTGCCAAAATAGTACTGACATAACTACAATATGTGAAGCTAAGAAGAGAATGAAAGTCTCCCAACACTATGCCAGTGCTTCAGCCACTGTACATCTTAGCTCTCTTTAAATGTATCTCATAAATGAAATGAAAATACAGGATTGTTGAGCTTTCCGAAGATTAATAACAGGATTATGGACCATGAAGTAAATTTTTAAGAGTATAAAAATACAATTTAAGGATAATATTAAAATTGGGAATACCTTCCAAAGTAAAGTGACATTTTTCTCCTTTTTCATAGTATCTCCATTAATTATTCTCCAAAATTCAGGTCCTCTCATAGGAACTGCAAAATGACAAGTTGTGTATATGTTTTTGAAGGAATATTTTTCAGCCATATTTGAAGCACACACTTATGCACCTTCAAAATACATTTACAAAATCTCTGCAGACCTTTTATATCCATGACAACTGTGTAGGCTGGATTGCTCCAATTACTCCAATATCCCAGTCCATCTAGCCTCTTACAGCGCACCTGAACAGCATAGACTGCACACATGTCTGGAACTGGGAGACTGACAGATTTTGATTTTGCATCATAAACCTCATACATCTGTAAAATAAGTCAAAGCATTAGATTGATCATTACCAACACTTATGTATCTAAAGGGCCCTGAAGTACATTTTATTTTAAACCTTAACACTATTCCAAAATTAAGAGAACTGATTCTGTGTTTTCTGCCTTCAGAAATAGTCACAATTAGGCTTGGATTGTAAACTCCTTCAAGTCAAGGATTTTCTTATTTATCTTGTCACTCCCTTGCTGATAATGACAAGATTTTTGAACTGGTTTACTTGCAACCTTGTTTCCCAAACACTCTCTTACCCTCCTACTAATCCTTGTCCACTAATCCTCTACCCACAAAGATGTTTTAAGAATTTAAAAAGAGTTTAAACGTATTGGTTAGATAGGACCTACTGTAGCAAATCGCTGATATTCAGTATCCTTCAATAACAGCTAAACTGTCACATTTGTTTTAGTTGATATCACTGTGATCTAACGATACAATAAGGGTTTCTGATATTTCTAGGTCTTCGCAGGCTGCCATCACAAAGCTGATGTGGAATGCCATCATAGGCACACTTGCCACTACGGGAATGACTCTGTTTGTTTGAAAAGCAGCTTCTTCCAAAATGCATTCCATTAAACATGTATGTACTAAAAGATATCAACAGATGTTAGAGAAACAACAGTTCCTCTAACTGTTGGGGAACATGAGATGAAATAAGGTCACAAATTTTTCTTTAATGAAGGACCTCTCCAAACCTTGAATATGTAATATGTATACCATGACTACACAAGGAAGATACAGTGATACAGGGTTTCCTAAACTGATTTAGCCATTTAATCTTTTTCCAAGGAACATAATATGCAACTGATGTTCTGTAAAACACACTTCAGGGAATGATGGATTTCAGGAAACTTTGTTCTTTAAAAAAGTTAGACTTAGATAAATCTATTTAATGAAAACAGCTACAGAATACAGGAGAATGTACTTTTATGCCAATGAAATTAATCTAATGCAATTAAACTCTTAAATATTATAAAAATAGCATTTAATGAGGAAAGCTGAAGTTCTAAGTAAAAGGTACCTTCCATTGTACTTCTTTTCCACTTAAACCATAGCGAATCTGGAATTGAAGGTTATTCTCTGGAAAGACTGGCTTTTCCCAAGATATTTTCAATAATCCAATGTTTATAGTAATTTCTGCTTTCACACTGGATGGAGGCAGTGGCTTCACTAGAAATTTTTACAATAGTATTAAGTGATGGTAATTTAAATAGTAATAATGCCTAAAAACATTGTGTTATATTTTCATACATCTGTATTCATCAAGCAATATCTTCTTCATAACTTTCTCACTCATTATCTCATTTGTTTCCCTATTACTTTATGTGATATATTAAAAGAGGGATTTATCTCTCTTTTGCAAATATAGACTTGACTGAAAAAAGTCAGTACATTATTCATGTTACTCTGAAAGCTAGTAGTAGTACCTGATTAGAAATTGAACCACTGGCTCTGCAAGCAAAAGATAACATGCTGATCCTGGCTAACACACGGTGAAACCCCGTCTCTACTAAAAAATACAAAATTAGCCACACGTGGTGGCGGGCGCCTGTAGTCCCAACTACTCAGGAGGCTGAGGCAGGAGAATGGCGTGAACCTGGGAGGTGAAGCTTGCAGTGAGCCGAGATTGCGCCACTGCACTCCAGCCTGGGCGACAGAGTGAGACTCCATCTCAAAAAAAAAAAAGATACCATGCTGAACACATGCTAAATATCAATAACAAACTGTTCTCCATTGAACTTTAATTAAAGGCAAAAAAAAAAAACAAAACCCATGGACTGCATCAATTTCCACATGTGTGAGTGTGAAACTCTTATGCTGCTGTGTATCATTAAATATTTCTAGGTCAAGGTCAGAGATAGTCTCTCAGAGCAAAGCCTTGGTTTTCTATAATCTGAAGAAAACAGGCTTTTAATGGGCAGTAATAGAGGCAAAGATGATCTGAATAGCAAGTGATTTTTAAAATAGATTCGTATATGTACATAACAAGTCATGTTTAAAGGCGTAATGTAAAAATCACAGAAATGCAAAGAAAAAGGTTATCTTCCCTGTTTTCCTATCACCTTTTTACGATGCTGCTTTCAGAGCTAAAGTAAAAACTTTACCTTAGCTTAGATTCACTACATAAGTTTTCCCCAAGTTCTTAATTTTTAACTTTGAGAGCCACTCTTCCTGACAATAAAAGGCAATATGGAAATGTGGCATATTTTAAACTAAAAGCCTGAAAGTCCAAGCATTAACAGTGCATCTCTAAAGCCCTAACTCTGTTATGACTCCAAGCATCAACTTTATGATGCATACTACATTTACACGGTCATGTCTTGATTATCTTCACTAAGACTGGAAGATTCCATTTAGAGGACATATATTCAGTTGGTATGCCAAAACAGTTGTTAAAAATATTAAGTACATCCATACCAACTGGTAAAGAGCTGCTCTCCTGAGGAATATCTCCTCCAGAACTGCTCAGGTTGGATGCCCTCCACACCTGCCCATGGCCCAGAACCTAAAAGGTCAATGCCTGGTACAGCAGAGGCCTCTGGGATTGCAGCTGGAATGGCCCTCCTCTTGGTCAGTACTTTCTGGTACTAAGTAGGCAATATAAGCCCAACCTAAACTAGTTATTTTAGTTTTGAAAAGGATAACACCATAGACTATTCAAGTAACATATGTTACTGAATCTAGGCCTCATTTGTCATATCTTATAAGTGAGTGTGTTATTATCTGTGCGTGTTTGGGGAGTGTAGGAGGGTTCCTTGCTATCCTAGGATGTTAAGTATCACTGCAGTAAAAATCACTTAAAATGGAATTAAACAGTGGGGAGAGAATTCATTGGGACTTTACATTGAAAAAGAAATCTTATAATTAAGACAATTTTATCCTGTATTTTTTGGATATAGGTTTTAATTCAAATGTGTATTAATTGAAAAATAATGACTCAAATATTGATTTTTGACATAATCTCCCAATAAAATAGTATATATTAATATTTTTATGGAACATTATTCTAACATGTTTCCTACTGAGGAATATTTTATTTGAGGGGAAAATTCACTGAAAATCCCATTTTTGTTTCTGTTTTTAGACATCTTATATTGAAAACAACCATTTAGAAAATATTTACAAAAGCTTCCTTAGTTATACATATGTAACAGCACCAAAAGGTATTTTTGCATTCCTGTTGCACAATCATTTCTCAGAGATTTCAAAATGAACTGGAAAGAATATATCACATTTTCCAAGGGCTCTCTTAATATCTTTGAAATCAAAAGCTTTTTTGAAAAGAATGTTTAAAATATAATGTATGTCATTGTTGTCTATTTCCTCCACTTCAATTTAGCTATTTTAAATGCTTCTGTGCCCTACATAGCCTCACAAATTAAAGGCTTGAGTTATGAGTACTCAGATTATTGAGACCCTCAGAATATTCAAATTAAACCTTTGGATTACAAATATTGCATATTTTCATAACTACATTGGAACAAAAACATAAAATAATGCCTTATTTAGAAAAACATTACTAAAATTCATTCATAATGACCCATGTATTTCATCTAACAGTGTGCAGAAAATATTCCTATTGCTAAAAAAAGTCTGCTATAAATAATTTGAAATGAATTCAAAACTGTAAAACTTCCTAAGGCTGATTTTCTCAATACCACTGTAAACAGGAACAATTTTTTTTTCAAAATCTAATGTGATCAGAAAATGGCAAAATATAACATTAAATCTGCATCAATCTGCATACAAATCTGCTAACACAAATGAAGACACAACACAGCTTGACATACCCACAGAATCAGGAAGGACACATGTTGGTGGAGAGTCAAGTGAACCTAGAGAGTGATTGATCCTAATCCACATTGTGTAGCCAGATAATAGGAAGATTGGCTGGAAAATGCATTCATAAAAACCATCACTCTGCAAATAGCAATCTTTGGGCTCAGATATGGGATGAATAGATGGAATATCAGAACAGTAAAGGCTGCTCCTTTAAAAGGTACAAAAATAGTCAATTAGTATACATTAATAAAAGCAACAAGAAGATATCTGAGAATTCCGATTTGTTGTTTAAAACAGCAGTCCCCAACCTTTTTGGCACCAGAGACCGGCTTCATGGACGACAATTTTTCCACAAATGGGGGATGGGAGATGGTTCAGGATTTCAGGATTAAACTGTTCCACTTCAGATCACCAGGCATTAGATTCTCATAAGGAGTGCATGCTCCTTATTATGAGCCCAGTTCACAATAGGGTTCTGCTCCTCTAAGAATCTAATGCTGCTGCTGATCTGACAGGAGGTGGAGCGCAGGTGGTAATGCTGCTCTCTCACCTCCTGCTTTGTGGCCGGGTTCCTAAGAGGCCACAGACAGGTACTGGTCCATGGCCCGGGAACTGGGAACCCCAAGTTTAAAAGACAGGCAGAAGGCCTGGTGCGGTGGCTCATGCCTGTAATCCCAGCACTTTGGGAGGCTGAGGCGGGCTGATCACTTGAGCCCAAGAGTTCCAGACCAGCCTGGGCAACATGGTGAAACCCCGTCTCCACAAACGCACATCTGTAGTCCTGGCTACTAGGGAGGCTGAGGCAGGAGAATCGCTTGAACTGGGGAGGCGGAGGTTGCAGTGAAGAGGGATGGTACCACTGCACTGCGGCCTGGGTGACAGAGGGAGACTGTCTCAAAAATAAAATAAAATAAAATTAAATTAAATTAAAATAAATAAAATACGGACAATTTCACTCCATCTAAAAAAAGACATTCTTATTAGAAAGGCATTTTTAAATTTTTCCCAATTCTGTATCTTTCCACAGAAACTGACAGTAACTCTTATTAAATATTTCATTAGACACTAAGCAGGGATGCAAATGAAATAAATACTCTAAAAAGAAGAAAATGATCCAGTTAGAGACAGAACCTACAATAATTTGAAAATTAAACAAACATTATATATTAGTGATAGAATATTTAAAATGTAGATGAAAGTAGTCATGGAGCATTCCTGAGATGGCAAGGAAGGCAAATTCCTCACACTTTGAAGAAATAATTAAATTTCACCACAAATGAGTGGTGAATATAATTTTCTAGTTCAAATTTATATAAATTAATATAATATCAATTTCAGATATGTATGTGAATTATATAACCATGTATATTCCTCATTTTCTCAGAGAAGAAAATTAAAAAAAATTTTATAAGTGAGTCCTAGCCAACACTCCACCTCAGAACCCATAAAGCAGGGGTGTCCAATCTTTTGGCTTCCCTAGGGCACACTGGAAGAAGAACTGTCTTGGGCCACACATAAAATACACTAACGATAGCTAATGAACCAAAAAAAAAAAAAAAAAAGTTGTAAAAAAAAATCTCATAATGTTTTCAGACAGTTTATGAATTTGTGTTGGGCCGCATTCAAAGCTATCCTAGTCCACATGGGGCCCCAGGCCATGGGGTTGGACAAACTTGCCATAAAGTCTTTTTTCTCTTCTTTGAAATAACCTCTTGGGCCAATGTTTGCTCTGAATACTATATTTAAATGGCTGAAGTAGCAATTACTCTTTCTAAAGAGATGGGAGTGAGGAAGAAGCTAAAAAATCTATATTCTTCTGTCATTTCCTATTTTCTATACCACTTCTTTTTCTCGTCTTCTCAAAATCACAATCATGAATGTGTGTGTGTGTGTGTGTGTATGTGAATAAATGGTGATGCGTGGGCAAAAATGAAAATGAGGAGTGAGGGGTCATCTGGGGGTAGAAAATAAGAACAAAGTAGAAGCACAGTACTAGTACACTTGGAATCGAAAAGTTGGCATCGTTATCATGACAGCAAAAACCATATATTGAATATTTACAAGGAGAAATTATACCATGTGATTATAATTAGGTGAAATATGTCATTAACTCTCGCAGAAACATTGTAAGTCCTATTATTCTCTCCGTTTTACAGACAAGGAAATTGAGGCTTAGGGAAGTTAAGAAACTCACCCAAGTAAATGTAGTTTCATAGTTATTCCGTAAATGTTAATAAGAGAAACGATGCGTGGGGCTTAATATAATAGTTTTCCACAAACACTTTTTCTAATGTGAAAATGCCATGAAAAGAATGTAAAGACAGATTATAAAAGTAAAATTTCATATCATGAACATTCTACTGATTTTAAAATACTCATATTAGGTAGGATGAAGGCAACTATTTGAGAAATGTACAAATTGCCACATTTTTTTTCCTAACACTACATAAGAAGAGACTGGCAGCATTAGGAATAGACTTCAGATCACAGTATTTGAGAGAAGAGATTTATTTTTCTAGTTGAAAATTTATATTTTAAGAATAAATGAGCATGTTATACAAATTGAAAGTCTCCGCTACAAATAAAAATACAAACTGGGACATAGTGTTTAACAGCAGTATATATTTACTTGAATACTACTATGGGATATTTTTTAAAATAAAAATCTATTATCTAATCAAGGGTGGTATCATTTTAGATAAAATGATTTTAGAAAGAAAGCGACCACTATAAGACGATGCCTTGAATTCTTTTTAAAACATAGAAGAGTAAAAATAAACAAGCACAAATTACTGCTCATTAGAACACATTACCCTTTATTAACCATAAGTATTTATTTCCTAAATAATCTCACTTAGTTCTAAAAACCATTCATATTATCTCTTATAATCTGTTTCTACCTCTTTTTTCCAAAACATTAATCTTTAGCCAAATGATATGAAACTTTTATAATCTTTCACATTCTCCTCTAGTCAACTAAGTCAAATTAAAATATATATAAACTACATTTTCTTGCATTTCATTCAAGAGTTAAAATACAAATTTTTCAGAATTGATTGATTTTCAGAAAAGATAATTTGAAGTAAAAACAAATTACAATTTTTTAACCTCAGGTGTGAATATTTTTCAAGAATCACCAATTTATATAATCCCTCAAAAATTTTCTGATTCATTATATTATACTTTCCTCTTTCAGGAAGCAAATAATCTGTAAGACTACTGTTGTAATATTTCTAAAGAAAATTTTTATCTCACTGTGCCCACAGAAAAACAAAACAGCAAAAATAATACGTACCTATGATACCTCAATTGCAAAGTGCTTTCCGCAAGTGACTGGATTGTACTGGTTGACCATCTGCAAGTCATTTTAGTTAAGTACCCATCAGTTTCACATGAGATATTGATATTGACATCTATTTGAAACACATTAAAATATTAATATAAAGCAAAAACTCCAAAAAATTCAATGAAAAAAATTTTTCTTACATCTTTAACAGGACTCTAATATAAGGAGGGTCCATAATGAAAATTTAAGTTGTGGAACAAAATGAACAAAACCTCCGTTTTCTTACCAATCACATATAATTCAGCATAGCGATGATGGCATTCATGTTCATTGCAGCAGTACACTGCATCATAGGTAAACTTTCCTCGAGGTTTGGTTTCATTCAGATTGAAAAAAGTAACCTTGCTAACATGATCACTCACAACATCATACTGGCTTTGAGGAATTTTCTCAGCTAAATTCATCCACCAAACAATCTTTTTTGAGGGAACAATCTTGTTTTCATTCTTATAGATGCAGTGTAAAGACACATTAGACCCAACACTCGTCAGAATTTTAGGTGGAAAGTATATGACATCTGTAATGAGGGAAGAAAGGATATCAGATGAAGACAAAACATTCTGTAAGTAATTTGTACCACATTGAAAAATAATCACAACACATTCCAGAGTTACACTGCCAAAAATAAAATGAGTGTAATTAAAAAACTGGATAATGCTGAAATTGCCTGTTTGTGTACAGTTATCTAGTGTCCCGAGTGCTCTCATTTTAAAGTGAGTTGAGCTTCCATGAATGTCTTCATTATCTTCTAAACACAGAGGCTTATTCATCATAAAATATGTTTTAGCCAGTAATTGTCACTTGCTAACTGATAGGCAGGAAAGTAACTAAAACAAAACATAGTTTAATTCTACAATGACGTATTTTCCACCAGACCCTGCTTTGGGAATCAGTGAAACCTAGGACAAGTTCTTAAAACAAATCACTATGAAGCAAAATTCTGAAGTAAAAATGGTTGCCGCTATTGTCTTGTTTGGATACATAAAAATTTCAAGTAAGTAGGTAAAGATACGAGATATAAATTAAAAAATAGGAATGTCATATGAATGATAATGCAGCAATATACAAAGCAGAGAATATGGTAAATACTGGTTTGTACTATCATTTTGAGTTATTTAATGCCAATGTCCTTTGGATGAGGGCAAAGGGAAGCAATACTTTCCTAAAACATGATTTTTTTAATGCCTACACATGATTCTATATTATTTTTAAAGTCCTCTATTTTTGTAAACTTCATTTGCCTATCATTTTCAATGACATGCAAGATACAAGTAAATGATGGTTTACATAGGAAGAAATTATTTCCACCACAGTGCACTGCAAAAACATCAGTACATTTCAGTTGTAAAGTTAAGGTAAACCACTTTCTGCTGATAGACTATGAAAATTTGTTTTCACACATATCTTGGGATTACCCTTAAAAACAGAAACAAAAATACTTTAATTGGTTTTTATTAAGTTTTCTTTATTCTGTAATAGCATGGTAAACGTCAATGTCTATATATTTACAATTCATACAAAACATTTGTGTTTTGTATGTCCATAATCAAATAGAAACAGGAAAAAACTTAGTAGCATAAAATTACTGCACAGAGGCCAGACCATTAGATTCATGAGCATGACTGAGTATAATCCTAGCTGAGGTGGCACTCAAGCTTCACTTGTACATTACTTACTGTGGACAAGTACCTAGTACATTAACCTATCTTAACCTACCTTCAGTATGTGCCACAACCTCCTCACTCAACTGCCTCAAAAGTCTCAGAATAATTCTTATTTAAAAATAAAAAGTATAATTGAGTTTTCATGGATAGCTGAAGTTTTTCATTTTAAAGATGATAAGAAAATTCAAAGCATTTCACTTTGAAATCAAATATATATAGTAAAGCTTAATTTAGAAATAAGATTAAAGTCATAGTATTTTTACATGATTAGATGCTAAAATATTAGCTTAAAAATAAGAAAACTAAGTTAATAAAAACCTGACAATTTGTGAAATTTACACTGGATAAATTTATTGAAATTGATATGAGATACTGAATATTTAATTTGCAAAATATTAATAATATAGATACACATTTTATCTGCATATGACATACTACGCAATTTTTAATTTGCAGAATAAGAAAATAATAATGATTTTCTTCACATGACCAATGTTAATTATTTCATTTCATTATTTAATTTTATATAGATATTTCATATCCATGTAAAACATCCCTATTTTACAGATAAGGAAATTAAAGCATAGAAAGGTTAAGAAACTTTCCAACTAAGTGGTGGGGCCAGAACTTCTATAAACTTCTGTTGGACTCCAAAGTCAATGTCTTAAACTACTATTGCTACTTGCCTTCTGACAAATCAATGCTTTTAAAATAGTAAGCAATCAATAAGTAAACTTGTTAAATGGATTGATATTTGCATGGTACATGTTATCTCTGTACAGGCCATAATCAATCTCAGTAAGTCTGAACAAGAAAAATTTTGCCCTTTTGACAGATCGGACAACCAGCCAAAGGACTATTGTCTTTCTATAGTCACAACTTCGCATGTAACAGGCCTAGGACTATTCCAAGCCTCTGAAGCCTCTATGCAAAACTTTGCGCATCAGCTGCATGAAGAAGTTGTGAATAAACTGTAGATGTTCCGACGCTAAAAATAACCTCTAAAATATGAACATTGGTACTGAAAACTCTCAAAAGCAAGCATCTGGAGTAAAAATAATTCATTTATTATATAATAAAAAGTAAAACGTTAATATTTGAATTTTATGCCAAATAAATATGCTTGGTTTTAAAATGTAAATTAAGGAATTAATACAAATGGCTTTCTGAGTTTGTTAATTTGGAGCTGTTATATTAATTTTTTCTTTTTAATAAGAAAAGTGATCCTACAATATACTGCAATAGAAACACACAAGCCTAGAGGCTCTGACAGAATTTTAATTCACAAATTGGCCTGTTCAAAGTTTAAACAAAGTTGATATTGTGTTCCTCCTTTCATCTTAAGGCCTCAAAATGTAAGATTGCTTATAATATACAAAGGCAAGTTCAGGAAATATATTTCCCTCCCAGTAGAAGTGGCTATTACATAACCTACCTTGTGTGGTAAAGACATGAGGAGTACTCCAGTCACTCCAGATTCCTGGGCCATCCAGTCTCTTGCTCCTCACCTGAACCTCATATGAAGACCCAGAAAGTATACTGTCTACCAGCAGGGATGTAGCTGAGACAATCTTGTCAGCCTGTTAAATATTATATTAAAACATCAGAACACCAAGTTGATGTGGAACCTTTACTAAAAGTGATGATAAGCTAATCTCGTCAAATTTCAAAGAATTAATATCTTACACAGTAGTTATCTGGCCACAGTGGAATTAAAACAAACATCAATAACCAAAAAAAAATGTTTGCACATTAGTCAATAAAATTTTAAATAGCCCGTGGGTCCAAGAAAAAAATCATAATGATAATTAGCAAATACTGTTAACTGAATCATGATGAATATATGACCTTTAGAATTTTAAGAAATGCAGCTAAAATCTGTGGGAAGCTTTAAGCCACTACTGACACCTATAACACACACCTGGTAGAAAATGCTGTGCAGGGGTAGACAAAGAACTACAAGTGTCCCTGTACAGAAGGGCACGAAAAGTCTTAAGAACCTGAGCCTGCTCAGGCATGGTGGCTCGTGCCTGTAATCCCAACACTTTGGGAGACCGAAATGGGTAGACCACTTGAACCCAGGAGTTCAAGACCAGCCTGGGCAACATAGTGATACCTCATCTCTTAAAAAAAATAAAAAAGAGGCAGGAGGATCACTTGAGCCTGGGAGATCAAAATTCAGCTTCCCAAAAATGTACTCCAAAGTTAATAAACTCTCTGGCTCTAATGACTGCTCTTGGGTTAGGGGGAGCATGTCACAGACTAAAAATTATGAAAAGCAACAGGAATGCATAAAACAACATCAGATATTAATAACTCCTACTTAAAATCCTCAAGTTTACAGATTATCTCCAGTTTACAGATGAGAAAGCTGAAACCCACAGAAGCCTTAACTCTGTTTTCTCCATACGTGACACTGAGGATTCTCATCGTTCTCTTTGCGAAAATAAAATGCTTTAAATTTTTTTTGCCAGTTCTAAAAAGACTGATTTTTACTTCTAAATTATATGAAACTTAGTTTCACAAAGTAAAGTGCCAAAGTATTCACATGGCCCAAGAGGCCATTCATTGAGCTCCACGTTCTCCTCCCCTACTGGCCTCTGACTTCAACCACTACTGTTGTCACCTTCACTGCCCTCAGCCACACCATCCTTTGCACTGCTCTTCTCCCTGTTTAGAACCCAACTACGCAGATATCTACACCACCATCTCCTTCACATTCTTGCTCAAATGTCACCCTCCCCAACCTCCATTTATTATTGCAACCTTCCATTCCCTACCAGCACCCCCAGATTCCTCTTATCCTGTCCTGCTATCTCAGTGTATCCTGATGCAAGCAGAACAGTTCCAGGCACACAGCAGGTGTTCAATAAATACTTATAGAATGAACTGTTAAAGAAAAAGAGAAAGGAAGTAAGGAAGACTTTATTTGGAATCATCACGATAGGTATATGGAGCACTGCAACGGGGTCTTGTGGTGGGTTGGGGTATGTGGGCTAAGTCCAAATACAGCATGGACAACAGAGAATTTATAGCCAAGAAGCAGGGAGTAGATAGAAAATTACTAAGCAAAAGCATCACGGTAAGAGGGATTCTGGCTAAACTGACCTAACAGAATTCTCGCTGAAGACAGGCCATGGTGATGAAACATCATTTGGGGAATGGTGGAGGATGAGAAATCTGATCAAATATTCATCAGATATCCAGGGTGGGGGGGGGGTGCTTCCTGCTAAAATGACCTAGCAGAGTTCTTTGCTAAAACTGGATTTTACAGGAATGTGCACAGATGGGGCTAACAGAAGATTCAGAAGCTCGACTAATGATTAGCCAAGCAAAAATCTTTCTGTTGCCACATTCAGAAAAACATTCAAATAGATTGAGTAATTAAAAAAAAGATGAAATCAGTGGTCTGTTGGTGGAAAATAATTGTAATTATGAATTCAAGTTTCTGTAACTAGATTTCCTATAGCCATATATATATATACATACATATATCTATATATGATATATAATATGAAATATTGAATTATAATTCATTCTGCTTTAGAAGAGATGTATATATTTAGTATGCAGAGGGTAATTGCTATGGGACTTAGGAGGGTCTTTATTTACTTCTCAACTTTTCATTTTACTTACTAAAATATACCTACTTCTCTGATAACTGGTGTAGAATTCTCTGAATATTTCACTTGATATTGAAGTGGAAATGGTACCAATGGCGGGCTGGACCACGAAATCTTTAAATTACCATCATCTGTGATTTCCATATGCAAACCTAATGGTGGATCAGGCTTCACTTAAGAAAAAAAAAAGAGAATACTTTTAAGTCAAGTAATTTTCATAACAATTATAGCTGAATAAAATAAAGTTAAAATAAATTTTCATCATATCTTGCCTTTCAAGTACTTAAAAGATGACTTTATCCAAGGACTAATTATAGAACCAAAACAAGCTTGAATACTGGGTCTCGTCCTTGTACCTTATCATAGCAATCCATGTATATTCATTTCCCTCCTCTTAAGTGGTAAAGACTATGAATCAGTAAATGAGATTATTTTGCTAAATGTTATTTCCCCTTATAAGAATCCCACTTAACTTTATTAAACCCAGCATCTTCAAACTTATCTGACGTCACCCCTGAACCTCACCCACTTCAATTATTTTGGTGGTTAAAAAGGAAAAAAGCGTTTTGCAGAACACTATTTGGAAATACATAAAACTATCCAAAATTCAGCTTGTCTATTAATTTTAGATCACTATAATGTAGACAAACCTACTCAAATAACTGACAGCATAAATATTCCCATGCAATAAATGCAGCATCAGCAGTCCCTGGCTTGTCATCAGAAGTAGGGATGAAGTTTCTCAGAATATTAAAAATGTTTAATGTTTAAATTTTGAAAGTTTACCACACATTTATACATGGATTCCTGATATATTTAAAATAGAAATATTGCCAAACTGATAGAAAATCGATGCATTTTCTTGTTTGTTCATCTCTATATTAGCAAGGTTTTTACAATTAACAGGAATTATTCATGTATATAGAAATTCTCATTAAATTGAAACACTGGTTTGAATTTTATTTTCAATAAATAAACAGCATAAGATAATTTTCACATTGTATATTTTCAAGAATTTGGTCAGAATTTTCCTCTTTTCGTCAAAATCGATGAGGTTTTACTTTATGTGACTTATTATAAATTTTAGTTACTTTAAAGCAGAGACAGCTAAACACAAAAGTCTGGAAACAACAGGTGAAATTTACTGTGTTCCCATGACCAAAGAGAAAACAATATTTACCAAAGAAAAGTAAAATCACAATATTACAAGCTATTGTACATTTCCTATTTGCATATTGTAAAAGTTATCAGTATCAAACTGGAGTTATTAATGTGAAACCCTAACATAATGGAGTTGGGAGGCCATGAAGGAGTCCCCTTATGTATGTATGCCTGCATTGGAATGACGTAAAGAATTCCTCAAAATCACAATATTCCATAAAAGCCGCTTGCACAGAGACACTTGCCTAACTACGGCTGTCTCCACCAATGAGCTAATGCCAACCCCTGCAGCAAGCTCTTGTAACCAATAATCTTTGTTCAAAACAGCTTACATGGAGGTCTCCTATATGTCTTTTCAAGCTTCCCCTTTACTCCAGTCACCTGTGGATGTGTCATAGTCATTCCATAGCATGCATGTCTAGAACTGCAATCCCCTACTATTCCCAAATAAACTTTTTGCTTTATAGAGTTGGTATCTGTCATAAATTTTAGGTTGACAATATTAATATGCACTAATATTAGAAATACAAAAATAAACCCAATGTCAATTTCCTGTTCATCTTACTCTGCCTCTCAGCAGCACTCCACAGATGCTTATTCCTTCCTTCTTGAAATATTTTTTTCACTTGGCTTCTACAACAACATACTCTTTTATTCCTTCATTCTTACTGATGACCCCTCAGTCTTTCTCTTCCTGAACTCTAAATAGGTGATCTCATACAATACTATAAACCTTGATATGCTAACAACTCCCAAATATATCTATCTCCCCTAAACTTTAGACTCATATGTCCAACTTCTTATTCAACGTCTCTTAGGTTTCCAATAGACATCTCAAATACAATGTGTCCAAAATAGAGCTCTTGATTTCTGCACACACACCTAATCTTCCCTGAGTTTCCATATCTCAGTATCTGGTGTCTCTGTTCACCTAGAGGCTCAGGTCTAAATTTAAGGGTTAACCCTGATACCCCTCTGTTCTTCATACTCTACAACTCCATCCACTAGACAGTCCAGTCAGCACCATCTCACAAACAGATCCAAACCAAAACAGTTCTTTACTTCTCCACCCTGGCCTACAATATGGTCTGGACCAGGTAACTCTGACCTCATCTCTTAATACTCTCATATCTCATTCACTCCTAGCACAAAGGTCTTCTGTTTTGTTCCTCAAATTACCAAGTTCATTGTATCTTAGGGATTTTGTGAATATTGTTCTTCCTGCTTGGAGCACCTTTTGCTCTGGATTTTTGCATGGATATCTCTTCTTCATTCAGCTCAAATGCTATGTCCTGAAGGAGATCTTCTCTGATTTACATAGTAGAAATAATAGTCCCTGACACTCCATCACACCAGTTTTATTTTGTTCATGGAACATATAATTTGTGGATATTATCATATACATTTAAATAGAAGGAAATATTTTCCCCAAAATTATCTCTGCATAAAGACAAAATTAAGAAAGCTTTCAAGTTATTAAAAATTCCATAGCACTTTCCCTTAACTACTTCATTTTGAAAAACAATGCACTCAATGTTGACTCTAAATGCTACTAAAAAATCATCAGGTAGAATTAGTTTTGAAAAGAAAAGAAATTGAATAAAGATTTTGTAACTTTTTTCTCTATGGTACAACTTCACGATTGAATTGCTTGTATGCCATTGTAATTATGTTGTGGAGATCACAACTATATCCCTACAGGACAAATTATTTGAAAGTCTTAATGTTAAAATATGATGTCATACACAGTTTCAAAAAGCGCTATATCTCGAGTAACTTAGAAAGAAGTAAAGCTTGAGTTGTATGGAAAATTGTATCAGATACTCGGAAAAGTGGCTCTAGTGATGTCAAAACCAAT
Source organism: Pongo pygmaeus (assembly GCF_028885625.2). NCBI lineage: Eukaryota > Metazoa > Chordata > Mammalia > Primates > Hominidae > Pongo > Pongo pygmaeus. The sequence goes on from NC_072373.2 coordinate 164,701,319, forward strand.
GATGCAAAATCAGACATAAAGAGTTTGCATATAATTGTTTCAGGAAATATAAGTGGAGAAAAACTGCTAAATTATACATAACTAAATGAAATTAATAAATTAAATACATAGTGCTAACATTTGCCTGTATTATTCACATTTGTAATTGTATATTTAAATTGATAAAAAGAGATTTGGGGGATCTTTGCACAAAGAAAACAGAGTGTTGTCTATTATTTGAAGTTTTTTGTAATCATGTTTGTACAGTAAATTACTCATTTATTCTTTTATCATTGTCTCTGCCTACTATTGTTTGTCCCTGCTCTCTGAGGTAGGAACTATGTCTAATTTCCCACTCTTTTTCCAGCTCCTAAAGCAGTCTCTGACAAACATGAGCCTCTAAGAAATATTTACTGAAGGAATAAATTCAGGTAAGAAACATGCTTCTAATTATTTTCAAAAATAGTTACCTGAGATGTGAAAAAGTGATATCCAATCAATACACATCCATTACATAGATCCAGGATTTAAAGAAAACAGTTTTCAAAACAGAATTTAAGTGACAATGGCAGAGATATACATACTATTATTAAATCATTCTAGAAGCCACTCTTAATACCCCCAGTACTACATCTACCATCATTACAGTGTTAAGCAAAGTGAGATAAGCTAGCAAATATTTTTGTAAGCAATTTTTAACCTTTATATATGACTGATGTTTAGACCTACTATCATCATTTTAGTGCATAACTTACCCATATTTATGGGCTGAACTGACATTAGAGGTGACTGGAAGATTACTCCACCAGATGTGATTTTCAAACTCATAAGGAGAGTGTCGTTAAGTTTGGCTGTTGGCACAGGCACAAGACATTCACAACATTCATGAACACTGCAATTGCAGTGAACCATCTGAAAACTGCCTTTTTGGGGAACCAGAGGTGAATCTTCTAACACTTCAGGCCTACATTGAAAAATAAGAGCTAAATATTAAAACAGATATGAAAATACTGGATAGGCTTTTAAAGCAGGATACTAAATACAAATTGAAGTAAACTATTTGGGACACCCAGCTTAACGGGTATCTGAAAAAAAAAAAGATACCCTACATTACAAAAACAAAGATAAAGATTACAGCAGGTTAATCATCAGGAATAACATAAGCAAAAAGATAGTGACGCAAAAGTGAAGTACTAAAATAAAAGAAAAACTGCAATTCTAAAATCCTATGCCCAGTGAAAACAGCTTTCAAAATAATGATGAAATAAAGGCTTTTTTTTCAGACATACCAAAGCAAAAAGAATTCATCACCACCAGACTGGCACTATAAAAAATGCTAAAGGAAATCCATCAGGCAAAAAAAAAAATGATAGCAGATAGAAATGTGGTTTCACAGAAAGAAATGAAATTTAACTAAAATGATAAATATTTATTGATTGTTTAAAGCAAAAATAATAGATCCGTGGTGTGGAGTTTACAACATAGGTAAAAGTAAAATGTATGGCGTTAGTACCAAGCTTGGGAGGGGAGAAATTTGTAATGTTCTTACACGAAGTAGTATGATATCACTTAGAGGTATACTATCTCTTGGACTATAATAAATTGAAGACAAATATTATAAATGCTAAAGCAACCATTAAAATAATAAAACAAGAAAATATAATTAATAAGCAACAAAGGATATTAAGTAGAATCATTTAAAAAATCAAAAAGGCATAAAAAGAGGAAAGGGGAACAAATAATAAAATAGGATAAGAAAAGAAATAAAAAGATTTAAACCTAAACGTATCAATTATCACACTAAATGCAAACAGCCTTAACATCCCATTTAGAAGGCAAAGATTATCATGCTGGATTAAAAAGACCCAATTATAAACAACCTGGAAGAAATCAATTTTAACTATAAACACAAATAAAAGGAAATGAATGGGAAAAGACATACCATTATAAGATTAGTCAAAAGAAAGTTGTAATGGTTATATTAATGTCAGAGAAAGTAGATTTCAAAGCAGTGAATATTCCATGGGATAAAGATGATCATTTCATAATGAAAAAGGGATCAATTCACCAAGAGAACATAACAATCCAAAACATTTATGCACCCAATAACAGAGTTTCAAAATACATGAAGCAAAAGATTGAGAGAACCTTAAGGAGAAATAGACTAATCCACAATTATTGATTAATTTCAATTCATCATTGATGTAACATTCTTCTCCATTGATATAACAAGCAGACAGAAATTAGTAAGGATAAAAACGTGAACAACGCATCAACTGACTTGACCTAATAGACATTTCGAGAACACTCCATGCAACAATAGCAGAATGCACATTCTTTTCAAAAGCATTTACCAAGGAAGACCATATTCTGGGCCATAAAACAAGTCTCAATAAATTTTAAAGGATTCCAGTCACACAAAAATAGGATTAATAACAGAAATCAATAACAGAAAGATATTTGGAAAGGCTCTAAATAGTTGGAAACTGAACACAACTAAATAATTCCTGGGTCAAAAAACATATCAAAAAAAATTAGAAGGATTTTTAAGTACATGAAAATTAAAATACAACATATTCTTTAAGGTAGGATATTGCTTACAGCAATAATTCCAGGGAAATGTGTTTAACACTAAATATAGGCACTAACTGCCTATATGAGAAAAAAAAGTCTCAAATCAACGACCTCAGCTTCCGTCTTAACAAACTAGGAGAAAAAAAAAGCAAATTCAACCAAAGTTTAAAATAGACGAGAAATCATAAATATCAAATGAGAACATAATGAAATAGAATACAGAAAAATAATACACAAAGATCAAGAAAGCCAAAAGCTGATTAAAAGATTTTAAAATATGAAAGAAGCTTTAACCAGACTGTATTAGTCCATTCTTATGCTGCTATGAAGAAATACCCAAGACTGGGTAATTTATAAAGGGAAGAGGTTTAATTGATTGACAGTTCCTCAGGGCTGAGGAGGCCTCAGGAAACTTAGAATCATGGTGGAAGGACATGCAAACATGGTGGCAGCAAGGAGAAGTACAGAGTGAAGGTGGGGAAAAGCCCCTTATAAAACCATCAGCTCTCATGAGAACTCACTCATCATGGAGGTAACTGCCATAATAGTGAAGAACAGCACGAGGTAACCACCCCCATGATTACCTCCCACTGGGTTCCTCCCACGACACGTGGGGATTATGGGAACTACAAGATGAGATTTAGGTGGGAACATGGCCAAACCATATCACAGACTGACCAGGAAAAACCACAGAAGTCATAAATTAACAATATAAAAACTGAAAGCACGATATTGCTACACAGTCTACAGATATTAAAAGGATAATAAGGAAATATGAATAATTTTATGATATTGAATTTACATTGGATAACTGATGAGACAGAAATTATTTTAAAATATCATTTACAATAACATCAAAAATAGAAATATTTTGGAGTGTATTTGACAAAAGATGTTTAGGATCTGTACATTGAAAACTATGAAATGCTGTTGACAGAAATTATTAAGACCTAACTAAAATGAGAGATGTACTGTGCTTATGGGTCAGAAGACTCAATATGGTTAATATGCCAGCTCTTCTCAAATTTATCTACAGATTTAATGCAATGCTACTCACAATCTCAACAGGCTATTTTATACACATTGACAAGATGAATCTAAAAATTCATATGGAAATGCAAAGAATCTAGAATAGCCAAAACAACTTTGAAACTGAAGAACATATTTTGAAGAATAACAATACCTAACTTCAAAATGTATTATAAAGCTGCAATAATCAGGCCAATGAAGTATTCATGTAAAAACAAAAAAAGGAAATGAATGGACCAGAATAGAGTCTAGAATAGACTAACACTTACATGGACGACTGATTTTCTACAAAGGCACAAAAGCAATTCTGTGGAAAAAGGATAATCTTTCTGATAAATTGTGCTGCAACAATGGAATGTCTATATGCAATAAAAGAAAAGAACTTTAATCCATACCTCACATCGGATACAAAAATTAATTCCAAATGGATCATAAATCTAAATGTAAAACCTAAAGCTACGAAACTTCTAGAAGAAAACATAAGTAAAATATTTTGTGACCTTGGGTTAATTAAAAATTTCTTATATACGACACAAAAAGCATGATCCATAAAAGAACAAACTGATAAATTAGACTTTATCAAAATTGAAAAGTTGTTTTTTGAGAAGCACTATGAAAGATAACAAAAAGACAAACCATACACAGAGGACATATTTGCCAATCATCTATCTGATAAAAGATTTGTATCTATAAAGTATATACAACACTCAAAACTAAATAATAATAATACAAACAACCCAGTTAAAAAGATAGGCAAAATGTTACACAGTCACTTCACCAAATAAATCATAGTTATGGCAAATAAGCATATGAAAAGATGCTCAACATCATTAGTCACTCAAGAAACACACACTAAAATCACAATGAGATATCACTATCCACATACTAGAATGGTTAAAATTTTAAAAAAAGATTGACTACAAGTATTGGTGAAGATGTGGAGGAACTGGAACTCTTACACTGCTGGTGGGAATGTAAAATGATACAATTTTGGAAAATAGTTTGGCACTTTCTTAAGTTGTTAAACATACACCTACCATATGATGTACCCATTCCATGCCCAAGAGACATGAAAACATATTTCAATTCTAACACTTGTGACAACTTCATTTGTAACAGTCAAAAACTATAAACAATTCAAATGCCTATCAACAGGTGAATGGATGAACAAACTGCAATATAACCATTTAGTGGAATGCTATTCAGCAATCAAAACGAATGAAATACTGATATAAACAACATTAGTGAATCTCAAGATAATCATGTATATGAAAGCACAACAAAGTACTGTATGATTGCATTTATATAAAGTTCTAAAAAATGCTAGAGTAATAGTAGGCTATGTGCTAGAAATCAGATCAGTCATTCCCTGGGGACAGAGGTGGGGTGGGAGGAGGAAGTACCATGGGTAAGAGCATGAGGGTGGGATTACAAAGGAGCAGGAAGAAATTTTCTAATTGATGATATATTCATTTTCTTTATTATACTGATGGTTTTATGAGTGATTTCTCACATCAATATTTGTCAAATTTATAATTTAAATATGTACAGCTTATTATATATCAACTATACCTCAATAAAACTATTTACAAAAAGAAAGAAAATCTAGGAAAATTTTTGTAAGCAATACTCTGCCTATCATTTTAAACCTTCAAATAAGTAGGTTAATCTTAAAAAAAAAAATTATAATTAGCTGGGTAGGGTTACCAAATATAGGGCATAAAAACTAATAGCATGCAACCAAGAACAGACAGTTGTTATTTCTTACTTATTAGATTTTTTATAAATCTGCCTCATCCTTTAGGGAGTCTAAGTCTTGGTGTAAATGAAGTGACTATAGAATAAGAGCAGTGGGGAGAAGAGTGAGGAGTAACAGTGCCTCTGACTACCCATCTCACCTGTGCTGCCCCATTCTATCCATTAATATCTGCTACCTCATATCGAAACCACACTGTTTTTCAAAGAACCTGGGGATAGGGAGACAGTGCATGATCACTGCCTTCAGAAATCTCGCAGTCCTTGTAGAGGGAAAACACTGTAATTAACAAATATCATACTTTAAAAATCAGTATGGAAAAGTATTGCTTTAGAATCTATAATAAGCTAGCATATACATGAGCATCCAGATATAAAAAACATGAAAAATAGACCCTAATCTTTCTATGCATACCCCACTAATACTAAATGTTTTGAATTATGATATGTTTTCAAGTAATAGAATTTATTATTACTTTACTACTAAAAAAAATCAACCCTGAAACAACATTTGCAGGGCTTTAATGTGCCAAGGAATCTACTGGGAACTGTATAGGGGATATTAGTGTCAAAAGCACACTAAATTAACATTGAGATCTAAAATCAAGTACTTCTGTTTGCTTATTAGCCATAAGATCATGGACAAGTAAGTTTATATTTGTGAGCCTGTTTCCTTAATCAATAAAACCAAGATAATCCCTGAACCATCTATGTTTGCAAGGGTGTGAATATCAAAGGCAATAATTACATAAAAGTATTTTTGAAAACTGTAAAATGCTATCCACCCATAAAATATTGTTTTGAATTAGAGATAGCCTGATTTAGCACTTTCGATTTTATCTAAATCTTTAAGCAAAGCAAACAAAATGTAATTTTTAAAAATATCAAGCCAGACCTTTTATGTGTTTTTCAAATATTAAAATAAAAGCTTTTACAAAAAGGCTGTGAACAAATTGAATAAACTGTGGTGTTTTATATCAGAAACATTCTTGCAAGGTATTATGCTTTGGCTGAAAAACTTCAGAATTTTAAAGCAAGAATATTTGCCTAAGTTGAGCACAAAACAACACATATATTATCCGCTAATGTTTTAAATGATAGAAAGTTTTAGTCATATTTTAAGACAAAAAGAAAAGTTAGAATCACATCATCTTACTTTAGATGGTCTTGCCAATGCCATCCTTTTCTAAACACACTGAATATTTGTAAAAAAGGGCGAATTTAAAATCAGATTAACTCTATGGTTTCCTTATCCCTTCACTGATGTATTTTCTATTTATTCAATCTCTTTTTCATTTTGTTAATAATTGTAATATACATGCTAAACATCATAGAGTATATATCCTTAATAATGACTATATAGTATCTACATTATAAAATATGCATTATAGTAATTCATTGTTTGTTGGTTTTTAAAAAAGCTTTCCGTAACCATGCCAACAGCTAACCCCATCATGACGATAACAGCATCAATCTAAAACTAATTTCAAAATGTTCTAAGCTTGGGATCAGCAAACTCTGGCCCACAGGCCAAATCCAGCCATCTGCCTGTTTTTGTACAGCCTGTGAGCTAAGAATGGTTACTTACATTTTCAATTAAAAAAAAAAAAAAAGACTGTTTCATGATACATGAAAATTACATGAAATTCAAATTTCAGTGCCCATAAATGTAGTAACATTAATTCAATTTACATACTAACTATAATTGTTTTTCTACAAGCACAGAGTTGAATAGCTGTGACCGAGACAGGATGGTCCACAAACCCCAAAATGTTTACTATTTGGCCCTTTAAGAAAAAAGAAAATTTTGCCTCCCCAGGTATAAGCCAAAAGTATTTTGTACTCCCTACTGGTAGGTATTTGATGGGCAAAGGACACAAAAATAGAGAAAGCACATTAAATATATCATCAAATTTCATTATTACAATTTACATGAAACACCTTTAGTAATATTATCTGATCCAGTTTTTCAAAGCACCCTTTGAGGGAACTAACATCATCTACTTCACAGGTAAGAAAACTGAGATTTGGAGAGAATGTAGACCTGGAACTCAACTGAAGTCTTGTGCATCATGTTCAATGTTCACTTCATTACACCCAACATGCCTTATTGTCACAAGATAAATTTCGCTGTTATCATCACCACTTTATTTAGAGATTAATAAAGACCATAGTAACCATGACTAAAAAATAATTATAACCTGAATCATGTCAATATTTTTATAAATGGAAATATTAGAGAATTACATAATTACTTCAAATGATTCTTTTCTTTAAGGAAAAACATTAGCTATTTCCTGTATTTGTGAGAGGAGTTTCCCAAGTTTGTGTGAAACCTGGAACCCACCAACCTTGTTACATGCCAAAGTCAGTATAAGAATTTAAGAACTCTGTTTTTACTACTATCAAAAGATACTCTAACAAATTTGATAATTTTAAAGTATGAGGATAAAAGGATCATCAAATTTTAAAAGTAACAGGAGATATACTTGGCTTAAAACAAGCAAACATTAAGAATTTCTGGAATTCTTGAAAATTTTATATGCAACAAAATATTTTATGCCTTACCAGCATACATACGCACATACAAACTCAGTGCCACTATTTATTTAACACCTCTACATGTAAATAAACTTTACTTGAAAGTGAAAATAGTATGAAAACAGTTGTCAAATGAACTTAAAATTTTGTCTCTTTACCATTTTTGCCTTTTTGGTAATATTTTTACTCAAAAGGTAGAGATATAATTCTTTAGTATTGAAATTTCATTTTTGGTAGCCATACATGGTTTAGAAAGAAAGCACATTCTGTCCTCTGACTTTTGGTCCAATTTTTCTTCCCAGAAAATGTGAATATATTAAAGCTTCTCCAAGCAAATTCTATGCTAAATTATTACAGTAATAACACCAAATTGGTGCCACCTAATTTCCTGATTGTAATGTAAACTGACAGCAAAATAGTGAACAAACCAATGAAGTGGAATTAGAAAATTTAGTATTAGTTTTGTAAATCATTTAATCAAGTCACTTATTTTAAATTTCAGATTGGTAATCTATAAAAACATTACCTCAAAATTTTCCCTTGCCAATCCGAAATAATTTGAGACTGAGTTATTGTCCCAGACTAGACTCATCATAAAAATCACCTGGAGAACTTGTGAAAAAATAGATTCCTAGACCCCATGAGGAATTCAGAAGGTCCAGAGCTAAGCAATCTATGTTCTGAATAAATGCAAGCAATCTAGTTCCACCCGGACCTATTGAATGCCAAGTAAGAAGTGATGACCTAGATAAATCTTATCAAGGAGGAAAGTTTAAGAAGCATTTTGTAAAATGCAAAGTACTCTTCAGATGTAAGATGTTACCAAATAAATGGAAAATCAACAAAGAGAAGAGAAAGTAGGAAAAAAAGAATGCAAACTGAAACAAACAGAACTTAATGTCTATCAAGTTAATAATATAACCACCTGAAGGGAGAGGGAAGACCTATCCTATTTAACTTTGGAACATAATATTTGACCATGTACCCATTAGCCTTAGTAAAGGCAAAATGAGTGTAAACAATATTGTACTTCAGTCAGTACGCTTGTTTTCATTTTTCACAGCAGTATGGGTTAGCAATGCTAAAACTGCTTTGTGTGTATTCTAGCACTGAGCAAATAAGTAATATTTTGTGGGAAAGGGAAGCCAGGTTTCTCACTGCTGGAGAAGAAAGTTACAAAACAGAAAGAAAGAAAAGAAGTTTAGAATGGACCCTGCAGTTTTGGCCTAGAATGGGACATATTAGTATGAATACACACCCTTTAATATATGTACATACAGAGAGATATAGATATATAGATTTGTGTATATTATGTACACACACTGTGTATATACTGTGTGCATTAACTAGCTCTGCACACAGAGAGGGCTAGAAACAATAACAATGAACAACTATCCTCCAGACACTGGTTTGTAAATAACATTCTTCAACAAAAGGAACCATGGCTCCTTGGAGAAATGGCTGATTCCAGTGTTATATCAGGAAAAGTACAAGATCAACCTGGTACATCTTACACTACTAAAAAGAAAGTCCTCAAAAAACAAAAATGATGGGGGATATATCAAAAGTGCACAGGAACCAGCTTGAATGGGCTCTCACTGTCCAAATATGGGATGATTTCAGTAATAAAATAAATGATGTAACATTTATAGCCCACAAACTAAAATAAGAATCCATGAGTCCATCCTGATAGAAAGGAAAGAAAGGAAGGAGAATGAAAAGTGCATCCCTTACAGAGCCTAGCACAATGGGCTGCACACACTAAATACTATTTTATTGAATAACATTATTCTAAATGCCCAAATTAATATTTAGCATTTTTGTTTACAAAAAATTCATTTTGCGTCTTTAAAAATGTCACTGGGTTCTTTTTTACATCTTCACTTTCTTTTCTCATTATATTCATATTTTCCTTTACATTCTTGAGCATGTAGAGCATATTAATGATAGCTGTCTTTGTCTACCAATTCCATCATCTCTGTCATTTCTGGGTCTGTTTCTATTGACTATTTTTTCTTTTTCTCTTGGTTATGGGTCACATTTTCCTATCTTTTCATATATCTAGCATTTGTTTACTGGCTGCCAGACACTGTGATTATTTCATTTTTTAATATTGTTTTGTTTTGCCTTGAAGAGTGTTGGATTTTATTTTGAAAGTCAGTTAAGTTATTTGAGCACTAATTTGAATCTTTTAGGGCATCCTTTAAGCATTTTGGGGAATAGTAGCCTTGACTCTAAGGCTAATTTGGCCCCACCTTTAAAATATAGCTCTTGTGGGGTTCCTACGAAATGTCACTGATACTCATCAAGGTCTCTCCAATCTCGTTTGTGGGAACTTGAACAATTCCCAGACCTCTACGAATTCTGTGAATTGTTGAGCTTATAGCTCCCTGATAACTGTTCTCTTACTCGAAGTTTTTCTTACCCAACATTATGGCCAGTTTGATATTCAGCCAAAGAGTTAAAGTGGCCCCACTGTAAGTTTTTGTGTATGCCCCTGCTTTCAAAGTACTCTGCCCCATGAACTTGAGCCCTTACACTCTCTGAACTCTTATCTCTGCAAGATTGTTGGGCTCAGCTCGAGTTCCTCAGCCCTGTGCCATGTTCTGGGAATTTTCTACAGTTCAGAAAGCCTAAGTACTAGTAGGACTCATTTTGTTTCCTTCTCTAAGGAATCACAGTTCTGTCTGTCTTTGTCCAATGTCTGAAAATAATTATTTCCTACATTTGTTTCCAGTTTTCTAGTTGTTTATGACAGGAGAGTAATCCCAGACCCTCTTATTCCCTCATGGCCAGAGTCACTTGTTGACTTTTTTATTAACTTTTGAAGACATAATGTATTCATACAGTTCAAAACTTTGTTTTCTTTAAAAGAAGTAGTGAAATGGGGTGGTTACTTGACAGAAATGTGTAATAGAGAAAATTTATTTTTAAAGGGGAGTTATTATATCGTGTCTATTAGCTGAGAGAGAAACATGATGGTGCAGAAAATAGAGGATAATGGCAAGAAAGTCCTTGAGTTGACAATAAGAGATGGGACTCAGAACACGTAACAAAGGGTTCACCTTAGATCAGAATTCAAAGAATTTATTCACAATAAAAGAAGAGAGGAAAAGTGCATGGGCACTGATATAGGCAGCCTGGTAGATTTGGGTGAGAAAAGCAATCATTAGAGAAACCCCACCTGCTTCTGTTGCTTCAGTGAAAACAAAAAGCAAGATCATCAGTGAGTCTCTCTGGCTCACTCTCAGGAAAGCCAGCTGGAATGGTACAGGCTGTCCTGTGGGGAGATCCACATAACAAGGAACTGAAGGAGGTCTCCAGCTGACAGCCAGGGAGGAACTGAGGCCCTCAGTCCAACATCCCATGAAGAACTTGGAACTCCAAGAATTGATCTCAAAATTAGCTCCTCCTGAAGTTGAACCTTGAAATGACTGCAGTCCTGGTGGCTGACACCTTCAGTGCAGTATTTGTAAGAGACCCTGAAGGAGATACTCCCTTCCTGTTCCACCCCACACTAAGCTGCAGCAGAATTCCTTAAAAACAGAAACTGTGAGATAATAAATGATTATTGTTTTAAGCCACTAAGTTTTGGGTTAATTTATTATATGACATTAGATCACTAATGCAGATATTGGAACTTCAAAGTGGGGTGCTGCCATAATGAAAACCTAAAAATGTGTGAGTGGCTGTGGAACCAGGGAACAGATAAAGTCTAGAAGGATTTGGGGAAGCATGGTGAAGAAAACCTAAATTGCCTCGAACAGACTGCTGGTAGAAATCTGGTGGACTTCAAAGACTCTGCCGGTGAGGGCACAAAACGAAGTGAGAGATAATTTATTGGAAACTGGAGAAAAGTGGTCTTTCTTATGCAGTAGCAGAGAGCTCATTAACATTACCATTTGTAGTTATGTGGGAAGTATAGAATGTGCCTATTGAACTGAATGATATATTTAAGGAGATTTCCAGCAAGTGTTGAGGATGTCTCTTGGTTTCTTCTTGCTATAAGAGGAGAGATATACATTGAAGAAAGGGTCATTACACAAAAGAAAAGAGGACTTCATATTGAAGTGTCCAGCCTCTCCAGATAGAAAATACTGTTAAAATTAAGAAATGCCTTCTGAGCAAAGATCAAAGAGAAGACAGAGAAAAGATCTCTAGGAGATTTGCAGGCTTTTATCATATCTAATGGTGTCAACACCAGAGAGATCCACTGGAGGTCCAGGTAGTTTTGTGAGAGAAGTGTATTAGCAGAAATACTTTTAATAAAGAGATAGAAAGAGACAGAGACAGAACAAAATGAACAAAAAAAGCCTTTGGACCATTAAACATTGTGCTGATAGGAAAGCAGGCTGTGAAAACAACTTAGATGCACATATGGGCTGCTTTTCATGAAGAAGAGAGGGTTACTCAGGCCAGAACCTGGTACCCAGAAAGGGGAGCCAAGAACCATAGAGAATTATTCCTGAAGTCGGGTAGTAGAGGGAACAAACGAACATGAAGGGTGCAAGGGGAGATGGTCAAAGAGCAGGATTCTTGACATGGAGATTATAGAAAAAGCATGCTTATTGGTGATGACAAAGTAAAGTAGGTGTTAGTAGTTATAGAAGCCCAAACTCCAAGCATGACCTGGAGGGCCCTTCATAATCTGACCCTTGTATATCCCTCCATCCTGATTTCTCTTCATCCCCAGCTTCCCAGCCCCACCACACTCAACTTTTCAAGTCCTCCCCTTCTGTACCTCTGGGCCTTTGCAAATGTTCTTCAGTCTCTGGCTCATTCTCCTCTGCCCTCTCTTCACTTGGGCTGGATATCCCTAGGACTTGTTTCCACAAGGCACTGTATTGATTACATCACAGCCTTTTCAAACTTTGCTGTTATGTCTTCTGTTTTTACCATAGAATGTTAGCTCCAGAAGGGCAAGGGCTGAGTCTGTGTTGTGGAACCATGTTCCCCGTGCTCAGCTCAGTGCCTGGAACACACAGTAGGCACCTAATAAAGAAAGAGAATTTCCTTCCTAGATCTAAGAGGAAATCTCTAGAGCAGTTTCAAAATATTACATTTCTAGAGTATCTGTCCTTCAGACTCTCCGACAAACATTAATATCAGAGCCCAAACAAAGCTTTCCCTTAAGGGACATATTTATATGGTTTTAAATCCCTTACAAACATTAGATTTTATCCCTTTTAAAATATACTTTTTTACACATGGAAGCATTTGAAAATTTCTCTTGTGAATTCTCCGATGTCCAAAATAGGTGAGTCTGATTCAAAGCTTATCTATAGTAATCACCATTATGGATTTTCTCTTCCATGGAGTTCTCACTGGTTATATTGGCCAGCTCTTCCTATTGAATTAGAGTTCTATTTAATTATTTGGAGACACGTTGCCTTAAGAGCCAAACAAAAATAGAATTAAAGGCAGAAACAGCATGTGATAGTTGGTATAACGAACATATTAACCAAATCATAGAGGTATAATGTGGCAGGAAAAAAATGGGAGACTGTTTCTCAAATTCCTTGGAATTATGACAGGTTTTACTGTGCTAATATTTTAGAAACCTAGGTTCCAAGTAAAAGAAGACAAAATTAAAAATCATCTTGTAAGGAAGTCTGAAAATCTACCTAATTTACCTAATTTTCTCATTCTTCTGGGTCCTATTGTTTAGAGGAATAGACCAATGACTGTTCATCTGACTAAACTGAAGCTAAAATTCTCAGCCATAGCTAAGTAACTATTCAAATTTATAATGCTCTGAAATTATATATATCTACATATTACATATATAGTTATCTTTTTCAGAAAAATACCTCATCATAATTATAATATATACATAATAGAATTTAAGCCCTTACACATATTCACAGGGCTTTAAAACTGAGCACTTTGCCCTAACCTGCTGATAAGATCAGAAATTGTCTAGAATAGGCACCCAAGTGAGAATTTTTAATCACATCCAAAGCATTTAGGTCATCGCAAGAAGGTACTACTATGCAAAAGAATACTTTTCTCTGAGCTAAAATCTATTTTGCTCAATAAAGCAGGAAACTGCCCTGAACTACAAAGATATCTTCATCCACCATAGGGCTTCCTTTCTTCTCTCAATACTCAGAAGTTGAGGTAAATCTTCTTCTTTTTTTTTTTTTTTTCTTTTTTTATTTTCCCAGTGAGGTTTCTGTGATCTCTTTATTGGACACAACGTGTATCAGCTATTCAACTCATAAAGAGCTAAAAAACATGCTAGGAAAGGAGAAATATTTTCTGTCTCTCCCTTCCTGTGAAAATGTCAGATGAGCTCATCTGTGTTCTCTCCTTTCAATGAAAGATACACTCATCCCTCAGCCCTCATCTTATTCTCATTTCCCATTGATGATGTCAGGCAGGCCTTACAGTATCTCTTTTGTGATCTTTTTTTTTTCTTTTTTTTTCTTTTTATTATTATTATTATTATTATTATTATTATTATTATTATTATACTTTAGGCTCTATGGTACATGTGCTCAACGTGCAGGTAAGTTACACATGTATACATGTGCCATGCTGGTGCGCTGCACCCACCAACTCGTCATCTAGCATTAGGTATATCTCCCAATGCTATCCCTCTCCCCTCCCCCCACCCCACAACAGTCCCCGAAGTGTGATGTTCCCCTTCCTGTGTCCACGTGTTCTCATTGTTCAATTCCCACCTATGAGTGAGAATATGCGGTGTTTGGTTTTTTGTTCTTGCGATAGTTTACTGAGAATGATGATTTCCAATTTCATCCATGTCCCTACAAAGGACATGAACTCATCATTTTTTATGGCTGCATAGTATTCCATGGTGTATATGTGTCACATTTTCTTAATCCAGTCTATCATTGTTGGACATTTCTTTAAGACCAACCCTGTGCTCTTTTCATGGAATTGCCCTATTCCATTATTCACTCTCTATAAAATATCTTCAATGGCTCCCCTTCTAATATCAACTTTTCTCTCTCTGCTGGGTCACTTTCTATAGACTAGAAACAAACTCATGATTTCCCATCCTTTAATTATCCACCCTGGGACATTCATTATCCATTAGTCTTCCAGCTCCACTTTCCAATCCCAGCCAGGCTTCTCAGGCCTCTAGAGATTTATAACTCAGTCACTTTTGTTAAGGACATTTGTCTGCTTTCTGGTTGCCCAACATCTGACTGAAGAATCTACCATCATACAAGGCGGAAACACTGGCAGCTAGAGTACCTTCTCACCAACTAGATACCCACATATGAGACACTGGCCCTCATGATGATTGCACAAAGATGCAGGGGCTTGTAGGTTCCTCAGAGTCGTGGCATCAGGTGACCTGCATGTGGAAATGATGACCACAGGGACATTCAATGTCCAGATATGATGGCAGTGGCACTATATCTGGGTTCCTCCTCTGGGTGACTTAAAGAATTAGTCCAGTGGTCTAACACTAGTAATAAATATTAACTACAGCCTGGTAATCAATACAGAAAGGAGAGCAGTGGCAGCTTGTGCATATTTCCTCCCTTACAGTATGCTTGTGTGTGTGTGTGTGTGTGTGTGTGTGTATTTCTATATATTAACTAATTTCTTCTCAATCTTTTCCCTCCCCCTATTATTTTATATAAGGATTCCTGCAATTATTAAATTTACAATTTTATATTTAGCTTCCACAATATTCATTCAGGTGGAACAGTGATTGAATGTGAGGAGCAATTAATACTGCCCAGAGAGCAATACTGTACATGTTGCACAGAAAACATAACGACAATTGCGACATAGCATCATCCCATTTGGGAGAGAGAATAAGACTGTCTCCTTTTGTTCAAAGTGTAGCCCACCACTCCCCACCTGCTGGGCAGCTCCTGTGGCTCAGACAGGGGCTGTGGCAGGAGGAAAGATGCCATAGCCTGAGTCCTGGAAGGCCATTGCCAGTGTTGCAGAAATTGAAAATGGCCCATTAGTTATGCTAAATCTATTATGGGAAGTGTCACTGTTCAATATTTCTGTTATGGGTGCATTTTTACATCTGTGACCTGTGCAGTTTTGGTTTTTGTTCATTTCAACTTCAGTGAAGTGACTCAGCCACTTAAGAATGTGCTCATTCACTATTCACAATAGCAAAGACTTGGAACCAACCCAAATACCCCTCAGTGATAGACTGGATAAGGAAAATGTGTCACAAATACACCATGGAATACTATGCAGCCATAAAAAAGGATGAGTTCATGCCCTTTGCAGGGACATGGATAAAGATGAAAACCATCATTCTCAGCAGACTAACACAGGAACCAAAAAAAAAACACCACATGTTCTCAGTCATAAGTGGGAGTTGAACAATGTGAACACATGGACACAGGGAGGGGAACATCACACACTGGGGCCTGTCGGGGGATGGGAGGTCAGAGGAGGGAGAGCATTAGGAGAAATACCTAATGTAGATGACGGGTTGATGGGTGCAGCAAACCACCATGGCACATGTATACCTATGTAACAAACCTGCACTTTCTGCACATGTATCCCAGAACTTAAACTATATAAAAAAAAAAGAATGTGCTCAAGGGGTCTGGACCCCATGGACCATTTCCAAAACAATTCTATTCCTGATTCACTCCAGGTCCAAGTCTATTACTAGAGCCACAGTTCGAAGCAAACAAAATCGATGATGTGATAGTCATATTGAAGATCCAGAAAAAGGCCACTTGAAATTGTCTTCTGAACTAGGCATGATTTTTAATGAATGTGCTCAGGAGTTGAGAGACTTGGGCTATCAGAAACATGCTTTTAATATGCTTATCAGTAACTGCAGGCTACCAAAGAGATGTGCCAGGGACAAAGAATACAGCATGTAAAGTCCTACCGCCTGACCTGCCAGTTGCTTACATAATTGTTATCTGTTTCCACAATGAAGCTTTTTCTGCCTGTCTCCAGACGCTGCACATTGTCATAAATTGCATGCCAGCAAACCTGCTTCATGAAATCATCTTCAGGGATGTTGTTAGTGACCTTGATGATTTGAAAGGAGAACGAGATGAATATGTCCAAAAATATCTCCTTGGAAAAATTAAGGTATAAGAAATATAAAGTGTGAGGGATTGATTCAAAAGAATGAGTGTAGCAGTCCACACAACAGAAGTCCTTGTGTTCCTAGACAGCCAGCTGAAGTGAATGTGATGTGACTGCAGCCCTTGCTGGCTGTCATCTGTGTGGACTGGGAAACCATGATGTTCTCAGTGATTGACATAATTAGTGCCAACACGCTAGCCTATGGCTCATCCTCTGTTGTCCGTAGAGGATTCAACTGAGGGCTGCACTTCAAATAGGAGCTTGTTCCCCTTTCTGAGCTAGGATGAGCAGAAAAAGCCACAGCACCAACAAAGTCACCGATAATGACTGGAGGACTGTTTGCCAGGAACAGACAGTATTTCCATGAACTTGGACAGTATGATACTGGCATGGATATCTGGAGAGGAGAAAATTTGGAAATATCATTTCAGATCTGGGTGTGTGGAGGTAAGTTCTTCATCATGCCTTGCTCTACAATAGGACACATTTTCCAAAAAAAAGGGGACCATATGGATCTCCTGAAGGCCAGGACGCCACGAACACAATTCTTTGCAGCTGGCACACGTCTGGCTGGATGAATAAAGGGGCAGTATTCTTCCTTAAGACTTAATCTGGAGAGGAAAAGCTTTGGAACTATCAGTGAGCATGCTGAATTGAGAAAGAAGTTAGGATGAAATCATTTAAATGGTATTTGGATAATATTTACCCAGAGATGCAGCTATCTGGGACCCATGCCAAATCCCAGCAACCCACTTTTATCAGTAGAGGGCCAAAAATGCCCCAAAGTCCTTCAACTTGGAAGGCTCTATCACCTCCAGACCAACAAATGTCTGGTGGCTCAGGGCTGCCCAAGTTGGAAAGGAGGCCTACTAGTGCTTAAGACCTGTGAGCATGGGGACCCAAATCAGATCTGGATTTATAATGAAGAGCATGAATTGGTTTTAAATCATCTTCTTTGTCTAGGTATGACAGAAACTAGCTCATCAGACCCACCACGACTCATGGAGTGCCATGGGTCAGGCAGACATGGACCTTTGGGGAAAATAATTAGCTACACCAGACGTCAGCTGGGCAGTGCCTGAGAGTGATGGCTCCACAAGGTCAGGAAGACTCTGTGGCTACGGCAATCTGTGATGGCTCCTCCTCACAACAGTGGCAGCTGGAAGGTTAAGGTGGACACCGTGGCAGAAATGGTGCTTCATCAGGCTTTGCCTCCTCTGTGAAGTGTAGGGCTTTAGAAAGAACACTGTTGGTGCCAGGAAAGCCTTGGTTTGGTAGACCCATCTTGGAGAGGATGACATCTCCTGTCCTCCTGGAGATGCCTGCGAATGTTAACAGAGGTAACACAGCAGATCTGATAGAGATGGGAGCACTGAGTGTCTGCAGATGAAGAAGTATGTTTCACCAAGACACTGAGATCATTTCTGAGCTTCTATTAAGGAATTTCTTGCTTATAGAGGAAAATCAGAATATAATTTTAACTCTAGAGTTTCATTTGTACACAATGACAAAACTCAGCAAACAGATGTTTCTATTCAAATTTATTTATGCCTCTTTTTAATCCCCTTTAATGATGGAGTGGTTTTTATCTGATCAGGAACTTGTCATGATTTTCTTAGAAGACTTCACAGGAGAGAGTTTTTTTTTTTTTTTTTTTTTTTACTTATCATTTGTTTAGTATGTTCTAAACAGACAACTTTTAAAAAATGAATCTACATTATGTTTAACTTCAGAAGGCATCATTTATAAGACAATATTTGTGGGGCAGTTAACTATTATAAATTATTTTGATGAATTATGATACTACATACACATGAAATAAAGGATCCTTTTGATTTTTGTTTTAAGTATAGTTGCACTTAATTAAGTGAAAGCATGAAGTTATAAGGAAGTTGTAGGGAAAGGTAGGTATGTGCAGAAAGGTGTGTGTGAATGTTCTAAGTAGCCAGTGAGCCAATGAAGTGAATTTTGCTGGTGGTTAAGCTATTGTCTGCCATCTTCAAATGCACCCTATGCTCTGTTTCGCCATGCTGGGGCTGGAACTCTGCAAACCATAGTTCTCCTCTGCTACCTAAATTCTTGTTAAATTCTACCTGTGGGGGAGCTAGAAAGAGACTAGAATAATGGAGTGACAAGGGAGTTGATCCTTCCTGTTTTGCCTACCATTCTTGAAATATCACTACAGCCAAAGGTTCCTCACCTGGGCAGCAGCAGTTGGTCCCAGTAACCAGGTTTTTTTCATATTCTCAGCACCAGCCATAGTATGCCTTGGATGTATGAATTCCAGCTCTGCAGCATCCCCCCAACAACTGACTGAGGAACTAGCATAAAGATCAGCTCTTCAGGGTCCTTTCTCCAAGTTTCCCTTTGTTCTGACAACCTCTCCTTCCACTCCCCTGAATGAGCTCTGCCTAAAGACCCATTACTTTCACACTGCCAAATCCATACATATTATTCAGACCTTATTATATCTTCCTGCTATATCTGACCATTGACCACTCACTTCTCCCACCTTCAGACAATATTCTTTATTAATAATTTTTTGCCTCATTAAGACATTTCTGGAGGGTAAATTGGAAAATATTTTAGAAAGCATTTTGGCAATATGTATTCATTCAATAAATAATTTTTAAGCATTGTGTAAATATTTCCATTGTGTTAATTTCTAGAGGTAGAACAACTGTTAAACACAGTAAGTGCTTTGTGTGTGCATTTAGTAAGTGGTACAGCCAGGTAGTCTGACTCTAAAATCTGTCATATTAACCTCTACAGCAGGAATTTTCAAACTTGAGTTCCATCAGAATCACCTAAAGGACTTGGTAAAACATAGATTAATGAGCCCCACCCCCCTAATTTTTTATTCACAGGGGTGAGCTAGCAAATTTAAATTTTTTTTTATTATTATTATACTTTAAGTTTTAAGGTACATGTGCACAATGTGCAGGTTTGTTACATATGTATACATGTGCCATGTTGGTGTGCTGCACCCATTAACTTGTCATTTAGCATGCAAATTTAAATTTCTAACAAGGTTCCAGGTGATACTGATCTCCTTCCCAATACTACACTGCCCACATATTTTCTCATTAGCTCTTATTCATCTCTAATGACTCAACTCAGCTATCTCCTTCCTTAGGAAACCTTTGTTCCTCTCTTCTCTCACCAGCTTAACTAGATAACCCCCATCTAAGATCTCACAACAATCATGGGCTCCCATGACATTATGTACCTACCAAATACATATCGGTAACCACTAAAACTGAAACTCTGTACATACAGGTCCCAACTGCTAGCCTTTGAGCACCTAAAGGACAGTGATCGTAACCATTCATCCTTTTTTACACGTCTTTAAGTTTCTTTTTAAATTTTTACTGTGATAAAATGTATATAAAATTTAACATTTCAACCATTTTAAGTGTACATGAAATACATGTACAATGACATGAAATACATTCATGTTATTATACAACCATCACCATTCCCCAACTCCAGAACATTTTTCATTTTCCCAAATTGAAACTTTATATCCATTAAACAGTAACTCCCCAGTTCCCCCTCCTCTCAGCCCCATTCTACTTTCTGTCTCTATTCATTTGTATAGGGACAGTTTCTAGCACATTGCTCCTCAACGATATTATCTCAATAACTGCAGAACTGAAGGAGGCGAGACTTTAAGCATCGAATAGAAGAATTAATGAGAAAGAATGTTAAGTTAAAATTGACATAAAAATGGTGTATATCATCACTGAAGCAATTAGAAAACTTAATGACATATTTGCTGTTTGAGTTATAAGTATATGGCTATTTGAAAACAATATCTTTGTTCTCTTCCTAGCACAAATAAATATTAGCCACCCATATTTTTAAGTTTATAAAGAGATCAAATACGAAAAATCATCTGAAAAAGAAATATAAAACACACCTTTTTTCCTTTTCCACTCAAATATCTAGGACTCCTGAACTGAGTTCACTCTTCTTTCAGACTACATGCCCACCTATATCTGCAATATCTTTGTATAAGGTACATGGATGTGCTTCGGTCAAGAATCAGGCCAAGGCAGATGTCCAGGCCTGCATGACTCAGCGAGTAGAGCACAGGCATATAACTCCACCTGTTATCACAGCCATGTAGCCATAACATGGGAAGGCCATCCCTTGGCCATATGCCACTATTGTCTGTAAAAGGTATAACTGCCCTGCCGACACTGTACAGATGCTCTTGTACAGGCACTCTTGCACCCAGAGAGAGAGAGAGTACCAGAGCTGTCAGTCTTGCTCTGACAAGGGGAGCCAGGGCATGGCTCAGCATGGCACAACATGGCACAGCATGGCTCGCGTTCATGCCCAGAGAGAGAAAGAGTTAAGCTGCTGATCCCGAAGGCAAGAGAGAGCCAGCTGTGCAGCTGTGCATAGGAGTAGCTGGCCCAAGCAGTCAAAACAGAGCAGACAGTGAGAGAAAGCCGCTGATAAGAGAGCTGCTAATGAGAGACCTAGTTCGAGTAAGCTGCTGATAGAGAGCTGCTGAATAAAACCATATTTCACCTGCTTAAGGCCCCCAGAGTGTTCTTTCAGCTATTGCCCATCCACCCACTCCCTTCGGACCTCAGCATGAGCTAGAACCTGAACTTGAACCGAACATTTGGTATACTCATGGACCTGACAATCGTGACCCTAAACCTGACTGTCTTGCTACCTCAATTAACAGGAGGAGAAAAGAGGAAACCTAATAGAGCAGAATGCTATATTAAAAAATAAAACATATAATAGGAAGTGTAGGGATGCAAGAGGTTTATAATCTACTTCCGTATAAGAAAGCTCTTTTAAAAAAAATTGTGCAGTAGAAATGTCCAAATTAATTATTTGGTACTTACAGAACATATAAAAGATGGACCTTATAGTTATAATTCTTGAATGGATTCTTAAATAATGACTCCACATAACAGATGAATAATTTTAAGTCTCCTTTTAGCCAGCACTGTATGTTCCAGTTTGCACCTGAATTTAAAAAAAAAACAACTACATGAAATCTCAAAAACCATCTGAACAACTCAGTGAAAGAGAAGAGCTAAATCAAATTTACCAGTGTTCTGATACAACTTCCATTGCCTATTCTGAGAGAAAAAGAACAAGCTTTAACTAGGGGCATGCATTTGCCCACCACTTAGTCCCTTTGGCCCTCAGTTTCCTTTTTTCTAAAGTAATAGAATTAAATTCAATTATTGCTTCTCAAATTTTCTTTAATTTCAAACCACTTAAATAGGACAAAAGAGCTCAAAACCCATCTAGCTCAGTTCTCACTTTTCTTTTTCTTTCCTTTTTTTTTTTTTTTTTTTTTTTTTTTTGAGATGGGGTCTCACACTGTCACCCAGGCTGGAGTGCAGTGGCATGATCATGTGATCATGGCTCACTGCAGCCTCCATCTCTCAAGCAATCTTCCCACCTCAGTCTCCTAAGTAGATGGGACTAGAGGCACGCACCACCATGCCCAGTTAATTTTTTTTTTTTTTTTTGTATTTTTAGTAGAGATGGGGTTTTATTATGTTGCCCAGGCTAGTCTCTAACTCCTGAGCTCAAGTGATCCGCCCGCTTAGGCTTCCTAAATGCTAGGATTACAGGCATTTAAGCCACTGTGCCCAGCCTTTTTTTTTTTTTTTTAACATTAGACAGGTAATGTGCCAACATCATAACAAGGTCTGAGGGAGGCACATCTCACTCATACATGTGAAAACCCAGTCATCACGCTTTTGAGAGAGGAAAAGATATGCCTGAATTTTCATACTGGAGGTCTCTCTACATGGATGAGTCAATTGACTCCACTCTTCCTAGCTTTTCTAAAAGACTTGGGATAATTTTGTTGTTTATATTTCCAGATGCAGAATTTTTATACTTAAACAAAAAAAAAGAATTTTTTTCTTTTCTTTTTTTGTTTTTCCAACTTTTATTTTTAGTTCAGGGGTACATGTGCAGGATGTGCAAGTTAGTTAAATAGGTAAACGTGTACCATAGCAGTTTGCTACACAGATCATCACATCGCCTAGGTGTTAAGCCCAGCATCCATTAGCTATTCTTTCTGAAAAACCCATGTTTAAAATGTATACTCTTTCAGAGATATTCCTTGCCTGAAGAAATATTATTATTCATGAATATTTTAAAATTTAACCAATTCAACAATATTATCAGTCATTTGATATTTTATATATTTAACAAAAATAAGGAGTGTTTTTCTATTTCAAAGCAAATTTAGAAGACTACAAGGAATGTACTTAAAAGTAAAATAGTTCTCTCATTATATTTTTATGGGATACAAGATAATTTGGGAATTATTTATTAGTTTGTTCACATAATGAATCCTAATTTTATTATCAATATAAAAATGATTATGTATGTTAAAATCATAGCCATAAGACATCTATTTCATACAGGTATCAAAGAATTAAAACACATTGTTCAATACATTAAAAAAATAGCTAATGCTTACCTATTTGTTGAAAAACTAAAGAATCTACTGTTGAAACAAATGTCTTTCCTTCAATGTTGTCTGCACATAAGGAGCAGTTTCTATCTTGCTCACTCCGAAAGCAACAGTGGTAAGTTGTTTTGGATAAGTTAGAAAAGTGAGTACCACTTGAATTAAACTTAGGTTCAGCAGCTGTCTCATAATGTCCATTCGAATTTGAAGTATTCTTTGAGAGTCCAGCAGGCAAAAGGAAGTAGTCATAGGTTGAATTTGGTGGCATGCAAGACAACTTAAATCTCCAAGGAGTAATTGGATATGACAAGTTAAATGCAGTTATCACATAAATAAATTCTGTTAGGATATTAAAAAGACATATAGAAAAAAGTAATCATTTTGACTAACACATGAATAGAAAGTATCCGAGATTAAACCATGTAGTGTTCAATAATTATTTAACTTTCTAGGTCTTCAGTGAGTGCCTAATGAATAACTTCGTGCTTCCATTGTACAATGTGTTATATTCAAGAGGATGCATTCATTTGTAGAAATTACTCCACTTTCTGACATCTCTTTTCTTTTTGAAAACTCACACTTCATGTTTTCTCTTTAAGCTGACATTTTATATTTATGTTTTAATAAAAGGAAACAAACACTGAATATTTTATTTTTCCTTTCTAAAGCATATTATTCTAGCTTCCATTATAAATGATAAATATAATATCCAGTATAAATGATAAATAAATATCTGTATGTGCAATTATATAAACAAACATTAAAGTGCTATTTTAATATGTATTTAAGAGAGTAACACCAAAATATTAACACTGCTTTCGCTGAGCACTTTTAGAAAGAATTCGTCTTCAACATGATGATAGCTTGATGATCTCCTGAATTTTCCCATGATCCTCCAAATACAAAACATCATCATATAAGACATGCCCTTAGTACATTACACAAAAAGTGATGCAAAAGAATAGACTTCTTATGGGAAATGCCCACTGCTGATTAAATTATCACTTTTAAACATAAAAATTAAGAACAATTATATAATCCAGTACCAAAAAATCTGTAAAAGTTAAACCTTTTTTTTTTTTTTTAAGATGGGAGTTTCGCTCTTGTTGCTCAGGCTGGAGTAAAGTGGCATGATCTCGGCTCACTGCAGCCTCCATTTCCTGCCTCAGCCTCCTGAGTAGCTGGGATTACAGGCGCCTGCCACCACACCCAGTTAATTTTTGTACTTTTAGTAGAGACGGGGTTTTGCCATGTTGGCCAGGCTGGTCTCGAACTCCTGACCTCAGGTGATCCGCCCGCCTTGGCCTCCCAAAGTGCTGGGATTACAGGCATGAGCCACTGCGCCCAGCCAAACTTATTTTTAAATATTTGTTTAATATTTTTAAATTATTTTAAAATTTTAAAAATTTATTTTTAATAATTGTATTTAAAAATTGTAATTTTTAATATTTAAAAATTTAAAAATTGTTAAAATTTTTAAATATTTGTTTGAAAATAAAATAATTCTCCATAATTGTTTTTTCAATAAGTTACCCAAATGATGCAACAATTGTGTTAGCTTATATAGACACTAATGCAGAATAGGAATTCTGAGAATCTTGTATGGATTTTCATGAAATGAGAATTTTGAAGAGTTATGGCAAATTTAATAATGTAAGGAAATAGAAGTAACCATGATGTTCATCAGTAGGTGAATGGGTAAATTGTGGTACATCCAGACAGTTAAATATTATTCAGGGCTAAAAAGAAATGAGATATCAAATCACGAAAAGACATGGAGGTTCCAGCACTCTTCCAGAACTATGCATCCAACAAAGGACTAATATCCAGAATTTAGAAGGAACTCAAACAACTCAACAAGAAAAAAACAAATAATCCCATTAAACAGAAGGCAAAAGAAATGAAGAGACATTTCTCAAAAGAAGACATACAAGCAGCCAATGAACACGAAAAAAATGCCCAATATCACTAATCATCAGAAAAATGCAAATTAAAACTACAATAAGATACCATCTTATACCAGTAGGAATGGCCATTATTAAAAAGTCAAAAAATAATAGATGTTGGTGAGGATGCAGAGAAAAGAAAATGCTTATTCACTGTCGGTGCCAATGTAAATTAGTACAACCTCTATGGAAAACAATGTGTAGATTTCTCGAAGAACTAAAAGTATAATTATCATCCAATCCAGCAATCCCACTACTAAGTATCTACTCAAAGGAAAAGAAATCATTATAACAAAAAGACACCTGCGCTCATATGTTTGTCACAGCACTATTCACAATAGCAAAGTCATGGAATCAACCTAAGTGTCCCTCAATGAATGACTGGATTAAAAAAATGTGGCATATTCACACACATGCACATACACACACACACACACACACACACACACACACACACACACACACACACCATGGAATACTATGCAGCCATAAAAAAGAATAAAATCGTGTACTTTGCAACAACATGGATGGAGCTAAAGACCATTATCCTAAGTGAAATAACACAGAAACAGAAAATCAAATACCACATGTTCTCACTTATAAGTAGTATTGTGCACAATGTTCACTATTCAGGTGATGTACACACTATGCAATATATCCATGTAACAAAACCATACTTGTAACCTCTGAATCTAAAAAAATAAAAATTTAAAGAGGAAAAAAAAGACATGGAGGAAACATAAATGCATATTACTAAGTGAAAGAAACCAATATGAAAAGACTACATACTATGTTATTCCAACTATATGACATTATGACATTCTATAAAAGGCACAACTATGGGAACAGTAAAAAGATTGGCGGTTCCCAGGAGTTAGGTAAGAAGGAGGGAGGAATAGGCAGGCCACAAAGGATGGGTAGGGCAGTGAAATTCTTCTGTATGATTCTACAGCGGCAGATAAAGGTCACTATACGTACATCTGTCAACATTCATACAATATACAACACCAAGAGTGAACTATAATGTAAACTATGGACTTTGAGTGACAATAACATGTCAATATGGGTTCATCAATTGTGACAAATGTACCACTCTGAGGGTGGATAGTTGATAATGGGGGGTTATAAATGTGTGGGGCAGGGAGTCTATGGAAAATCTCTGTACCTTCCTCTCAATTTTGCTGTGAACTTAAAACTGCTCTAAAAAATAAAGGCTATTTAAAAATGTAAGAAAATAAAATTTTTAATAAATTCACAAATGTGTTTTTTCATTACAAAAGCAATTATCAGTGAAAATATTCAAACGATACATAGGTAATGACTGTTAATAGTTTGGTTTCTAAAGATTTCTATAGCTATAAATTAATATAAATATGTATAGATGCAAAAATTGAGGCCAAAGTGATTAATGTGACAAATGTGACTACGGCCATACTGATAACAATTAGTTATCACAACATTACCAAAAGTAAATCCATATTACAATTGTGTTCCTTTGGACTTCACTCCTTCTAACATATGTTTCTAAAATCAGAACACCTCAAAGAAAACAGAATAGTTTTTTGAGGGAGGAGGTTTACAAAATCAAGAATATGTAATATTACTAATTTACAGCATTATATATTCTAGGTCTACATAGAGGATTCAGTTGCTTGAAATGAATTAGCCTAAAATCCTCACAGAAGTATTTAAATGTAAAATGTAATGATGAACTTTAAAAGCATAGCAACTATTGATGCAGTAAAATTAAAAGATGAGTCATTTTATCCACATGCAACGTTGCAAATGACATTTCTTTCCCTCCAAATGAATCCTAAACTCTAAAGATGGTCTAGAATTTTCATCTGAAAGCATATCTTATTAGGTAACAATACCCCAGGAATTCTTTTGATTCACAAACTTGATCAAACCACAAACCTTCTAGAAAGTCAATGTAAAACACTAGAGTCTAACGAAAATTAATAGAGAATTATAAAAGAGAATGAATAGTTCCCTTAAATATATCTAATAAAATTAGAGAATATAAAAAGAGAATGAGTTATTTCTCTTTGATAGTCCCTTGTGGCATAATTTTTTGGAAATCTGTAACAGTGGAGCTATCCAGGTTATTTTCTGGAATGAAAGAGAAGTATGTACAACAAGGAAGACCTGTAGGGAAGCTTAGAAGAGCCCCTTTAGATTGGGGTAGCCAAGGAGATGCTCAGAACCAGTTGACACACAGGTAACAGCTGCCAGATAAAGTTGCCACAACATAAGTTTTGTTAAAGAAAGCTAGATAAACAATTGCCAAATCACATCGGTTTTTTTAAAGATACTCTAATTTCAAAAACTTGGAACACAATCTAACTTAGATGATCTGGTTTAAGAAAATCAGGATGTCACCAGAATGTGGTAAGAAACACGTGAGAACAGTATGCTCAAAACTTATTGGCAATGTATCGGCTGGGCACGGTGGCTCACGCCTGTAATCCCAGCACTTTGGGAGGCCGAGGCGGGCAGATCACGAGGTCAAGAGATTAAGACCATCTGTTCAACATGGTGAAACCCCGTCTCTACTAAAAATACAAAAATTATCTGGGCATGTTGGCGCATGCCTGTAGTCCCAGCTACTCGAGAGGCTGAGGCAGGAGAATCGCTTGAACCCAGGAGACAGAGGTTGCAGTGAGCCGAGATCATGCCACTGCACTCCAGTCTGGTGGCAGAGCAAGACTGCGTCTCAAAAAAAAAAAGAAAAGAATTAATCTACAGAAATATTTTTCCAAATATACAAAGACATACAAAGTTTCAATGCAGTATTATTTGTTACAGAAAAAGAAATGTCTATCAATCAGGAATTGGTCAAATAGACTAATAATTTTATATATATTCATACAGTGCATTGTCATGCAACCATTAAACTAATAAGTATCCCAGTAAATACTGATAAAGATAAAAAGCCATCTTGATAAATTGGAAACCTGTTAAACTGAAAAATAAACATCCAGAACAACATGTATAGACCAGTGCTATTTTTGCAGCTATAGATATGAGTGTGTCTGTGTATATGTGTGTGTGTGTGAGAATTCTGGAAGGATACACCATCAGGTTGTCTTTAGGAGGTTGGCAAAGGTTTTCATTTTCACACTTATACACTTATACTATGGTTTGCATTTTTAATCGTAAGCATGTATGAGAATTCCTAACTAGAAATAGGAAATTCTGCTAGTTAATAAATAAAACAGCATCTCTAAAGGCAAAATCTCTACCGTGTTTAAGGGCATTAAAACAGCAAATGAGCAAATAACTTACCCCAATGTAACAAAACCACACAGAACTTTTGACAAATCATCTTGCTTCAGAGAAGTACACCTGGAAAAGAGTAAATCTAAAATTAAAACACACACACAAACAAAAACACATGCATATAAGTTGTCTGTGGAAAACATAAAAGGAAAGGGATTATAGATAAGTCTCTAAGTTTTAATAATGTGATATTCTAGATCAATATCTGAGAAATATCTCACATAAAATTATGCTATATATTTATTCCTTTACGCATCCTATCTTACATCATTAAAAATACAAGTCGAAAAAATTTAAACTGAATGCTCCTTTATGCCATAACAAACCAGGACGGGTATCACAGGATAAGACTGAAATTTTAACTAAATGCAAGAGCTCACAATGTTGATTAAATATGTAACAGCTAATTTAACATCATTAATATCACCATCTTCAATTTTTTTCATGCTCAGGTCTTAAAATTTCCCTGTTTTCTAAAGTTTTCATCTTTACTATGATATTGTAAGGCCAAATAATTATTGCATAGGTAACGACTGCCTATTTATTTCCAATAAAGAGGAGAAATTTTACCAGTAGACCTTTGGAAACCTATTGTTCATTTGCAGATGAGGTAATATTGGAGAGTTAGAATAATTAAAAGTCTGGTGGCTTAATATACCCAAATGAAGTCTGACTTCAGAGACAAGATTTCCCATGAGTTCCACTCAATTTGGAGTATCACAAATATGATTATTTGTACTACTATGTCATAAATCCAAATAGTAGTATAATTTTAATATATTTGGCTTGGACTTTGGATGAAAACCTACCTGAATTAGGTGTCAGGAGTGTTGGGTGCCAGGCTAAGCTCTTCTGGTAATCAGCTGTGGGACTTGGGTTTTCAACACTCTAGACCTCAGGTTCCTCATCTACAAATCAGACTGTTAGATGGTCTCTACAACCCCTTTCAGAGCTGCCTATTATTCTGAGAGATGTAATTTAAAATGGAAACCACACTTTACCACAAAGACTAGTGTAAAACATTAAGTGAGAAACATGTCTCATGACTCATATCTGAGAATTGGCACCATATGATAAGTGAGAATTGGCACCACATGATAAGTAAATGGAAAAAAGTGTTTATTTATTTTACAACTTACTATCAGGAAGAAAATAAATGAGTATAAACAGTGGGTAGTCCAGTAAATTTGTTTTTCAGACTACAAGTTTGTCATCAGAATTTTTGTTCTTTATACACTGATATCACAATGGTTCTTTAGGATTTCTAGAAATCAGTACACTGTTTAGAACCCTCATGATTTAATTATATTAAGTGAGTACAAATTCCTCCCTGCTTTTTATGCTACCTGTTCTTGATATAAAATGTTCTCATAAAATAAACTCAAGGGCAAGTTTTATAGTCAAGATGTGTCACAGATACAGCATATCACTGGATTGCTTTGATGAAACTTACTAGCAACTAGTAATTCAGTTCAACAATTGATTTGGCTCGCTTTTAACTCACCTGGTCTCCTCAGTTAAGTGATCAAATAGATCAGCAGTTTTCCTTACATAAAACAACCACTTCTTTATTTAATGTTCCATGCAAAACACAAACTATTCTGATGGTTTGGATTCTTGCAATCAGGTTTCATTCTTAAATAACAGAGAAACAATCACAAGTGTAAAAAGGACATAGACGCAACCTTGAAGAGACAGTGAAAGGTGGTATCTGACATAGATTTGATGAGAGATGCACCCTAAACTGTACAAAAAGGAATATAAAGAAGTTTTTTAAAAGACAAATAATACAGAAAAAGAGGCTGGGCGCAGTGGCTCACACCTGCAATCCCAGCACTTTGGGAGGCCAAGGCGGGTGGATCACTTGAGGTCGGGAGTTCAAGACCAGTCTGGCCAACATAGTGAAACACTGTCTCTACTAAAAATACAAAAAGTAGCTGGGTGTGGTGGCGTGTGCCTGTAATCCCAGCTACTTGGGAGGCTGAAGCAAGAGAATTGCTTGAACCCAGGAGGTGAAGCTTGCGGTGAGCTGAGATCGCACCACTGCACTCCAGCCTGAATGACAAAGTGAGACTCTGTCCAAATAAAAGACAGAAAAAGTGACAGAAATTTTTTAAATTGGTGAAAAAAGAATGAAGCAAAGGGAAAATTAAAGATAGGATGACCAAAATAAGCCTAATACACCAAACACCATTAATATGAAGACACTTCCTAAGGATGAACCATTAATTTGTTCTAACTTTTCTTATGGTCGTATTGTTCAATTATAAATTCTGAGTAGTTAAAATGAAATGAACAGTTTAGGAGAAGAGTACAAATAATCCTAACACTAAGAATAGTATAAAATTTTTATTAATTTTATAAGATAACAGCTAACATCCTCATGAACATCCTAATAATACCAGAGTTTCAAAGCAATTTCAAAATTTAATTATTTGTCACCCTCTCCACTACCAATACCCTGTTCTAAGCCACAATTATCTCTTCCTGGAACTATCAGAAGAGGCTCTCTACTTCTGCCCTTGCTCCCCAATTCAGTCAGTTATCAACATAGCAGTTAAAGTGCTCTTCTTAACACAGATCAGATCAGGTCTCTCTAACACAGTAGTCACAGTGATCTTATTAACACATTGACCAGATCATGTCTCTCTTTCTCAAAGCACTACAGCCCTCTCCTGTCACTTGGAGTAAAAGTCCAAGTCCTGAGCAGGACTACAAGGTCCCAGATCCCACTCATCATCCACTGCTCTCCCCACCACTCAACTCACCTTCTAAAGGAGCCTGCCCTGGCCATCCCATCTGAAATTTTAGCACCTCCCCCATGCCAACATGCACAAAAGCAATCTTCAAAGAGGCATTCTCCTATCATCCAGATACAGCTCTTTGAGAATCTGTCATAATAGCAAGAAGGATTTCAAAATGGTTCAATTTTTTGGAACATGGACCTTACTGAGAATTTAGCGAAAGAAGTGTATCAACGCCACAAGGAAGCACATACAAGTAAAATTAGGGCTATAATTTCAAGGGGTTAGCAATCCCTTGAAACTTATCCAGGATTAAGAATTCCTGATATAGATAAATAAATGTAATGCACATTCCACAAGAAGAGCTGCATGAACTGAGCCAGTCACAGACATCACACTAAGAAGAGTTGAGACAATACTGCCTAACATTCCCCTGGAATGCAGTTTTCTTCATTCATTTGGGCTGCTATAACAAAATACCACAAACTCAGTGGCTTGTAAACAATGGAAATGTATTGCTCACAATTCTGGAGGCTGGAAAGTCCAAGATCAACATGCCAGCAGATTCAATCTCTGGTGAAGGACTACTTCTCATAGATAGTGCCTTCTTGCCATGTCTTCACATGGCAGAAGGGGTGAACAAGCTCCCCTGCAGCCTCTTTTATAAGGGCACTAATCCCATTCATGAGGGCTCCACCCTCACGACCTAATAACCTCCTAAAGGCCCCACCTCTTAATGCTATTGCATTGGTGATTAGGTTTCAACATACGAATTCTGTGGTGGCACAAACATTCAGACCACAGTAGTAGTCACTCTCTGTTGACAGTTAAAAGGAGTAATGTGCCTTAGCAGTCATTCACAAAAGACGGTAGGGTTGACATCCTCACATGACATGGAAACACGCCAAACAGACTACCCCCTACCCAATCACCACTGACAATACTTAGAACTGGGCTAGGGTAAGGAAAGGGCTTAATCAATTCTCATTAGAAAATCATTGTGGCTCTACTCTCACAACAAAAATGAATGTTGCAAAAGTTCTCTAACTATCATGGCAGAAACAAGTATAGCTTGAAAACATTTTTCATAGAAAAATAAGCAAATTCCCATCATAGCCATAATAAATTATCATAAGGTAATTATAAATTACAGATTTGAGCAGTGTAGGCCCCTGTACCCACTTCCAAAGTAAACTAATTGAAAAATGTACAGTAATATGACTGGTCTTACAGACCAGATACAAGTATAAGATGTCTATTAAAAATAACAGTTTAATAATATGTGCTCCATAACCCTACTTTTCAGAAATATTAACAGAGAAGTCTACTGTGGCCATTCTTAGAATTCAATTATTCACCACAGCTCTTTCAAGTCACCGCACCACATGACTCTTTCCTCTGAATCAGATTCTGTAGGAGAACCATTTTTCCAGGTAATATGTGGGTCTCAAACTGATTGCTGAAGTTGACAAATTATTTCTATACAAATAGCACATTGTTTATATGCTGTGCATTCTGTTAGTCAGCTTCTTATGTGAGAACATGCTATTGCTATGCTCAATAAAATGAATTTAGCAAGAACACAAAAAAAGAACAGCTGGGGGTGGCTGGCAAGATGGCCGAATAGGAACAGCTCTGGTCTGCAGCTCCCAGGGAGATCAACGCAGGAGGCAGGTGATTTCTGCATTTCCAACAACTGAGGTACCCGGCTCATCTCATTCCTACTGGTTAGACAGTGGGTACAGCCCACAGAGGGTGAGCTGAAGCAGGATGGGGCATCGGCTCATCCAGGAAGTGCAAGGGATCAAGAAACTCCCTCCTCTAGCCAAGGGAAGCCATGAGGGACTGTGCCGTGAGGGACAGTACACTCTGGCCCAGATATTATGCTTTTCCCATGGCCTTCCCAACCCACAGACCAGCAGATTCCCTCGGGTGCCTACACCACCAGGGCCCTGGGTTTCAAGCACAAAAGTGGGCAGCCATTTGGGCAGACACCAAACTAGTTGCAGGAGTTTTTTTTTTCATACCCCAGCAGTGCCTGGAATGCCAGCAAGACAGAACCGTTCACTTCCCTGGAAAGGAGGCTGAAGCCAGGGAGCCAAGTGGTCTAGCTCAGCGGATCCCACCCCCATGGAGCCCAGCAAGCTAAGATCCACTGGCTTGAAATTCTCCCTGCCAGCACAGCAGAAATCGACCTGGGACACTCAAGCTTGGCGGGGAGAGGAATGTCCGTCATTACTGAGGCTTGAATAGGCAGTTTTCCCCTCACAGTGTAAACAAGGTCTCAGGGAAGTTTGAACTGGGTGGAGCCCACTGCTGCACACAAAGCCTCTGTAGCCAGACTGTCTCTCTAGATTCCTCCTCTCTGGGCAGGGCATCTCTGAAAGAAAGGCAGCAGCCCCAGTCAGGGGCTTATAGATAAAACTCCCATCTCCCTGGGACACAGCATTCTCCCTGGGGGAAGAATGTGGCTGTGGGCACAGCTTCAGCAGACTTAAACATTCCTGCCTGATGGCTCTGAAGAGAGCAGTGGATCCCCCAGCACAGCGCTCCAGCTTTACTAAAGGACAGACTGCCTCCTCAAATGGGTCCCTAACCACCCTGCCTCTTTACTGAGAGACACCTCCCAGCAGGGGTCAACAGACACCTCATACAGGAGAGCTCCAGCTGGCATCTGGTGGGTACCCCTCTGGGACGAAGCTTCCAGAGAAAGGAACAGGCAGGAATCTTTGCTGGTCTGCAGCCTCCGCTGGTGATACCCAGGCAAACAGGGTCTGGAGTGGACCTCAAGCAAACTCCATCAGACCTGCAGCAGAAGGGCCTGACTGGTAGAAGGAAAATTAACAAACAGAAAGGAATAGCATCAACATCAGCAAAAAGGATTCCACAGAAAAACCCCATTCAAAGGTCACCAACATCAAAGACCAAAGGTAGATAAATCCATGAAGATGAGGAAAAACCAGCACAAAGAGGCTTAAAATTCCAAAAACCAGAATACCGCTTCTCATTTAAAGGATCACAACTCCTCACCAGGAAGGGAACAAAACTGGACACAGAATGAGTTTGATGAATTGACAGAAGTAGGCTTCAGAAGATGGGTAATAACAAACTCCTCTGAGCTAAAGGAGCATGTTCTAACCCAATGCAAGGAAGCTAAGAACGTTGAAAAAAGGTTAAAGGAATTGCGAACTAGAAAAACCAGTTCATAGAAGAACATAAATGACCTGATGGAGCTGAAAAACACAGCATGAGAACTTTGTAAAGCATACACAAGTATCAATAGCCAAATTGAACAAGCAGAAGAAAGGATATCAGAGATTGAAGATCAACTTAATGAAATAAAACATGAAGACAAGATTAAAAAAAAAGAATGCAAAGAAATGAACTAAGCCTCCAAGAAATATGGGACTATGTAAAAAGACCAAACCTATGTTTGATTGGTGTACCTGAAAGTGATGGGGAGAACAGAACCAAGTTGGAAAACACTCTTCAGGATATTATCCAGGAGAACTTCCCCAACCTAGCAAGACAGGCCAACATTCAAATTCAAGAAATACGAGAACACCACAAAGATACTCCTCGAGAAGAGCAACCTGAAGACACATAATCATCAAATTCACCAAAGTTGAAATGAAGGAAAAAATGTCAAGGGCAGCCAGAGAGAAAGGTCGAGTTACCCACAATGGGAAGCCCATCAGACTAACAGTGGATCTGTCTGCAGAAACCCTACAAGCCAGAAGAGAATGGGGGCCAATATTCAACATTCTTAAAGAAAAGAATTTTCAACCCAGGATTTCATATCCAGCCACACTAAGCTTCGTAAGTGAAGGAGAAATAAAATCCTTTACAGACAAGCAAATGCTGAGAGATTCTGTCACCACCAAGCCTGCCTTAAAAGAGCTCCTGAAGGAAGCACTAAACATGGAAAGGAAAAACCAGTACCAGCCACTGCAAAAACATACCGAATTGTAAAGACCATCAACACTATGAAGAAACTGTATCAACTAATGGGCAAAACAACCAGCTAGCATCATAACGACAGGATCAAATTCACACATAACAATATTAACCTTAAATGTAAATGGGCTAAATGCCCCAATTAAAAGACACAGACTGCCAAATTGGAAAAAGAGTCACGACCCATCAGTGTGCTATATTCAGGAGACCAGTCTCACATGCAAAGACACATAGGCTCAAAATAAAGGAATGGAGGAATATTTATCAAGCAAATGGAAAGCAAAAAAAAAAGCAGGGGTTGCAATCCTAGTCTCTGATAAAACAGACTTTAAACCAACAAAGACCAAAAAAGACAAAGAAGGGCATTACATAATGGTAAAGGGATCAATGCAACAAGAAGAGCTAACTATCCTAAATATATGCACCCAATACAGGAGCACCCAGACTCATAAAGCAAGTTCTTAAAGACCTACAAAGAGACTTAGACTGCCACACGATAATAGCGGGAGACTTTAGCACCCCACTGTCAATATTAGACAGATCAACAAGAAAGAAAATTAACAAGGATATTCACGACTTGAACTCAGCTCTGGACCAAGCAGACCTAATAGGCATCTATAGAACTCTCCACCCCAAATCAACAGAATACACATTCTTCTCAGCACCACATCACGCTTATTCTAAAATTGACCACATAATTGGAAGTAAAACACTCCTCAGCAAATGCAAAAGAACAGAAATCATAACAAACCGTCTCTCAGACCACAGTGTAATCAAATTATAACTGAGGATTAAGAAACTCACTCAAACCTGCACAACTACATGGAAACTGAACAACCTGCTCCTGAATGACTACTGGGTAAATAATGAAATTAACGGAGAAATAAAGATGTTCTTTGAAACCAATGAGAACAAAGACACAATGTACCAGAATCTCTGGGAC
Source organism: Pongo pygmaeus (assembly GCF_028885625.2). Classification (NCBI taxonomy): domain Eukaryota; kingdom Metazoa; phylum Chordata; class Mammalia; order Primates; family Hominidae; genus Pongo; species Pongo pygmaeus. Next base: position 164,737,595 of record NC_072373.2, read on the forward strand.
ACATATAAAGCGGTGTTTAGAGGGAAATTTATAGCACTAAATGCCCACAAGAGAAAGCAGGAAAGATCTAAAATCGACACCCTATCATCACAATTAAAAGAACTAGAGAAGCAAGAGCAGACAAATTCAAAAGCTAGCAGAAGACAAGAAATAACTAAGATCAGGGCAGAACTGAAGGAGATAGAGACATGAAAAACCCTTCAAAAACCCAATGAATCCAGGAGCTGTTTTTTTGAAAAGATCAACAAAATAGACCACTAGCCAGACTAACAAAGAAGAAAAGAGAGAAGAATCAAATAGACACAATAAAAAATGATAAAGGGGATATCACCACTGATCCCACAGAAATACAAACTACCACCAGAAAATACTATAAACACCTCTATGCCAATAGACTGGAAAATCTAGAAGAAATGGATAAATTCCCAGACCCATACACCTCCCAAGACTAGGAAGAAGTCAAATCCCTGAATAGACCAAAAACAGGGTCTGAAATTGAGCCAGTAATTAATAGCCTACCAACCAAAAAAGGCTCAGGACCAGACAGATTCACAGCCTAATTCCACCAGAGGTACAAAGAGGAGCTGGTACCATTCCTTCTGAAATTATTCTAAACAACAGAAAAAGAGGGATTCCTCCATAACTCATTTATGAGGCCCGCATCATCCTGATACCAAAACCTGGCATAGACACACAGAAAAAGAAAATTTCAGGCCAATATCCCTGATGAACATTGATGCAAGGATGCTCAATAAAATACTGGCAAAAAGAATCCAGCAGCACATCAAAAAGCTCATCCACCACAATGAAGTCGGCTTCATCTCTAGGATGCAAGGCTGCTTCAACATACACAAATCAATAAACGTAATCCATCACATAAACAGAACCAATGACAAAAACCACATGATTATCTCAATAGATGCAGAAAAGGCCTTTGATAATATTCAACACCGCTTCATGCTAAAAACTCTCAATAAACTAGGTATTGATGGAACATATCTAAAAATAATAAGAGCTATTTATGACCCATAGCCAATATCATTCTGAATGGGCAAAAGCTGGAAGCATTCTCTTTGAAAACTGGCACAAGACAAGAATGCCCTCTCTCACCACTCCTATTCAACATAGTATTGGAAGTTCTGGCCAGGGAAATCAGGCAAGAGAAAGAAATTAAGGGTATTCAAATAGGAAGAGAGGAAATCAAATTGTCTCTGTTTGCAGATGGCATGATTGTATATTTAGAAAACCCCATCGTCTCAGCCCAAAATCTCCTTAAGCTGATAAGCAACTTCAGCAAAGTCTCAGGATACAAAATCAATGTGCAAAAATCACAAACATTCCTATACACCAATAATAGGCAAACAGAGCACCAGATCATGAGTGAACTCCCATTCACAATTGCTACAAAAAGAATAAAATACCTAATGACCTCTTCAAGGAGAACTACAAACCACTGCTCAAGGAAATAAGAGAGGACACAAACAAATGGAAAAACATTCCATGCACATGGATAGGAAGAATCAATATTGTGAAAACAGCTATACTGCCCAAAGTAATTTATAGATTCAATGCTATATCCATCAAGCCACCATTGACTTTCTTTAAAGAATTTAAAAAACTATTTTAAATTTCATATGGAACCAAAAGAGAGCCTACACAGCCAAGACAATCCTAAGCAAAAAGAACAAAGCTGGAGGCATCACACTAACTGACTTCAAACTATACTACAAGGCTACAGTAACCAAGACAGCATGGTACTGTACCAAAACAGATATATAGGCCAATGGAACCAAAAGAGGCCTCAGAAATAACGCCACACATCTACAACCATCTGATCTTTGACAATCCTAACAAAAACAAGCAATGGGGAAAGGATTCCCTATTTAATAAATGGTGTTGGGAAAGCTGGCTAGCCATATGCAGAAAACTGAGACTGGACCCCTTCTTTACACCTTATACAAAAATTAACTCAAGATGGATTAAAGACTTAAACGTAAGACCTAAACCCATAAAAACCCTAGAAGAAAACCTAGGCAATACCATTCAGGGCATAGGCATGGGCAGAGACTTCATGACTAAAACACCAAAAGCAATGGCAACAAAAGCCAAAATTGACAAATGGGATATAATTAAACTAAACAGCTCAGCTTCTGCACAGCAAAAGAAACTATCATCAGAGTGAACAGGCAACCTACGGAATGGGGGAAAATTTTTGCAATCTAACCATCTGACAAAGGGCTAATATCCAGAATCCACAAAGAACTTAAACAAATTTATAAGAAAAAAACAACCCCATCAAAAAGTGGGCAAAGGATATGAACAGACACTACTCAAAAGAAGACATTTATGTGTCCAACAAACATATGAAAAAAAAGCTCATCATCAGTGGTCATTAGAGAAATGCAAATCAAAACAACAATGAGATACCATCTGATGTCAGTTAGAACGGTGATCATTAAAAATTCAGGAAACAACAGATGCTGGAGAGGATATGGAGAAATAGGAACGCTTTTACGTTGTTGGTGGGAGCGTAAATTAGTTCAACCATTGTGGAAGACAGTGTGACAATTCTTCAGGGATCTAGAACCAGAAATACCATTTGACCCAGCAATCCCATTACTGGGTATATACCCAAAGGATTATAAATCATTCTACTATAAAGACACATGCACACATATGTTTACTGCAGCACTGTTCACAACAGCAAAGACTTGGAACCAACCCAAATGGCCATCAATGACAGACTGGATAAAGAAAATGTGGCACATATACACCATGGAATACTATGCAGTCATAAAAATGGATGAGTTCATGTCCTTTTGCAGGGACATGAATGAAGCTGGAAACCATCATTCTCAGCAAACTAACACAGGAACAGAAAACCAAACACTGCATGTTCTCAGTCATAAGTGGGAGTTGAACAATGAGAACACATGGACACAGGGAGGGGAACATCACACACCAGGGTCTATCGGGGGGTGAATGGCTAGGGGAGGGATAGCACTAGGAGAAATATCTAATGTAGGTGACGGGTTGATGGGTGCAGCAAACCACCATGGCACGTGTATACCTATGTAACAAACCTGCACATTCTGCACATGTATCACAGAACTTAGAGTATAATTAAAAAAAAAAAAAGAACAGGCACAATGTTTCTCATCCATATTAGACTTTTGAAAAACAAATATTTTAATATATTCTCTGGAACATCGTAAGTACTCATAAATAGTTGTTGAATCAATTAAAGTATATAATAAATAATTAATGTAGATATTTATTCTCACATTTAAAAAGAAAAACAGCCTTTAGGAATTTAGAAAGAAATGAAAAAAAAGCCTATGTTGAAATACACAAATATTTGAAGAAATCTGTATAAAGTATACAAAGACAAATCTGCAGTTGATCTAAATGATACATCCATGATGTATGGGTATGCAAGCAGTAATTCAATTTGCATAATATGCCCAGCACAGTAAGCATATTAATCATGCTTACTCTTCAGTTATTACTATGAAGAAAAAATCCAAATCTATATTCTACTGAATAAGCACAATTTGTGCTTTCAAAGGAAGATCAGACTGTTTAATTTCTATTGTAAAGGATTATTTGTGTTATTTTTACCTATCAAATTCTACTTAAATATAAAACAGAACAGTCTCAATCAGTGTTTGAGCAGAAATAAAATTATTTACAACTTGCTCCATTGATCTCAAAAAATCTCTGAGCATGTAGGAAAGTTTATGAGTAAGAAAAGCAATTCTGACAATAATGTTGCTTTGATGAGTTAACTCAATGAGCTCCAAATGCCACTAATTTTTGCTTTTACTTTTTGTTAGAGAAGCATCTATCTCTCTCTCACTTAAATAAGCATTTAAACATTTAATTTAAATGCAACTGAAAAACATTATTTCTTCAAGTATCAAAAATTTAACAAAATAAATATAGCCTGATCTATTTCTAGTAGCATTGTCATTTTAAGTATGTTAACTTTTATTTATTCACTTGGAATATAAATTGGTCATGTTATTCCCATCAAGTAGCTGTTAAAGACTTAAATTATTTTTTAATTAAAAAAAAAATCTTCCAACATCCTGGCATAAGTATTTGTCACTTTGAAAACATAATTTCAAGTACTTTAATTCCTGATATTACTCTGTGTGATCTTGTCACATATTAATTCCTAAAAAATGCATAAGGATAAGCTATGATTCACAGATGTAGGTACCATAAAGTCAACAAAGTTGAGTCAGAGTAGGCATCTTACCTACGGTGTAATCTAAAATCTATACATAAATTGACTCATTTAAATATTAACCGGATATTCAATAAAATGCAAGCTACCACATGTGATGCTAGAAATGTAGAAATTAATTAAAATTTATTTACTTTAAGAAATAACATTTTATTAATTTTTTTACATGTCAAAGCACTATAATACCAATAGGACTTCAGGTTCAAGATGGTAAACTGGGACCAGGCACGGTGGCTCATGCTTGTAATCCCAGCACTCTGGAACTCCAAGGCAGGCGGATCACTTGAGGCCAGGAGTTCGAGACCAGCCTGGAAAAACCCCATCTCTACTAAAAATATAAAAATTAGCCGTGCATGGTGGCGTACGCCTGTAATCCCAGCTACTCAAGAGGCTGAGGCATGAGAATCGCTTGAGCCTGAAAGGCAGAGATTGCAGTGAGCCAAAATTGCACCATGGTACTCTAGCCTGGGTGACACAGTGAGATGCTGTCTCAAAAAAAAAATGGTAAACTGAACAAACTGATCTTTCCCTCCTGAGAGACCTTGAAAATTATAGTAAAGTAAATAATATCAACCCACTACGGGAGAGAATGAGAGAGAGATCAGCAGCAAAAGAGAAAAACAAATTTCTAAAACATTAGTGTGTTAGTCCATTCTTGCATTGTTGAAAAGGAATACCTGAGACTGGGTAATTTATAAAAAAAAAGTGGTTTATTTTGATTCGTGGCTATAAAGGAAGCATGAGGCCAGCATCTGCTTCTGGTGAGGGCCTCAAGAAGCTTACAGTCATGGTGGAAAGTGAATGGGGAGCAGGCACATCACATGGCAAGGGGGAGCAAGAGAGGGTGGAAGAAGATGCCAGCCTCCTTTAACAACCAGATCTTGCATGAACTCAGAACAAGAACTCACTCATTACCACGGGGAGGGCACTAAGCCATTTGTGAGGGACCCACCCCGTGACCCAAATATCTCCCACCAGGCCTCACCGCCAACACGGGGGATTACATTTCAACATGAGATTTGGAGGGGACAAATATCCAAACCATATCAATTAGCAAAGACTAATGAAGTATAACAAAGGAAGTAACTACATAGGATATTTGGAGAATAGGCTGTCAACAATGAGAAAACAAACCTGCAGATGTTCTAAATGATAAGGGCAGAAGGGTGAGGTGGGGCTAAAAGGAGAGGCCATTTTGGTCTGCATGTGTAATATCTGCGTATGTAATTCACCTCCTCACAAACAATGCACAGCAGCTAAACTAGCTCCATGTAACTGTCAGGAGAGTGACTAATAAACAACTGAAATGAACTTTGACTAGTCTAAGCAGGAAAGAAATTTATTAAAGTTTACTAGGTAGCTCTCCGAACCTCAGTGAGTGCCAGAGAACCAAGCTAGAAAAGCACACAGCCAAGACCACACCCAAAATCCCATGCAGAATTGCTCTAGAGAAGACAGCCCTGCACCATACCAGGATACTGCATGTTATGACTGAAACCTCAATGCCTACTACCTCTGAGCTCCTGGGAGCTCATCTGCTCTTTCATGTCCCACACTTCTGATCTAAAATCTGGCACAAATGCCTCTAACTGATGGAGTCTACTTCACACTCTACATGCAGACTGCCAGGAAGCTTGGGAAAACAGGGGCTTACTAAGTGGAAATTCCTCAAACACGAGCAAAGTATTCAAAGGTGTCAAATGGCCAAAGACAATTTAAAAATTATAGTATATACTCTTATATGTTAAAGGAGGAAAAAGTACAAGTTATTTGAGAACAACTTGAGCTTTTCGTGTAAGCTTGGCACCGGTATGGTAAAGCCCTGAAATTTAGGCGACAGGCCTTTAGCATAAATGACAGCTCTTTGATTGAGTGCCTAACATGAAGCCTATCAGTTGATAAACACTGCCCATATGCACAGAAGTCACATTCTTCCTGTTTCTTCACTTAACAGCCATGCTGAATGGAGACATAAAGACATGAAGAAAGTCTTTAGCATTGTGTTAAATTTTTTTTTTATAAAAAGAAAGTAAAAAGGAAACTAACCACGAGGGACACAGGGATAAATTAAAGAAAAAAAAAACTTTAACAAATCTTTAATGAGTATCAGCAGAGACATTTCAGAAAGTTTTGGATCCATAAAGTAACAAAGGAATAATGAGAGCAAGAAAGAACTTTTGAAAATTACATGCATGGTGCAAAAAAAAAAAAATTTCAATGGTTTTAAAAAAATGCATAATTAACATTTCCCCCCAAAGGCAAAAAAAAACACAGGAAATAAATGTTTAAGAAAAAGAAGTCACTTAAAAATAAATCCAAGAGACCCAAATCCAACCAACAGTACTTCCAGAAAAAAAGAATAGAAAGGAGAAAATAATCACACACAAAAAAAATACAAGAAAATTTCCCGGAGATAAAAGGCACAAGTGTTTCCAGAGATAAAAGGCACATTTCCCAGGATAAAAGGCACAAGGGTTCAAAGTGAAAAATATGGCTACCAGGCTCCAAGAAGGAAGAATGGAAACAGATTCATTCCCAAACATATAATTAAGAAATTACCAAACAACAAAGAAAAAAAGAATATAAGAAAATATTCCAGAGAAGAAAAAAATCACTAAAGGAGTAAGAAACAGAATGGAAAACAAATGTTTCATCCCAAAACACCGAATACTAGAAAACAATCCAGCAATTGACTTATAGAAAATTCTTTTCAGTTTAGAATTTTATGTCCAGTTAAAGAAGTATCCGAGAGAAACAAATATACTTTTAGTAATGTAATGGCTTACAAAATTTATATAGTATAAATTTATTTGCCAGAAGTAACTTTATAAAGTATTCCAGCAAAATGAGGAGAAAACCAAAAAGGACCAAAACATACACATTCAGGAAATCGTGGTTACAAACAAGTTTGCTGGCTCTGCAAACTTTCAAATGACTAGTCCAGACAGCAGCTGTAGTATAGATGGCCCCCAAAAGGAGATGGCAAGGAGGAAGGTGGAGATGGAAGGCAACCTGACACATAATAGAATCCTGAAGCCAGAAAAAAACTTGAAAATAAAATAAAAACACAGAATAAACACCAGGGAAAAAGGAAGTCATAATTCAAAATTGAAGCCACTAGAATATGAGTCAGTGGACTTCAAAAAAAAAGGAAGAAAATGCATTCAAAAAAATAAAGAAAGTAAAAAGTTGAAAATTATTAAGGATGAAACCAGGAAGGCCCACATATGCTTTCCCAATAAGAGAAAATAAAGGTAATTTGAAAAAGCTTCACAGAAATTCACAATGTAAATATGAATGAAAAGAAAATATGGCAAATTTTTAGCAAATGCTAGAATTAAATAATCCATTTGAAAGAAAGAATCCCCTTAACTTTGATTCTAGGAACATTCTTTGGGTGGCTCAGGAGCCATACTGAATGAAATGTAACTGTAGAATACTTCTTGATTCTGCAGTAAACAACATTTACAGGGTCATAATAACTTTAATGCTATTTATTAATTTTTCAACTTTTAGGGTCAACTAATAAAAATACAAAATTTAATAACAAATACTAAACCTAAAATATTATCAATACTCTCACCATACAGTTGTCAGATTTAGGTGTTATAATATACAAGGAGAGATGGTGAGAGGAGAAAGGGTGAAATATCCCAAACTCATGAAGCAGGAGTTCAAGAGAAACTGTCTGTAGTTAATGGAACAAATATCGTGGTGGAAATGACAAATGTAACCAATAAAGGAGCTCACAAAATTAATATACATGGAGGAGCAAAAAAGAAAAGGAGGTGAAATGAGTAAGCTAAATTATCTTCTACTATGGTATCTGCTTAAATGATAAGTGAAAAAAAAAAAAGCAGACAGTATAAACATACAATTTAGCCCTAGAGGAAGAAGGACTAAAACCAGAAATGGTTCAAACTAGTTGTTCCTAGGGTCAGGTTATACCCTTTAGTGTAGGTAGTAGGGCAGAGGGCTACTGCTTTATACTTAAATAAGTTTTTTTTAACCATGTACATGGATTATTTTCACCCCAAATTATTATTTAGTTCCTTTCATTAAATAAAGTACTATGGGATTTCAGAGAAAATAGCTACTAACAAAGTCCTAGGGGTCAACGGAAGGTGAGATTTTTAGTTGAACTACAAGAAATACAAAGGAAGAGAGTAGTATTGTATGTCTTCTATTTTAAGATTCACAATATTTTAACACCTCTGGCATCAGGATCATTGTTTAAATTTACAGCATCTTACAATTCCTGATGGCCTGGTAGCTGCTGTGATCTGGTTGTTATTGATTGCATACATCCAAACTGGGCACTTTTTTAATGACCAACTGGACAATTTTAACCCATCAATATCTTGGTCAACAAACTACTTAAAGATCATTTGAGGAAAGAATATGAACTCCAAAAAACCCTATACTGACATCTTACAAGATCAGTTAAAAGCCAGCATCAAAATTAGCAAAATGAACCAGCTTGAAAGAAAATCCCAGAAACAATAGTGAGGCATTCTTTTTTGAATTGCTGTATCACAAATATTCTTGATAGCCTAGAGTATGATACTGTTTGGGAAAATATTTACATCAACAGTTCTGAGATAAATAGCAACTTGAAAAAAACAGACTTTGAATATGAATAAGAATCCCTTAACCAAAATCTTTGATTTATACTTTCCTTATGAGAATGATACGATTTAAATAAAAATGTTTATATATATAATTCTTAGTGAGCTATCTGAGTAAGTATAAATTTTTAAATGATAAAAAATACTGTAAAATAGTTCAATACGCAGAGCTTTTTCTTTTTACTGATACAAAAATGATGGTTATCTTAATTCATTCACGTTGCAATAAAGGAAAACCTGAGACTTGGTAATTTATGAAGAAAAAAGGTTTCTTGGCTAATGGTTCCACAGACGATACAAGAAGCATGGCACCAGCACCTGTACTGCATCTGGTGAGGGCCTCGAGTTGCTTCCACTCATAGTGCAGGCAAAGGAGAGCGGAAAGGAAGCCAGCATGCAGAGATCACATAGTGACAGCATGGAAGCAAGAGAGAGGAGGGAGGAGCCAAGCTCTTTTTAAAAATCAGCGTTGGGAGATATAACTAATGCTAGATGACGAGTTAGTGGGTGCAGCGCACCAGTATGGCACATGTATACATATATAACTAACCTGCACATTGCGCACATGTACCCTAAAACCTAATGTATAATAATAATAAATTAATTAATTAATTAAAAAAATCAGCGCTCACAGGAACTAATAGAGTAAGAACACGTTCATTACTGTGATGATGTCACCAAGCCACTCTTTGGGGATCTGCTCCATGACCTAAACACCTCCCTCTTCAGGACTCACCTCTAACACTGGGAATCAAGTTTCAACATGAGATTTGGAGGGGACAATTATCCAAATTATATCAGTAGTGTAGCTTAAAAATCCATGTTGTCTTAGACTTAAAGAATTACAACTACCTAGAAAGAAGGGTAACTAGGAGAAATCAGAGTAATTACTTATGATTGAGAAATTATAGAAGATTCCATAGAGTGGACATTTAATTGTCCCTCAAAGATGCAGAGGAATATGAAGCACATTGTAGGTATTAATAAATGAGATTCCCACAGAACCTCTGGTCAGTAAAAACAAACATCAGCCAAAGGGCATCGGGTAAATGCCAATAAGAACTCCTGTATAAGAATTGATTTGCAAGTTTAGAATCCTATTAGTCAGAAGACCAAGAAGCCACTGGCCTAAATTACTGTTTTTATAGATTGTTTCTTTGCATCCTGTTTGTTCTGTCAACAAAACTTTTCTCCCGGCCTCGCACGATGGTTCACACCTGTAATCCCTGCACTTTGGGAGGCCAAAGCGGGAGGATCACTTGAGTTCAGGAGTTTGAGACCACCCTGTGTAACATGGCAAGACTTTGTCCCTACTAAAAATTTGAAAAAATTAGCCAGGTGTGGTAACATGCAGTGGGGACACTGAGGCAGGAGGGTAGCTTGAACCCAGAGACTGAGGCTGCAATGAGCTATGATCATGCCATTGCACTTCAGCCTGGGTGATAGAGCGAGACACCGTCTTAAAAAAATATTTTCTCCCCCAAATCAGACCTATGACTAGCAGTGTTGTTGCAAGACACCACCCTAGAGAAATACCCAGCTACCTCCTGGATAGGTCTAATATGATAAGTATACCATAATTCTAAGAGATAACATCTTACTACTATAACAGCAACTAAATCAATTAACAGGTGCTTATGTGTATGCCAGTATGTTTTCTCTCTGCGTTTATACACACACACACAGGCACACACATGCATAAAATATGTGTGTTTATCTATGTGTGTGTGTATGATTTATCATCTCTTTCATCTTCTAAACACAAACCACTTTGGTTCAGAAATTCTGTTGGTGTGCACAGAAATCTAATTGTTTGATTCTCTCATGTTCATAGCTTCTTAATTTGTATAGGTTTAGATGCCCAAATAACAGCAGCTAAAGTTACAATAAGAAAATATAATTAATTCTGAGAAAAACTAAGTTGTCCTCCACCCTCACAAAACAGATAGTTGGTAACAGCTGTTCTTAAACATGAGTTTTCACGTTTTTAAAGCCTATTATAATACCATTATAGAAGCACCTGAGACTCTCTATTTGGCTCAAACCTTTTAGCTGTTATCTACTGAAAACAGACAAAACATTTATATGTCCCCACAAACTTTATAGACAGTATTGGTCCAAAGCTAGGGCACACTCACTCACTTTCACTTGTACTTATGTGCACTCACTCTCATTCATTCTCTTTCTCCCTCTCTCAGCACTCCTAATCTCTTTTGCCTTGCTCTAGTTTTTTTTTCTGTATACTTATTACTTCCTAGTATATGGTATAATTTACTCTATTAAGTTTATTGTTTGCACTCTGTTATGTCTTACAAGCACAGGGATGCTCATCTATTTTGTTCAGTATCTAGAATAATGCTTAGCCCCGAGTAAGCTCTCAATAAATATTTGAATAAATAAATGGAATTCAAGATGCTCATAATATATGACAAGAGAGTATTAAATGAAGTTAAAGTAAGCTAAGGCCTCTGTATTTTCCTGTATTCATTACTGCTCAAAGTGTATTCATTTTCAACTTCGATAACTTAAGGATTCATATGGTAACTTCTACAGTAGTTACTGAGCAATAGAAATAGAGTGTATAACTCTTAAATAATGAAAGAAAATTTGAAGTGATAAAAATAATCAACCTAAAATGTGGAAATAAAAAAGAAAATAACCAGAATTATGGGCAAATAAAGAAAGCAGAAAGTAAATACAAGCCTAAATATATCAGTAATTGTATTAAATGTAAACTGACAAAATTCTCTAGTGGAAAGACACTGAATTTAAAATACCTTAAGAAATAAATGCTGTTTACTACAGACACATCTAAAACATAAGAATACAGAAAGGTTGAATGCAGAATGACAGAAAAATGATATAGGACACAGAGACACATTTAAGATAAGTATGTAGAAATCTGAAAACAAAGGATGGAAAAAAGATTTAACATGCACATATTGAACAAAAGAAAGCTGGTGGAGTTATATCAATATCATACAAAATAGGCTTTAATGCAAAAAGAAACATTAGAAATCAAGAAGCTTACTCCAAATTGACTAAAGTTTCAATTAACCAGAAAAACACTTTTAAGTTAATAACTGGGCAAAAAGAAATATGAAAATCAGAACATATTTTAAACTGATCTTAGTGAAAACAGTATCTCCAAATTTATTTCATGCAGATAAAGAAGTATGCAGAAGGCAGCTCAAAGCCATAAATAACACTTTTCAAAAAGAAGAAAGGCTGAAAATTAATGTGCTATCATTCCTTTATAATCTGTTAGAATAAAACATTTAATAGAACATTCACTTAAGCAGTTAGAACAGAAAAAATTAAAGAAAGTAGAAGGGGAAAAGAAATAATAAAGAAACATTGTCTTGATTACTACAGATTTAAAACGAGTCTTGCTATCTGATAGCATAAATTCTCCCATTTTGCATCTTTTTCAAGAGTGCTTTAGCATTCTTTGGGTTTTGACTTTCCATATACATTTTAGAGTCACCTTGTCAAGTTCTAAAAAAATTGTTAGGAATTTAATAGAGATCCTATTGAGACTGTTTTGAGTCTATAACAATGAAAAAGAAATTGATATCCTTTAATCATTCAGTCCTAAAATTTATGACTATCTGTCTCTATATACCGAGTTCTTCTCTAATATGAGATGTAAATCTTATCTAATTTTTTCCATAAAAGTCCCTGAACATCTTGTTAGATGTTTTTCACAGGAACTTCATGTTTTTGAAATTATTTTAAATGATGCATTTCTAAAATATTTCATTTTCTGTTTCTTGATGGCATATAGAAATATACTTGATTTTTAAAGTATTTTTTAAAATATCAGTTTTATTGGTCTATTATTCATATATCATAAAGTTCACTCTTTTATAGCATACAATTCACTAGGTTTAGTACATTAACAGAGTGAATGTATGCTAACAGAGCAATCATCACCACTGTCTAATTTCAAAATATTAACATCACCCCAAAATGCACCTCTTCCTCATTAGCAGTCGCTCCCCTTTCACCAGCTTCCTCCATCCCTGGCAACCACTGATCTACTTTCTGTGTTTATGGACTTGCCTATTCTAGACAGTTCATATAAATAAAATCCTGGGGTCTTTAGTAACTGGCTTCCTTCTCTTAGCATAATGTTTTCAAGGATCATCCATGTTGTAGCATTTATCAGCACTTCATTCCCTTTTATTGCCTAATAATATTCCATTGTATGGATATACCTCAGTTTGTTTATCCATTCATCAGTGTATGGGCATTTGGGTAGTTTCTATTTTTTGGTTATTACGAAGAATGTTGCTACTAACACTTCTGTACAACTTTTTGTGTGGATGTATATTTTCATCCGTCTTAGGTATATACCTAGGAATAGAATTACTGGGTCATATTACCATGTGACTATATTAAACACTTATGTTTAGCATTTGAAAATAATTCATGTCACTTCCAGATGGAAGCATTTGAAGATGGCTCACGAGTATCCATCCCTGCTCTCTTTTCCCCTATCACACCAAATGGGAAAGTTCCATGTTCCAGATTGTTACAGTTACAGAATGATGGAGTTTCCCTGAACTTAGACCTCCAAGTTATTACATGGAGAAGTTGCCCCAGAGAGTTGTCTTAGTCCATAGGAGACTTTGCATCAATGAAGAATTGCATTAAGCCCATGAGATTCGCAGATTATTTGTTACTGCAGCATAACCTAACCTATCCTCACAGACACCAGGCTCAATCTCACCAGTAATTAAAGTAGTAACTATTAATGAGATAATACCCATCAGAGGGCGAGAAATTAAATGTTCTGGCAATACGAAGTTTGTCCATCTGGTGTAGAGCAATAAAAACAGGAATGCAAATTGGTGAATCCACACTAAAAATGTGTGGCATTCATTATCTAATAAAGTTGAAGTCTGCAAGTCCTGCTAGACCATAATTTGTCTATTGGTTTTATGCTCTAAGGGAACTTCTGTATACCAGCACACTTGTAGATGGATCATAGCTGCTTTATTTATAGTGGCAAAAAAGAAGGAAGGGAGGAAGGCAGGAAGGAAGAAGTGATGGGTGAGGGAAGAAGAAAGGAAGGAAACTAAATATGCATAATCAGAATTCATTTTTTAAATTAATGTGTTATATTTATAGAATTGAATATATCCAGGAAGAAAAATGAACAAACAATAGCATTCGATCACCAAAAAAAGTATTGAGCACCTCTTACATGTTAGGCCCTATTTCTCACACTAGGGACATAACAGTGAGCAAAACAGGACAAAATTCTGCCCTTGTGGAGTCTACATTCTAGTGGAAATGGGACAGAAAAAAAAACAATGATAATTAAAAAGTCACACAGTATTTTATAAGGTAAAAAAATGCTATAGGGAGACACAAAGGAGAGGGGAGGGGAGGGGAGGGGAGGGGAGGGGAGGGGAGGAGAGGAAAGGAAAGGAAAAAGAATATATTACAAGGTAAGAAGATATGCAATTTTAAATACTGTAATCAGAGTAGGCCTCATTGAAAAGGAGACATATGAACAAAGACTTAAAAGAAGTGACAGTAACAAGGCAACCCATGTGGAAATCTGGAGGACAAGCATTCAAGGCAGGGAAAGCTAAAATGAAAAGATGGTTTCTAATATAGTCAAGAAATAGCAAGGAGCCCAGTGTGGCTGGAACTGAGTAAAGTGAAAGGAAGAACAGTAGGAAATGAGACCAGACAGGTAAAGTGGTAGGCAGAATGATCAGGTAGGGCCTTGGAGGTTATCCTAAGGACTTTGGTTTTTACTCTGTGTGAACCAGAAATCCATGGAGAGTTTGGAGGAGAAAAGTGACATGATCTGACATACGTTATAAAAGGAGTGCTCTGATTGCTATTTTGAGAATGTATTGAAGAGGGCAAAAAATAAAAGCAGGGAGACCAGTTTGGAGGTCCTTGCAATAACTCACGTGAGAGTTGATGGCACTTTGTACTAGGGTGGGAGTTGTAGAGGCGTTTGAACCAGAGCAACTTCATCTTGAGTAGGGGCTGGGTAAAATGAGGCTGAGACCTACTGGGCTGCATTCCCAAACAGTTAAGGCATTCTAAGTCACAGGATGAGATAAGAGGTCAGGACAAGATACAGGTCATAAAGATCTTGCTGATAAAACAGGTTGCAGTAAAAAAGATGGCCAAAACCCACCAAAATCAAGATGACGACGAGAGTGACCTCTGGTCGTCCCCACTACTACACTCCCACCAGCGCCATGACAGTTTACAAATGCCATGGCAATGTCAGGAAGTTACCCTATATGGTCTAAAAAAGGGGAGGCATGAATAATCCACCCCTTGTTCAGCATATCATCAAGAAATAGCCATAAAAATGGGCAACCAGCAGACCTTGGGGCTGCTCTGTCTATGGAGTAGCCATTCTTTTATTCCTTCACTTTCCAAATAAACTTGATTTCACTTCACTCTACCTAATTGCCCTGAATTCTTTCTTGCATGAGATCCAAGAACCCTCTCTTGGGGTCTGGATTGGGACCCCTTTCCTGTAACAGAGCCATGGAAGCAACGAGAAGTCATTATATTCTGGATTTGTGTTGAAGATAGAGCAGAGAGAATTCCCCAACTCATTACAAATGAGGTATGAGAGAATAGGAGGAATCAAAGATGACTCCAAGGTTTGGGGCCTAACTAACTTGAAAGATGGAGATGAGGAAGACTGCAGATAGTGCAGGTTTGGGAAAGATGAAGATTCCATTTGGAGAATTTGAACTGGAGATGCCTACTAGACATCCAAATGGAAATGCTCAGTAGACAGCTGGAATATAAAGATCTGAAGTCCAGAGGGAGCAGTCAAGGCTTGAGCTATCACTTTCGGAATCATCAACACACCCACGTAGAGAGATTGCATGAAATCATCAAAAAGCACGGAGAAAAAAGAGTTAAACCTTAAGGTATTCCAAGGTTAAAACCTCTAAGAGAAGAGGAGAGGCTAGCACAGGAGATAGAAAGGAGCAGCCAGTGAAGAAGGAGGAAAATCAAGAATGCATGGTGTCCTGGAAGTCAGTAAGGGACTGTTTCAAGGAGCAGAGTAATAACCATGACAATGCTACCAGTAGTGAAGTAAAATGAACACTGACAACTGACTATTGGATGAGCAAAGGTAGTATCACTGGTGAACTTGACAGTAGTAGACCTTGATGTAGTTTTAGCAGAATATTGAAAACAAGATTAATAGGAATGAGTTTTTTTTAACAGTGTGAAGAGAATAATTGGAGACAGGGAACAGAGACAACTCTTTCTTTCTTTCTTTCTTTCTTTTTTTTTTCTTTTTTGAGACAGAGTCTCACTCGTCTCCCAGGCTGGAGTGCAGTGGTGCGATCTTGGCTCACTGCAACCTCCATCTCCCAAGTTCAAGCAATTTTCTGCCTCAGCCTCCTGAGTAGCTGGGATTACAGGCGCCTGCCACCAGGTCTGGATAATTTTTTTAATATTTTTAGTAGAGATGGGATTTCACCATCTTGGCCAAGCTGGTCTTGAACTCCTGACCTTGTGATCCACCCGTCTCAGCCTCCGAAAGTGCTAGGATTACAGGCATGAGGCACCATGCCCAGCTGAGATAATTCTCTCAAAAAATATTGTTTTAAAGGAGAGAGAAGAAATCCCTTAATCTCATAAACATAATGTTAAGCAAAATAATCTATGAATTAATGCCTACTATAATCATATAAAACTTTTTTTGAGCCAGGCATGGTGACTCACACCTGTAATCCCAGCACTTTGGGAGGCCGAAGTGGGCAGATCATGAGGTCAGGAGATTGAGACCATCCTGGCTAACACGGTGAAACCCCATCTCTACTAAAAATACAAAACAAACAAACAAAAAAAAAATAGCCAGGTGTGGAGGCACACGCCTATAATCCCAGATACTTGGGAGGCTGAGGCAGGAGAATCGCTTGAACCTGGGAGGCGGAGGTTGCAGTGAGCTGGGATCGTGCCATTGCACTCCAACCTGGGTGACAGAGAGAGACTCTGTCTCAAAATAAATAAATAAATAACTTTCTTTTTAAAAAAAAGGTAAATTAGATTTGTGATGAAGAAGGAACAAACAAGAAGTTTTGGGATATTTGCAATGTTCTTTTTTTGGGGGTGGTGAGTAGTGAGAAATTTGCCTTACAATTACCTATTATAATGATTTATCATATTATCTGTCAACCATTAAATCTGTTTTATATGCTTCTCTCTATATTCATTACAGTTCAAATATCTTAAAGATTTTATTTATATAAGATTTGTAGTTTAAAATATTTTAAATATTAATAAGATTATGTGTGACGATAACAGGTAATATCACTATTAAGTCACAAAAAGTATTAAATCAGCCTGGGCAACATAGCAAGACTCCAAAAAACATGTTTGAGAAGGAATATTCCAAACTATAAGCAGATCGTATTTGAAGAGCAACTCCAAAAGGTTGTACATACTGAGTGTGGCCAGTAGGTGAACATTTGCAACTTTCTAATTTAATTAAAACTGGAATTTGTAAATCACATAAAGTCTTAAGAATTAGAGCAGACTATAAGCCTTTTTCTTCATTTTTAACTCCACAGGACATACTCTTTAAGTGGGTGTGTTTGGCTCTCAGTATGAAAAATGCAGTACAATATCTGCCAAGAGAGTTCTTTTTTTTTTTTTCTGGATACTTTTAGTATTTATTTCCAAGACCTCCCAGAAATATTGCACTTCACAAATACACACCATTTGTTCCTATAATAGTGATCAAAGTGTGAAGAGATTACTTTTTTCTCAGTAAATTGCTGAGAGAGTAAGTCCCCACATTACAAAGGAGGAACAGATCCTCTGACAAACATGATGACACTCCCAAGCCATGAATGAGTTGGCTGTGGACCGTGAGCTGTCAGACCCATCCAGTTTCAGTTGTTTTCCAAATGACTAGCAATCAGGGTATATTTGAGTTCTACGATTCCCTGTTCACTCAACAAGCAATTTACTTAAATCTCTGAGCATCTGTTTCAACGGAGATGACTATCTCTACTTCACCAGAGAATACGAGGGAAGATAAATGCCAGAATAACTTACGACATTTCCAGCCCAAAGGCAAAAAGGCACTGAAAATTAGTTAAAATGTACTCATAAAAGAGTACTTCAAATCCATTTCACTCTCCCAAATTGCATACAAAGCACATGTGGGTGAGAAAAGATTGTTTTATTATTTTGAATCCAAGCCACCGAAAAGAGGCAGAAATATTCTTAAACCTGTCCTTACTAGTGATAACTAAGTTTCAAATAATCTTGAAAATGCTACGGATAAAACATTAGAAGTAGCAACAAAAGCTACTGTAACATTCTCTGTCTGCTAAAACAACCCGACATTTTCTTTTAATCAAAAAGAAAGTACGAAGTACACTAACCCTTCACAGTACATACTCACTGTACACACTTTTGTGTGTGTGTGTGTCCATTCCTAATTTCTGGTTTATCTGTTTAGTTAATCTCTGCTATTTTCTGGGATTCATTCCAAGGCAACCAACTGCATTACTAAAATTGGCATCTCTGCTATTGTGCTTAATTTCACAGCGGCTCAGGAGTGACCTGAAACCAATTTTTTAACATTCTGCCCACAACTTTATGCTAAAAAGTAGCCAGCACTGTTCAAGAACAATAATTGATAGGAAAGGTGCAATGTTTGTTTTCCTTCAAACACATTTTTATTTCCTCCAGATGTACAATACTCAAAGAGAATACGTGCTATGCTAAAGCCATGTATTTTTGTTGCAGTGTTGCAAATACTGGCTTAAAGATTATTTAAGGTAATATGAGAGGTGTAAATATTCATATAAATCCATATGTTTCTGAGCTCTTTATACATGTTTTTCTCTATACCTTTTGGTGGGAAAATCCTAAAAGCCTAAGTCATAAATGCATATAAACTAATGCCATGATTAATACAGACTGTTTTTATTTCATGAAATTATGAAACTAGCAATGTTTGTAACAAGTTAAAGAGTTAAGGAATTATACTTTTTTATTCTGGGGCATACCTTAGATATTCTCAAAAGGCCCTCAGAAATTATCTTAATCCAACCCTCCAACTTGAAAAAATGAGGAAACTGAGGCCCACTGAGGTTAAACTAACCACGGTGTCATAGATAATAAACAGGAAATCATACCAAAACTCAGATTTTCTGATTCCAGTTCCAGAGCCGTGAAAGGGTATTTGTTTCAATATACTTTAATACTTACAGAAATAAATGTTAACAGAGGACACCCCAGGCAACCCTTCAGTATAAAGAACTCCATTAGGCTGACAAGAGCCCAGAATTCTAACCTGTTTGCAAACACAAGTTCTAGAAATAACACCAGAAATAACCAGTTTTTAAATGGCACCATACCTGAGGTTCCCAAATGATTCCTCAGTTGGGTCTCTTTTTCTCACCACTACAAATCCCTTTCAGTAAGTGGTTTGGTTGAGGTTGGGTTTGGGGTTTTGCTGCTGATGCTGCTACTGTTGTTGTTTAATTTGCTTGCAGGGAAGTGAGGAGGTGGGAAACAAAAGCTGAGGTCTAAACCATCCCTACAGAACAATTATTTTTTCTCTTGTCATTCGAACCAGCAAATTCTCTTCAGGGCCCCAGGGTTTACTGTTTTAGGTGGCAGTCCCTTCAGTTTCCAAAGTAGGCAGGAAGCCTGGAAAAGAAGTTGGCCGGGTGGCATGCTCTCTCGGTGGTCCCGGGCAGGTTCGCTCCAGGCGCTGCCGGCTGCTGTCAGCCGTGTGCCCAGATCTTCCTCGCCCCGCGGGAGCCGAGAGTCGCCCGGCGTCGCACCCACCCCACCCCCGCCGCCCGCCGGGCGCTGGCCCCTCTGGTGGTCCCGCTAAGCTGCCCCGGACTCCCAGTCCCTAAGCGGCCCGCGGGGCTCCGCGTCTGCCACGCGCGTCCCAAAGCCCATTCTCGAGTTACCCGGAGCGGGAAGAGGTGGCAATAGGGGGTGTCGGAGAGGGAAGCGGGTCCCACCTCGATCCGGGGGGTCCAACTCGACCGAAGGCAGAGATGGCGGCGGCGCCGGGGCTCGGGCACCTGCGTCGCGCGCGCTCGGCCGGCCGTGGGCTCTGCGATGGGGCCGCTCTGAACTCCTCGCCCAAGGTGCGGGGCAACTCTCAGGAGAGAGGAAGGCAGCCGAGTGCGTGGGGAGGTGGGGCTGAGCAGAAGCAGGCTGGGGTGGGGAGAAGGGAGGGAAGAGTCGGGTGGCCGCCCGCGTGCGCCCCGCGCCCTCCGCAGCCGCCCCTGAGCGGGAGGAGCTGACTCGAGCTGCGAGGGCGGCCGCGCAGGTGGCGGGGAGGGGGCGGCGGCGGGGAATGCCGCTGCGGGGGGCCACGGGCCTGCGGGAGGAGAGACCCGGCGCTGGGGAGGGAGGACCCCTGCCCGCAGGGAGGCCGAGAGCCCAGGCGAACCCAGCAAGCACGCGGTGCCGCGAGTTCCCTGGCAGTCACCCCCCTACCCGCGTCGGTGGCTGCAGGCTTGAGATAGGCACTGGGCTTCCCCCGTCCCTCCCACCCCCAGACTTCCAGAACTCTGCAGCAGCAGTTGTGCAAAATGCTACAATTAAGGTTGTAATAACTGGGAGGAGTGGGAAAAGAAAGCTAAATGGAAAAGATCAAAACTAGTGAGGTCATGAGTTTCCTGATACCAGGGATGCTTCCGCCAGCATCTTCGTCTTGCTTGTCAGGAAGGCTGAAGAGGGCATTCGCGCATCTGGTGGGTGGGGGTGTTTGGAGGGGATTGAGCTATATGACCACCACTCTTTCAATCCTGAAATTCTGTGATGTTTGACGTAGCAAAAATTTTTTTTGAAAGTACTCTTAAACAGTCTGATTCCAACTCCAAAGTAAATAGACATTTTCCGGCCCTCCACTCAAAATGTTCACTCATTATTTGTCTATCTATTAAATACGTCTTTATTGAGGAATGCCAGAAAATATGCTAGGTGCAGTTATAGAGTTCCTTGAATTTAGAGTTAGGGGTGGGAGGACAGACAGATAAGCATGTATTCATACAATTACCATCAGCGCTGGGTGATATGAAGGAAATCAACAGGGTAAGGGAGAAAGAATGAAGCGTAGTGGACATTCTCTAGATTGGATGGATGGCTAATTTTTAAAGGCCTCTACTTAATTTGACTAACGGCCTCATAGGAAGAAGCATTCGAGGCACACAGGGAAAGTGAGTTGCGGGAAGTAGCCCAGAGATGGGTAGGCCAGAAACAAGGACTCCGGGCTCCCTGGCCCAGCTGCTGTGCATTATGGAAGGAACCTTGCTATAACTTCGCAAATGGAGCTTCCCCTTCATAGGAATCGCCTGTCAGAACGAGTGTCACTTTTTTGAACAGCACTTGGATCTCCAGACCAGTTGTTGAAGCCAATTTATTCAGAAATGTCATATTTGTGTACTAAATGGGCTTTCAGCACTATCTGTGGTAGGCGAAAAATAACCCAGAAACACTAACCCTTGGATTTCCACCAAATCTCAACAGACAGGTGTCTCTATTGGAGGGAGACAATAATTGAGGTAGGTTTCTGCAGACTATTTAGAAAACAAAACAATACAAAAAGAGTCTTTAATTAAATAATCAGTACGAACTAACATATTAGTTTCCTAGGTCTGCTGTAACAAATTACCACAAACTTGATGCTCAAACAGAGATGTATTCTCTCATTGCTCTGGAGACTAAAATTCCAAAATCAAGGTGTCAGCAGGTCTGTACTGGCTCCCAAGGCTCTAAGGGAAAATCCTTCCTTGCCTCTGGCGGCTTCAGGAATTCCTTGGCTTGCGGCCACATAACTCCAGTCTCTGCCTTCATCTTCACATGCCTTCTCCTCTGTGTCTGTGCCTTCTTCTCTTCTTTTTGTTGTAAAGGACATTTGCCTTTGGATTTAGGGACCAACCAGATAATTCAGGACGGTCTCATCTCAAGATTCTTAATGTAGTTACATCTGCAAAGACCCTTTTTCCAAATAAGGTCACGTTCACAGGTTACAGGAATTAGGATGTGGGCATTTTTGGTGGGAAGTCACTATTTAGCCCACTATAGTAAACTAATAGAGATCAAAATCATTGTCTACTGTGGTATCAGGTGTCATTCCAGCATCACTATTTGAAATTGTATTGGCACTAAATATAATTAATTATTTCATTGTGACCTACTAAAAATAAGTATCGCCGGGCATGGTGGCTCATGCCTGTAATCCCAGCGCTTTGGGAGACTGAAGCAGGCAGACTACTTGAGCCCAGCAGTTCAAGACCAGCCTGACCAACATGGTGAAACCCCATCTCCATTAACATACAAAAATTAGCTGGGTGTGGTGGTGCACACCTGTAATCTCAGCTGCTTGGGGGCCTCAGGCAGGAGAATCGGTTGAATCCGGGAGGCAGAGGTTGCATTGAACCGAGATCATACCACTGCACTCCAGCCTTGGTGACAGTGAGACTCCGTCTCAAAAAAGTAAATAAATAATAAAAAATAAAAATAAGTATCATTAAACCTGGGCATTTTGAAGAATAACTGCCCTGTAGGAAACAAGTACAAAGGTTCAAACCCTCAACTTGTGCTTGAGTTGCAGGCAATACTTGAAGGCCAAGCATGGCACCTCACAAGTGACCATTGTTACAGAAATGCATCCTAAATGCATCTGTATAGATTTCTGATAATGTGCCAATACTGTGCTCCGAGTGAGAAGGTCCTTATAGAATTTACATTCTAGGCTAGGAGACAACTTTGAATCTCATTTCATCTGGCACAATATTGGGTACATACCTGAAGCCTGATAAAGAACTGTGAATGAATACATGAGTAAATACCAAGCAGCTAAGCAAATTATTACTACGGTGAAAAACATCTACTAGAGCAAAGCAGATTAGCACCCTGACTCATTCAGTATTTTCTTGAGAGAAGGAAAAAAAAAAAACCCTAAAAGGAAAGTTTTGATGTGAAAAAGAAATTAATGAGATCACCTATCTTCTCTTCTGAAAAAAAATCAATACTATGCCCATTTACACAGATACAGATCCTGCTGGGAACAATGAATCATGACTGAAATTATAGTTACTTAAATCAGGAGAAATATTTTATCCAAGTATTTTAGTTGTTAGTTTCAAAAACATAAATATTGCCCAACTATTAAGTTGAGAATATTGATGCGCCACTTCTTGAAACTCTTTACGAATAATGATTTGAATGACTCCGTTTTCTTCCCGGCTCAACTCTTTTCTCTTTGACTTTCCTTCTTACTCTTCCACTCTTACAATTTTAAGCAATCAACCTATATCTTAATAACTACCAAACTAGGTCTCATTCATTGACTTACCTGGGTTATAGGCCCATCCCCACACCAGTCGTGTGGCCAGTGAGTTGGGATATGATGACTGCCCAAGTAAGTGGGAAAATGGTAAACCTGGAAACCATTTTCCAAGTAAACCTGGAAAATGGGGGATATGAGGAGGGTGAGTCTTAACCTAACCAAATTACTGAGGGCAGGGAGAAAGTGGAACCCCAAAATAAAATTAGGGTGCTTTTACTGATGGGGAAGTTGACAAAGAAAAGCACATATATCCACTACAATAGACACTCAGAAAAGCTTGTGGTTGAACTGACCGTAGTTTTAAATAAAACAGTGACTCACTTTGGCCATGATACCCTAAATGTCTTTTGGAAACTTTTTCAGAATAAAACAATAATTATAACTATGATTATATGTCTAATTACCACACAAATCTCAAAAATTTGCATTCAAAAATGCATACAAAAGCCTTCCAAGTAGCTGGGATTACAGGTGTCCACCACCAAGCCCATGTAATTTTTGTATTTTTAGTAGAGACAGGGTTTCACAATGTTGACCAGGCTGGTCTCAAACTCCTGACGTCAATTGATCCACCCGCCTCAGTCTCCCAAAGTGCTGGGATTACAGGTGTGAGCCACCGTGCCCAGCCAGCAATAGACTATTTAAATAGTACCAATGTCATTTCCAGCCAAAAGAAATTTATATTTAGTGTACATGAAACTTTTAAGTCCTCATGGAAAAACAATTTACAACTTGTAAGTTGTAACTGCTAATTCAAGAACTACTGTGTTCAATGAGCCAATGATATAGAACTATTTCTATTTTGATTCCTAACATATCTCTGAGAATAAATCCCTTTAAAACCTAAATGTCCAAGTGAAAATAAATTATTGTGTTATGTGAGGTGGCAGCTTTGCTTAATGGAATAAGTGATAGAAGACACTGTGACAGTCTTTTTGATGTATCAGTATGGCTAGGCTGCAGTCCCCGATTACATAATCAAACACTAATCCAGGAGTTGCTAGATGTCATTAAAGTCCATAATCAGTTGACTGTACATGCAAGAGATTATCCTAGATAATCATGGTGGGCCTGGTTCTGTCAGGCCTTTCAGTCAGATGGCTGTTTTAAGGGTTTTCGATCAGAAAAAAGGCCTTAACCCTTTTTCCATTTAGGAAAAAAAAAAGTGCAGCTCGCTGCCAGCGCTCATTTAATTTTATATTAGACACATTCTTTGAGGCTAAAGCAAATCTGACTGATTTTCAATGTGAAAATAAAATATAAAAACTGTTCTTGGAGTTATTTCTAAACAGAGCTAACACCAGAATCATCTGAATCATCAGAATCGTCTGTAACGGAAAAATCAGGTTAATCAAATGAATCTTTGGCCAACAACTGTTGGGAACAGGCCCCCAAATCTGGCCATAAACTGGCCCCAAAACTGGCCATAAGCAAAATCTCTGCAGCACTGTGACATGTTTGTGATAGCCATGACACCCATGCTGAAGGTTGTGGGTTTACCAGAATGAGGGCAAGGAACACCTGGCCCACCCAGGGCCGAAAACCACTTAAAGGCGTTCTTAAACAACAAGCAATAGCATAAGCGATCTGTGCCTTAAGGACATATTCATGCTGCAGATAACTAGTCCAACCCATCCCTTTACTTCAGCCAATCCCTTTATTTCCCATAAGAAATACTTTTAGTTAATCTATAATCTATAGAAACACTGCTTATCACTGGCTTGCTGTCAATAAATATGTGGGTAAATCTCTGTTCAAGGTTCTCAGCTCTGAAGGCTGTGAGACCCCTGATCTTCCACTCCACACGCAATATTTCTGTGTGTGTGTCTTTAATTACTCTAGCGCCACTGGGTTAGGGTCTCCCCAACTGAGCTGGTCTTGGCAAACAACTCTTCAATAATGATGTTAACATCATTCATAGGAATGCCACATTTTCTAGGACTTGACATTTTCAGGGATTGAGAATTACTATATTTTGTAAATGGAAATATCACTACTAAAAACAGAATGTGATCAATAGAATGATGTCTTTTGTTTCTGAAGTCAACATACTGGAGGGATGCGAAAATAATAATAAAAGCATATTTCTTCGCAAAGTTATCTTGGGGTAAATGCTACAGCTACAGACGCCACTGGTGGGTATTCTCTGGGCAAACTGGTTAAGTCCAGGCATGGTGGCTCACTCCTGTAATCCCAACACTTTGGGAGTCCAAGGCAGGAGCATCACTTAAGGCCAGGAGTTCAAGACCAGCCTAGGCATCATAGCAAGACCCTATATTTAAAAAACATTTTTTTGGCCAGGCGCGGTGGCTCATGCCTGTAATCTCAGAACTTTGGGAGGCCAAGACAGGCAGATCACGAGGTCAGGAGATCGAGACCATTCTGGCTAACATGGTGAAACCCCGTCTCTACTAAAAATACAAAAACAAAATTAGCCAGGCGTGGTGGCAGCCCCCTGTAGTCCCAGCTACTCGGGAGGCTGAGGCAGGAGAATGGCATGAACCCAGGAGGTGGAGGTTGCAGTGAGCTGAGATCGTGCCACTGCACTCCAGCCTGGGCAACAGAGCGAGACTCCGTCTCAGAAAACAAAAAACAAAACAAAAAAAAACATTTTTTTTTTTGTAAATTAGCCTGGCTTGGTGGGGCAGACCTGTAATTTTAGCTATTTGGGAGGCTGAGGTGGGAGGATTGCTCAAACTCAAAAGTCAAGGCTGCAGTGAGCTGTGATCACACCACCGTACTTCCAGCCTGGGTGACAGATCAAGACCTTCTCACTTCCTTCTGAGGAAGTAGAGTTGTTAGAATCCATATTTTTACTAAAAGTCTGCTTACATAGAAAGATAGAAGGCTATCTTAAACAGACTTTTAGTAGAAATATGGATGTTAACAACTCTGCTTCTTCAGAAGGAAGTGAGAAGCAAGGTAGAGAAAAATATATATTACCCTAGAGAATACCTAAATCATTATTAACAGGCTATTGATAGAAATATGGACATGAAAGTGGCTGCTGGAGACCTGGCACAGTGGCTCACACCTGTGATCTCAGCATTTTAGGAAGCTCAGGTGGGTGGATCACTTGAGCCCAGGGGTTTGAGACCAGCATGGGCAACATGGCAAAACCCAGTCTCTACTGAAAATACAAAAATTAGCAGGGTGTGGTGGTGTGCACCTGTAGTCCCAGCTACTTGGGAGACTGAGGCGGGGGAGTTGCTTGAGCCTGGGAGGTGGAGGTTGCAGTAGGCTGAGATCACACCACTGCACTCCAGCCTGGTTAACAAAGTGAGACCCGGAAGGAAGGAAGGAAGGAAATAAAGAGAGAGACAGAGGATGGAAGGAAGGAGAGAAGGAAAGAAGGAAGGAGGGAAGGAAGGAAGGAGAGAAAGAAAGAAAAGAAAAAAGAAAGAAGAAAGAAAAAGAAAGAGAAAGAAAGAGAAAGGAAAGAAAGAAAAGAAAGGAAGAAAAAGAAAGAAGAAAGAAAAAAAAGAAGAAAGAAAGAAAGAAAGAAAAGAAAGAGAAGAAAGAAAGAAAAAGAAAAAGAAAGAAAGGGAAAGAAAAGAGCTGGCTGCTAGTGAGGACTCAGGTGGAAATGAGAAATGTGTTATTGGAAACTGGAGGAAGGGTGATACTTGTTATATAGTGATAGAAAGCTTGGCAGAATTGTGTCCTGCAGTTATGTGGAAAGCAGAATTTGTAAACAATGAAATTGGGCATATAGCTGAGGAGATTTTCAAGCAGTGTTGAAGGCACATTTTGGTTTCTCACGGCTTATAGTAAGATGTAAAAGGAAAGATAAAAATTAGGGAAAGAATGGTGAAACCAAAAGTGGCCAGGACTTGATGACTTAAAATGTTATCAGCAAAAATTAAGGATTCACTGCCAGAAAAGTGCATTGCAGAGAAAAAGCCAAAAGTGTGGCTGGTAACACTTTTGCTATTACCTCAGAAAGATAAAAATCAGTATTCAGTCATACAAAAGGCTCTTTAAAGAGATTAAACAGGTGACTCATGGACCCCCTTGGCCTTCTCAGCAGACCCCCAAAATAGAGACAAGATTATCTAGGAAAAATCTATAAACAAGCTTCTTTTCTTCGGGAGTGAATTTCTCTAATATACACGGAAAACTACAAGATTCTTGAGAATTTTATACCAGTGGAAACACTGCCACTTTGAAATTTAAAGGATAGAGTACAAGACAAAAGAAAGCTATTGGACCTCCAAAATTCCACAGACAAGAAACAGGCTGATAAAACTACTCAGATGTAAACACAGATCACACTACAAAACAGACAGAAATCCTAGGCCTACCAGAAACCTAATCAACAAAAACCTCTGGAGATGAGGAAACAGGATTCTGCATTTTAATAGGCATACCAAATGAAATTGGAGAAAACTACATTTAGGAGGAAGGCAAGAATTATAGTTCACTTCACATATTGGAAAGACAGTCATGAGGAAAATATGGTAGACTGTTCTATGTAGCTCCTGTAAACTGAACTAATGTCAATGTGTGGAATGAATAGGGAGCCAGGTTTAAACCAAATCTGAGGAATAACTTTCTAACTCTCACAACAATTGGAAGAGGAATGGAGCCTGGAATGGGCTTTCTGGTAAGACAATGCACTCTTCATCATAGATATGTTTAAATAGAGGTTAAATTATGTTCATCAGGAATGTTATAGGCTGGGATTTGATGGGAGACGAGTTAGACTAGAATGATGGTGATTAAGACCCCCACCACATCGAAGACTATTATTCAAAGCTACAACTTCAGAGCATTTAAATAAAAAAGATTTGAGGTGTAAATGATGAGTTAGAGAGTAAAAATGTTACTGACTATCCGCAATAGAGTTGATCCACCATCCACAGAACATGACCAATTTTTCCCTCCAAAGGTGGTGACTGCTTTACTTACTTTGCCCACATTTGTTCTCTATTGGTGAGGAGAGAGAAGTAACATACAGACAGAGATCAGAGATAACTTATTTTCAAGATGGTTAGGGTGAACTGGCAAATCTGAAACAGGAAAATTAACTGAGGCAGATTATCACTTAAACATATATGCACAGGCCCTGACTTTCACCAGCTCAGTTAAGCAGTCAAAGAACCACTAAGTAACTTCACAGCTTATGGTGCATTTGCTCTGCTCTGACTTTCAGATTGATTGTGTATGAATCTTTCAGGTCTGGAATACCAATACCCTGCAGGAACCACTAGTATCTATAGTTACAGGAGTATTTACCAAAGTTTTCTTGACTTTGACCAGCTTTATATACCGTATCCCATTTGTAGTATCAAAGAAGTCTGGAACAAACTGGTAGAGGTAAAAGGACATTACTATTACCATCTAAAAACCGTGGGGGATTACTCGAAACATTAAAATTTCATGAGAGAGATTTGAGACTACTCAGTTATTATGGTCTAAAGAGAACCATGAAGCTTTGTCTTTCTTTTGCGATTTTGTGTTGCTACAATTGCTCTGGTTTGTCCTTGCCTTTGGAAGGGAAAAGGGTGATGGGGTGGCAAAATCAAGGTCTCAGAATAGGTGATGAGTCTTTATGAAATGGGTACAGAGGCACTTACATCTAACAGCAAAAGAGCTGCATTTGCAAACTTGAAAGGTGCTATGGTACAAAAGAATTCACCAATACAATTAATAGCAATAAAAATTCAAGTACATTCTTAGATTTAAGTAAATGTCTTCTTACGTACTGAGTTGCATTAGCTGGATAAACAATATAACTGTTTAATTAAATAATGGATTCTGAGACCAAAGTAAACATTAGAAGAGAAAACCTTTTACATAAAGATGTTTAATTTTGGGGGTCACTTGACATACCATTTGCAGATAATTAGTAGGCCGCTTATTTGAGTACATGGCAGCCAGTATCTCTGCCTGAGCCAGAAACACATTTAGCAATGGAATGCAGTTTTTTTTTGGTTTTGTTTTGTTTAGTTTTGTTGAGATGGAGTCTCGCTCTTTCGCCCAGGCTGGAGTGCAGTGGAGCGATCTCGGCTCACTGCAACCTCCACCTCCTGGGTTCAAGTGATTCTCCTGCCTCAGCCCCTCCCAAGTAGCTGGGATTACAGGTGTGTGCCACCACACCCAGCTAACTTTTTTGTATTTTTAAATAGAGACAGGGTTTTACCATGTTAGCCAGGATGGTCTCAATCTCCTGACCTCGTGATCCGCCCTGCCTCAGCCTCCCAAAGTGCTGAGATTACAGGTGTGAGCCACCGCACCCAGCCAGCAATGGAAAGTTTTAAACCTCAGTATAAAAGTTGACTTAATGAAAGCCTAAAATCAATTTTACACATTAAATGCAAATGGTAACCGTAAAATATATTTCATTCTTCAAAAAGTTTTAGCAATTTAAAGCTAAACCAAATAGCTAATAAGCAATAAAAGAAAAGTATTTTAAAATTTCAGAAAGGAAATTGAAGAACAAATCAGGAAAATCTGAGTTTCAAAATCCTTAATTAACAGGATAATTAATATCAACTAACCAAGTTGACTATCTTAAGTGCTAGCAATTTTTTCTTTAAATTTCATGATATTCAAAATGTATCTTACTAAAGTGCTATCTCCAGGCCCAGCCAGATAATTTAACCCAAATTCTCCAGGACACACAGTTTTTATAGTGCTCATTATACAATACAATATTCTACTCATATACTTGCTGCATTAATGCTTTTTGAATGGAATGGGCATTTTATGAAAGAAAGACAAGAGGAACAAATACATACAGAACAAACACTCTATTGTCAAGCCATAAATTGAGAAAAACAAATACTAATAACAAGAAAGTTTAGACATTAAAATACTTCAGGATATCCTTATGCTTTTCTAAGAAGTTCTAAGAAGGTATTCTTGGGGTACAAAAGTAAAAATAAAACTGTATCTATAATTATATTAAAAAATAAATATGAGATGTTTAGAGAACAGTTATATGAACACTTACCTACACAAAAAAAAATGGCTTTGTCATTCCTTCTAGGAATTTAAGATTCCATAAAATATTCTTAAGGTACAGCCTTGACCATTTTACGGACTTGCTCAAAAGCATCTGTGTCTCTGCACTGCCTACAGGATAAAGTTTAAACTAAGTCTGGCACTGAAATTCGTTCCCAGTGTATCGTCAACTTAATTTACCAGTGTTTTCTTCTGCTTCAGGAGAGAACTCACAGTTACTTAAAAGCATCTTTGCATTTATTTTCACTTCCTGATTTTGTTCATGCTATGCCATCCAGAATTTTATTCCTTCATTCCACAGCATCCCTCCCTCAACAATCACCCACCACCATTATCTGCTGGCTGAGATCCTAGCCAATATGTCAAGATCCAACAAAATATTCCTTGTAATCTCCCAAATTGGGACTATGCTATCTACGGTCTATGATTGTTTATAAATTTATTTGGTTTCCATTTTATCATGAAACATTATCTGATTCATCTAATGATTGCTTATGCATATCCTTATATAAATGCCCTGAGGGCAAATGTTATGTCTTATTAATGTTGTTTGTTTTGCTATTTCCTAAAGTATTTATGACAGTATCTTAGATTTAGAAATTGCTCAAATAATAAGTATAAAAGGCAAATTTTACTGTTTCCCATTTGTATAACTAAAAAGAACAAAAAAGTGATTTGAAGAATAGATACTTCACAATGATTATATGCCTATAATTTGTTTTAAATTCACATACCAAAGGGATTTTTATTCTAAATTACCACAGAACATATATTATAGGAATTATATATTCAGCATAATCTCAATGGATTTTAAAATATATATGCATAAGAAAAAATGATGAGCTATATACCAAAATGTTATCAAAGGCTATCTTCAGATTATGGAATAATGGATAAGTTTATTTTCCTGTTTATATTTACTTTTCTAATTTATCTACAACAATCATATATTTACTAAAATAATTGGGAGGAAAAGAGTTATTTGAAAATATCTATATAAGACCATGTGTTCTTTGCAAGCTCTTCCTGGAAACTAGAACCATTCAGATGCTCCTACAGGCCTGGGGCTGCCCAGTTACTGTTGGTGGCTCTTCACTGGCCAGTTGCTCAACCTGTAACTCATTTAGACTCCTGATCTGTTGAAACACCTTTCCTTGCCTTTTAGAATCTGCTGGCATGGATATGGCAGAATCATATTTCCTTGACTATCTGAAAAGCTATGTAACAGTAGTGAAATTCAAGCAGCTATTTACACTGTGATCAAGAAGCTGTTTAGAGTTGAAAGCCAAATCAATTGGATTGTTTGTTTATAACTTCATACCAAGAGCAAAAATTACTTAACCCCAAGATTAAAATTAACAACAGAACGTGGGCTAAAATATGACTTCCCCAAGGATTTTTTTTTACATTTTTTCAGTACTTCATGCAGTATCATAAATGAGCAACACAGTGTAAGAAAAACTACAAAATTATCCAAATTGTATACGTAAGCCAAATTAATTTTTATTTCCTTGCACCTGAAAGAATATCATGAAAAATAAAGTAAAGAGAATAAATCTTGGGAAATAGCTCCTAGAATATTACCTGAAAAGGCTGTTATAAATAAGCAGTTGGCCAGAATAAAACTATTTCAGAATTATGCAGCTAAGTAAAGTTTTTGTAGAGAAGTATTTCAGATTTAAGTCCCTATGAACCTGAAAGGAAAGTGGCCAACATTTCTGACAATCCTGATAATTGGTACACACATACTACAAACCAATTTTCACGAAGCACAAAGCACTTTATTCTCTGCAGGAGTATAATGGGATTTGACAGCAAAACCCACCAGGCCTATTCCCTGACCTATATGCCAACTCTCATGGTTAAACTGCTGCAAAGTTTACAAATTTACAATGAAATGGCTGTGGTTTTTTTTTTTTTTTCCAGAGCCCAGGTTCTAATTCTGAACTAATGAGTCATAAAAGACATAGTCAGTATCTTGTTCATAATTTTAGTTTCTTGCTTTGATCATATCAATGTGACATTAAGGAAACCTTTATTAGTATAGGCACACAAGGTAGATAATGCAATTCACTGTTTTGATCAGCCTGCTCCCCACCTCCCCTACCTCTGATCAAAGTATTTATTCCCTTTTGGCAGAGAAACTGTTCCTTCCCTGACACCAAGCACATGGATCTAGGCGGAGCTACTAGTTACAGCATGCTGGCTTCAGAGGCCACATAGCAAGAGCTCCAAGCTGGACCCATCATAGTATCTCACATTCCTAACTCTGTAATTGGTAAATAGGGTGAGAACATGATTAGAGAAAGGCCAGTCAAGATTGTTCTCTGAAGCTTTTCAAACAGGAGCTTGATTGAGGGCACCATGCTGTAAGAGTCAAGGAGGTGAAGAGCTTTTTCCTTCCAGATGGTAAATATATGCAGTTGCAAGCTGCAGCTGCTAGTAGCCAGGTTCTCTGCCACATATAAGAACACTGTCTGAAGTAGAAGACAAAATTTAAATTTCAGGTCATATAAGCAAATGATCAGAAAGTGTGGCTTAATTTTTTCATGCAACTGAACTTAATTTCTTCAGTGAGATCCTGTTTTACTGGATGATAGAAACTCAGCCTCAATGAATTCAGGCTCCCATTTCTTTTCCTTCAGTTCACATCTAATTTTAAGCAAGGGACATGGGACAGAAGGAAGGCAGGGCCAGAATAAGCAAACGTTCTGATATTTGGTCATTTGTTGAATTTGGCGTCTCCCTCCTCATCCTGTTTTTCAAGTGTTGATCTACATGGATCCATGCCAAAGGTCACTTCAGGATCAATGACTCTCCTTCCTGGACCCCGATGCCCTGCTGAAGTGCATTGAAAAGTGTTCTCCAGCACCACTCTGGGCTCTGGGCACCTGGGTGAAGGCCCAGCAACATGACTATGCTAGGCTCAGGAATTAGTCTACTGCTCCTACACCTTGCTGAGGCAAGTTGGAACTCCATGAGGCTGCTTCAGATCTGAGGACCTTCATCACGCAGCTGTTCCTACATACTGCCCCATGCTACCTGATAGGGTTTAGATTTGTGTCTCCGCCCAAATCTCAGGTCCAGTTGTAATCCCCAGTGTTGGAGGTAGGGCCTGGAGGGAGGTGATTGGATCATGGGGGCAGTTTCTATTGAATGGTTTAGCACCATCCCCTTGGTGCTGTTCTTGTGGTAGTGAGTGGGAGGTGTTTGGGTCATGGGGGCAAATCTCTCATGGCTCTTTGCTGTCCTTGCTGTAATGAGTGAGTTCTCACAACATCTGCTGGTTTAAAAGTGTGTAGCATCTCCCCCTTCACTCTCTTCTTCCTGCTCCCACCATGTGAAACAGCTTGCTCCCCGTTTGCCTTCTGCCATGATTGGAAGCTTCCTGAGGCGTCCCCAGAAGCAGAAGTCACTATGCTTCCTGTACAGTCTGCAGAACCATGAGCCAATTTAACCTCTTTTCTCTATAAATTACCCAGTCTTAGGTATTTCTTTACAGCAATGAGAGAGCAGACTAATACACTAACCCGAGTTGCAGAGGGGTTTTCTCTCCACCCCTAGCTCTATCTGGAATAAAGGGGAGTAGCTCTTTCTACTCGGTTATTCTCTCAGCTGTTGTGATAGTTTTCTACAGACTGTGGCATTTTCCTGCATTTGCTAGTCTCTCAGGGACAGCTCTTCAAACTTAGTCCTCTCTTTTCTGAACAAAAATTACCCTGTTCATTCAACTACCTCTTGCATGGCAGAATTGGAATGTGAAATTTTTTAGTGTAGGAATAAGATCTTACTTTTAAAATAGTCAAGTTAAATCAGTGCTTAGCACATATGCTCTTAAGAAATGTTTTGTGAATACACAGATGAATTAATGAATGGGGCAATGTGATTGCAAGACCTTGGCTGCCATCTTTTGGGAAAAATACACGTGTGTGTGTGTGTGTGTGTGTGTGTGTGTATATACACACATATATATATGAACACTAGAGCAATACTTTTCAAATTTGGATGTGCACATGAATTACCTGGAGATCCTGTTGAATGTAGATTCTGATTCAGATCTGGACTGGGGTCTGAGACTCTTCATTTCTAACCAGATTCCAGGTTGTGCGGATGTTGGTGGTCCTAGAACCACATCTCAAGTCACACCGCTCTAGAATCATCTGACAATGGGGTTCTTTAAGACACAATGGGTTGCCAGTCACTGGAAGTATTTATGCAGATGTTACTGTTTGTCAGAAATGTGACAGAAAGAATGTAAGATTGTTAATAATAGGGGAAACTGGGTGTACAGTACACGAGAACTTTCTGTACTATCTTTGCAATTTTTCTTTAGCTCTAAAACAATTCTAAAATAAGTGTTTTGTTTTGTTTTGTTTTTTTATGAGACAGGGTCTCACTCTGTCACCCAGGGTGGGGTGCAGTGGGAGTGTCTATTGCTTCTTCCTCAGAGGGTTCAGTCCTTGGATATGAATTTCACAGAGTACTTCGAAGTTTTTGTTTCAATTACAGATTGGCTGTACTTGACATTATAAAACATATTCAATTTAAAACAATAAACACAAATGCCCCCTGTGTGTTGCCTAGTGATAGTATCATCTACCAGGTGCAGGGCCCCTTTCCCAGTGGTACCAACTCAGCTGTCTTTCTTTCCCTTTTGGCTTTCCTTTTCCTGCTAACATGGGATAGCTCTCTTAATCTTCAGAGCCTGAATTCAATCCTAGTCTGCGCTTTTGAGATTCAAAAACACAGTGTGCTGTAACATCTCCTTCTGTGGCAATGCACATAAAAATGCCAATGAGTAGATGAGGGTTATGGGGTAAAGTAGTGGTGGAAACACATAAGGTAATCAAAGTATTCCTCCACAGAGGTCACAGTGTCCAGAAAGAAGGAGCAAAGGCCACGTGAGGGAAGTGTGCTGCTGCAGTACCTAAGTCTTGGCCCTAGGTTCTGAGTCCCTTCTAAAGTGCTTGCTTCTGCCTTGCTAAAGCTCAATTGATCCAGTCTTCCTTTAATTCTGTGAGTTACCTAAGGATCTCTCCTCAATTCCCTCTTTTTACTTAAGCTAATTGTAGCTACATTTTTGCCACTTGCACCCTATAGAATCCCACCCAAAATAATAGCTTAGCCAGAAAGGAGAATTTATATTTCATGGAATCAGAAAAATTTCAACAGTCAGGCAACAGGAATGGAAGACATGTAGATGGTCTTCGGGAACCCTAAAATCACCAGTAATCCTATCTCTTGTCTCTGCTTCTCCATATGAGTCAGTTTCATTTCCTGTTACTGACCAACTCTCTCCACATAGTGGAAAACATAGTGCTGACCATTCCCAGGTTTTCCATAGGGTGGTTTCCATCACCAGATAAAGGAAGAAATAAATCAGTTTCTATTATTTTGTTTAAGTAGTAGAAATGTCAAGAGAAAGAAAATTCTTGAGTTCTCTAATTATTCCATGCCATGTGGATGACAGCTTGTGTTTGGATTGTAATGGTAAAGAAAAACTCCTCTTTATGACCAAGCTATCCAGCCCTTTTAAAACTCCCTTTTAAATGTATACAAAGGAAAAAATGAATTTGAAAAGATTGCTCTGTGTTTTTCTTAAGCTAAAGTCAGAAAACAGAAAGTAATGAGAATAAAAACAAAGTTTTTAAACAGATACAAATTTAAAAAACAATCATGTGTTAATTCCTTTTCACTCAATATTAAATATAACATAACATAACAAAGAAGGATCTCATATTCTCAACACAGAAGAATTTTAAAGTCAAGGAGACTAAACTGTGATAAACATACACCCTGTTTCTTGTACCCTGTCCAAGCATAAGATACTGTAAAAATTTTCTTTCTGTTCTAAATTTGATGTACTTGACATTATAAAACACATTCAATTGAAAACATCAATGAACAAAAATGCCCACAGAATGAAGGACAAAAAACATATGATCATCATAACAGATGCAGAAAAGGGTTTGACAGAATTAAACATCCTTTCATGATAAAAACAATCAACAAATTCAGAGTAGAAAGAATGTTCCTCAACACAATAAAGGCCACACACCAAACCCATAGCTAATGTCACAATCAATTGTGAACGTTGAAGATTTTTCTCTAAGATCAGAAACAGGGCAAGGATATCCACTCTCACCACTCCTATGCAACATTGTACGGGAAGTCCTAGCCAGAGCAATTAGGCAAGAGAAAGAAGTAAAAGGCATCCAAATTGGAAAGAAAGAAGTAAAATTATCTCTTTTTGCTGATGACATGATCTTATAGATGGAAAATCCTAAAGACCTAACCAAAAAAATTAATAAAACTCATAAATTAACTCAGTAAAGTTGCAGTATACAAAATTAACCTACAAAAATCAGTAGCATTCCTATAGACAAACCATAAACTAACTGAAAAAGAAACGAGGAAAACAATCCCATTTACATTAGTATCAAAAATAAAATAAAATACTTAGGAGTAATTTAATCGAGGAAGTGGAAGATCTGTATACCAAAAACTATAAAACATCAACGAAATAAATTGAAAATTATACAAATAAATGGAAAGATATTGTGTGTTCATGGAGTGGAAGAATTTATATTTTTTAAACATCCATATTACTCAAAGCAATCTACAGAGTCATTGCAATCCCTACCAAAATGCTAATGACATTCTTCACAGAAATTTTTAAAAATTCTAAAATTTGTATGAAGTCCAAAAGACCCCAAATAGCCAAAGCAATCTTGACCAGAAAGAAAAGTCAAAGCCAGGGTCATCACACTACCAGATTTCAAAATATATTACAAAATTATAGTAATCAAAACAACATGGTACTGGCATAAAAACAGACACATAGACCAACAGAATAGGACAGAGAGCTCAGGAATAAACCTATACATCTACAGTCAATTGATTTTAGACAAAGATACCAAGCACACACAATGGGGAAAGAACATCTCTTCAATAAATCATATTGTGAAAACTGGATATCCACATGAAGAATAATCAAAATGTACCATTACCTTATCCCTTATAGAAGATTCAACTCAAAATGGATTAAAGACTTAAACATAGGACCTGAAACTATAAAACTACTAGAAGAAAACCTAGGGAAAAGTTTCACGACGTTGGTCTGGGGAATGATTTCTTGGCTATGATCCCAAAACCACAGGCAATAAAAGCAAAAATAGACAAATGGGATTGCATCAAACTAAAAAGCTCTGCACAATAAAGGAAAATCTCAAAAGAGTAAAGAAACAACCCATAAACTGGGAAAAAGTATTTGTAAGTCATACATTGGATAAGAGGCTAATATCTAAAATATACAAGAAACTCAAACTACCGAATAACAAGAAAACAAATAACCCAGTGAAAAAACTGGCAAAGAATTTCCATAGACATTTCTCAGGAGAAGACATACAAATGGCCAAGACATACATTTACCAAAATGCTCAACATTTCTAATTATCAGAGAAATGCATATTAAAACTACAATGGGATATCACCTCATGCCTGTTAGATCAGCTATTTCAAAAGGTAAGTATTAGCAAGTATGTGGAGAAGGAACCCTTGTATACTGTTGGTGGTATTACAATTAAGTGCAGCAATTTTGAAAAACAGTATGAAGTTTTAAAAATATAAAAACTAAAAATAGATTTACCATATGATCTAGCAATTCTACCTCTGGGTATATGCAAAAGAATTGAAATCATATGTTAAAGAGATGTCTGCACTCCTATGCTCATTGCAGCATTATTCACAGTAGCCAAGATATGGAAACAACCTAAGTGTTCATCAACAAATGAATGGATTTTTTTTAATGTTGTGTGTGTATGTGTGTATATATATATATACACACATACACACACAATGGAATACTATTCAGCATTTTTTAAAAACTCTGTCATTTGAGACAATATGAATGAACATAGAGGGCATTATGTTAAGTGAAATAAGCAGTCGGGCATGGTGACTCACGCCTGTAATCCCAGCACTTTGGGAGGCTGAGGCGGACAGATCACTTGACTTCAGCAGTTCGAGACTACCCTGGCCAAGATGGTGAAATCCCGTCTCTACTAAAAATACAAAAATTAACCAGGCGTGGTGGCGGGCACCTGTAATCCCAGCTACTTGGGAGGCTGAAGCAGGAGGATCGTTTGAACCCAGGAGGCAGAGGTTGCAGTGAGCCAAGATTGCGCCACTGCACTCCAGCCTGGGCGATAGAGCAATACTCGGTCTCAAAAAAAATGAAATAAGCCAGGCATGGCTAGACAAATACCCCACTTTTATGTGGAATCTTAAAAAGTCAAACTCATAGAAAGAGAGAGTAAAAAGGTGGTTACCAAAGGCTGGCATTGGGTGAGAGTGTGGACAGGGAAAGGAGAGATATTGTTCAGCTGATACGAAGTTTCAGTTAGGAATAAGTTCTGGTGTTCTATTGGACAGCATACTGACTGTAATAATAATGTATTGCATATTTCAAAATCTCTAAGAGAGGATTTTAAGTGTTCTCAACACAAAGAAATGATAAATATTTGAAATGACTGATAATGCTAATTAGCCTGATTTGATCATTCCACAGAGTATACATGTATCAGAATATCATATTGTACCCCCATAAATTTATACAATTACTATTTGTCAATTAAAAATAAACTAGAATTTGGAGGAAAAAAAAGTGCCCAGTGTGTGTCGCTTAATGAGCTTTTGTAATTATTTATAAGAAAAAAAGACTTAGACTAGTATAAAGTTAACAGTGCTGGATCCGTGAACATGGAAGTTCTAAGTCACTGTCACACTGCATCCATACTTAATTGAAGAGTCCTTTCAACTTCTTGCTAAAACTTTCAGATGCACTCTTTTCCTCTTCTCCATCACTTCCCCCATCAGATCTCCAGTGAAATGCAATACGTGTGTTTTTGAGACTCAAAACGTAGTGTGCTGTAAAATCTCCTTCTGTGTCAGTGGATCCAAAAATAACCACGTCAATTTTTATCGATCCTCCTATTTTTCCCAGATGCTACTTTCCTCTTTACCAGGAGTGGGACAATATGTTATACAAACAACTGAATCCCGGTAACTTGAGTGTCTACTGTGACAGCCATTGGCAACTTTCATCAGATTTGTAAGATTCTTGTGGTAAAGTGAATGATAGCTGAATTCCCTTAACGTTTCCAAGTTGAATTCTCACTTAGGTCAATGGTTCCCAGACTCCAGTTTTGAAAATGAAATTTCAAAAATATGTGGGGAACCAGCATGTTTGCCAGCTCTTACTTTTGCCAAATAAGGACTTAGGGAAAATAATGTTCACTATTATCAACATTGTTTCACAAAACAAAGAACATTTTTAAGGCCAGAAAAGTAGGCAGGACGTTATCTTGGCTTAAAAAGAGGTGGGGGAGAAAGAGTGATCATTTCCAGAGAATTGACAATGATAGACTAATTGCATCAGTCGGAAAGTCTATCAGGAAACAGCTGACACCCTCAAAAAGTTAAAATATTTCAGTAAAGAGACAATTTACAGAGATATGAGTAAAGTTAAAAAAAAAAAAAAAAAAAGGATGGTGAGTTACCTAGAGACTAGCAACAGCAGGAAACCATTACTCCCTCTTAGTTTGAAGGGATGAGAAAAGGCAACTGTGTTTCCAGAGCCAAGTGTGAGCCAGAGGGGATGGGAGCTGGAGTTGCGACAAACACAGCCACTGCCAGAACCACGATGAAGAAGGGAAAGACTTGGGTTAAAACAATGATACCTGTCTCCTCCATCTTGCGTAAATCTAACTGGAAATCAGAGAGCAAAGAGGCCTGAGGATTGCAGTCCATAGAGTCAGCCTCCTGGAGCACAAACAAGGTCAGAAAACGGCAGAAAAATGGAATCATGGTGGAATCCACCAAAGCATATTAATGTGGGATCAGACAGCATAGGGATCAGACAGAGGAAAGGGTATGCCTGTCATATCCTTTTTTCTTTTTTTCATTTCAATTGGAGGAAAATTACAAGAGACATTTTAAGATGTAATGTTGCTTGTAATTATATGCTTGATACATTTGTCAGTTAGGAGCTCAATATCCAATAGTGTAACATCAAGTGGTGCTCAAATGGGCAACATGTTCCAGTACTTTATTTTTATCATACTCATAATTAAAATTTTGACTTCACATAGGTACAAAATGGAGGCAACACACAACATTTTCATTTAGCTGAGGACATTTTGTATGAATTAAAGAGTACCAAAATATAACAGCTACCACAGCTCAGGGACTTCTACTACAGAGGTTTCCAATGCTGCACGTTGACAGCACTTGAGATGTTTAAAAAATACTGATCCCTTCTCACACCCTAGAAATTCTGATTTAATTGGAATGGGGTAAAACTTGGAATGGGATTTTTTTAAATAAACTTTTTATTTATTTTAAAAGATTTAGATGTTCAGAAAAATGATAAAGATAGTAGAGTTCCCATATACTTCACACCCAATCTCCCCTATTATTTCTATCCTATGTGAGTGAGGTGCATTGATCATAACCAGTGAACCAATACTGGTACATAATTTTTAATTCATGTCCATACTTTATTCATATTTTATTAGTTATTAACCTCACACTATTTTTCTGTTCCAGTATCCCAACCAGGGTGCTGCGTTACTTGCAGTCGCAGGCCGCCTTAGACTGCTCTTGGCTATGACAACTTCTCAGACTTTTCTTGTTTTTGATGGCCTTGACAGTTTTAAGAAGTGCTGATATTTTGTACAATGCCCCTCAGTTGTGATTTGCTTAATGCTTTTCTCAGGATTGCAGTGTGATGTTTGTTACATGCGGAGGAAGACCACAGAAGTTAAGTGTCATTTCCATTGCATCATACAAGAGTACATACTATCAACATGACTTACCACTTTAATATTGACCTTGATCACCTGGCTGAGGTAGTGTTTATCAGGTTTCACCCTTTAAAGTTACTCCTACACTTTCCATACGGTACTCTTTGGAAGGAAATCACTATGCACAGTCCATGCTTACGGAGTAGGAGTTATGTTCTACCTCCTTGAGGATGGAAGAGCTTCACAAATTATTTGAAATTCTCCTGCACAGGAGATGTATCTTCTTCCCTATTTGTTTACTTACTCAGCTGTTTATTTATGTCAGTGTAGACAGGAATATTTATTGTATATATACCTGAATTATAATCCATTGCTACCTTATTTATCTTATTGCTCAAATCGTCCCAGCGTAGGCCATTAGGAACTGCTTACATTGGCTCTAGTCTCCCTTTGATGTGCTCCATCATTGTGGGTATTAAGTACTTCTTTCTTTTAAGAAACTACAACATGCTCCAGACTCATATTGTATGCTTCCTGAGAATCAGCCATCTCTCCAAGGATCCCTGGTTCCTTTTATTGGAACAAATAGTATTGGAAACAAAGATCTGACTTGTTAGGTGTATCCTTGTATCTTGACCTCTTCAGCTGACAGAGCAAAATGTGTGTGTGTGTGTCTGTGTGTCTGTGTGTGTGTGTGTAGCTAACTTCTATATATATACGTATCTATAAATATTTCTATATGTAAACGTCTGTACCTATAATAAGGTAAGCATGAGTTCATACTGATGTCTCTAACTCTAATCCATAACCATATGAATCATTCTTGCCTTCTCCCCATGCTTTCCTGTAAGCTCCCACTTCAACAGTGAGAAACCTGGCTCCTGCTTCCTGCTATCCACATTCTCTTTACTTAATTCTTCAGTTCCATATCAGATGTATGATGGTTTCAGAATTGTTAACCTGTTCCTCCATGGGAGACTTTATCAACTAGATGACCGTGCTTACATACAATTATTTTTCCCTTTAGTCTTACAATCTCTGCTCATTTCCAAAGTTACTCAGGCTAGCAACTTTTTCTGCCAGTCCCTTCAGTGAGGTTTTATCATACATTTGTAACATTGTTAATTGTTTAGTCATGTTCCATATTCCACCCTGTGACCCTCTGACCTCAGAAATAATTTTTTTTACAATTTTCATACATTAAGATTCACTCTGTACTGTAAAGTTCTATCGGTTTTGATAAATGCATGGCGTTGAGTACCCACCATTATGGTGTCATGCAGAATGGTTTCATCACTTACAAAGAGTATCCTTTGTGCTTCACCTGTTCAACCTTCCTCTCTCCCCAGACCCCAGTAATGTCTGATTTATTTGTTGCCTCCATAGTTATGCCTTTCCAGAATGTCCTATAAATAATGAAATCATACAGTGTGTAGCCTTTTCAGACTGGCTTCTTTCTCTCTGTCTCTTTCTCTCTCCCTCCCTCATCCATACCCTCCCCCATTTTGCCTGCTCACCCTTCTTTTTGTATTAACTTCATTCTGGGGACTGGTTTTCTCTACAAGTTAGTCCCCAGTAGCTCCATAGCTCCCCCACCCCCATTCTCTCTGACATGTTACTCTCCCCTCAGGCTCTATACATTTCAGCCCCACTGGCTTTTTGATGTTGTCTCTTGAACATGTCAGGCACAATCCCAAATCAGGGTCTTTGAACTTGCTACTTCCTAAACCTGGGATCCTCTGCCTCTTCCTCATCTTATTCAGATATTTGTTAAAATTTCAGCCTCACAATGAAGCCTTCATAACTATAAAATTGCATCTTTCTATATGATGATTTCTCTGACTTTTTTCTCTGTAGCACTTAGTCTGATCTGACATATATTTTACTTATTTATTGTTATTCCCTTTCTCCATCCGCTAGAACATCAGCTCTACAGGGAAGCTATATCGTCAGAACCCAGAATAGCATCTGGACCACACTAGTCACTAAATCAGTAACTAAAAATTGCTGTATTCGTTTGCTAAGCTGCCATAAAAAAAATGCCACAGTCTGGGTGGGTTAAACATCAGAAATGTGTTCTTTCACAGTTCTGGGCTGAAAGTCCAAGATCAAGGTGCCAGCAGGCTTGGGTTCTCCTAAAACCTCTCTCCTTGGTTTACAGATGGTCATTTTCTCAAATGGTCTTTCCTCTGGGTGCACACATACCTGGAGTCTCTTGGTATGTCCAAATTTCCCTGTCTTATGATGACTTCATAAGACATATTACATTAGGGTTCACCTTAATAGCCTCATTTCAATTCAATTGTCTCTTTCAAGGCCCTACCTCCAAATACAGTTACATTCTGATGTACTGGGGGTTGGGGTTTCAACATGGAAATTTGGGGAATGTACAATTCAGCCCACAAAAATTACCCTTCCAGTGGTCAATCATTTCCTCTTGTTTTCTTTAAGAAGGAGACAAAGATGAGGACCACTGATTATGTATCTCATATAACTTTCACATTGCCAATATTACCTTATTAAATACTCTTACTCTCTTCTTCAAAAGTAACATTTGTTAAATATTTTTAAAGGCTCCACCACCTCAAGTGTGGTTCTAAAGGAAAAGCTAAGGGAAAATAGTCATATTCAAGGAGGACGCATCGGAACACTGTGTCTCAAATATCCTCCTTGGACCCTTGTGTTACACCTGTTTTATGATTCACATATTTGACACTGCCAAATTTTAGTTTTCCTCATTATTTAAATAATTGCTGAGAGAAGGGAGACTAAGAAATCACTCTGAAGAAACCTAGTACTTAAGGGAGAGGCAAGAAATGGGAACGCTACTGTTTTGGGTTGAATTGTATCCCCCCAAAAGACGTGTTCAAGTCCTAACCCCTAGTACCTGTGAATGTGACCTTATTTGAAAATAGGCTCTATGCAGATGTAATCAAATTAGGATGAGAGATCACTGTTGATTAGGATGAGACCTAATCCAATATGACCAGTGTCCTTGTAAGAAGAGAAACAGACCCAAGGTTTTCCTCCCTGTGTCTGTTTCTCTTCTTACAAGGACACCAGTGACAGAGGGAAGACAGCCACGTGAAAATGGAGGCAGAGATTAGAGTTATGCTGCCACAGAACAAGGAATGCCTGAGGATACCAAAAGCTAAAAGAGGCAAGGGATATTCTCCCCTAAAGCTTCAGAGGGAGTATGGCCCTCCCAACACCTTGATTTTGAACTTCTAGCCTCCAGAATTCTGAGATAATAAATTCATGTTGTTTTAAGCCACCTAATTTGTAGTATGTTTTAAAGGCAGTCCTGGGAAATGAATACATTCACGGAGAAGACTGAGAAAGAGAAGACATATAGGTAGTAAGAAAACCAGAATATTTCAGAAGTCAGAGGAGGAAAATGGATGGAAAGTCGCTTGTATTGTCAACTACCCTACGCAGGTTAAATCATATCTAAATCAGGAAGTGGCCACTCATTTGAGCATTATACAAATGTATAGAAGTTTATTATTAATATTATGAGGAATTATTAGGCAATTCCAGAAGAATAGAAATCACTTCTGTCCAAAGTATTCAGGAAGACTTCATAGAGGGCATGACATTGATGCTGAAATTTAAAGAATAACATTTCAAAGTGCAGAAATGGAAGGTATAGTTGAACAACGTGGGGGTTAGGGGTGCTAATACCTCATACAGTAGAAAGTTGCATATAACTTTTGACTCCCCAAGCACTTAATTACTAATTA
This sequence comes from Pongo pygmaeus, assembly GCF_028885625.2. Taxonomy (NCBI): domain Eukaryota; kingdom Metazoa; phylum Chordata; class Mammalia; order Primates; family Hominidae; genus Pongo; species Pongo pygmaeus. The sequence goes on from NC_072373.2 coordinate 164,782,339, forward strand.
CCCACTGTTAACCAAAAGCCTTACCAATAATGTAGTCAATTAACACATATTTTGTATGCTATATGTATTATATACTATATTCTTACAGTAAGTTAAACTAGAGAAAAGAAAATGTTACTCAGAAAATCATAAGTTAGAGAAAATATATTTACTATTCATTAAGTGGAAATGGATATCATAAAGGTCTTATCCTCATTGTCTTCACGTTGAGTAGGCTGAGGGGGAAAAGGAAAAGGTAGGCTTAATCTTACCCTCTCAGGGTGACAGAGGCAGAGGAAAATCTGTGTTTAAGTGAAACTGCACTGTTCAAACTCATGTTGTTTAAGGGTCAACTGTATTATAGTCAGAGGGGAAAAGTGAATGAAATAATGGAGGAAAAATATTTCAGAACACATTGAGGAAATGGCCAATATAACATAGGGTCTTTATAAAGGAGATGTTATTTGTGGGGGATCTGTATTAGTCTGTTTTCACACTGCTATAAATAACTACCTGAGACTGGGTTATTTATAAAGAAAAGAGGTGTAATTGACTCACAGTTCCACATGGCTGAGGAGGCCTCAGGAAACTTACAATCATGGCAGAAGGTGAAGGGGAAGCAAGGTGCGTCTTACATGGCAGCAGGAAAGGGAGAGCAATGGAGGAAGTGCCATACTTTTAAGCCATCAGATCTCATGAGAACTCACTCAGTATTATGAGAACAGCATGCAGGAAATCCACCCCCATGACCCAATCACTTCCCACAAGCTCCCTCCCCTGACATGTGGGGATTACAATTTAATGTGAGAGTTGGGGGGGAACACAGCCAAACTAGGTCAGGGTCAGATCATGGATGTCCTTAAATGCTATGATAAGGAATCTGAACTCTTTTCTAGAAAATCAGAAATGGCACAGTCTTAAATGTAAGTTAGGAAGGTTGTGTGTAAAATTTTATACAAATACTGGGGGTAAACAAACATTGATGAGCTGTAGACAAGGAAGACTGGGAGGTATTAAATACCTAAAGAAGATGTCTGCAGATTTGATCCTAAGTGACAGTGGGAATGGAAATGTGGTTCTTATTTTTGAAGCCCTAACACATGCCAGGCCGCCTACTGACTGCATTATATATGTTATTACACTAAACCTGACAACATTTCTCCGTGGTGGAATTTATCCTCCTAATTGTATACTTATGAAGGCTGGGACTCAAAGACATTAAGTATCTTACCGGAATTCACATATCTAATAATGGTGGGGCTGATATTTATATCCAGAAATTTGGTATAATTTTAGGCTCCTGCCTCATCAATTTGCCCCAACCCAACCCAACCTACAGCTCATGTTGAAAATTTTGGATTATTCAGAAAACATATTAAATGAGGCTTTACTTATTTTTCCATTTTACACCACCCACCCCACACACCCCTAAAAAAAGAAGAATATTTTGGAAATGCAGGAATTCTCTTTGGGAAACTCGCTATATTCTTGACTTACAATTAGTTTGCCGTCTATTTCCCCCCATCTTTCCTATCTCCTAAAATACAGTGTCTCACTCTTATAAGCATTTAATAGCTTTCCTTTTCCTACTGGCACCAGAGAACATAAAGGGCATTTTGACATAGTAAAGAAAAGTGCCCTTTGAACTCTCTGTAAAGTGAATGCTGCTACTCAAGTGCACATTGGCTTTCCTTTTAGACTAGGATCACTTAGTATTTCTCTGTCAGAGACTGGCTGAGGGCCATTTACCCTTGAGACATACATGAATGAACCAGACAATGTTCTAATGACACTGAATTGGAAAGAAAACTGTGCCTTGATTCCTGCTTGTAAGGTTATTGACTCAAGATAAAGATGCAAACTTTTAAAGAGAGCATTCTTCTGTGTTTGATAAAAGAGGACTCGAGCTATTCTTCAATCAGCTTTTAAAGAAAACATTCATTTATTTATTTTTAAACAGTAAAATATTATGGAGTCAAGCATATACTTGGGTATTTAAAGAAAAGATCAATGTCTTTGCAAGGTAACTGGCTTCCAGCTTTTGAGAATCTAAACTAAACTCAAAACAGGAGAAACTGAGAATTAGGAGGGAAAAGGAACAAGGACCAAATAAATGCCTTTCCTTCTTCTGTTTATATAATAAATGCACTTATTGTTGCCATGGCAAAAGAGCTAGTCTATTTTTTCCATTCCTCTGTCTCTACCCATTATTATATCCAACACCAGAAAATGTCATATTTCGCCATCGTCATTCTTGGGTCATTATGTTTATCCATCTACTCTGCATTTACCACTCTCCTTTACAGTTTTTTTCATAATAGTATTTACAGAAAAAAAAAGTGATTTCAGGTGAGGGAAGTGGCTTCCAATGCAGTTAGAGAAAGAAGGAAGCAAAGAATGATGGAAAGAAAAGGGGGAAAGCCCTCAGCAGTTATTTAGCCAGTGGGAGACCTTCCTAATCTTGTAAATCCTGTCAGCTCCTCAAGAAAAATCTCAAAAATGCCATTTAAAGCAAATTCTACCTTACTGATAAGCTAAGTCAACGTCGTAGGGGTCTATTTTGGCCTTCTAAACACAGACAGCCATAATGATGGGGGTCATATTCTCTTTCATCTTTATTAGGCTGAACTCATCAAAAAGTAAATTCTAAATTAGGGAAATTAATAATACCACTATCCTACAATATTCATACACTATATGGAGTATTCTGCTCAATTCATGATGCCACATTTTATCAAGGACAGTAACACACTAACATGTTTTCAAAAGATGGCAAGCAAGGTCTTGCAAATCACATTGCCCCATTCATTTATTTATTCATCTGTGTATTCACAAAACATTTCTTAAGAACATATGATGTGCTAAGCACTGATTTAACTTGAATTTTTTTTAAATAAGACTTTATCCCTACTCTCAAAAATTTCACATTCCAGTCCTGCCATGCAAAAGGCAGTTGAATGAACAGGGTAATTTTGTTCAGAAAAGAGAAGACTAAGTTTGAAGAGCTGTCCCTGAGAGAAGAGCAAATACAGGAAAATGCCACAATCTGTAGAAAACAGTCAGTAAGGGTGAGATAAGTGGTTTCATCCTGTTTATATGTCCTGAGGCTTGAGTGTATAAACAACCCACTCATAATGTTCTTTCTCTCTCATTCCCATTCCACCTACGATTAGGGCAAAGGGATGAGGTAGCCTGCCTTCCCTTTCATAAATCCTTCAGTTGCAGACCCTGACATTCATGTAAAAGCAATCCTGCAGGACAAAGTTACTATTGGACAGCTCAAGACAGGAAGGGTGTCTAGCCTTGAACAATCTAGGAAGAGTCCAGCCAAGTAAAAACTTGGATTCCGCCTTCGATTATCTGAACAGCTGTCATGTGGAATAAGAAACAGACTAGATGTACACAAAGTTAAAAGAAACCCAGTTGAGACCAAAGAATGGATATTATAAAGAATAAGCTTTTTCTTGAACTTTTCTGAATTTGCTGTTCTCTCAGCGTCAGCTCTTCAAACTTAGTCCTCTCTTTTCTGAACAAAAATTACCCTGTTCATTCAGCTACCTCTTGCATGACAGTATTGGAATGTGAAAATTTTTAGGGTAGGGATAATTTTTTCTAAAAAAAATTCAAATCAAATCACATAATATGCTCTTAAGAAATGTTTTGTGAATACACAGATGAATTAATGAATGGGACAATGTGATTGCAAGACCTTGGTTGCCATCTTTTGGGAAAAATACATATATATGTGTGTGTGTGTGTATATATATATATATATATGTATATGAACACTAGAGCAATACTTTTCAAATTTGGATGTGCACATGAATCACCTGGAGATCCTGTTGAATGTAGATTCTAATTCAGGTCTGGAATGAGGTCTGAGACTCTTCATTTCTAACCAGCTCCCAGGTTGTATGGATGATGATGCTGGTCCTAGGACTACATCTCAAGTCACACTGCTCTAGAGTTATCTGGCAATGGGGCTCATCAAGACATACTGGGTTGCCAGTCACTGGAAGTATTTAAGCAGATGTTACTATTTGTCAGGAATGTGATAGAAAGGATATAAGATTGTTAATAATAGGGAAAACTGAGTGTACAGTACACATGAACTTTCTTGTAATCTTTGTAATTTTTCTTTAGATCTAAAACAATTCTAAAGTAAAAGTGTTTTTTGTTTATGTTTTTGTTTTCTGACAGAGGGTCTCACTCTGTGGCCAAGGCTGGAATGCAGTGGTGTGATCACTGCAGCCTCAACCTCCCAAGCTCAAGCCATCCTCCAACCTCAGCCTCCCAACTGGCAGGGACTACAGGCACGTGCAACCACACCTGGCTATTGTTTTTGGTTTTCTTTTGTAGAGACAGGGTTTCGCCAACTTGCCCAGGCTGGTCTCGAACTCCTCAACTCAAGCCATCCCACCGCCTTGGCCTCCCAAAGTCCTGGGATTATAAGCATGTGCCACCGTACCTGGCCCTAAAATAAAAGTTTTTATTAAAACAAATTTTCTCTTAAGGAGATAATTATCTTTGGAGTAAAGTATTTTCTTTATTGTGGCTTTTTAAAAAAATTGATTGACACATAATAATTGTATATATTTATGAGATACAGCTGATAATTTTGATACAGGTATATACAATGTGTAATGATCATATCAGGGTAATTGTGATATCCATCATCTCATTTATCATTTCTTTATATTTGGAACATTCAAAATTCTCTCTTCTAGCTGTTTTGAAATACAGGATAAATTGTTGTTAACTGTAGTCTTCATACTGTGCTATAGAACACTTGAACTTATTCTTCCTAATTAACCATAATTCTGTACTTGTTAACCAATGTCTCCCTATCCTCCACTCCCCTACCCATCCCAGGCTCTGATAACCACTATTCTACTCTCTAATTCTATGAGATCAACTTTTTTAGCTACCACATATGAGTGAGATCTTGTGGTGTGTGTCGTTCTGCGCTTGGCTTATTCCACTTAACATATATCCTCCAAGCTCATTCACGTTGCCACAAATGACATGATTTCTTTCTTTTTTATGGTTGAGTAATAGTCCCTCATGTATACATATACCACATTTTCTTTATCAATTCATCTGTTGATGGACACTTAGGTTGATTCCATATCTTGTCTATTGTGAATAGTACTGCAATAAACATGGGAGTGCAGATATATTTTCAACATACTAATTTCCTTTCCTTTGGATAAATACCCAGTAGTGAGATTGCTGGATCATATAGTAGTTCCACTTTTAATATTTTAAGACACCTCCATACTGTTTTCTATAATGGCTGCACTAATTTAAATTCCTGCCAACAGTGTGTTAAGGGTTCCCTTTTCTTCACATAGTCACCAAACCTTGTTGCCTTTTGTCTTTTTGACAATAGTCATTCTAACAGGAGTGAGGTAATATGTTATCGTGGTTTTGATTTGCATTTCCCTGATGATTAGAGATATTAGCATTTTTCTTCCATCTGTTGGCCATCTGTACATCTTCTTTTGAGAAATGTCTATTTAGGTCTTTTGGGTTATTGGCTTTTTTTGCTATTGAGTTGTTTCAGCTCCTTGTATATTGTGGATATTGACCCCTTATCAGATGTATAGGTTGCAAATATTTTCTCCCATTCTATAGATTGTCTCTTCACTGTGTTGATTGTTTCCTTTGCTGTACAGAAACTTTTTCACTTGATATAATCCTCCAATTTGTCTTTTGCTTTTATTACTTGTTTTTTTAAGGTCTTATTCATAAAATCTTTGCCCAGACCAACATCCTAAAGCATTTCCCTTATGTTTTCTTCTCATAGCTTCATAGTTTCAGATCTTACATTTAAGTCTTTGACTCATTTTGAGATAATTATCTTTTTAGTGAAAAAAAATGCCATTATGATTATGGAATCATAGCCACAGGTCATGATAGATAGAGACTAGAGAAATATTAAGTTTGGAAGGATTGTGATATTTCCAGAACCACCTAGAAGGAGATTAGGAGCCAAAGATGAGCAATAAGGGAATGGAAAGAAATCAGTGATATGGCAGGAGAACCTAGAAATTGAAGAGAGAAGTCAGTCTGTAAAATATTTCCAGTGGCTAAGAAAGTTTAAGAACTTGTGCCTAAGTCCAATTTAAATTTTCCTGTAGAATTATGACATAAAGTAAACCTTTGTGATAGCTTTTTCTCCGTTAAATATCTCATACAGACAACTGCCTTAAGTGATATTTTGAGAAACCAAGGAAAAATTGATGCTTTGGGGTACATGCTAGTGGAGGACAGAGAACAGCCAAGAGAAGCAAAATGCAGGTGAGGAAAATAACTTTGAGAATCCAGAAGTCAGAACAAGAGGTGATTATAAGAGACATAAGCCCTCAGAGAACATTTGGAGATATAGGAGGAGGGGAGATAACGACTTTCCCCTAATGCTGTAAGGCTATGATGTAAAGGGACACATTACTAGTAGAGTGTAAGTATATAGGCCTATTTTTAAATAGCAATTGTGAAAGTATTTGCCATGTGCAATTTTATGAGTGTACAAGATTAAACTCTAGTTCATATCAACCACTTCAAACAAAAGGAAGTTGCAAGTTATTTATCGCCATCTTAGTTGAAAAAATAATATGCCAGTACAGAAATTTCCTTTCAATTATGTGTCCCTGGCTTGCTGCCTTCTTAAAATAAATAAAGCAGCACCGTCCCACCTCCCAGAACAAAAACAATAGCACCACGTAACAGTTAAGCCAAAAAGCAAAAGCTCCAAAGCAGACGGAATCAACTCCTTGTGCCAACTTCTTACTCTGTTGACTTTCATCTTTCTTGTTTACATAAGTGGAAATGTTTTCAAGATGTGCACTATTTCATTGATATCAGAATCCAGGTCTGTTGACAGAATAGTGTTCCTGTGGAGAGCACATTAGATTAGAACATCAGGGAAGCCAGGGTCAATTCAAATTCATGAAACAATTATTAATTGATTATACCAGGTAGTTTGATTAAAAGATACACAAGTCAGTAACACAGCCTTGTCCTCAGAAAATTCTGGTCCGATATGCAAGAGAAAACAAGTAAATAAATGACTGCTTAAAAATGTAAAGAAAGATCTCAAGATGAAAAAAGTTCTGCAGATTGGTTGTACAACAATATGAATATACTTAACACTATTGAACTATATGGTTAAGATGGTAAATTTTATGTTATGGGTCTTTTGCCACAATTAAGAATTTTTTAATTTTAATGAAAAAAATATCAATAAAGATAATTGACTGGCCACCCCATCCCCTTGGGAGAAAAAAGAGGGAAAGGCTGGCATGGGTTTGGCCCCAGGCAAGATTGGATTCTGCAGTATGGAGCAAAAGCAAGACCTTACCCTATAATACCTAATTTAGAAAAAAGCCGAGAAGTTATTTCAAAATCTATTGTGGAGAATCAATTATCAAATGCTAAGAGAACAAGTAGGAAAACCAAAGAACCAGAATTGGTGTGGAGTTGCAGTAAAAACAGAACAGAGATGGGCAAGAAACTGGCAGCGTCCGGGAAGAATCGACAAAATACAAAAACGTACCTGAAATAAGAAAAAAACAAGGAGCAATGGCCAGCAACAATCTCTAGCTCCCTGTCTAAGTTGTTGGTAAGCAATTCAAAAGGTGCAGGGACAAAGTAGGGATAGCGAGACACTAGGTGTGATGCTGCAGAACAAACTGCAAGGATTTTCCAGGACGGAAGGAGGAGGAAGATGAGGAAAAGTTTCATGGAAAAGTGGAAGTTAAAGTGAGCTTTAAAAGATGGACGATTAATACCTAGCTGATGGGTTGATAGGGGCAGCAAACCACCAGGGCACACATTTACCTGTATAACAAAACTGCACGTCCTGCACATGTATCCCAGAACTTAAAATAAAATTAAATTTTAAATAAGTAAATAAATATTCACTTTTTTGAAAAAAAAGATGGATGAATTTTAACATATGAGATGGAGAGGAAAGCATTTCCATACAACAAGAAAAACATAACCACTGAAGCTATACGAAAGGCCAGGAATCATGGTAACATATACCTAACACATGCATTTATCTAAAATGTGGGAAAATTAAGAAAATAATATGAAGTAACTCTAGAAAGAAGACTATGGCCACACTGTTAGGATATCTCAGGCCATAATGAAGCATTAAATAAAACTAGTTTTGCGATTATGTTTTTAATGTTTTGGAGTAGAGACAGAAAATACATAAAGGACCTATTTAAAGACTTTTCAGTGACTTCAGTAAGAAGATTGTACCCAACGTAATGTTTTATCTTGATTATTGCTGTTATTCCCAACTACTAATACCTAGTACCTAGTAGGTGAATAATAAATGTTTGTTGAATTCATAACTTCATGCATAATAAGGAAAAGCTTAATTAATGAAAGAAGAGAGCCTAAGCTAAGATAATGACAATGGTAATGAAAAATCAAAAACAAACAGAAAAAATATTGTTGAGACAAAAATCAACATGATTTAATATTAGATTGGAAGTGGAGAAAGAATATATGATTCTGGAGCTTGGAGCCTGGGTGCACTGGGGTAAAGTAGAGAAGATAATGAGTCTTTTACCCCCACTTGTGCATAGAAAAGATTTTTTATTGTTAATCTTTCTCGTATGAGGTATAAGCTATGGTTGAACTCGGTAAATACCCACAGTACAGAAAGGCACACAAGAAATTGATTATAATTAACATGAAATTGAATTAACAAATTATGTAGCTACACTTTTTGGAATGGGTAGAAACAGTATTCTTAGCTAAATTCTAAAAGGATTCTAAGCAACTTGGATGCTGCAGTGAATGGATAGCTTGGGTCCCACTCAGCTTTTCTCAACAGAAGCACAAAACGAAAAAAGCTAATTAAGTAGAAAACCTGCCCTATAGCTCATCTCACAATTTTAGAAACAATCCATTTTACTTTAAGTACTCCTAACAGATACCTTCTAAAAGGCAAGGATACTGGTAAAAATGAAACTCAATGTTCCCAGCTCACAATGTTTCCATCTCTGCCCTGATGGTTGGTAAAATAATCAAGATGATCTACATACTCCCCACTGTAATGTCTGGCTATTTGCTAAAACAGATGTTTGGCTTTTATGCCATAGATACCTTGAGGTTCCCCTAGGCAGAAAATCAGAGGAGAAAGCGCTTTCCCTTAAAAGACAAAATCTTAGATATTGAACACATTGATAAATCTGACCATACCTCTCTTTGAAATTTCAAACTAAAGCATAGGTAAGGGATGATATTTGGCTACCTTAATAGTCACTTAGCAATAGTGGGTATTACTAAGAGATCTCATTTCTTGTTCAGGGTAACATAAGCGCATTAGATTTTCCTGAAGTTTTACAATCTAAACCCAAATAGACTCAGACCTGTTAGCTGGAAATGGGGCCTCTGGTTAGAGCTCTTTGATCTTCGTGATATATTCTGTGTACATAGGAAAATAACTGCCTGTGCCATTTATCATAAAGAGATTTTAAGTATATGGCAAACATTAATCACTTCTCATCTGAACTAGCAGAAGCAGATTCTTAAGGCCAGGCTGATCTCCCTGCCAGCAACAAAGACTTCATGAGGGTGTAGTAAGGAAATGGAAGCACATTATACAACCACATATATAATTGCATATTGTTCAGCCCACAGTTTTTATTTTGGAGTTGGAGTCTTGTGTTCAAGATCCAATCCAAGATCCATTCAATCCTCTGATTTCCAAATAGCATTCTCTCCCATTATTAAAAATCCATGGGCATCCAGATTCCTCAGCATCCCGTGAGGGTTATCCAGTGTTCCACAAACATGATAAGTTGTTTACACTTCTGAAATCATCTATATAGTCACAGTTCTTTCTCCTTCTCAGTTGAAACTGGGGAAACGCAATCAGGAAGGAGCTTGGAAGATACTTCTGCAAGTCATCCAAGAGGGTGGAGACCAAAATACAAGCACTGCAGCTTCAAAGGCCTAGCCGCTGGCTAACAAGAACTTGTTTTTAGGCCCAAGGATAAAAATACTCAAGATGGGCCATTTTCCGTAAAATGCTTAAGAAGAAATGAAAAATTATAACAGAATTATTTGGAGTCTTAAGGCACCTTTTTCATCTTGAAGAGCTGCCATTTCTAATATTTCTTTCCTCTAAAAGCCATTCTTACAACAGCCCAGATTGAAACCACTAGGATTGAAAGGGGAAAAGTTCAGAAAACCCACAGTGAATTAGAGAAAACAGACTCTACACCAAGAAAACAGAAATTTAAGAAGTGCAAGGGAATTTGCTCTCACAGGAAAAGAAGCCTGGTATGTATAATCCTCCTAGAAAAATTCATATTATCCCCAAGACAAGGCTCTAAATAAACTGTGTTACCACTGTCAAATTTTTCAGATTTTTTAAAGTAACATTGGGATTACCAGAAAATGTAATGTGCCATTACACATTAAAACACTTCCCTTCATTCTCTTACTTTGCAAGCTGTTTTTTACAGTTCTCTTTTGGTACGTGGATAGCAGCATCCCCCAGTAATAAAAACAACACTGGAAGCGATGACCTATTGGATATTTACTAGGTGCCAGGGACTGTGCTGAGTATTTTATAGTCATTAAGTCTTTTAGCCCTCACAGTAATCACTATAATCTGGTAGTATTAATTATCTTTTAGAAATAAGAAACTAAAGCTCAAAGAAATTAAGAGAATTTCCGAAAGATTGCATACCTGAAAGGTAGCAGAGCCAGGGTTCAAACCCCTGACCTTAGTAGCACTATACTGTTTCTATTGCTAATGAAAATGGAGGATGCATCAAGTATAAACTTGGCTTATTGCCCTGGCATTTGGGGTATGAAAAAAAAAATTGTGTCTTCTTCATCAAGTCCCCCCTCACCCATAAAACTGAACTCACAAGTGATAGGGGACAGGGAAATCCCAACAAATTGGAATTACAGAAAAGCAGCTTGAAAATGAGTGTTTAAATGTTGGTTGATTTGGTTGAAGTAAAGAGTGGGATGGAGGAGATTAACTAAAAGCCCAGTGAATGTGGGGAAATTCTCCAGGACATTGGTCCTGGCAACTATTTCTTGAGTAATACCTCAAAAGATCAGGCAACCAAAGCGAAAATGGAAAAATGAGATCACATCAAGCTAAAAAGCTTCTATGTGGCAAGGGAAACAGCAAAGTGAAGTGACAATCCACAGAATGGGAGAAAATATTTGCAAACTATCCATCTGACAAGGGATTAATACCCAAATATATAAGTAACTCAAACAACTCTATAGGAGGAAAATCAAATAATCCAATTTAAAAATGGGCAAAACATCTGTAACAAAAATTTCCCAAATGAAGACATACAGATGGCCAACAGGTATATAAAAAATACTCAACAACATTGATCATCAGAGTAATGCAAATCAAAACTGCAATGAGATACCATTCCACTGTAGTTAAAAAGGTTTTCATCCAAAAGACAGACAGTAACAAACGCTGGTGAGGACGTGGCAAAATGGGAATGTAAATTAGTACAGCCACTATGGCAAACAATACGAAAGTTCCTTGGAAAACTATAGAACTACTACATGATCTAGCAATCCTACTGCTAGGTAAATATCCAAAAGAAAGGAAATCAGTATGTTGAAGAGACATCTGCACTCACATGCTTATTGCAGCACTATTCATAGCAGCCAAGATTTGGTATCAACCTAAGTGTCCATCAACAGATAAACGAATAAAGAAAATGTGGTACATATACACAATGAAGTATTATTCAGCAATAAAAAAGAACAAAATCCTGTCATTTGCAACAACATAGATGGAACTGGAAGACATTACATTCAGTGAAATAAGCCAGGCACAGAAAGACAAACTTCTCATGTTCTCACTCACATGTGGGAGCTAAAAGTTAAAGCAATTGAACACATTGAGATAGAGAGTAGAAAGATGATTAGCAGAGGCTGGGAAGGATAGCAGGGTGGGAGTGGTAGGGGGTGGGGAAATGAGTAATAGGTGCAAAAATAAACGTAGATAGAATGAATAAGATCTAGTATTTGGTAGCACAACAGGGTGACTATAGTCAACAATAATTAATTGTATATTTTTTAATAACTAGGCTGGGCATGGTGGCTCACACCTGTAATCCTAGCACTTTTGGAGGCTGAGGCAAGCAGACTGCTTGAGCTCAGGAGTTTGAGACCAACCTGGGCAACATAAGAAAACCCTGTCTCAAAAAATACAAAAATTAGCCAGGTATAGTGGTGTGCACCTGTAGTCCCAGCTACTTGGGAGGCTGAGATGGGAGGATTGCTCCAGCCCAGGAGGTTGATTCAATGCTGTAGTGAGCCATAATCATGCCACTGTACTCCAGCCTGGGTGATGGAGTGAGATCCTATTAAAAAAAAAGAAGAAGAAGAAAGAAGGAAAAGAGAAAGAAAAAGAAAAAGAGAAAGAAAGAAAGAAAGAGAAAGAAAGAAGGAAAGAAAGAAAGAAAGAAGGAAGGAAGGAAGGAAGGAAGGAAAGAAAGAAAGAAAGAGAAAGAGAGAAAGGAAGGAAGGAGAAGAAAGAAAGATGAAAGAAAGAAAGAGAGAAGGAAAGAAAGAGAAAGGAAGGAGAGAAAGAAAAAGAGAAAAGAAAGATGAAGGAGGGGAGGAGCCAAGATGGCCGAATAGGAACAGCTCCGGTCTACAGCTCCCAGCGCGAGCGACGCAGAAGACGGGTGATTTCTGCATTTGCATCTGAGGTACCGTGTTCATCTCACTAGGGAGTGCCAGACAGTGGGCGCAGGTCAGTGGGTGAGCGCACCGTGCGCCAGCCAAAGCAGGGGCGAGGCATTGCCTCACTCGGGAAGCGCAAGGGGTCAGGGAGCTCCCCTTCCAGGGGTGACAGACGGCACCTGGAAAATCGGGCCACTCCCACCCGAATACTGTGCTTTTCCGACGGGCTTAGGAAACGGTGCCCCAGGAGAGTATAGCCCGCACCTGGCTCAGAGGGTCCTACGCCCACGGAGTCTCGCTGATTGCTAGCACAGCAGTCTGAGATCAAACAGCAAGTCGGCAGCGAGGCTGGGGGAGGGGCGCCCGCCATTGCCCAGGCTCGCTTAGGTAAACAAAGCAGCCTGGAAGCTTGAACTGGGTGGAGCCCACCACAGCTCAAGGAGGCCTGCCTGCCTCTGTAGGCTCCACCTCTGGGGGCAGGACACAGACAAACAAAAAGACAGCAGTAACCTCTGCAGACTTAAATGTCCCTGTCTGACAGCTGTGAGGAGAGCAGTGGTTCTCCCAGCACGCAGCTGGAGATCTGAGAACGGGCTGACTGCCTCCTCAAGTGGGTCCCTGACCCCTGACCCCCGAGCAGCCCAACTGGGAGGCACCCCCCAGCAGGGGCAGACTGACACCTCACACGGCCGGCCAGGTACTCCAACAGACCTGCAGCTGAGGGTTCTGTCTGTTAGAAGGAAAACTAACAGAAAGGATATCCACACCAAAAACCGATATGTACATCACCATCATCAAAGACCAAAAGTAGATAAAACCACAAAGATGGGGAAAAAACAGAGCAGAAAAACTGGAAACTCTAAAAACCAGAGTACCTCTCCTCCTCCAAAGGAACGCAGTTCCTCACCAGCAACGGAACAAAGCTGGACGGAGAATGACTTTGACGAGCTGAGAGAAGAAGGCTTCAGACGATCAAATTACTCCGAGCTACGGGAGGATATTCAAACCAAAGGCAAAGAAGTTGAAAACTTTGAAAAAAATTTAGAAGAATGTGTAACTAGAATAACCAATACAGAGAAGTGCTTAAAGGAGCTGATGGAGCTGAAAACCAAGGCTCGAGAACTACGTGAAGAATGCAGAAGCCTCAGGAGCCGATGCGATCAAATGGAAGAAAGGGTATCAGCCCTGGAAGATGAAATGAATGAAATGAAGCAAGAAGGGAAGTTTAGAGAAAAAAGAATAAAAAGAAACGAGCAAAGCCTCCAAGAAATGTGGGACTATGTGAAAAGACCAAATCTACGTCTGATTGGTGTACCTGAAAGTGACGGGGAGAATGGAAACAAGTTGGAAAACACTCTGCAGGATATTATCCAGGAGAACTTCCCCAATCTAGCAAGGCAGGCCAACATTCAGATTCAGGAAATACAGAGAACGCCACAAAGATACTCCTCGAGAAGAGCAACTCCAAGACACATAATTGTCAGATTCACCAAAGTTGAAATGAAGGAAAAAATGTTAAGGGCAGCCAGAGAGAAAGGTCGGGTTACCATCAAAGGGAAGCCCATCAGACTAACAGCGGATCTCTCGGCAGAAACCCTACAAGCCAGAAGAGAGTGGGGGCCAATATTCAACATACTTAAAGAAAAGAATTTTCAACCCAGAATTTCATATCCTGCCAAACTAAGCTTCATAAGTGAAGGAGAAATAAAATACTTTACAGACAAGCAAATGCTGAGAGATTTTGTCACCACCAGGCCTGCCCTAAAAGAGCTCCTGAAGGAAGTGCTAAACATGGAAAGGCACAACCGGTACCAGCCACTGCAAAATCATACCGAAATGTAAAGAACATCGAGACTAGGAAGAGACTGCATCAACTAACGAGCAAAATATCCAGCTAACATCATAATGACAGGATCAAATTCACACATAACAATATTAACTTTAAATGTAAATGGACTAAATGCTCCAATTAAAAGACACAGACTGGCAAACTGGATAAAGACTCAAGACCCATCAGTGTGCTGTATTCAGGAAACCCATCTCACGTGCAGAGACACACATAGGCTCAAAATAAAAGGATGGAGGAAGATCTACCAAGCAAATGGAAAACAAAAAAAGGCAGGGGTTGCATCCTAGGCTCTGATAAAACAGACTTTAAACCAACAAAGATCAAAAGAGACAAAGAAGGCCATTACATAATGGTAAAGGGATTAATTCAACAAGAAGAGCTAACTATCCTAAATATATATGCACCCAATACAGGAGCACCCAGATTCATAAAGCAAGTCCTGAGTGACCTACAAAGAGACTTAGACTCCCACACATTAATAATGGGAGACTTTAACACCCCACTATCAACATTAGACAGATCAACGAGACAGAAAGTCAACAAGGATACCCAGGAATTGAACTCAGCTCTGCACCAAGCAGACCTAATAGACATCTACAGAACTCTCCACCCCAAATCAACAGAATATACATTTTTTTAGCACCACACCACACCTATTCCAAAATTGACCATATACTTGGAAGTAAAGCTCTCCTCAATAAATGTAAAAGAACAGAAATTGTAACAAACTGTCTCTCAGATCACAGTGCAATCAAGCTAGAACTCAGGATTAAGAATCTCACTCAAAACCGCTCAACTACGTGGAAACTGAACAACCTGCTCCTGAATGACTACTGGGTACATAACGAAATGAAGGCAGAAATAAAGATGTTCTTTGAAACCAACGAGAACCAAGACACAACATACCAGAATCTCTGGGATGCATTCAAAGCAGTGTGTAGAGGGAAATTTATAGCACTAAATGCCCACAAGAGAAAGCAGGAAAGATCCAAAATTGACACCCTAACATCACAATTAAAAGAACTAGAAAAGCAAGAGCAAACACATTCAAAAGCTAGCAGAAGGCAAGAAATAACTAAAATCAGAGCAGAACTGAAGGAAATAGAGACACAAAAAACCCTTCAAAAAATAAATGAATCCAGGAGCTGGTTTTTTGAAAGGATCAACAAAATTGATAGACCGCTAGCAAGATTAATAAAGAAAAAGAGAAGAATCAAATAGATGCAATAAAAAATGATAAAGGGGATATCACCACCGATCCCACAGAAATACAAACTACCATCAGAGAATATTACAAACACCTCTACGCAAATAAACTAGAAAATCTAGAAGAAATGGATAAATTCCTCAACACATACACCCTCACAAGACTAAACCAGGAAGAAGTTGAATCACTGAATAGACCAATAACAGGAGCTGAAATTGTGGCAATAATCAATAGCTTACCAACCAAAAAAAGTCCAGGACCAGATAGATTCACAGCCGAATTCTACCAGAGGTACAAGGAGGAGCTGGTACCATTCCTTCTGAAATTATTCCAATCAATAGAAAAAGAGGGAATCCTCCCTAACTCATTTTATGAGGCCAGCATCATCCTGATACCAAAGCCTGGCAGAGACACAACAAAAAAAGAGAATTTTAGACCAATATCCTTGATGAACATTGATGCAAAAATCCTCAATAAAATACTGGCAAACAGAATCCAGCAGCACATCAAAAAGCTTATCCACCATGATCAAGTGGGCTTCATCCCTGGGATGCAAGGCTGGTTCAATATACGCAAATCAATAAATGTAATCCAGCATATAAACAGAACCAAAGACAAAAACCACATGATTATCTCAATAGATGCAGAAAAGGCCTTTGACAAAATTCAACAACCTTCATGCTAAAAACTCTCAATAAATTAGGAATTGATGGGACGTATCTCAAAATAATAAGAGCTATTTATGACAAACCCACAGCCAATATCATACTGAATGGGCAAAAACTGGAAGCATTCCCTTTGAAAACTGGCACAAGACAGGGATGCCCTCTCTCACCACTTCTATTCAACATAGTGTTGGAAGTTCTGGCCAGGGCAATTAGGCAGGAGAAGGAAATCAAGGGTATTCAATTAGGAAAAGAGGAAGTCAAATTGTCCCTGTTTGCAGATGACATGATAGTATATCTAGAAAACCCCATTGTCTCAGCCCAAAATCTCCTTAAGCTGATAAGCAACTTCAGCAAAGTCTCAGGATACAAAATCAATGTGCAAAAATCACAAGCATTCTTATACATCAATAACAGACAAACAGAGAGCCAAATCATGAGTGAACTCCCATTCACAATTGCTTCAAAGAGAATAAAATACCTAGGAATCCAACTTACAAGGGATGTGAAAGACCTCTTCAAGGAGAACTACAAACCACTGCTCAAGGAAATAAAAGAAGATACAAACAAATGGAAGAATCCATGCTCATGGGTAGGAAGAATCAATATCATGAAAATGGCCATCCTTCCCAAGGTAATTTACAGATTCAATGCCATCCCCATCAAGCTACCAATGACTTTCTTCACAGAATTGGAAAAAACTACTTTAAAGTTCATATGGAACCAAAAAAGAGCCCGCATCGCCAAGTCAATCCTAAGCCAAAAGAACAAAGCTGGAGGCATCACACTACCTGACTTCAAACTATACTACAAGGCTACAGTAACCAAAACAGCATGGTACTGGTACCAAAACAGAGATATAGATCAATGGAACAGAACAGAGCCGTCAGAAATAATGCCACATATCTACAAGTATCTGATCTTTGACAAACCTGACAAAAACAAGAAATGGGGAAAGGATTCCCTATTTAATAAATGGTGCTGGGAAAACTGGCTAGCCATATGTAGAAAGCTGAAACTGGATCCCTTCCTTACACCTTATACAAAAATCAATTCAAGATGGATTAAAGACTTAAATGTTAGACCTAAAACCATAAAAACCCTAGAAGAAAGCCTAGGCATTACCATTCAGGACATAGGCATGGGCAAGGACTTCATGTCTAAAACACCAAAAGCAATGGCAACAAAAGCCAAAATTGACAAATGGGATCTAATTAAACTCAAGAGCTTCTGCACAGCAAAAGTAACTACCATCAGAGTGAACAGGCAACCTACAAAATGGGAGAAAATTTTCGCAACCTACTCATCTGACAAAGGGCTAATATCCAGAATCTACAATGAACTCCAACAAATTTACAAGAAAAAAACAAACAACCCCATCAAAAAGTGGGCGAAGGACATGAACAGACACTTCTCAAAAGAAGACATTTATGCAGCCAAAAAACACATGAAAAAATGCTCACCATCACTGGCCATCAGAGAAATGCAAATCAAAACCACAATGAGATACCATCTCACACCAGTTAGAATGGCAATCATTAAAAAGTCAGGAAACAACAGGTGCTGGAGAGGATCTGGAGAAATAGGAACACTTTTACACTGTTGGTGGGACTGTAAACTAGTTCAACCCTTGTGGAAGTCAGTGTGGCGATTCCTCAGGGATCTAGAACTAGAAATTCCATTCGACCCAGCCATCCCATTACTGGGTATATACCCAAAGGACTATAAATCATGCTGCTATAAAGACACATGCACACGTATGTTTATTGCGGCATTATTCACAATAGCAAAGACTTGGAACCAACCCAAATGTCCAACAATGATAGACTGGATTAAGAAAATGTGGCACATATACACCATGGAATACTATGCAGCCATAAAAAATGATGAGTTCACGTCCTTTGTAGGGACATGGATGAAATTGGAAATCATCATTCTCAGTAAACTATCGCAAGAACAAAAAACCAAACACCGCATATTCTCACTCATAGGTGGGAATTGAACAATGAGAACACATGGACACAGGAAGGGGAACATCACACTCTGGGGACTGTTGTGGGGTGGGGGGAGGGGGGAGGGATAGCATTGAGAGATATACCTAATGCTAGATGACGAGTTGGTGGGTGCAGTGCACCAGCATGGCACATGTATACATATGTAACTTACCTGCACATTGCGCACATGTACCATAAAACCTAAAGTATAATAATAATAATAATAATAATAATAAAAGAAAAAAAAATGGGGAAAAAAAATAAATAAAATAAAATATCAATCAGGGCCATCTCAAAAAAAAAAAAAAAAAAAGAAAGATGAAAAGAGAAAGAAGAAAGAAAGCAAGCAAGAAAGAAAGAAAGAAAAAAAGAAAGAGAAAGAAAGAAACTAAAAGAGTAGAACTGGAACATTCCTAACACAAAGAAATAATAAATGCTTGAAGTGATGCATATCCCAATTACCCTGCGGTGATTACACATTGTAGCCTGTATCAAAACATCACGTGTCCATAAATATATATACCTATTATGTACCTAAGATAATTTAAAAAAATTTTCTTTTAATTTAAAGCCCAATGAAGGGACAAGTTTAACCTTCAGTTTTATTCAAGATACACAGAGGTGACAGTTCCAAGTACATCTGCTGGTCTGTAAATCTAATCACATTTATTTATTTAAATATGGTCAACTTTTCTTTACTCTGGTAAAACCTTACTTTGTTTTTTCCTAGCTATGTATATATATTTAGATTTAAATTTATATAAGATATATGCATATAAATGTATATATAAAACCACACATAACAATTCAAGTATCCAATATTTATTTACTATACCTACAACAACGCAGAATCTAACAGGGAAACAGACAGTAGGCAAAATGTTCTTTCCACACTCAAAATAGATATGACAAACATCATGTAGTGCCCACATTCAGAGCTTACGAGCTTTTATTTTACTCATCATTACTCAATTCCACTGCTAATAAGTAAATAGAAAGAAAAGACAACATCCTTAGCAGCAGCAAAAAGTGACAACTGACAGACAAATAGTAAAAACTGTAAAAAGTCCATTCACATACAGTAGTTGCTTAATATATTGTTGTTGAATGAATGGGTGAATGAGCAAACTTTCCAAAAATTCTATTACACAATTGGTTAAACTGCAGTTTGTGTGAAAAGATCTGGGTGTTTTAGTTATCTGTGTACAGAATATGAGTCAAGAAATAGTGTTATATT
This sequence comes from Pongo pygmaeus, assembly GCF_028885625.2. Taxonomy (NCBI): domain Eukaryota; kingdom Metazoa; phylum Chordata; class Mammalia; order Primates; family Hominidae; genus Pongo; species Pongo pygmaeus. Next base: position 164,801,975 of record NC_072373.2, read on the forward strand.
AGATTGAATACATTGTTTTATAGAGTGGTAGGAACAGAACTAACATAGGCAACCTTCAACAAAGGCACATGTGTGTGTTTCTCTGTTTTTCTGTCAGGGTGGGACGGTGATTATTGTAAGGATTCAGAGATCTCAAAGAAATGAAGAACAGCTGACCATCATGGAAACTGGAGCCATGGGCTGGAAAGCCATCAGGTGTCTAGACAGCCATATGGCCCTCCTCATGTTCTCCCTGGGGTCATGTGTCTCTCATCTGTGTTACTCTTGGTTCTCCTAGAAAGTTTAGCCTCCATAAGGCTTTAACTAGTCCTCACTTTCAGCCTTAGTGTTGGAACTTTCAGCTCATCTCCCCAGAGACAGGTCTTAATTCCAAATACCCAGGAGAGGAATTTGATTGGCCCAGATTAAATCAGATATTTACCTTTTCTCCAACAAGTCATGGCCAAGTGTGGCAGGGTAAAACGTTACAAGCACTACTAGAGCAGCATTCAGGATTTATTCACTCAATCGTGAATTTACCTGCTTACATATAATATGTGGTCCTTCACCACATGGAGCTCACATTTGAGAAGAGTTAATGGTCACATTTTATGCTTCACATGTCAAAGAAATATACTACTTTGTTTCAGTCACTCTAGTGCAGAAAAGAGAGAACTCATTTAGTCATTCATCAAGAAATTTAATGAGTACCAACTATATTTCCTACACAGCGCTAGGTGCTGTGGTTATAATGGAGCACAAAATGAGACACAATCCCTGCCTCATGAGTGAAATTTGACTGTTACCTTCAAATTTTAAAGTTTTTCATGAATAAAATATGTATCTATTCTGTTCTGCTTTCAAAGGCAGAACTCACATCAGAGAATGAAAGTTACATAAAGAAAAACGGCTGAATGAACTATCTAACTGTTAGTAGATTCCAGAAATAAAGTTAAAATTCCCGGAAGATTGTGCTTCCCTCTCCAACTACAGCAAGTGGAGATAACTATGAAGAATATTATCAAAGTAATTCAGCATGAGAGAAAAGGTTTACAGTATTTGCTAAAGTGCCTTTTAAATCTAAGATTCCAAAATGGAGCTTCGGGGAATGGTGTTCAGAAGCACAGTAACTCCATCTGACACTCCAGTTCACCTTAGAGAGAGAGCTTCCCAACAGGTTTAATTACGTCATTCCCCATCCTCATTCTTCTTGGATGTACTGTCTGTACAGACAACATTGCAGAAATGGTCAAAGAGACCCACAATGGCTCCAAAAGAACATTTTTATAAGCAATATTGTAGACTGACTGTACAAATTGGTAATGGAAGCACTATGGGATCTATTGTGACTAATCTGATTTTAGAACAATACTGAAAATGGCACAACTTGTAGCAGACAGGAAAATGGGCTGACCTCTCAGAGAGAGAGTTTGTGTGTCTGCATGTGACAACAAGAAAAGATTTATGTAAGCAACCTTGAAGATCATCTGAACCCCACCTCCTATCTAAAAGGTGATGGTGATGCTCTCTATGGCAACAGAAAGATGCAAGAAAGCCAAGAATTTCAAATGCAGACTTTGGGGCCTATCACAGGGCAGAGAGTTTGGGTCCTGGCTCCCTCATCTTCGCTTTTTATTTCATTTGTAAAAAGGATATAATCACAACACCTACTGCACATAATGATTAAAAAAGAAAAAAATATGCATAAAGCACTTAGCCCAGTCAGTGCCTGGCCCATGGTGAGCATTCAAGATATGTTAGTTGTAAATTAACATAATTATGAACGTGTGTTGACTGCTTTATTTGAATTTTCTCATTACTCTTCCCTGTTTTATAGATGAAGAAATGCTTTATGGATGAAAAGATTGAGACTTAGAGGAGTTAGCTAAATTGATCAATGTCAAACAGTGAGTGGCATGGATGGAATTTGAACCCAAGTAGATTTCAACCAATAATTTAAACCCAAGTAGTTTCCAACTACTTCAAGTGTATTCTCTCTGCCTGGCATCTTTACTATCCGGCTTCTGTCTGCATTTTTGGTCACATGAAACAAACATGAATTTAGTTGTCTGAAAGATAGTTCCTCTCACTGACCAGATAGCAGATTTCCTTATAAACGTATACAGTATTGTGATGAATTTCAGAATAAAAATCGTAGCAGTATCCTTTAATCATCCTTTTCTTCAAAAGAAGCACGCAATTTTCAGAATCTAGTAAACCATATTGAAGGATGCATCTGATAACCTATGTTTGCTCTGAAATTGACCTAAACAAATCTTGATCTCATTGGCTTGTTACAAAATATGATCTCTTTGGGTGTGAAACAACCTTCCTTCCCCATGAGTTATCATTGAAGCCAGAGGCTTTTCAGTTGCATGGAATACTCAAGATTCTGATCTAATGGCACTATGCCTCACCCAGAGTCCTCCTGTACCTTCGGTGTTCTTTATCATCATTCTTGCCTAGTTCATATTGACAAGTCTCAGTGTTAAAAGAACAACTGATGACGCTCTCTTTGTACAGTCCACAATAGAATAAATATTGACCAGAATGTAGGAAAACCTTGGACGTGTGACAACACTGACTTGAAAGCAAATCATTAGTTTAAAAAACAAGTGTGTGATAAACAAATTCTTTTTAAAAAAAAAGAAGTGTGGGAGGCATGTATATGTAACAAAATTCCCAAATGATGTTAGTAAATTAGATTTTAAAATCTAGGAGTAAAATATTTTGTCAATTATATTAAATAAGAGCTTATAAGGGAATTTCATGTCCCCTGATTACACAAATATTAAGCTCCTACTATGGGCCAAGTAATCTGGGAACTAGGGGTATCGCAATAGTGGTCTAGTGGACAGATAGAAACACACAATAAAAAAGTGTAAAGGCCAGGCACAGTGACTGGTGCCTTTAATCCCAGCACTTTGGAAGGCCGAGGCAAGAGGATCTCTTGAAGCTAGGGGTTCAAGACCAGCCTGGGCAATGTAGCAAGACCCTACCTCTACAAAAAATTTAAAATTACCCTGCAGTGATCTATGACTGTGCCACTGCACTCCAGCCTAGACGACAGAGCAAGACTTTAACTCAAAAAAAAAAAGAGAGGAAAAAATTAAAAATTTAAAATGTAAAGTCGTGATGAAGGTTATAAAGAAAAATAAAACAAGGAAGAAGATAGTGACAGTAGGATGCATGGTCACTTTTCAGATAAAATTATCAGAGAAATCATCTTAAAAAGATGACCTTTCAGCAGGCACTAGAATGAATGGAGAGACAGAGCCATGTGGATATCTGGAGGATGGATATTCCAGTAAGAGGGAATGGCAAATATAAAGGAATAATTGAGAAATACTTCCAAGGACTGAGGATGGCAAGAGTGACGGGAAAGTAGTAACAGGTGAGGTTAGAGAGGCAAGGGAGACCCAGATCATACATACCAAGTCCTGGTAGGGCATTTTAAGGACTTTGATTTTATAGCAGGTGGCCTTGATATAAGTTAATATTCACAGGCTGATGCCACACAAGCCTAAGGTTGTTTTGATATCATAACTCCCTCAAAAACTTAGGAGACAGGCCTTATTCCTTTAGGTTAATTCCATGTTGAATCTATCATTGTCTAAGGTTCTCATTGTCCTACAACATCACCAGTTTTTTGTAATATCAGGTTGTATTTTTCCAATCTGATAGGTAGGAAATGGTGATACATTGTGGTTTTAATTTTCATTTCCAAGATTACTAATGAGTTTGAGAACATGTCCATGGTATTGTCTTTTTCTTATTGATTTGTATATCTGAATACTAATTATTTGCTAGATACACACATGCACACACACACACAACATTCTCCAAGTCTGCTTTCTGCTGTCCTTACAGTGTCTCCTGATGAACAGAGGTTCTTAATGTGCTCAAATTTACCAATCTTTCTCTTTATGGTTTGTGCTCTTTGTGTTTTGTTTAAGCAATATTTCCATTGCTTAAACAATCCTCCATTGGAGGATCTGCCCCAAGTCACAGATCCTCCCTTTGTAGACTTTTACCTTCCACATTTACTTTTTTTTTTTTTTTTTTTTTTTTGAGACAGAGTCCCACTTTGTCACCCAGGCTGGAGTGCAGTGGCACAATCTCAGCTCACTGCAACCTCCACCTCCCAGGTTCAAGTAATTCTCCTGCCTCAGCCTCCCAAGTAGCTGAGATTACAGGTGTGCACCACCACGCCTGGCTAATTTTTTTGTATCTTTAGTAGAGACAGGACTTCACCATATTGGCCAAGCTGGTCTCAAACTCCTGACCTTGTGATACGCCTGCCTCGGCCTCCCAAAGTGCTGGGATTACAGGCTTCAGCCATCGCTCCCAGCCTCACATTTACATTTTTAATAGACATGGAATTGATATCTATGTTCATGGTAAAGTGAACATCCAGTTCCACTTTTTCCATGTAAGTAACCAATTACTTCAACCTCATATGTTGACCAATTCCCTCATTTCACTGGTTTTCAGCAATGCCATCTCTGTCACATACCAAGTTTGTTATGTTCCATTGCTCCCTTGGTCCCTTAGTCCTCATACCAGTCACTCACTTCTTATTTAATAAGCTTGATAATAAAATTTGCTTCATCTTTTTCAGGACAATTTGGGTCATTCTCAGACCCTCAAGTCATCGATATAAATTTTAGAACCAGCTTTCAAGCTTTGTCATTTCAAGCTTTTTAGTACAACACAGATTGCCTTCAGATACATATTTTAATCCCATTGAATATATTGTTCCATTTGAGTAGATACAGTATCTCAAAATATTTTGTCTACAAATTCATACATATGGTATATCTTCTATTAATTCTGGTATTTTTAATGTCTTTTAATAAATTTAATAATTGTCTCCATTAAGGTCTTTATTTTTTCAGATCATTCCCTGGTGTGTGTGTGTGTGTGTGTGTGTGTATGTGTAAAATTGCTATTGTAAATTAAATTGTAACTTTTAATTTCAGCTGTTTTAGAGCTTTGTTGCTGTTGGATAGAAATACAATGTATTTGTATATTGATTTTTATCCAACAACTTATCTAAATTTTTTAATCAATTTTAATAATGTATCTGTAGCTTGTTGTAGGTGTTCCATATTAAATCATCATATAAAATTTCTAATAATGCTAATTTCCTCTTTTTTCTTCTAATTCTTATACTCTTTCTTGTTTTTGTTTAGGGTTTTAACTTTTCTTCTGGGGTGTTTTTTTTTTTAGTAACATTAGCAAATTACCTGAAAGATAATGTGTCTGAAGTTGTACCAAACTTGTACCAAAGTTGAAGTATATTTACATACCTGGAATAAATTGAACTTCATAATAATGTATTAATTCCTATATGTATTGCTGGAATTACTTTTAAATAATATAAAGTCTGGGATTTTTGTACCTATGTTTTAAACATTGGTCTATAATTTACTTTTATTTATTATACCTATTCAATCCACTTTTAGAATGAAACGAGTTGGGCAACTTTTTCTTATCTTTTATTTTCTGATATGACTAAGGTAATATAGGGGTTTTCTGTTCCTTGGAAAGTGTGTTCGGACTCACGTAAAACCACCACAGTCTGTATCTACTAAGGAATGTGGTAGTAAAAGGAAAGGATTAATAATCATATTATATTATTGATGTATTTAATTTTCTATTTCACATTTATGCTGGGAGGTTGTGGGGTTTTTTTCCCCGAAACCCACTTTTCCAGACTGTTATGGGCTGAATCATATTCCTAGAAAATTCATATAAAGTCTTAATCCTCAATTCCTCGAACTGTGACTATATTTAGAGATAGGGCCTTCAGAGAGGTGATTATGTTAAAATGAGGCTGTTAAGGTGGGCCCAAATCTAACCTGCCTGCTGTTGTTATAAGGAGATACATGTGACAGCAGGTATGCCTGCACACAGAAGAAAGACCACGTGAGGATACAGTGGGAAGGCAGTCAGTCATCTGCAAGCCAAGGAGAGAGGCCTCAGGGGAAACCAAACCTGCCAGCACCTTGATCTTAGACTTCTAGCCTCCAAAGCTGTGAGAAAATGAATTTCTGTTGCTTAAGCCACTCAGTCTATGGTATTTTGTTACAATAGCTCTAGCAAACTAATATATACATATTTATTGGAGTGTAAGTTAGTTGTTCAAAACTTTTTTCTTTCTCTCTTTATCATATATTTTGCTTATTCATATCTTTTCTTTTTTTCTTAGCCTTGCTAGAGATTTTTCTGTCTTATTAAGAGTGAACCAGACCTCCCGGTTCAGATCCTGGCTCTGCTATTACTGGTAGTGTGAACTTTGACAAGCTACTCAACTTCTCTTAGCTTCTTTTTCCTCTTTTGTAAAATGGGGATAAATATCCTCATGTATATATCTTTAATATATAAATAAATAAATAGGAAAAACAGAAAATCTACTCAAACCTACAAATTTCCTCCGCCTTAGCGACTTCCAGTAAATTTTGATATGAGATGCTTTCATTATCATTCACCTGTAGGTATTTTGTATTTTCCTCTTAAATTATCATTTACTGCAAGGGTTAACTGGCACCCTGTATTCCATTTTATTTTGTTTCCAGAGATAGGGAGTGTTTTGTCTCCCTTCCATTATATTTTAGCTTCACCCTAGTCCTTACTGGATACATCTGTCTCCACGCAGCTCCTGGTTCATAGACACCATATCTTCTTGTACTTTTCTGAGGATGCCAAACTATTTCTTAAATATTTTTCTGGATCCCAGACTAGCTGGTTTTCACATGTGTATTCTTCCTCAAAAACCATCTTGATACGGTTTCTTTTCTTTGTTGCACAGTATCTTTTTTTTTTTTTCTACCATAGGAACTGTTTTATTTTTCTTCTCTACTTCTTGAACAAGGCAAGACCTATTAAAGCTCCAGGTTTTCAATAGGTAGGGTGGATGGAGTTTCTGTTGGTCCTGCTCATTGTCCATTGGTATGGTGGTTGACTACTTTTCTCAAATCTAGAACTGAAGGGTAGATTGACAGGCACTGCTCTCATTTTAAACCCTAGATTCTAGCTGGCTTCCTTCTGGCCTGCTTCTATTTTTCACGGGTTAACACGTTCCACGTTCCTTCTACCTAACAGATTGTTTTTTGTTTGTTTGTTTTTTGTTTTGTTTTGTTTTTAGTGAGCTAAACTGATTACATACCTACTAAGATCAAGTTTCTTTTTCAACTTAACCTTCAGGACTGTATTCCTGGGAATTGCCTTCTTAGAAAGCAGTGAATGCTGCTGATTGTCTTCTACTTTCTGCCCAGTTGTTTTGGAGGATTTGTGGTTTAGTATCTACCTGGCATTAAGAAGACGACAGTTGAGTTTGATGATGGATATACAGAAGATCGGGAAATATGTACTCTGTCTTAGAAAGCACTTTTAAAAAGGCATACAGGGCTTCCTCAAAACCCATTTTCTTTATTGTCTGAACAAGTGAAGAAGTGTAAACCACTGCTCTACCTCTGGTCAGGTAGATGTCTCTGGAAGTGAAGTTGGTATATGCCAGATACACTTTGGAAATTGCTTCATGATATGTCCTATCTCTATCATTTTCTTACATGTAACTCTGGGGACTAGTTTATTAACCTCTCTGCCTCTCTCGGTTTCCTCACCTGTACAAAGGGGAAGTGTACCTCTATGGGCTATTATGAGGCATAAAAGTCATAATCCATATAGAATACTTAGAACTATGCCTGGATTCATAAATGTTCCATTATCATTATTTAATAATGCTGCTGCTATTGTAAAAAAAAAAATGTCCTGTACTAAGAGCTATGAGACTTAGGTGCATTTCTATCTCCTCCAACTGAATAATCCTGAGCTTTATTTTCCTCCCTGTGCCTTTTTCCATTTGTAAAATTATAGGGTTGGGATATATAATCTCCAAAATCCTGCCTGCTCTGACATACACACTGTGGAAGCTGTAGCATCACTTTGCTTCATGAATCCTCTGGGATTGGAAATTCTTTATAAGGCTTTATTAAACAAACACAACTCTTTCTGAATCCTGCAAAACAAAACTGGACCTGGGACAAGTACTTTAACACAAAGTTCCATTTGTCCTCAATCCTGTTTGGCCCTGACCAAAGGTAGGGTGTGATTTTTTTCTTCTCCACTCCTTCTTACACAAGGCAAGACCTACTCAAACTCCAGGTTTTCAATAGGTGGGGTTAGTACAGTTTCCATTGGTCCTACTTGTTGTCCATTGGTATGGTGGTTGACTACTTTTCTCAAATCTAGAACTGAAGGGTAGATTCACTGGCGCTGATCTCATTCCAAAACCCACCTTCTAGCTTACTTCTTTCTGGTCTACCCCTACTTTCTGGTCTACCCCTACTCTACAACTGAGCTGTTTTTGTTTTTGTTTTTGTTTTTAGTGAGCTGAATAGATTAAGTACCCACTAAGATCAAGTTTCTTCCTTTCAACTTAAACTTCAGGACTGAACTCCAACTGAACTGCAGACGAGCAAGCATAGGAATGTGTATGGAATATGAGCCACTTAGATACTGAAGTTGGCATGCAGCAAAAGCTGACTAAATACATCTCCCTGAAGCAGAGGTCCACACAAAACAATTTGGGAAAATGAGCTCTAAAAGCCTTCAAAAGACCTCTTTCTACCAACCTACCATAATTCCCCAGTGTTTAAGAAAACATGGCAGCCTTTTAGATGTAATATAATTTTACAGTTTTCATTGTGATTCTCATATTTATATTCCACATAATAGAGTGAGTTAGGATGGACGGCCCCATCACCCAACCAAAGGGGGACTTGGAGAGCCAATAATTGGCAGAGATGTCAGTGGGACCCAGGTCTCCCAAATCCTAGCCTGGGTGCTTTTCCACTAAACTTGGTCTTCCTCTTAGTTTTTGTAAGAAGCCCTTCAAGCTCTTGCACATATTTAGGTCAAAATTACTACTTTCAGACCTATTGTCTGATTTGGAAGGAAATCTTGTAATTACAGGATGACTTCAAAACAATATTCAATTGCATAATAGGAGTGTGGGTTGCATGTTTTGAGCATTAATAATACCAAGAAGCCTTCCATTTATTTGGTTGAACAAAAATAGTAATACAATGTCCACTACCCAAAATGGCCCAAGTAACTATAAAAGCTACTCTAAAGGGATGAAGAGCTGTGGGAAATGACTAAATAGCACTGAAAGCAGTACTCTGCTCTTTAAAAGTTCAAAAATTAGGCAATCTGGGTGAGAGAAAGATGTGATCTAAAGGAAACAGGACACAGCCCTGAACAAATTCCAGAACTCGTAATGTGGTCAGGTTATACAATCAAGTGCTAAAACCAATTTTGGGGCATTGCTTTAAAAAGCATTCCTGTTGAACCCATTTGAGGGCAGGTGGCCTCTTCAGTATGGCCTTGCACTTGTGTATAGCACCTGCCCTTGGCCCCAGGCACAGTGTACACTCCTTTGGTGTTGCAAGGATCTGATTCCCAGTGCCTGCCACAGAGATCCCAGGCAGCATTCAAGTGATGACTCAAGGTCCCACCTATTAAAAATATGCCTTTCACATGGCACTGCCTTACCCTTCTTGTAGAAGTGGAAATAGTACAGCATTTCTGAAAGGCACTTTGACAGTCGTATTCATTCAGGTATCCATCATTGGACAAAGAGATACTAAGCTACCTCTCCATGCCAGGCACTCTGTTAAAGCTGTAGATACGTGAGCAAAGTAGACAAAAATCTCTGCCCTTATGGAGCTGACATTCTAGTGTGTATGTGGAAGTGGGGCCACGGGGGAGGGGGGAGATAAGTTACTCTGAGGAAGCAAAATAAATTAAAAGGTAATTAATAAATAGAAGGTGAGAAATTCTATGGAGAAAACTTAAGCAGTAATGAGGACAGGGAATGGAGGTGGGTTATAATTTTAAGTAAGATGGTAAGGAAAGATCTCATTGATAAGGTGATTTATTTTATTTTATTATTATTATACTTTAAGTTTTAGGGTACATGTGCACAATGTGCAGGTTAGTTACATATATATACATGTGCCATGCTGGTGTGCTGCACCCATTAACTCGTCGTCATTTAGCATTAGGTATATCTCCCAATGCTATCCCTCCCCCCTCCCCCCACCCCACAACAGTCCCCAGAGTGTGATGTTCCCCTTCCTGTGTCCATGTGTTCTCATTGTTCAATTCCCACCTATGAGTGAGAATATGCGGTGTTTGGTTTTTTGTTCTTGCGATAGTTTACTGAGAATGATGATTTCCAATTTCATCCATGTCCCTACAAAGGACGTGAACTCATCATTTTTTATGGCTGCATAGTATTCCATGGTGTATATGTGCCACATTTTCTTAATCCAGTCTATCATTGTTGGACATTTGGGTTGGTTCCAAGTCTTTGCTATTGTGAATAGTGCCGCAATAAACATACGTGTGCATGTGTCTTTATAGCAGCATGATTTATAGTCCTTTGGGTATATACCCAGTAATGGGATGGCTGGGTCGAATGGAATTTCTAGTTCTAGATCCCTGAGGAATCGCCACACTGACTTCCACAAGGGTTGAACTAGTTTACAGTCCCACCAACAGTGTAAAAGTGTTCCTATTTCTCCAGATCCTCTCCAGCACCTGTTGTTTCCTGACTTTTTAATGATTGCCATTCTAACTGGTGTGAGATGGTATCTCATTGTGGTTTTGATTTGCATTTCTCTGATGGCCAGTGATGGTGAGCATTTTTTCATGTGTTTTTCGGCTGCATAAATATCGATAAGGTGATGTTTATACTAAAATTATGTTTAAAAGATTATAGCTACAGAAAAAGAAGAAAAACTGAATGGAAACACATAAAGTGCAATTTGTGGTTATCTTTAGAAGATATTTGCAGTAATTTTCTGTGTACCGTGTTCTGCATATGTGTGCTTGTGTGTTTTTAATTAGTTGGAAATTTTGACAATGTACTCTGGCATCTTTATTTCTTAAAAGACCCCACCAAGCAATTCTGAGGCACAATAAAATATGAAATTGTTTTCTTCGCACCTTACATTTTAAGTTCTATGCTCAAAAAGATTCTAGTAGTTCTGGGCATGCTGAGTTCAACATTTTAAGTTATATGTATTTTTTAATTGCCTTGAAATTCCCCTCAATTGGGTTACTAAAGAGTTATATGTAAATATCTCATAGTGCATTGTGAGAAATGAGTTATGTAATCCATGTAAAGAGGTTAGCATCATGCTCAATAAATGTTTAGCTGCCATCAGTGTTATTATTGTGAGAGGCTTAGTGGAGAACTTGCTGTTTGATCTGGACCTTGAAAAAAAAAATGGGTAAAAGATGTGGATAAAGGTCAGAGGGCGGATTATCTAGGCAGGAAAAATACCTTGGCAAAAACATGAGGAATGACCTCATCGTGAGCAAAGGCAAGTCTCCCTTTCATTCAGTAGACATTTACTGAGCTATTGGACCACAAGCTCCAGGAGTTCTGAGGCTATGTCCACCCCGTTCACTGCTTTATCTCAGCACTTAGTACAGCACGTTACACAAAAAGAGCTGTAAATATTTGTTGACTGTTCAAAGTATTTTAACCACCACTAAAAGCATGTTCATTTTAGATGTGTCCTCAGGCAGCTTCTGTGACATCAGTTGTCATTTTAATAAAGAGCTAACCAGAGCCACTCTAAGAAAATGAGTTCACCAAGATATATTCAAGCTACAACAATAAAATGTAATAATTTTTGGATTTGTATGCAACAACAACTCATTTATCTAGTATGGTTAGGAAATTAGTAACTTATTTAGAATGGAAACATCCCTTTAATGCTAAAGGTTTTCAATTCTATTTTAACCAAGTTGGATGGCAATATTTTTAATTTGGGGGGTTTTTTGTTTTGTTTTGACACAGGGTCTCGTTCTGTCACCCAGGCTGGAGTGCAGTGGCGTGATCATGGCTCACTGCAGACTCAACCTCCTGGGCTCAGGCAATCCTCCCATCTCAAGCCTCCCGAGCAGCAGGGATTACAGGCACACACCACCATGCCCAGCTAAACGTTTGTATTTTCGTATAGATGGGGTTTCACTGTGTTGTCTAAGCTGGTTTCGTAGTCCTGGGCTCAAGTGATCCTCCTGCCTCTGCCTCCCAAAGTGCTGGGATTACAGGTGTGAGCCACCATGCCTGGCCTATTTTTAATTTTTATTACAAATATCTGTGGCTTTTTGAACACTGCATATAGAACAAAATTGATCCTTTTAATGAATCTGTGTCAGTTATGAAACACAAGCTGTAAGCAGCCAAAAACCACCTTTGACTAACATATTTTATTAGAATGTTTTAAAGTAGTCTTCCAAATTAAAAGAAAATTGGACAACCAGTCTCGAAAAGGTCAGGGACTATGCAGCTCCAGGGTTCTACGTGGAAGGGAGGAATTCAGGGTACCACCATAAGGATGAGTCAGCCCAATAGCTTTGTGTTGCTCTGCTCAACATCCAAATTCCCGCTAGAAGGTGACTGCGTTGTCTTGGACCATAAGCTCAGCCTTGTCCAGGAGATGGGAAAGCTCCTTACATGACGGTTCCTTTGGAACAGAATACAAATTGGGAAGGGTAATTTTCTGAAGAAAAATCATAGTGCTGCCTCCAGAGGAGAGCAGAATGAATGCTGGGCATGTGAAAACACGGAAGTCCAACACAAGAATGAATGATCATTTTGAACATCAATTATAGTATTAACTTGTAATTCAGTAATGTTGTTGAAAACTGATGTTTAAGGCTACTTTTCCCCTTTAATTAGTGGTCTCAGGCTTCTTTACTTTTTGAGTTTCTAATTTTTATAATTCTCTTGTCTTCTTTTTTTTTTTCACCGTTCAAAATGATTATTTTCTTGCTACTTTTTTTTTTTGAGATGGAGTCTCACACTGTTGCCCAGACTGGAGTACAATGGTGCGATCTTGGCTCAGTTCAACCTCCACCTCCCAGGTTCAAGCAATTCTCCTGCCTCAGCCTCCCAAGTAGCTGGGATTACAGGTGCACGCCACTATGCCTGTCTAATTTTTTGTATTTTTAGTAGAGACAGGGTTTCACTATGTTGGTCAGGCTGGTCTCAAACTTCTGACCTCGTGATCTGCCCGCCTCGGCCTCCCAAAGTGCTGGGATTACAGGCGTGAGCCACCACACCTGGCCTTTTCTTGCTACTTTCAATTTACCCACTTTGGGTAGTCTCCATCCACTTTCTTCCTCTATTTGGCTGTGGACTGGGAAATGAAATAAACAAGCTTGTTAGATGTGTGTATGTAATGAGACTGTGAATAAGTATGAGTCTATGAGTAAAGCACATGATAAATGCGTAGACTTGGTGTCATTTACATTGACTGCTCAGAGACTTCTCTTGCTAATGTTTAGTTGTTTAGCTACTTAGATAGTGACCAGATGAGGAATTTCTCTGTAAATGATATGCTACCAATTATAAGAACACCATGTCCTTTTTATAATTGCTTTAAATTCATTTTCACCATATCATTGAAAGGAAGGAGAGGGCAAATATTTGCTCAGTTTTAAAAGTATGAAAAATGGAGCCACAGAGGGCTTAAGTACACTGGGGAAAGGCTAGTGCTGAGCCCCAGGTGTCCTGGTTTCCATTTTAGAAGTTAGTTAATAGATTCAGCTATGTCAATATCAGGAAATGTACAGAATCATAGGTCAAAGACAGCTTAAAACTTCAGAGATCACTAGGGGATACAACAATGTATGATATAGACAGAAAAGCACAGGGAAAATTACATATGTGACTGTAAAGCACACATACGAAGCTGTTAACAGCACCCACAAATGGGAACAAACATTGATTTCCCTGTTCAATCACTTTTAGCAACAACTTGGATGAAGATACTGAAAATATGTTTAACAATTGCAGGTGACACAAAATTGAAAAAGATCACCAGTATATTTAATGAGAGAACCAAGATCCTGGCTGAAACTATTGGCTAAAATGTAATCTTGATTAGACAACATGAATTTTTCAATTTCTTATATTTATAGCTAACATTCTAATTTACAAACACGGTGTAGGGGAAGTCTTACTTGACAACAATTATATGGGTTTTGGTTTGCTGCAAATAAAGAAATAATAATACCATTTATTGAATATAGTGCCAGCATCATACTAAGTGCTTTATATGTACTATGTCAAGTCTCACAATTCTAAAACATAGGCATCATCATCATCCCCACATTGTAAGTGAGAAACTGACAATTTGAGAAGATAAAATGCCCCGAATCTAACAGCTAATGAATGTTGAAACCAGGTGTCAAATCTACTTAAATCCATGTCTTAACCAATATGCTGCTGTTATTATGTAAAAATAAATGCCATTATTAAAAGATTCAAGGAAGTCTCTTTGTACTACTCAATTTAATTGAAATACTGTGATTGTTATTTTCTAGGGGTCAATAACTTTTGTATTGATTTATATTTTTATAGAGATACAGTCATAGCATATTCTGAAAGCATTGGAAAGCATGCCTTATGAGATATCAATGAGAAAACAAAAGAGTCTAAAAGGTGCCTTCAAATATAGAAATTTGAAACAGGAATTATGCATGGCGTCAAGAAATTGGCCTAGGCATTGGATTTAGCCAGACTAGATCCTTCTCTCTTAGCTGTGTGACCTTGTGCCAGTTCCCTCACCTGTAAAATGTGCAGGATGATCCCTGCCTGCCACTAATGTTGCAAGTGTTACAAACAATGCATATGAAGCTCCTTGGCACAGACCCTGGCACAGGGCAAGCCATCAAGAGTATTATCACTGCTTTTTGTGGAAGCTAAAGAACAATGGACTTTACCTCAGTATTAGGAAGAATGGCACCTGTTAGAAAGATAATTGGCTGCCTTGTGAGATAGTAAACTTCCACCTCTGGGGGCATTTAGCCAGCATTTATATATGTACCTTAGAGAAATACTGCACTGCACTAGATGAGTTTTTGAATTAGATGCTATCTGAGGTCCCTTTTAAAGATGAGATTCTGTATAAGAACAGATGTGCTTTGCTTCATCTACAAAAATGTACTAACCTACCAGCAGTGGGACATCCTCATCTTATCCATTCCCCATTGAGCAAAGGGCACATCCTTTCCAGAAGCCAGACAAGGTACAGAACTATTTGCAACCCCAGGTTGGTGCACACTCTTCATGTAGTTAAGCAGCTCTGAAGAGAAAGTGGCTTTGGCATCAATTACACTCTTTTAAAAAAGAAATATATATATGTGTGTGTGTGTGTGTGTGTGTGTGTGTGTGTGTGTGTGTGTGTATTTATTTAATTATTTATTCTGAGAGCATTGTGCTATGCACACAGGTCAATCATCTACTTCATTCACCATTTAGCTATGGCTATAAGTAAAAAGTATATTATATATATTATATATATATACACACACGTGTGTGTGTGTGTGTGTGTGTGTGTTTTAGCCACAGCTAAATGACCCAGCGGAGTAAGGTTAGTTCAATTGGGAAGAAATGGAAGAGGAAAGATTGCAAGTTAATTTATCCATCCACTCCACCCCTTTTCCCAAATGACAGCCCTGTTTGTGAATTACACCATCTGGTCTGAGTTGCCTCATTTTACTACCTCACTCTAGCATGACATTAGTGAATTGATTTTATGCCTTGTGCTTTTTAAAAAAAACGGATGTTTGGTAATACCTTCTAGATACATGATGTTTTGAAGACCTCAGTTGCTCTTTGCTTTATCTTTGGAACCAAATTTCATAGTATTTATTCACAAAGGCCAAAAAAAAGTTTACTACATTACTAAAGTTTGGAAATTCTTCTGAGGTGATGAAAAGAGTAATTACAAACTGACTTTAAGCCTTGGGGAAGTGTTTTGGGCATTTTGTTTACAGGCCAGAGAGATGAAATCTGCCTCTTTGAAGTCTTCCTCTTGACACATTTCTGGCCAGACTAAAGTAAAGTAATGACATTTTCTAATATC
The DNA here is from genome assembly GCF_028885625.2 of Pongo pygmaeus. Lineage (NCBI taxonomy): Eukaryota > Metazoa > Chordata > Mammalia > Primates > Hominidae > Pongo > Pongo pygmaeus. The sequence goes on from NC_072373.2 coordinate 164,817,913, forward strand.
ACGGGATGTTATGTTTCTATTTTCAACTTTGGAAAATTTTTACCATTTGAAATTTATTAAAGTCAAATTATTATGTATTCCACATGCTACTCCTGCCTGTAAATCTCTTCCCCTAGCTCATGACCAGACTACTTTCTACTCATCCTTCAGATCTTTGCCAGAAGAGTTCGTTACTTCATAGAGCCTTCCCTGACTACACTATAGAACTTTGCTTCCAAGTAGATCCTTCTTGAAAACATGATTCTCTGTTTGTCCATCAAAGATTTGGTCAAAGGTCTTTTGGAAAAACAGGTCAACCAGGTCATTTTTTGACTGGCCACATGGGCAAAAGCATTCGTGTACAAAGGTCATGAGCAACACAAATATTGTAGAGGCACAAGACCTGCCAAAGTTTCATTACTACATTCCCTAACACTTTCTGGAACTATAATGTTATCAAGATAATGTTTTGGGAAAGTACAAATTATCTCAACATGTGGGCGTATTTCACCAATAGCAGTAGTTTCCAATCAGTTTGTCTTAAAGATTTGCCTTTTGTTTTTTCTATGCCCTGATCCCACAACCCCTTATCATAAATGTATGAGGGCAGGGACAAAGTCCACAGTGCTCCTCATCTTACTCCTACTGCCCAGCACAGAGAAGGCACTCAATAAGCAATCATTCAGTAAATGAGTGGATCCTACCTTAAGTCTGGTTCTCCTTGCATGCAGACAAATTAGGAGTGATCAAACCAAGAATACATAAAAACTTTTATATCAGCAAGGGAAGTTTGATTATCAAATAAGTAACTGTTTAATCCAGCATTACTTGGTTACCAGTCATCAGGAGTATTGTCTTTCTTTACTGCCACATACAAGAACACTTCTGGAGCTCTTCCGGGGGAACTGCCTTCAGAAGCTGTTTTTTGAACCACGTGAAGAAGATTGTCTCATTAATTTTTACTCTTACCCACTTTACTGCCCCCAAATGACTATCAATCATCCACTTCACTCACCACACTTAACTTCAGATAATTCCTTATATGTTTTTAGAATTATCTAGTTATTACAAAATATTTTGCACATTTTTGAAATAAGGTTAGGACTTTCCCCTACACTGATTAACTTGGATAAAGAAAGCACTCATTTGGATATCGAGAATGTTTGTTATTTAACTTGTTGCATAAAGTTTAATTCCTGTTACATATAGATAAAAGAGTTTTCATTATAAATCTTAATGGTAAAGTCATAAGCAATGTTGGGTAATCAGTGGTACACCATCCACTAAAATCAGAAATTTCCCTCTGTTTGCTTATTTAGGAAGGGGAGCAAGGGATTGGGAGGGGGCCCACTAGGGATTTACATTATTCATTCACAACTTTATCAAGGTTGCCAATAGTTTCTACTAATTAATAAGTGTTTTCTCACATAATGAAAATGAGATTAGAGCTACTCACCAGGCAGAACTAGAACCAATGTTAAGTTACAAAATATCAACTTCAACATTGTTAGGAAAGACCAGCCAACGATTACCAAAATCCTATTTAAAATATGTAGCTGCCAATTTCCTGGCCTCTGATTCGTGTGCTTTCACCGTGAGGGGCTTACCATAAATCCTAGAAATGATATTTGATCTCCTTGGTGATGGTGGTGAGGTAGGAATAGTTATTTCAGCCCCTCTCGGGCTATTAAAATGTCAACACTGGCACGATAAGTGTTTAAAATAGAATGCTATTGTTTAGGGAGGAATATGGTCAGCTAGTGGCCCAGTGGAATTGGAGAGTTTCAAATGAAAATAATGGACTAGAATTTAGGGGAAAGGATGTCTAAGGGAGGATAAGGAAAGCAAGCCAGGCAGAGAGGGAAACATTTCCCCCCAGAATAAAGCCTTTTCATTTTGTTGGCTGTATGCCACACTTTAGAAGGCTTCCCGGCTGACTCTGACCTAATCTCACATCAAATATCAATGCTGTGTGCTGTGCGCACAGCTCAGGCATGGCTTTCTCCATTTTAGCAGTTCTGGATCAGTGCAATAATCCTTGGAGGGTCAAGAGGCACTGAGAAAGAAATGAGATTGGGGATGAATACAGCATGCACTTATCGGTGTTAAAGCTCAGTGTCCACAGCAGTTGACTGGGCCCAGATAGGCCAGCCTAGCCCAGCTGGAAAGTGTATGTATAATCAAACGACTGCACACAGGCATATGCATATACACTGTTTCGCTAAGTGTTAGGAATGGCCACTCTCACCTTAACCCAATCATTCTAACCAGACTCAGTGCATTAATTGACTCTACCTTGCTCTTTGTGGCTGGAAAGTTCTGGTGTAAATGTCAAATTTCTCATTATAACTTCTGATTTCTGCCCTGTGCTCCTTGAAGAGAACCCAAGTATTTAGTCATCTGTTGCCAACAGTATATATTCCAAATACTCAGACCCATCCTAATCTGGCTCCAGCCTAACTTTCTAGCCTGATAACTACTTCTGCTCTTCATGACTCTTTACTCAAATCATCCAGTCTCCAAAACACACCCTGTGATGTTCTAGTTCTGGACCTTTGCTTGTGCTCTTAGCTCTTTCTTCTCCACATTGTCCTAAACTTTCAAGTACAAGCTCAGTTATTTACTCTCACAGAATGATCTCGTCACAGCTCAGGACACAGACTAACTCCATGCTCTACACCACACAGATGCAGCCCTGCCTCATCTGAACTAGCCCACTGGACTCAGCGTAGCTCAGGTTTACAGAAATAATTGCAACCTGGTGGTATGGACCGTGTGCAGTCCACAGACACATTTCCTTCAACACAGATTGGGCATACATGATGATTAATAAAAACTTTCTGAAATGGTTGCCAACATTTAAAAAGCAGAATACATGATGATTAATAAAAACTTTCTGAAATGGTTGCCAACATTTAAAAAGCAGAATTTTCCACATTCAAAAAGTAAACCTAGATTTTCAGCTTCTTTTGAAATACCAGAAAATGCATCTCAGCTCACCTTCCTGCACGGCAAAAGTCACCCAGCACTGAACAGAGCAGCAGCTGTTCTGCTGTTTGAGGCTTGTGTCTCCTATTAGGTATAGCTCCCAGCACTTTCTTATTTCTTATACCCAACTTGCTTTGCTCATTTAGACTTCCTGGCTGGATGCTATGGGGATTTCAGTTTGCATATACACAATGCATCCGCATGTGCACATACACCCATGTCACACCAACGAACTGTTGAACCTCACTCTCCAATTCATACGGTTCCATAGAGCTATAGCTCCTCCAAGGAAGAGCCCCATGACAGCAGAGCAGAAACAAACTGAATACCATAACTTGGCTCCAGCCTTCTCCCAACCAAATGTCATCTCTCTCCTCCCACACCAGATAGGAATACAGGTTCTAGTCCTCTGTGGATTTTGCCTCAACTCTCTTTTTTCCAAGGTTACAAAACAAAAATATTTACTCCTGCTCTGCCATCAATTTTTTTAAGGAAGCTTTTTATTTTAGAATGGTTTTAGAATCACACAAGAGTTGCTAAGAGAGTACAGATTGTTCTTATATAACTATACCCCATACCCAGTGTCCTCTATAATTTGTAACCACTGTAAACCAATTCTAATACATGAATATTAACTAACATCCATACTTTACTCAGATTTCTTTAGTTGTTCAGAGTTTCCTAACCAAATATCCTCTTTCCCTTCCTAAGATCCATCCAGGACACCACATTACATTGAGTCAGCATGTCTCCTTAGTCTCCTCTTGGCTGTAAGAGTTTCTAAGATGGGCAGTTGCTTCCAAGATGGCTGAATAGGAACAGCTCCAGTCTGCAGCTCCAGCGAGATCAATGCAGAAGACAGGTGATTTCTGCATTTCCAACTGAGGTACCTGATTCATCTCATTGGGACTGGTTGGACAGTGGGTGCAGCCCACAGAGGGTGAGCTGAAGCAGGGCAGGGCATCGCCTCACCCGGGAAGCACAAGGGGTCAGGGGATTTCCCTTTCCTAGCCAAGGGAAACCATGACAGACTGTACCTGGAGAAAAGGTACATTCCTGACCAAATACTGTGCTTTTCCCACAGTCTTAGCAACGAGTAGACCAAGAGACTCCCTCCTGTGCCTGGCTCAGTGCGTCCCACACCCATGGAGCCTTGCTCACTGCTACTGCAGCAGTCTGACCTGTGACACTGCAGCTTGACTGGGGGAGGGGCATCTGCCATTGCTGAGGCTTGAGTAGCTCACAGTGTAAACAAAGAGGCCAAGAAGCACGAACTGGGTGGAGCCCACCGCAGCACAGCAAGGCTCACTGCCTCTATAGATTCCACCTCTGGGGGCAGGGCATAGTAGAACAAAAGGCAGCAGATAGCTTCTGCAGACTTAAACGTCCCTATCTGACAGCTCTGAAGTGAGCAGTGGTTCTCTCAGCATGGTGTTCAAGCTCTGAGAATGGACAGACTGCCTCCTCAAGTGTGTCCCTGACCCCCGTGTAGCCTGACTGGGAAACACCTTCCAGTAGGGGCCAACAGACACCTCAAACAGGCAGGTGTCCCTCTGGGACTAAGCTTCCAGAGGAAGTATCAGGCAACAATATTTGCTGTTCTGCAGCCTCCACTGGTGATACCCAGGCAAACAGGGTCTGGAATGGACCTCCAGCAAACTCCAACAGACCTGCAGCTGAGGGGTCTGACTGTTAGAAGCAAAACTAACAAACAGAAAGGAATAGCATCAACATCAACAAAAAGGACAGCCACACCAAAACCCTATCAGTAGGTCAACAACATCAAAGACCAAAGGTAGATAAAAACACAAAGATGGGGAGAAATGAGAGCTGAAAAGCTGAAAATTCCAAAAAATAGAGTGCCTCTTCTCCTCCAAAGGAACACAACTCCTCGCCAGCAAGGGAACAGAACTGGACAGAGAATGAGTTTGACCAGTTGACAGAAGTAGGCTTCAGAAGGCTGGTAATAACAAACTTCCCCAAGCTAAAGGAGCATGTTCTAACTTATTGCAAGGAAGCTAAAAACCTTGAAAAAAGGTTAGACGAATGAATGGCTAACTAGAATAAACAGTGTAGAGAAGACCTTAAATGACCTGATAGAGCTGAAAACCACAGCACAAGAACTTTGTGATGCATGCACAAGGTTCAATAGCCAATTCGATCAAGTGGAAGAAAGGATATCAGTGATTGAAGATCAAATTAATGAAATAAAGCAAGAAGACAAGATTAGAGAAAAAAGAGTAAAAAGAAATGAACAAAGCCTCCAAGAAATATGGGACTATGTGAAAAGACCAAATTTACATCTGATTGGTGTACCAAAAGTGACAGAGAGAATGGAACCAAGTTGGAAAACGCTCTTCAGGATATCATCCAGGAGAACTTCCCCAACCTAGCAAGGCAGGCCAATATTCAAATTCAGGAAATACAGAGAACACCACAGAGATACTCCTTAACAAGAGCAACCCCAAGACACATTAATTGTCAGATTCACCAAGGTTGAAATGAAGGAAAAAATGTTAAGGGCAGCCAGAGAGAAAGGTCAGGCTACCCACAAAGAGAAGCCCATCAGACTAACAGCGGATCTCTCAGCAGAAACCCTACAAGCCAGAAGGGAGTGGGGGCCAATATTCAACATTCTTAAAGAAAAGCATTTTCAACCCAGAATCTCATATCCAGCCAAACTAAGCTTCATAAGTGAAGGGGAAATAAAATCCTTTACAGACAAGCAAATGCTGAGAGATTTTGTCACTCCAGGCCCACCTTACAAGAGCTCTTGAAGGAAGCACTAAACATGGAAAGGAACAACCTGTACCAGCCACGACAAAAACATGCCAAATGGTAAAGACCAAGGACACTATGAAGAATTAATGGGGAAAATAACCATCTAACATCATAATGATGGGATCAAATTAAAATATAACAATATTAACCTTAAATGTAAATGGCCTAAATGCCCCAATTAAAAGACACAGGCTGGTAAATTGGATAAAGAGTCAAGACCCATCAGTGTGCTGTATTCAGGAGACCTATCTCATCTGCAAAGACACACATAGGCCCAAAATAAAGGGATGGAGGAAGATCTACCAAGCAAATGGAAAGCAAAAAAAAAGCAGGGATGGCAATCCTAGTCTCTGATAAAACAGACTTTAAACCAACAAAGAACAAAAGAGGCAAAGAAAGCCACTACGTAATGGTAAAGGCATCAATTCAACAAGAAGAGCTAACTATCCTAAATATGTATGTACCCAATACAGGAGCACCCAGATTCATAAGGCAAGTCCTTAGAGACCTACAAAGAGACTTAGACTCCCACACAATAATAATGGGAGACTTTAGCACCTCACTGTCAATATTAGACAGATCAACGAGAAAGAAGGTTACCAAGGATAACCAGGACTTAAACTCAGCTCTGGACCAAGTGGACCTACTAGACATCTACAGAATTCTCCACCCCAAATCAACAGAATATACATTCCTCCCAGCACCACATCACACTTATTCTAAAATTGACCACATAATTGGTAGTAAAACATTCCTCAGCAAATGCAGAAGAACAGAAATCACAACAAACTGTCTCTCAGACCACAGTGCAATAAAATTAGAACTCAGGATTAAGAAACTCACTCAAAACCACACAACTACATGGAAACTGAACAACTTGCTCCTGAATGACTACAGGGTAAATTACAAAATAAAGGCAGAACTAAAGATGTTCTTTGAAACCAATGAGAACAAAGACACAATGTACCAGAATCTCTGGGACACTTTTAAAGCAGTGTGTAGAGGGAAATTTATAGTACTAACTGCCCACAAGAGAAAGCAGGAAAGATCTAAAATTGACACCCTATCATCACAGTTAAAAGAACTAGAGAAGCAAGGGCAAACACATTCAAAAGCTAGCAGAAGGCAAGAAATAACTAAGATCAGAGCAGAACTGAAGAAGATAGAGACACAAAACACCCTTCAAAAAAGTCAATGAATCCTGGAGTTGCATTTTTGAAATGATCAACAAAATAGACCACTAGCAAGACTAATAAAGAAGAAAAGAGAGAAGAATCAAATCGACACAATAAAAAATGATAAAGGGGATATCACCACCGATCCCACAGAAATACAAACTACCACCAGAGAATACGATAAACATCTCTATGCAAATAAACTAGAAAATCTAGAAGAAATGGATTAATTCCTGGACACATACACCCTCCCAAGACTAAACCAGTGGAAGAAGTTGAATCTCTGAATAGACCAATAACAGGTTCTGAAATTGAGGCAATAATTAATAGCCTACCAAACAAAAAAAGTCCAGGACCAGATGGATTCACAGCCAAATTCTACGAGAGGTGCAAAAAGGAGCTGGTACCATTCCTTCTGAAACTATTTCAATCAATAGAAAAAGAGGATATCCTCCCTAACTCATTTTATGAGGCTAGCATCATCCTGATAGCAAAGCCTGGTAGAGACACAATAAAAAAAGAGAATTTTAGGCCAATATCCCCGATGAACATCAATGCAAAAATCCTCAATAAAATACTGGCAAACTGAATCCAGCAGCACATCAAAAAGCTTATCCACCACAATCAAGTTGGCTTCATCCCTGGGATGCAAGGCTGGTTCAACATATGCAAATCAATAAACATAATCCATCACATAAACAGAACCAAAGACAAAATCCACATAATTATCTCAATAGATGCAGAAAAGGTCTTTGACAAAATTCAACCGCCCTTCATGCTAAAAACTCACAATAAACTAGGTATTGATGGAACGTATCTAAAAATAATAAGAGCTATTTATGACAAACCCACAGCCAATATCATACTGAATGGGCAAAAACTGGAAGCATTCCCTTTGAAAACTAGCACAAGACAAGGATGCCCTCTCTCACCACTCCTATTCAACATAGTGTTGGAAGTTCTGGCTAGGACAATCAAGCAAGAGAAAGAAATCAAAGGTATTGAATTAGGAAAAGAGGAAGTCAAATTGTCTCTGTTTGCAGATGACATGATTGTATATTTAGAAAACCCCATCGTCTCAGCCCAAAATCTCCTTAAGCTGATAAGCAACTTCAACAAAGTCTCAGGATACAAAATCAATGTGCAAAAAATCACAAGCATTCCTATACACCAATAATAGACAGAGAGCCAAATCATGAATGAACTCCCATTCACAATTAATACAAAGAGAATAAAATACCTAGGAATCCAACTTACAAGAGATGAGAAGCACCTCTTCAAGGAGAACTACAAATCACTGCTCAACGAAATAAAAGAGGACACAAACAAATGGAAGAACATTCCATGTTCATGGATAGGAAGAATCAATATCGTGAAAATGGTTATACTGCCCAAGGTAATTTATGAATTCAGTGCTATCCCCATCAAGCTACCAATGACTTTCTTCACAGAATTGGAAAAAACTACTTTAAAGTTCATATGGAACCAAAAAAGAGCCCACATAGCCAAGACAATCCTAAGCAAAAAGGACAAAGCTGGAGGCATCATGCTACTTGACTTCAAACTATACTACAAGGCTACACTAACCAAAACAGCATGGTACTGGTACCAAAACAGAGATATAGATCAATGGAACAGAACAGAGGCCTCAGAAATAATACCACACATCTACAACCATCTGATCTTTGACAAACCTGACAAAAACAAGCAATGGGGAAAGGATTCCCTATTTAATAAATGGTGCTGGGAAAACTGGCTAGCCATATGTAGAAAGCCGAAACTGGATCCCTTCCTTACACCATATACAAAAATTAACTCAAGATGGATTAAAGACTTAAATGTAAGACCTAACACCATAAAACCCTAGAAGAAAACCTAGGCAATACCATTCAGGACATAGGCATGGGCAAAGACTTCTTGACTAAAACACCAAAAGCAATGGCAACAAAAGCCAAAATTGACAAATGGGATACAATTAAGCTAAAGAGCTTCTGCACAGCAAAAGAAACTATCATCAGAGTGAACAGGCAACCTACAGAATGGGAGAAAATCTTTGCAATCTACCCATCTGACAAAAGGCTAATATCCAGAATCTACGAAGAACAAATTTATAAGAAAAAACAAACACCCATCAAAAAGTGGGCGAAGGATATAAACAGACACTTCTCAAAAGAAGACATTTATGCAACCAACAGACATATGAAAAAATGCTCACCATCACTGGTCATCAGAGAAATGCAAATCAAAACCACAATGAGATACCATCTCATGCCAGTTAGAATGGTGATCATTAAAAAGTCAGGAAACAACAGATGCTGGAAGGATGTGGAGAAATAGGAATGCTTTTACACTGTTGGTGGGAGTGTAAATTAGCTCAACCATTGTGGAAGACAGTGTGGCGATTCCTCAAGGATCTAGAACTAGAAATACCATTTGACCCAGTGGTCCCATTACTGGGTATATACCCAAAGGATTATAAATCTTGCTACTATAAAGACACATGCACATGTATGTTTATTGCAGCACTATTCACAATAGCAAAGACTTGGAACCAACCCAAATGTCTATCAATGATAGACCGGATTAAGAAAATGTAGCACATATACACATCATAGAATACTATGCAGCCATAAAAAGGATGAGTTCATGTCCTTTGCAGGGACATGGATGAAACTGGAAACCATCATTTTAAGCAAACTATCACAAGGACAGAAAACCAAACACCGCATGTTCTCACTCATAGGTGGGAGTTGAACAACAAGAACACATGGACACAGGGCAGGGAACATCACACATCGGGGCCTGTTGGCGGGTGGGGGGATGGGGGAGGGATAGCATTAGTATCCCTAGTTAGTAATGCCTAATGTAAATGATGAGTTGATGGGTGCAGCAAACCAACATGGCACATGTATACCTATGTAACAAACCTGCACATTGTGCACGTGTACCCTAGAACTTAATGTATAATAATAATTTTAAAAAACAGTTTCTAAGACCTTAACAGATTTGGGGAGTATTGGCCAGGTATTTTATAGAAGGCCCTTCAACTGGGAGATGCCTGATGATTTTTTCACGATTAGGCTGATGTTTGGGGTTTGCTGAGGAAGACTATGGAAATAATATGCCATTCTTATCACATCATATCAAAAATATATACCATTGATGCTGACCTTGATCCCCTGGCTGAGGTGGGGTTTGTCAGATTTCTCCACTATGAAGTTAGTTTTTCCTCTCTCCATAACTGTATTATTTTGAAGGAAGTCAGTATGCACAACCCACACTTGAATGTGGAATTATGCTCTACCTCCTTGAGGACAGAGTATCTACATAAATTTTTTGGGATTCTTCTGTATGGAAGATCCACCTATTCTCCACTATTTGTTTATTTATTCAATCATTTATTTGTATCAGTATGGACAGACTTGTGGATATTTATTTATACTTTATAATCCAATACTATTTTGTTGACTTTGTTGCTCAAATTTTTCTATCTTCAGCCATTAGGAACTCTTCTCTGGCTACAGTTCCTTTTAACATATCCCCATCGTTGTGTGATTTTTTTGTTTTCTGAACACTTCCTTATGCCCTGGTACCTTAGGCCTATGTTTGTATTTCCTGCCCCAGTGCTAGAATTGACCACTTCTCCTAAGAGCCCTGGCTTATTTTACTGAAGAATGGTATTAGAAAACTGGATCTGGGGCCAGGCGTGGTGGCTCACGCCTGTAATCCCAGCACTTTGGGAGGCCGAGGCAGGCGGATATCTTGAGGCCAGGAGTTTGAGACTGGCCTGGCCAACATGGTAAAACCTCATCTCTACTAAAAATACAAAATTAGGTAGGCATGGTGGCGGGCGCCTGTAATCCCAGTTACTTGGGAGGCTGAGACAGGAGAATTGCTTGAACCCAGGAGACGGAGATTGCAGTGAGCCAAGATTCCACCATTGCACTCTGGCCTGGGCAACAGAGTTAGACTCCATCAAAAAAAGAAAAGAAAAGAAAAGAAAAAAAATGGGATCTAGGTGCCTGTCTTCCATTTTATGTATTTTTATTTTTCTCAATACCCAATTTCTAATTTTACAAAGTATTTCAAAGGTTTTTGTTTTGTTTTGTTTTGTTTTTTTGAGACAGAGTATCACTCTGTCACCCAGACCAGAGTGCAGTGGCACAGTCTTGGCTCACTGCAACCTCAGTCTCCCGGGTGGAAGCAATTCTCCTGTAGTTGGGAATACGGGTGCACACCACCAAGCCCGGCTAATTTTTGTATTTTTAGTAGAGACGGGGTTTCACCATGTTGGCCAGGCTGGTCTCGAACGGCCTCCCAAACTGCCAGGATTACAAGTGTGAGCCATCGCGCATGGCCCCTCTCGAAGGTCATCTTTTTGGTGAAGAGTTCCATGACTTTGTCTAATAATTCTTTCTTTGAAAGATATTTAACACATTATTATTCTGAGTAGGGAGCAGGAGTACATGGATCTGCATCTATGCATACACAGTAGAGAGCCAGATCCATAGAAAGAAAAAAATGGGTAAAGAGATAACAAAAGTTCAATTATTTTAGAAACTCCACTGTAACATGTACCTCGGCTACACTCTTTCCAGCACTCAGGGAGGTGGTGGTACAGAGCAATGACAATCAGAGCACTGTGATCAGGAGGACCTGAGGTGACTCCTGACTCTGGCACTTGCTAGCTGTGTCCTTTGGGAAAGTTACTTTCTCTGTCTGAGCTTCAGTCCTCAGCTATAAAATAGAGATCATTCATTCATTCAACAACTATATAGTATTTTTTATGAGCACTTACTACTTGCCAGGTACTCTTCTTATTGCTGATATGTAATATAGATTATGGTCTGGCTCTTACTTGGCTTATTATTATGTGGATAAGAACATAGTAAAAAAAAAAAAAAAAAAAAGGATAATTTAGTGATAAGTACCATGAAGAAAACGAAACAGCAAAACAACAGAAGGTATTATAGGCACGCGGGCCCATTTTAGATTATTCAAATGAGGTCACATTTAACAAAGACCCAAATATTAATAGAGAGCTAGTTATATAAAGATACAGGGGAAACTTGTTCCAAGCATGGGGTATAGCAAGGGCAAAGGTTCTGAGGTAAGATGAGCTTGGAGTGTGCAAATAACAGAGAATGGCTAAAATGGTGGAAAGTAGGCAGGGTAGACCTCCAATAATATTGAAGAAATAGGTAGAGAGTAAATCATTATAGGTGCTGGCAAAGAATTGGAATATATCCTATGTGTAATGGGCAGTTCTGCCAGTTATTAATTTATTACATTTGAGTTATAAATTCACGCTTCTTTGTCCTGGGTTGGGATGGCAGAGCTGGATCCTGTGAACATTTCCCTTTGTTAGTTGGACGGTGGTAAGCTTTGTCAGTAGAGGGCATTAGAAAGATGCTGAAGGAAGAAGGAGCTCCACTTCCTGATTTGAGTGCTTTTTTGGTTTGTTCTTGCTGCACATAGCTGCCAGTGGCACGTGAGATAGGTAGAAGGTGCCTCCCCAGTGAGCTTTGCTGGCACTCCAAAGGGTGGCTTTCTAGTGTGTTTGGCCAGCATACCATAGGGCAGCTTCCAAGTGAGTTTCAGGAATGTCCTCACAGGTGGCTTCCCAGCTAGTCTTTCCAGCACCCTGAAGGGCAACTCTCAGAGGTCAGCTCCCCAGAGAATTCAGTAGCACCCCAGCTGGCTTCTCAGTAAGTACCACTGGCAACACCATGGGTGATTCTCTGCCTGCCAACATCTTAGCCAACTTCATCATCCAAGGGTGCTGAGTCACATACTGTGGACAACGACCTGTTGTCCTAAGAGAAATTGAACAACAAAAAAATCTCTCTACACTTTGAGAGACAGACAGGAATACATGCAGAGCTCTTAGCCAGATAAGCATAAAATCTCACACTAAAGGTGTATTTACATCAGTTCCTTTCACCTATAGATTATGTCTGTCTCACAGAAATAAATGAAGAGTGCCTTTGATGGACTCAGCAGTAGACTGGATATGGCTGAGATAAGAATTGTTGAGTTTGCAAATATGTTAATAGAAACTTCCTAAATTGCAAAGCAAAGAGAAGAAAGACTGAAAAGAAATGGTGCAAATATCCAAGAACTGTGGAACACTTACAGAAGGTTAATAAAGGTATAATGGGACTAACAAAAGGAGAAGAAAAAAAGGAACAGAAAAAATATGTAAAGAAACATTGGCTGAGAATTTTCCAAAATTAATAGCAGACACAAAACCAAAGATTCGGGAAGCTCACACAATGCCAAGCAGGAAAAATACCAAGAAATATCTACACCCAGGAATATCATACATAAACTGCAGAAAATCAAAGACAAAAGAAAATCCTTAAAGAAGCTATAGGAGGGCAAAAACACAAAAACAAAACAAAAACCCCTTACCTACTGGAGGAACAAGGATAAGTATTACGTTGGAATTCTCTTCAAAAATGACTCAAACAAGAATAAGATAGAGTAAAATAAAGTGTTGAAATAAATAAATCACCAATTTAGAATTCTGTATCCAGCAAAATTTTCATTCAAAAGGGAAACAAAGATTTTCTCAAATGAAAATTGAGGGACTTTGTGGTCAGTAAATATGCCTTGAAAGAAATGTCAAGAGTTCTTCAGAAAGAGGGAAAATAATATAGGCCTGAAACTCAGATCTAAATGAAGATGGGAGGAATACTTGAGAAGGAATAAATGAAGGTACCACTATGGTGACTCTAGGAGGTGAAAGAGCTAAAGGAGCCTCCTGTATCTCACATAAAAAGACTTTCCTTCCACTATTACCATAATTTGTCCCTCAGTATGAATTAAGTTCAAAAATGTTTTCATCTAAATTTGAGGTTTGTGGATTTCCTGCAGTAGTCAAAGCTGTTCTCAGCACTATGGTTGCTCCAGTATCACATTGTTGGCACATTTCAAATTGCTTGCCACGTAAGTTTTATAGGCCTCAACTCTGTAGGTATTCATGTATCATAGGCTAACTCAAGTGTACTCAAGATGCATAAAAGGGAAAGGAAGCTACTGGCCTTTGAGTACTCGAAACTCATGCAGGTGAACCATTCATATTGGGTACAAATATACTATCAACTTCAGCTTTGAAATTACATGAGTAGTTTGCTTTACCTATGGATTTGGATTCTGTTGTAGCCTCTCTCGAAATTTAAAAAGAAAAGAAACATGAGAACACTGTAAACACTGTAAGTGGATGCTGAGAAAAAAGATGGACATGTGGAGCTAAAGAGTGGAATTACAAACAATGAAGACTCAGAAAGGGGAAGAGGTGAGAGGGCAGGTGAGGAGAAATTACTTAATAGGTACAATGTATGTTATTCTGGTGATAAATACCCTAAAAGCCCTGACTTGACCAGTATGCATGTAACAAAATTGCACCTGTACCCCATACATTTATATAAACAATTTTTTTTGAACCATGTAATAGACATGAAGAATGGCTTTGATAGCTTATTAGTAGACTGAACATGGCTGAGGAAAGAATTTCTGAGACTGGGGATCTATCAGTAGAAACCTCCAAAACTGAAAAGGAAAGAGAACAAAGGCTGGAAAAAGCAGGACAGCATATTCAAGAACTGTGAAACAACTACAAAATATAAACATATGCATGATATGAATACAGAAGGAGAAGAAAGTGAAGGAAAAATTAAAAACTTCTACTTTTCTTATTCTTAACTGATCTAAGAGGTAACAGTTTTCACAATAATAGCAATAATGTATTAGGTTATATATGCTTATGTATATATCTTCTGTGTATCTATATGCTTATGTATGCTTACATATAAGTAATATGAATAACAGCATTGATACAAGGGATAGGAGGAAAGAATTGGGTTATTTTGCCATTAAAAACACTACCCATGAAGCAGTATAGTGTTATTTGAAGGACTGGATTCTTGTAAATGTATACTGCATATTTTAGGGCAACCACTAAAAAATGTTTAAATAAACAGATACAATAGATATGGAAAAAAGTATAACAGAGAAAATGGAACCATGTAAAGTATTTAATTAAAAAGACAAAAGGCAAAAAAGGAAGACAAAAACAAGGTCAAAGAACAAGGGCAACAAATAAAAATCTAACAAATAGAGTAGATATTAATCCTACTATATCAATAATCACTTTGCATGTCAATGGTCTAATGCACCAATCAAAGACAGAGACTGTTGGAGTGGATGAAGAAACCAGACCCAAGTATATGTTGTCTACAATTAACCAGCTTTAAAAATAGATACATATAGATTAAAAACAAATGGATAAAGATATATGATACTAACACTAATCAAAAGAAAACAAGAGTAGCTATATTAATTTCAGTAAGAGCAGACTTCAAAGCAAAAAATAGTTATCAGAGACAAAGAGGGGCATTACATAGCAATAAAGAGGTCAGTTCTCTAAGAAGACATACAATCCTTAATATGTATGTGCCTAACCACATACATTAAAATATGAGAGGCAAAAACATCAGAACTGCAAAGAGAAATAGATGAATCCACGATTGTAGTTGGAGACCTGAATACTCCTCTGTCAGAAATGGACAGATCCAGCAGGCATAAAACCAGTAAGGATATAGTTTAACTCAATAACACCATCAATTAACTGGATATAATTAACAACTATAGACTGCTTCATCCAACATTTGCAGAAAACATTTTCTTCTCCAGTTCACATGGAACATTTACCAAGATAGACCACATTCTGGGCCATAAAACACACCTTAGCAAATGTAAAACAATATCTGCTCTCAAACCACAATAGAATGAAACTAAAAATTTAATAACAGAAAGACAACTGGACAATTCCAAAATACATGGAGATTAAACAACACACTTCAAAATAACACATGGGTCAAAAAAGAAATCTCAGAGAAATTTAAAATTATTTTTAACTAAATGAAAATAAAAGCACGACTTTTCAAAATCTGTGGGATACAGTAAAAACAGTGCTTAAATGAACATTTATGCCATTAAATGTATATATTAGAAAGAAAGAAAGATATAAAATCAATCATCTAGGCTTTCACCTTAAAAAACTAGAAAAAAGAGGAACAAATTAATTCTAAAGTAAGAAGAAGAAATAATAAAAATGAAAGCAGAAATCAATGAAATTGAAAACAGAAAATCAATAGAAAAAAATCAATGAAACTAAAAGCTATTTAAAAAAAAAAAAAAAAAAGATAAATAGGCCCTGGACATGGAGATTGCCACCTACAGGAAGCTGCTGGAGGAGAACTGGGCTCCAGCTTTGGCTCTGGCACAGGCTCCAGCTCCTTCAGCTGCGGCAGCTCCACCAGGGCTGTAGTTGTGAAGAAAATCAAGACCTGTGGTGGGAGGCTGGTGTTCGAGTCCTCTGATGTCCTGCCCAAGTGAACAGCCATGGCAGCCCCTCCCAGCCTACCCTTCCTGCGGCTGCCCCAGAGCCCGAGAGGGAGACGGCTGTGCAGGGGAGCGCAGGGAACAGGAGACCCACCTGAGGCTTAGCCCTTGCCCTCAGCCCATCCCCGGGAGGAGTTCACTGCCTGAGGCACCCTCCAGCTACAAAACAATTCAATTGCTCTTTTTTTCCAAAATAAAACCTCAGAAAAAAAAAAGATAAATAAAACCACTAAGCCTCTAGCTAGGATAACCAAGAAAAACAAAAAGATGACACAAATTACTAATATCAGAAATGAGGCCAGGTGCAGTGGCTCACGCCTTTGGGAGGCCAAGGCAGGTGGATCACTTGAGGTTAGGAGTTCAAGACCAGCCTGACCAATATAGTGAAACCCTATCTCTACTAAAAATACAAAAATTAGCTGGGCTTGGTGGTGGGCACCTGTAATCCCAGCTACTGGGGAGGTTGAGGCAAGAGAATCGTTTGAACCTGGGAGGTGGAGGTTGCAGTGAGCCAAGATAGCACCACTGCACTCCAGCCTGGGCAACAGAGCAAGACTCCATCTCAAAAACAACAACAACAACAAAGCAAGAAATGATAGAGGGAACATCATTACAGATCCCATGGACACTAACAGGATAATAATGGACAACTATGAACAACTTTATGACTACGAATTTAATTTGATAACCTAGATGAAATGGACCAATTTTTTGAAAGACATAATCTGCCAAAACTCACACAAGAATCAATAAATAATCTGAGTAGGCCAATATTTATTAAAGAAATTGAATTAATAAATAATAACCTTCCAAATAATAACCTTCCAAATAATAACCTTCCAAAACAGAAAGCACCAGGCCTAGATAGTTTCACTGGCAATATCTACCAAACATTTAAGGAAGAAATTATACCAACTCTCTACAATCTCTTTTAGAAGACAGAAGCAGAGGGAATACTTCCCCACTCATTCTATGAGGCCAGCATTACCTTATTACCAAAACCAGACAAAGACATTACATAAAAAGACTACAGATCCAATATCTTTCATGAACACGGATGCAAAATCCTCAACAAGATATTAGCAAATTGAATCTAACAATGTATAAAAAGAATTATACACCATGAGTAAGTGGAATTCATCCCAGATATGCAAAGCTGGTTTAACATTCAAAAATCAATTAATGTAAAATTCACTACATCAACAGGCTAAAGGAAAAAAATCACATAATCATATTAATATATGCAGAAAAAGCTTTTGACAAACTCCAACACACATTCATGATAAAAGCTGTCAGTAAACTAGGAATGGAGTGGATCTTCCTCAACTTGATAAAGAATGTCTACAAAAAACCTGCAGCTAACATCATACTTAACGATAAGAAGCATGAGGCTTTCTCACCAAGATCAAGAGCAAGATAAGGATGTTCCCTCTCACCACTCCTTTTCAACATCATATTGGAAATCCTAGATAATACTGGGACAAGAAAATGAAATGAAAGGTACACAGATCTGGAAGGAATATATATTACTGTCTTTGTTCACAGAAGACATAATTGTTCATGTAGAAAATCCAAAAGAATAAACAACAGACTCCTGGAACTAATAAGTAACTAGAGCAAGATTAATACACAAAAGTCAATCACTTTCCTATGTATGAGCAAGGAACAAGTGGAATTTGAAATTAAAAACACAATACAGCACTTTAGGAGGCTGAGGTGAATGAAATCACTTGGGGCCCAGGAGCTTGAGACAAGTCTGGGCAACATGGCAAAAACCCATATCTGCAAAACAAAAATACAAAAAAATTAGCCAGGTATGGTGGTGCACACCTGTAGTCCCCGCTACTCAAGGGGCTGAGGTGGGAAGATCACCTGAGCCCAGGAGGCCAAAGTTACAATGAGCCAAGATTGCACCATTGCACTCCAGCCTGGGTGACAGGGTGAGACCCTGTATAAAAAAAAAAAAAAAAATCACAATACCATTTATACCAGCACCCCCAAAACCAAACTACTTCGGTATAAATCCAACAAATTATGTAATATGAGGAAAACTGTAGAACTCTAATGAAAGAAATCAAATAAAAACTAAATAAATGGAGAGACAGTCTCTGTTCATGAATAGGAAGACTCAACAGACGGTGCTGGAATAATTGGATTTCAATATACAAGGAAGGAAGGAAAAGAGGGAGGGAGGGCCTTGACTGATCACTCATACCCTTTACAAAAAATTAACTCAAATGTATTACAGACCTAAATCTAAAATTTTAAACTATAAAACTTTGAAGAAAACATAGGAGAAAATCATCATGACCTTAGGCAAAGATTTCTAAGAAGATGCCAAAAGTATGATCCATCCAAGAAAAAAAAAAGATGATAAATTTAATCCTAGCACTTTGGGAGGCTGAGGCAGGTGGATCACATGAGCCCAGGAGTTTGAGACCAGCCTGCGCAACATGGCGAAATCCTGTCTCTACACACAATACAAAAATTAGCCAGGCATGGTGGTGGGCACCTGTAGTCCCAGCTACTCAGGAGGCTGAGGTGGGAGGATCACCTGAGCCCTGAAGGTTGAGGCTGCAGTGAGCCATGATTGTGCCACTGCACTCCAGCCTGGGTGACAGAGTGAGACCCTGTCTCAAAAAAGATAAATTATATTTTATCAAAATTTTAAACTTCTGCTCTTCCAAAGGTGCTAAGGATATGAAAAGACTCCCACATCATCTAGCAGTTAGGAAAAAGAAAAACGAAAAAGAAAATTAAAAGACCAGCCATGGACTGGATAAATATTTGCAAATGAGATATACAATAAAGCCTCGAGTTCAGAATATATAAAGATCTTTCAAAACTCAGTATTAAGAAATCACACAACTCAATAAAGAAATGGACCAATAATTTCTATAGACATTTTACTAAAGATATAAAGATTATAAATAAGTACATTAAAAGATTCTTAACATCATTAGTCAGAAGGGACCTCGCTGATAAAACAGGTTGCAGTAAAGAAGCTGGCCAAAACCCATCCAAACCCACATGGCAATGAAAGTGACCTCTGTTCGATATCATTGCTCATTATACGCTAATTATAATGCATTAGCATGCCAAAAGACACTCCCACTAGCGCCATGACAGTTTACAGATGCCATGGTAATGTCATTACCCTATATGGTCTAAAAAAGGGTAGAAACTATTAGAATGGCTAAAATTTAACAACTGACAATTGTATTTATTGATGAGGATGCCGAACTAGGACTCTCATACGTTGCTGGTTGGAATGCAAAATTGTACAGCCACTTTGGAAAACAAAATCCCAGTTTAGTACAAAGTTAAAAACAGACTTACCATTCAACTCAGAAATCCAGCTCCTACATATTTACTCAAGTGAAAAGACTCATTGGTATCTCAGATAAAAATACAGTCAGCACCTCAAGTAATAATATCTCTGGTCATTATGCAATCTCATTTGACTTAGTGGTATCTCACAAAATAGGATGACAATATTTTTCTTAGTTGGAAAACAATTTTATCCTAAAAAAGATTTAAAATTAAGCATAGAAATATTGTAGAGAATCAACCCCATAATATTAATGGTTTCGTGTTAAATCTGCATATTTGATTACTTTATGTCCTTAAAATGTTAAGAGGGTTTCACCTGTTCCTGTTAGCAGGTTAATTTACAACATGTAATTGAGAATTGATTAAGTCTTCTATTTTAAGTTGAAATTTCTCAAGTTCACTTGCAGAAATGGCATATGTAGAAAAAAAAAAACTCTAAGTTCAGTATGTGTTACAAGTTAGAGATTCTTACTTAAAATTGCTAATATATTGAAAGATTTGCTGTTTGAAAAAAAAAAACAACTCTATTCAGTTAACATAATCCCCAAAAGCTCCACAGAAAAACAAGTATTGGCTGATCCTGGTAGTGAGTTTCGCACAGATCCACTCATTATCTTCACATTATAAAGAATTTAAGAAGGAAGATAAAATTACAGCCAGCACCCAGTGATGTCTTACACCATAGTGGATACGTGAACCAGATGTGTCATTTGGGGTTCGAAGGACAGAAGGAAGAATGATACTTACCAGCAACTTTGCCCCACATGCAGTATATTAACCTCTCTAAGCAAGTGACATTCCTTTTACCAAAAAACAAACTAACAAACCTAACTTAATTCACAGTTGACCTTTATTTATTTATTATTGACTTTGTCCAAATATACATTGAACACAGTCAGGAGCACCATTTACAATCTGTGTAGCTTTGTAAAGGGCTTTTTGACTTGTGCTGCCCATAAGAAGAATTAATTTAAACTCAGTTTTCAGCCATAGATAAGGTAAACTGTACCTTGGATGTACCCAAGATGGTCCCAATTTACACCTATTGTCCCAACATAATGGATAACACCTACTTCTGCTCTCAAAAGTGTCCCAGTTAGGATGGCAATCCATAGCCTACACATCTAGCTTGCAGCCCATTTAGACTGGCATCTGTAGAGTACAAAGTCACTGCCCTTGAAGTCAAAAAACTTGGGTCTGAGTAACAGTCAGGTTATTTGTCATCTAAGGCAAGCCCCTTAACCTTGAAGAGCCTCGAGATTTTCCAGTGATGCTGCTGCTTTTTCAGTGTTATATGGACCTAATTGACACAGTTTTGTAAACTCTTAATGACTATATGAGCACACATTATTACAACAATAAAGCAAGAGGATGTTAGCAAAAGTAAAAATTGTAATAACATAAAGAATTCAAAATATTTAATAATTTTTAACTCAGTGCCGCTTTCCTCATTTAAATAAAGTTATTCATCCCTTCCTCCTTTCCTCTCCTTTGTTTTCTTCCCTTCGATATTTTTTGAGTCCCTACTACATGCTGTAGGAGCAAAGGGATTTCCCTCCCCACCCCACACTCCACCCACCTCCACCCTTCTGAAAGTTTGTTAATCTGAGTCTATAAAACAAACTGACAATAGCCAGATTCATGGGAGACAAAGTATACATATTTATCCCATGCACATGTGCACAGGAGCCACACAAACTATGAGATCCGAAGAATCAAAGAAGGGCCAGATAGTTGAAGCTTCAATAGCATTTTGAGCTACAGAAAGAAATAGGGTCCTAAAGGCTCCTGTGGGGAGGTAGCAACACATTATGAGAGGGTGTGGGGAGGAAAGGCGTGGTGAGCAAAGGCTGTCTTGTGATGCAGATGAAGTCTTTCAGGGAGCAGCCCTCAGAAGGAAGAGATGCAGCAAAAGTTTCACTGTCCAAACTTTAAAAGTATCAGGTCTTTAGTCTCCTTTTCTTGTGAGTTCCTTTTTCCTGATCCAGATGGGTGGACCTCAGAGAAAGCCTCTGTGTCTGTTCTTTACCTCACCAATGCAGATTTTCTCTACAGATGCAAATCTACTCCAAAAAGAACAGCTTTTCAGAACTATTCCTGTCTGCTACTTCTCTGGATAACCAACTGAAAATATGCCAAAGAAGTATATTTTGAGGTGACATATTTTGGTTTCCCACAGTGTCAGGCACTATTCTAGGTACTATATGAAGAAAGGATTCCAAAAGAAGACTAAGATGTGGCTCTTTCCAATATGAACTCATCCAATCATTTTTCCAGTATTCATTGAATGCTTGCTACTTTATCCCTTAGTATTTAAATATAGTATATCTTTTTATATATTTAGAGCTTATATACCCTGCAATAAATTTTTGAAATTTTTCTCCAAGTATTGCACATCTTTGTAAGATTTAACCATCAGATATAGATGTGTATATATAAAATTATATATAATTATATATATTATAATCATTTATGTAATTGTTCCTATTGAAAATTTGGAAAATTGCATTTTCAGAGACAGGGTCTTGCTATGTTGCTTAGACAGGTCTCGAACTCCTGGGCTCAAGTGATCCTCCCACCTCAGTCTCCCAAAGTGCTGGGATTATTGGCTTGAGCCACTGTGCCCAGTGCATTTTCTAATTAGTTAGTACTGGTGTTTAGGAAAGCAATTGATTTTTTTGATACTGATCTTTTATCTAGTAAGTTTTATAAGTGCTATTTTTTTCTAATAGTGTATAGATTCTCCTGGATTTTCTAAGTAAATAAGAGTATACAATGCAAATAATAATCTGTTTATTCCTTTTCAGTCTTTCTGCCACTTACATCTCTAGCACAATATTGAAAAGTGGTAAGAGTTGGCATATCAGCCACATTGCCAGAATCAGACTGTTGCTATTAATTTTTGCATGTCTATTCCTGCCTTGTAATACGAGATCCTCAAGATAGGGGCTGGTACCTCTTCCCCCTAGGTCAGTGATTCAGGATCCTCAGGCTCCTGAGTATGGTCTCTGTGTACAGTCTCCCTTGTATAGTAACCCTCCATAATGTGTGCTGAACTGAGTCAAATGTCACATCTGTGCCGATTTTCTAAGCTTCTGCAGGCACTGTTACTTGATCTTTGTATTCCCAGGTTGGTTTTGTTTTTGGAGGCAGGGAAGGCATTGCTTTATTTTTATTGAGGTATATCATATTTTATTGAGTGTATATATTGTAAGTATACAACCAAATAAACTTGCACAAACTTAAAACTGCTGTGTAACCATCATTAGATCAAGAAACAAATATTCCAGCTGTTGATGAAAAGAGTCAGACTCTGTAAAATATTTAAAGAGGTTTATTCTGAGCCAAATATAAATGACCAAGGCCCAAGGTACAGTCTCAAGAGATCCTGAGAACATGTGCTGCCCAAGGTGGTTGGGTTATAGCTTGGTTTTTATACATTTAGGGAGACAAAAGATATTAATCAATACATGTGGGATATACACGAGTTTAGTTGGAAAAGGCGGGACAAACTCAAATCAGTGGGGTGGAGTAGGGGAGGGGTGATAGGTCATAGGTGGATGCAAAGATTTTCTGATTGACAGTTGGTTGAAAGAATTAAGTTATTGTCTAAAGACCTGGAATCAATAGAAAGTCTGGTCAAGATAAGGAGTTGTGAAACCAGGGATCTTATGTGGATGAAGCCTCATAAGGCACCAACCTTTTGGGAATCACCTTTTCATTTTATTTTTTTAAAAAGGGCTTAAGTCTCAACCCACATATAGCGGAGTCCTCCCAACAAATATTTCTGAGGCATTTGGGGTAACTTATTCTCCTACCCACCTCTTGGTCCATTTTACTCTGAATACTTTCTTTACCCTGTGTCTCACACCTCTTTGCTGTCCTCTTCTCTCTCAGCCCACATTAACCCCACATGCAACCATTCTCCTTTTCTTCACTCTCCTATCCCCTCAATATACCTGAACACCACAGTGAACAACAGTATGTATCACAGGCTTTGAGTGGGAATCTGGGGCAAGGGAGGGAGAAGCAATGGGAAAGGGGGAGAGCGTTTCACCACTGCTCTGCCAATATCCTTGTTCTCAAAAATTCTTAGGCTGTCACCCCAAAGGGTCTCCCTGGCGCTATTTTAGCCTCAGGCTCCAGCCCTTCAGTGGCCAGGATTTCTGTCACCTTTCCCCTGGATTTCTCCTCCACTGGTGTCAGTGTATCACCCCTCCCCCACTTCCCCTTCGTCATTCTGATGCAAATCCCAAATTCTCCTCACTTCGTTATCTAAAACATTTCAAATCCCTTCCCTGTCGCAGGCTGTAGCTCTTAACACTCAAATGGCTTATCTAAGATTAAATAAACAAAAAAAGTTTTCTTCTCGGAAATGTGCTACCAGCCATTAAAATGATAACTTTCCCCCTGCTCCACTATATGAATTAAAGGAATACAGTCCAAAGGCTAGGACTTAGAAACCACTTTCCTTTTATTGATAGCTGAAACCTAAGGAAGTATGAGTCCTGAAAGCAAATACGCCTAAATGACACCAAAGTCAGCTCCTAGGGTCACCACGAGGGGGAAGTAGCCCCAAAGCACCTGTATGTTTCAGGACTCTCTCCCTTGTCCCCCATCACTCTCCCCACCCCTTCTGCTAAATCAGATGTTAACATCCTCATCTGCAGGCCCCAGGGACAGACACCCAAGTGGTTATTGCTAAGGATGTGGCACACCAAGCTCAATGCTATTAGGACATAGTTTCGGCTATGTGGGGTTTACACAGCATTCTTTGCCAACTTCATTGAAAACATGTTTTCATGAGAATTCATCTCATTCTACCTACTGCTGGCTAAATTTATCTCCACAGAGTTTAACAACATGGAATGATTAATTAGGGACCAAGCTATTTCCTGAGTGCTTTGCACATAACTGTGATTCTGTGACTCTGTGATTCACTCTCGTTGCTTCAGCCATCTGTCCCTGAACAAAATGCATTTATTTATGTTTTCTGTGATTTGTTGTTCTCCTCTTTCAAAGACATAAACATGATTGATTTGGAAAAGCAAAATTGTTTTTTCCTCTCTTCATAAAATAGTTTTAATTAAAACACAGCTAGAGCAATCCCAATAAAACATAATCATGCCACTCCTGCTCATATCTCTAGTGGTGTCTCAACTCTAAATGAATGCCGCCGCCTTATGATGACCTGCTAGGCCCCATAGGATCCGTCCACCCCTACACACACATTATCTTATCTCCCTCCACTCTCCCTGAAGGCTTCATGCCAGCTCACAGGTACGCTCCAGCTCAGGGCCGCTGCACTTGCTTTTCCCTCTTTTTGGACCATCTTGCCCATTGCCGCCTCCATAACTGCCTCCACTTCCTTCAAACGTCATCTTCTAGGTAAGCCTTTCTTGGGCACCGTATCTTAAACAGAAGCCACCGTCACCCATTCACGCCCACATGCACACTCACACATATTCTATATCCCTTTCTTCCTTCCTTTTTTTGCCTTAGCATTTCCACTAACATACCATCCATTTGACTTATTTGTGAAGTTTATTTTTTGCTTCCCTACCAAAAAAAAAAAGTAAGCACCATGGGGGCTGGGGGTTTTGTCTATTTTATTTACTGTTCTATCTCCAGCACCTAGAATAGTATCTGGCACATAATAGGTGCTCGACAAATACTTCTTGAAAGAATAAGTGAATATTAAAAAGAATCGAAAGAGTAGACCTAAAAGTAGGTCCCATCGTGTTGATTCCTTCTCATTATTCATAGCTCTATTCAGCCACCAATCATCTCTATCCACCCTATTTAAATAGCACCACTGTAAGTCATCCTCTATGCCTTTATCCTGACTTATTTCTTCATAGCATTCACTACTGTCAATTTTCTTTTTTTTTTTTCTTTTTGAGACAGAATCTCTCTTCCTCGCCCAGGCTGGAGTGCAGTGGTGCGATCTTGGCTCACTGCAACCTCCGCCTCCAGGTTCAAGTTAGTCTCCTACCTCAGCCTTCTGAGTAGCTGGGAGTTGGGATTACAGGCACATGCCACTGCGCCCAGCTTTTTTTTTTTTTTTTTTTTGAGATGGAGTTTCATTCTTGTTGCCCAGGCTGGAGTGCAATGGCGTGATCTCGGCTCACTGCAACCTCTGCCTTCAAGTGATTCTCCTGCCTCAGCCTCCTGAGTAGCTGGGATTACAGGCATCTGCCACCACACCCAGCTAATTTTTTGTATTTTTAGTAGAGACAGGGTTTCACCAGGTTGGCCAGGCTGGTCTTGAACTCCTGACCTCAGATGATCCACCTGCCTCAGCCTCCCAAAGTGCTGGGATTACAGGCATGAGCCATTGCACCCAGCCCAAATTTCACTATTGAATTATTTTTTACTTTAAAAATTATTTGTCTTGCCCATTTGAAGGTAAGCTCCATGAGGGCAAATAATTTGTCCTGTATCTCCTCAGCTTAAAATGTTTTTATTTTTTCCTAATCATCAAAAATCATTTGACCATACATTTTTGGGTCTATTTCTGAATTCTTGATTCTATTCCATTGATTTATATGGATGTCCTTTCTCCAATCGCATTGTCTAATGTATAACTTTGTAATAAGTTAGAAATCAGGGAATATATTAATTTCTCCTAAAAATCTTACCAGGATTTTTACTGGGATTGCTTTCAATCTATAAATCACGTTGCGGAAAACTGATGTCTCAACAATACTGAGTCCAATCCATTGGAGGGATATACATCTGAATCCCATAAGCAATGGGAACTCATGTCCTATTGCCCAGCAGTACCCTGAAATGGTGACAAGAACTGAATGGGGAAGTAGCTTTATGATTTTAAGTCTCATCAGAGATGCCTTTGCACCAATATTTTAACCTGGTTAAAATATCTCTCAATCCAAATAAAGAAATCCAAACCAGAATCAGTTTCACCTAGAAAATTAAACTCTTTTAATTGCTGATACTGCCCAGAAGTACATGAGGTTTAGCAGTTCTCTAAAAGCTTTTGAGCACCTGAATAATCACTTGGGTTATCTAAAATACAATGGGGTTTGTAATCTGACTGATTTGGCTTAGAATAAAAGAGCTCATAAGAATGGACTGCTTTCAGCAGTTTCTAACCTGCATGAGGATAAATTCAGATAATGAAGAAACAGAGAGCAGAAAAAAAGAAAAAGAAAGAAAATTTTCCTGACATTGTCTTAATTAGTCCTCAAAGTTAACAGTAGCTACAGTTCAGCTACTGCCACTTCATGAATCTATACCCATCATATTAGGGGCCACTTTATTTACTCTCTAGCTCAACTGTCTTTTTTTTTGAGACAGAGTCTTACTCTGTCGCCAGGTTGGAATGCAGTGGTGCAATCTTGGCTCACTGCAACCTCCGCCTACCAGTTTCAAGTAATTCTCCTGCCTCAGCCTCCTGAGTAGCTGGGACTACAGGCATGAGCCACCACACCCAGCTAATTGTTGTATTTTTAGTAGAGATGGGGTTTCACTATGTTGGTCAGGATGGTCTTGATCTCTTGACCTCGTGATCTGCCCACCTCGGCCTCCCAAAGTGCTGGGATTCCAGGCGTGAGCCACCGTGCCCGGCTGGTCTCTTCTTTATCGTGGCCATAACCTGACCAGTGTTCCAGCTAGCACATAACTTCATTTTCTAAATCAAGCTATTTTATTTATATTATTTATTTCTCAAGCAATAAATGCCAAAGCTTAGTTGGAATATTTTTTGAAAAAAAAAAAAAAAAAATGAAGGCTAGGAGCCGTGGCCCATACCAGTAATCCCAGCATTTTGGGAGGCTGAGGGAGGCAAGAAGATCGCTTGAGGCCAGAGTTGGAGAGCAGCCTGGTCAATGTAGGGAAACTTCATCTCTACAAAAAATAAATAACTTAGCCAGGTGCAGTGGCCCGTGCCTGTAGTCCGAGCTACTCAGGAGGCAGAAGTGGGAGGAACCCTTGAGCCCAGGTTAAGGTTGCAGTGAGCCATATCTTCCCACTGCACTCTAGCCTGGGCAACAGAAGGAGACCCTGAAATCCACATGGCTCTTTTCTTTGCCTCTTTTGGGTGAGGCTTTCATGGCCACCCTATCTAAAACCACAATGCCCCACATACTACTTATCCTCCTTCCCCACTATATTTTTTCCAGTAGCGCCTACCATATCATATAATTTACCTAGTTTTTTCTACTTACACGGAAATATAAACTTTTTTTGGAGACGGGGTCTCCCTCTGTCGCCTAGGCTAGAGTGCAGTGGTGCAATCTCCGCTCACTGCAACCTCCGCCTTCCGGGTTCAGGATTCTCCTGCCTCAGCCTTTTGTGACCTTTTATGGCCTTTTGTGACTGGCTCTTTTCACTTCACATAATGTTTTCAAGATTCATCTACGCTGTAGTAATGTTTCAGTACTTCATTCCTTTTTATGTCTGAAAAACATTTCCATTGCATGGATATATCACATTATCCATTCATCAGTTAATGGACATTTGCTTGTTTCCAGCAGAGGTACTAGCTACTTAGGAGGTTGAGGCAGGAGGATAGCTTGAGCCCAGGGAGTTTGAGACCAGCCTGGGCAACATATTGAGATGCTATCTCAAAAAAAAAAAAAAAAAAAAAAATACATATATAAATAAATATTCCAGTGATTTTATTAAAGAGCTGAGCAACTATCAGTTCCACACCGTGGAATCTTGAATAAATCAAGCCCAAGACTCACTGCCATTAATTTAATCAGGAATCTGATTAAAACCTGTGTTCAGAACTCATGTAACTCATTTCCATCAGTGGTTAAGTGGATTTTAGCAGAAGCACTGTCAAGGAACCACAGATGGCAAGGCTGCAGCAGTGATGGTTGGAAGTACTGGAGAATTCTGGGTTTGTTAGATGAACAAGCATACAATTTTGAGGAGAAGGCTGTAAGAATCATGAAACTTTACAGAGTGTGGTGATATGTTTCTCAACCACAGAGGAAATGAAAGTGTTGAGATAGCGGCATGGGTGCATTTATGCTTTAAATTAATAAGTGCAATCCTTTAAATTAATTAATGCTTTAAATTAATAAGTGCAATCCTTTAAATTAATTAATGCTTTAAATTAATGCTTTAAATTATGCTTTAAATTAATAAGTGCAATGATTCAGCTAAAGTTGAACTGATGGTTTTATTATTTAATTATTCTGAGGGGAAAAATGAATGCACACACTTAAGTTAATATCCATTCATTAGGAAGTGTGTAAACAGTTATAATTATTCAATTTTGATAAAGACATAATCAAAAGTGAAGAGAGATTGTGCAGTCTCCAAGTGTGCTCTTCTCCAAATGAGCAATCTTAGGATTAAGACCACTTTGCCTATGTGCCTCGTATTGACCACAAATAACTGTTTCAAAATGCTCATCTATTAATTTTCCTTGGGAACTGATTTTTCTTATGGCCATTTTATAGTTATGTTGGTATTATCAAATTTTTATTCCTATTTCTATTAAAAGTTTAACTTTACACTTAGCTTGGCAATGCAAAGAAATAACTAGCTTGATTTCTTTACAATCTGGCTGCCTAAATCCACTAGTAAAACATCAGATCTTTCCCAAATGTTTTGTGCATGAGGACATATTATTCCTTAAAGACTACTTTCTATTAGTGCATTCTTTTCTGTAGTGTGCAAAAAGACTCTTCAAAATATGTAGAGCACTTTTCTTAAGGTGTCAAGTTTTTTTCTTTTCCAATACAGCTTTTCCAATCTTCCATGTCCACTATGGGGAGCGTCAGCTACAGAAATTAAGGCCTGAATTCCTTCCAGTCAGCACAACATTCCCGGACTGCTTCTCTTCAACTACAGCAAGTACAGGCTTCAAACTGGTCAGATTCACATTAAGATTATGCAGACAAAAACACTGGGAAAATTAACTTGCTGATCTCCTTTCCAAATGTAACACACCACAAAGTAAAATATAAACTTTTTCATTTAATAATGTACATAAAAGCCTTTGTTAAAATGTCAATAACAAGTTTTATTTACAAAGTAATTGTCCTATCACATCACATTTGGGGTTACATGTATCACTGTTGTATGCTGGTAGCATGGCTATTTGAAAGATTATAATTTATGAGCTATTACTCAGTGAGATTTTTGCAATAAGGTACTTCATGAGACAAAATGGAAAAAGGAGAATTAAATTAAAATGCACAACTAATATTTATCTACTACAGACATAATATTTCTCAGTTGTGAACTAATTACCATGCTTGGAAAATGCTAGCATCCTCGTAAATATTTTGGTTCTATCGGGATACAAAATCTGATTTTGCAAACTTTGAAAAGGCACATTCTGGCCGGGCACAGTGCCTCAGGCCTGTAATCCCAGCACTTTGGGAGGCTGAGGCGGGCGGATCATGAGGTCAGGAGATCGAGACCATCCTGGCTAACACGATGAAACCCGTCTTTAGTAAAAATACAAAAAAATTAGCCTGGCATGGTGGCAGGAGCCTGTAGTCCCAGCTCCTTGGGAGGCTGAGGCAGGAGAATGGCGTGAACCCGGGAGGCGGAGCTTGCAGTGAGCCGAGACCGCGCCACTGCACTCCAGCCCGGGCAACAGAGCGAGACTCTGCCACAAAAAAAAAAAAAAGAAAGAAAAGAAAAGGCACATTTTGTGACACCACCTAAGCATTTCCCTGAGAACATAAAGAAGGTTATTAACATAATGAACCATTTCAGCCTTGAAAACCGTATTCATTGAGGAGATACCTCAGAGGTAAGGACTTCCTTAGGACAGTAAAAAAATCTATGAGTTCTTAAGTGGAAGAAAAGAAACAACTATGAAAAGCAGGACCAGCTCAGAACTGCTCCTGAGGAAGAGATGAGGTATGACAGGATTGTCCCTGTCCCAAAATATTGCTATCCTTCTATAAGCTGCTGGAATGTTTCTTCATTCCGTTCTCCCATTCTCTGTGAATGAGAATCAGTGGGTTATGAGGCATTCTCTAAAAATGCAGGTGCAGCAGTCGTGGGAATGGCAGTCAGCCCAATGCAAGTGTCAAAAGGAATTTCAGATGTGGAGAAGATAATCACAAGGC
Source organism: Pongo pygmaeus (assembly GCF_028885625.2). NCBI lineage: Eukaryota > Metazoa > Chordata > Mammalia > Primates > Hominidae > Pongo > Pongo pygmaeus. The sequence goes on from NC_072373.2 coordinate 164,848,643, forward strand.
ATTGTTTCTGTGATGAAGTGTGATCTGCTTTCTTCTCAGCACCACATGACATCAGCTGTACTTAGAGAACTGACTAACGGGAGGAGAAAGGTGGGTGACTCTGGAATATGAAGAACCTTGGGAGGGAGGATGGAGCCCAGTGGGAAGGCTCTCAGTTGGGAGAGGTGAACAAAACTCCCAGGAATATACCCGGATCTCAAGGGCATTAGGAGGTGAAAATGAGTGGAAAAATTAAAAGGAGAAAGACCTTGTTCTTAGGAAAAGGGGTGGAAAGTTGCACTGTCCTTCCTCCAAACTGCTCACACTACCCTGTCTCAGAGACCCAAAACTCGGGCAGGCACCTTCAGTATCACAGGTTAGGTATATTAGAGTTGAACCTGTTGAGGGAGGCTTGGCTTGGGAACTCAATCACCAATTCATGGTATTGTTTCTGTGGAAAAGTGTCTCAAAGTCTGCTTGTAAGCCACTTGTTTGAAACATGATAAAGAATCCCTTCATAAGATTATTTACTTGTGGGCAATTTTGGAAGCGCAATCTCAGTTTTAGACTATAGTCATTATGCTCTGAATCTCCAAATATATTGTACAATATAAAAAAAAAAGAGCCTTTTATAAGGAAAAAAATGTCCAACATTTGTGTCACCATGATCAAACTTTTGTATTATATATTCGGATATAGCAATATTTCCTATTAATATTTACTGTTTAAATGATATTTAGGCACTGCAGAATAGCTCTCTTTTCAGACACAGAGCAAATCTAATAATCTATCACTTCAAATACTCTATATGCAAGTACTTTATATCAATCTAAAGATACAATCAAGAGGTAATGCTTTAAGGCTACATATGAAGCTACCTTGGTTATTGAAAATGTGTATAAGCAACAAAAATACTTTTGCAAAATGTAGTAGAAACGAATCATTATTGTCATCTTAGAAAGAAAAGCTATTGCACACCAACAAGACATTCGAGATGGTATCCTAAAACTTATTGCTATTGTTCTGTTAGGACAGATTATTGCTCAAAACTGCCCATTTTAAAACATCAAGAAATCCTCTCATTTTTGTTATCTTTTTAGGCAAGGCAACATCACAATAAAAACTTTTAAAGTTAAACTTTTAAAGTTAAAAGTGAAATTTATTACAATACAATAAATGCAAGTGTCATCATTAAAAATGCTGGTTAAAATTATGAAGTATCTAAATAATTTTTCTAATTATATATTGGAAATAACAACTTTAACAATTCTATATGTACACAGGACACTGAAAACGTAAAATCATGCACAAGGCCAAAAAATAACGTTGCACATTAACCCTTTAGTTATTACTTTCTATTTTCCGGTCCCAGCATCATACCCGCTAATTACTCAGGTCGCAAGCCTCAAGGATTAAGTGTTTTGAATGTATTTCAGTTTCATACTTTAACAATGCTTAAAGACTATTGGTTGTATTCTGATCAAATGGTTCTCCTTCCCATATTTCCCTTTCTCAATAGATCTTAGACAAAAAGGTGAGCAGGGAAAACTGTGATTACAGGATCCAACATGACATGTATACCCAATGATTCATTTAAGGGTGGCATAAAGTTATATAGAAAAGACCTACAGGATGGAAGACAATAAGTACATCAACATGTAGTAAAATTAAGCAGTTCACCCACTGCGTGCTTACATGGCTCCTATATCTCTTCAGGAAGAAGCCAGAGCTGTAGAGAAGTCAGGGCAAACCAGAACTGTTGAGGAGTAGGGGTGGGGGGCAGAGGGAAGGAGCTGGGGAGAAGCGCCAGATCTTAAAGGAAATGTAAAAGCGTTAGCTATCTATTCTCCCCCTCCTGCTAACGCAGGGGCTGGCTCCAGCCCAGCCTCCCTGCCTGCATTTCAGTGGAGCTCTTCCCCCAGCATTGTCTTTCAGATGAAAAGATATATCTGTTCCCCGCTGAGAAGTTTTTTTTGGGGGAGGGAGTATGTTTTGTTTTTTATTTTGATTATACATTGACAAATTATTGTATATTTTTACAGGGTACAATATGGTGTTATGATTTTTGAATATAAGGTGGAATGATTACACTAACATATGATCTCAAATATTTAACGTTTTTATGAGAACATTAGAAATTTACTCTCTTAGCAATATTGAAATATACATTCAATTATTCCTATATTTAGCATGTTATGCAAGTGGTCTTAAAAAAAAAAATCACACTTATTCCTCCTGAGGCTTTGTACCCTTTGACTGTCTCCCAATTCTGAGAACACTTTTTATAAATTTGAGGAACAGCCTAAATATTATAGGCTTGAACATGTGAACTTGTTCTCAGCATGAAAGCAGGTGAGACTTTTTTTTTTTTTAAAACAAATGAGCAGATAAACACCCAGAGAGGTTAAGTGGTTTAGCCACTGGAAAGATAAGGAAGTTTGGTGTGATGTTTACTTCTCTATGACGATGCTTCTCAAACTTTCATGTGCATACAACTCCTTTGGATCTCATCAAAATGCCCTGGGTCCAGAGTGGGGCTTCAGATTCTGCATTTCTAATAAGGCCCTAGGAAATGTTGAGGCTCTTGGTCTGTGGGCCACACTTTGAATAGCATGGACTACAACACAAAGAGGGATCCACCCCGGCCTTCCTGGGCCATGAGAGACCGGCTTCAGTGTTATCTGCCTCTCCAAGCACATCCCCAAGCAAAAGGTTTAGATGCACTGCATAAGGTGGCAGCTGTCTACAAGACTGGGTTAATATATTTTCTGAGAGCACCATGACTACATGAACAGCCAAACAAGTAACATAATTTGAGTAACATAATCTAAATTTGACAGGTCTATTTGCTGAGAATAAAACTCATCTTTTACTTATGAAGTCTTCCTTAAAGTGAACGTGATATAAAGGTATTAAAAAACCCAGCATATTAAATTTCATAGTAAAATGCTGCATGTGCACATGTATACAGATAGTATGAGTTCTAAGAAATTCAATGCACTGTAATCAGAATAAAGTGCTACCACTGCTCCCAGCTAAAATCATCTCCTCTTCCAAATATAAGGAAAAACCCTTGAATTGTAAGGAAAATGACTGCATTGCCTGCCAACACAAGGCCACAGGCTCCCCATTTGATCTGAAAGACAAGAAAAGAAGGATTAAATCCTTACTTCCTTCATATTGTACTCTTTGCAATCCCTATTATTTTCTGCATTAGAAACATCCAATGAAATATTACACAAAGCTGCTAAAAGGCTTAATAATGTAACAGGAGATAATGAACTGTTCAGTAATGAGTCTAATTACTTCTGTGATGCTTGTTAATTAAGTCTGGTATCATCCTTAACATGTTCCCAATTAGACATATTTCTCTACTTGTTTTTAATTGACAATGATTGCCTTAAGTAAAACTCAAGTGGTAAGATTATAAATAGTGCAATTACAATACTGGGTACTGAAAGTTCTGCACACATCAACTTCTTTCATGGAAAATAAAAATTGTAGAGTTATGAATTTGTTTGTTTCTTTTCTAGGCAAGAAAAGACTTTGAAAACTGCTTTCCAGCTTGGTAGATGGTTTGTAGATGGTTTTACAGAAGCACATTTGGGGGTGAGAGTACCCTCTAGTGGGCATTTTTTGTTTTACTTTAACCAATAGAAACATCAATGAAAGTTTCTTCACAAAACATGATGGCAGTATTGAAAGGAAAAAATATAAATATTTACTGCAGCTCTTAAGAAGGGCTGGTCTAAAGCATAAGAAGAATAAAGTCATGACAATCTTGTTGTATTCAAAAATCTGCAATCTTTCCCCATTATCTAGACAAAGATCAAACTGGCATGGGGTTCAAGACTGTTGCTAATCAGGTTTCACAACCCTTCCAGCCTTAACCTCAACAACTTTCTTTTAGCTCTACCACACTGGACTCTTCTTTATTCTATATACTGCATTCTTACACTTGAATGTCATTCCATACAACAGCCATCCTACCTTAATGCAAATGCTATTTATCCTTAGAGGCCCATATCAAATGCCAGTTGGAATTTCTCTCTTCTTGGTGCCCATATGGCATTCTGATCATGCTTCAACTTACAATACTTATAAGTACACTTATAGTATACTTACCCAGCAAGCTAGTTTCTGTGTTCCTTAGGAGCAGAGACAGTACCTATTTCTTAATTCTGGTGTTTTACAAATAGCAGTTGTTCCAAAGATATTTATTGAATGAAGAAGACTTGAGCTTATCTGATATTCAATGCCTCAAATAAGAGTTTCATAAAATTAAAATAGAATGTAATTGGAGGGAACAAAATCAAATAGTAGGAAAGACAGTGAACACCAAATAATTGAATAAATTATACCTACAATGTGTACTTTGAAGACAAAAAGAAAGTTTTTATCTTGGAAGTGAAGATGCCAACTTATTCACTGCATTTTCGGGAAGCTACACAGTTGTCCCTCAACATATACCTATTATACTGAGTTGAGAGTTGAGTCCATGATCCCATTTGCAGGAGAAGAATTTGAAATATCTTCATCTTGCAACTAGAAAAGTACTGCTAGCATAGTATCTGTGGATTACTGTAAGATTTAAGAGGCAGGAATTTAAGAACAATTGCAGAGAATAGCTTAAAGTAGAAAAAGTAAGAAATCATATCGTCTGGCTAAAAGTTGTAAGAGAAATAAAGAAAGCACTCTGAAAGCATGGCCGAACTACTGATAGGCAGGTCTAAAGTAGAAGAACAGAGAAACTAAAAATACACGGCCTTGAGTATAAAGCCTAAGTAATGAACGTGAAATGGAGGTCCCAGACAGAGGCCTCTGAAGTAAACTCAGCAACAGTTGAGCAAAACAATAGAAAACAAAACTTACCACAGCCACACGAGCAAGAATAACAGGAAATCCAAAGGCAGAAACAACAATTCCAGTAGTGAAGAAATATGCCAGTTCCCGACAGGCACTACTGGTTGCGTCTGAGTCATAGGTGACTCTTTTGGCAATGAAATGGGGGATGGGGGAGATGGCGTGGAAAATCAGGACGAATAAGGGCCAGTAAACGCTGTCAGTTGGACCCAGGCAAAATCCAAAAAGAAAAGTAACAGTTACATTTTAAATGAAAGACATATTACTATTTCAAAATCATTGCTATTTTAAATGTTTAGGTCAAAAAATTAATTAATTGTGAATATTAGAACATAAGATGATTTCTACCAGGGATAGATAAGTAGTGATAATTTTAAAATTACTATGTAGGTAGCTTATATTGTGTTAAGAAGCCACTATATAATATATACCCTAGAAACTTTACTGTTTTCTGTACCACTGAGCCACAATTTCTTTAGAGACAGAATTTTAACTTGGTCATTTCTACCTTCCCTATAGAACATAGTAGAGTGTCTTGCAAAAGCTAGTTCGGTAAAGATCTTTTGAGTGCACGCATGCTTGAAACCTTTTAAGAGCTTAGAATAAACCCCAAATTCCTTGCCCTAGCCTACGAAGCCTTTATGGTCTGGTATTACCTACTTCTTCCATTCATTTTGTACTCTTTTCCCTTCATTTGCTTAATCTGTAGCCACACCAGCCTTCTTTCTGTTCCTGTAACACTCTGAGCTCACAGCTGTTATCCTGGGGCCTTTGCGCTACCTGTGATCCCTGTTTGCAATGTCCTTCCCCATGATATTCTCATTGGCTGACTCCTTCATACCATGTGATCTAAACTGACAGATTCCTTTCTAAAAGCAGAACTTTCCCTGGCCATCTATTCTAAAGTACCCCACGTCACCCTCGAACATACCACCCTCTTTGAACTTTCTGCACAACACTTGTTTCCATCTGATAGATTAGTCTTGGTCAAACGCCATTTATCTCCAGGGCCTAGAATGATGTACTCCATTTATACTTGTTAAATGAATAAAATAATAAATAAATTTTAAGTACGGAAGGCGTGAAAATAAATATGCTCACTAGTGAAAACCTTAGATGTACTCTAATCTTCATTATAAGAGCTCACAATTAATAGTGTAATGCAAAAACAAAACAAAACTGTTTTCCTCCCAAATTTCAACATTTTGCAATTATAAAAAAAATTGCCATCTGGTTTCCAACAGTATTTTCTCTATCAACACTTCAAAAATAATCTTTTTTTCTCCATCAGACATTTGTTATGCTTCATTTCTTAAGAAAAAAAAAAAAGTCTCTGCTCATTTTTATATATACACTACAATAATTCATATCACCACAATACTGTGATCACACAGATACACCCAGACAGCACCTACAAGCAGGAGTTGGGATGAAGCCACACTAATGAAAGCCTCCCATTCCAGCCACAGATCTAGGTAACCAAAAGGCAAGAAGGGAATGTGTCCTTCAAGAGAACTCAGGATGGAAACAGTGGATTTGGACCCCGGATTTTAAACTTGAGGGATGATAGTATGTTTCAAGAATCACCAAACAATATTGTGGGAAGTAGCCCTTAGACATTCTCTACTTCAAAGCCCTTCTTTGAACAGTGAGAAAGGAGACACAGAGAAGGGAAGGGGTTTGGAATAGATATGTCACCTGACATATCCACAGCCAAGAACTCTTAATTTTTCCTGGAATACAGTGACAGTTTTGTGAAAAACAATCTGACTCTACGTTTCCATTCATAGTAAGCCACCAATATCCAACTAAGAAATATCAATGTACAAGAAACCTTGTTTATATATAAAATGTAAATATTAAATATATACAATTCAGTAAACACGCAGGCCAGGGGTTGGCAAACTTTTTCTGTAAAGGGCCAAAGACTAAATAATGAGGATCTGCAAGCCATAAAGACTATCTCAACTACTCAACTCTGCCAAAGATAATTGGCAGAGCAATGTAAAAGCAGCCAAAGATAATTCATAAACAAATGAGCATGGCTGTATTTCAATAAAACCTTTATTATAAAAACAGGTAGCAGGTTATATGTGGCAGTTTGCTGACTTCCAATATAGCTGATAATCCTGGTGCACTATCAAGATACAGCTTTGGGAGGCCAAGGCGGGAGGATGACTTGAGGCCAGGAGTTCAAGACCAGCCTGAGCAACACAGACAGACTCCGTCTCTACAAAAACTTTTTTTAAAAAATCAGCTGGGTGTTGTGGCATCTCTAAACAACAAAAAAGTAAAATAAAGATAGAAAACAAACTTATTTGTAGTAGCAGTAATGAGTCATTTTCTTACCTTACAAAGACACAGTGTATCACAGAGAATTAAAACTCCTAGATTTACAGTTGGTTGGGGAATAATGGAAAAACGTTTGGTCAAGGGCGTCAGAACATGAGCTCCATTTCCATGTCTGCCATTTTAATTTTTTTCTACTTTTTTGTTTAAGAGACAGAGTCTCGCTCTGTCGCCCAGGCTGGATTGCAGTGGTGTGATCACAGCTCACTGCAGCCTCCAACCCCTGGGCTCAACCAATCTTCCCACCTCAGCCTCCCAACCCTGCTACAGGCACCATGCCTGGCTAATTTTATTTTAGTTTTTTGTAGAATGGGGTCTCACTTTGTTGCCCAGGCTGGTCTCAAACTCCTGGCTTCAAGCAATCCTCCTACCGTTGCCTCCCGAAGTGCTGGGATTATAGGCATAAGCCACCACGCCCGGGCTCTGTCACTTACTGCTGTGCAATCTGGGTAAGTCTTTAACTACGCTGGGCTTTGGTTTCCCAGCAAGAAATGAGGATAATAATACCTTATTACATTCCTAAAGCTAGAATAAAGTAATTGCTGTGAGGGCTCTAAACAAATATAAGTGACTGCTTATATTTGGATCCCTCTTGGGTTTAAACAATTTCTGTAATAGTTGGCCAGGACTGCGGTGATGGATTTGAATTCATCACTGTCATAACAACTCACTTCAATTGGTCTTACTTAACCACATCATCATCATCTTTTTTTTTTTTGGAGACAAAGTCTCACTCTGTCGCCAGGCTAGAGTGCAGTGGCACGATCTTGGCTCATTACAACCTCCACCTCCTGGGTTCAAGCGATTCTCCTGCCTCAGCCTCCTAAGTAGCTGGGACTATAGGTGTGTGCCACCACACCCAGCTAATTTTTTGTATTTTTAGTAAAGATGGGGTTTCACCATGCTGCCTAGGATGGTCTCGATCTCTTGACTTCGTGATCTGCCCGCCTCAGCCTCCCAAAGTGCTGGGATTACAGGTGTGAGCCACGGCACCTGGCCTAATCACATCATCTTCTATCTGGCTGTTCAAGCCAATCACCCGGGAGACATCTAAGAACCCTCCCTCCTTGTTGAATCCTGACATTGATGAACAAAACCTGTTGGTTGGTTTGGTTTCCTAACTCACTCTACTTTTCTTTCCATTCCTACTGCCCCAGCCCTCAATTTTGCTTGATTTATGATAGTAGTCCCCTACTATTCTCCCTGACTGCAGTCTCAGCACTTTCCTTTCTAGTCTCAGGTTATGGCAAGAATGACATTTTAACATAACCCCCTCCTCCAAACCCATTCTCAAGATATTTTCCCAGCTCCTATTGTCTGATGTGTAAAATGGAACCTCCTCTACCCGGCAGGCATATAGAGCCCTAAGTGCTGACTTTTACACTCCTGACTAACCCTTCTTTTGCCACTCCAACTACAATTTATGCTGTACCATAATGTACCACGTGTGGTTTCCTGAAAAGGCTATATACGCTTTCATGTCTCTGGGCCTTAGCATACAGCTTTCCTGGTGCCCAAAGTGCTTTTTCCCTAGAGATCTGTATGACCTGCTTCCTGATTTTCTTGACATTTCTTCTCACTTTTTACCTCCTCTGAGAGGCCCTCCCTGACCACTGTCTTCCCAGCTTCTACACTCTTCATCTTTTGTACCACTTCTACCTCTGACAGTATGCATACTTTTGTTGTTTACTGTCCGTCTCCCCCACTGAAACACAAACTCTGAGAGAGAAGGACCTTTGTTTTCTTATGTCTAAATCCCTAGTTCCCATAACAGTGGCTGGCACATGGGAAGCATTCAACCAACAATGGTTGAATGAAAAAATGTGTAGAATGTTCCCTCTGCCTGGAATGTCCTCCCCTGACTCATCACCCTGAAAAACTCTTATTTATCCACCAAGTCTTGGCTCAGATACAACCTCTGCCATGCAGCCTTCCCTGACTGTCCCACTGAAACTCAGGTGCACTTTATCTGAGCTCCAGCGTACTGGGCTGGCATCCCCACTGCAGCTGCCATCTTACTGACTAGACTGTTTGTCTGTCTCTCATTCACAACTAGAAATTTACCTCTTTGAGGACAGGACTCTCTCTTCATTTGTGTGTCCCCAGCTAGTCCAGAGTAAGTGTTAAACAAATACTTATGGAATGAATACATCAATTTTTAACAGAGCCCTCTGCAAAAGTACACCTGACCCACAAAGGGACTGTGTTCATAATCTGGGCTCCACTAACTCACTGGTTAGAACTTGGTGCTAAATTGGCCAAACTCTCTAACACCCATACTAATAGTGACAAAGACACAGAAAGAGGAATAGTTCTTTTTGAAATGATAACTTACCCATAATCCTCTAAGGCACATCCCAGCATAAGAAAAGTCAGTCCAATAGCCCCACTGAAGGATAATGCCACAAGAGCTGTGAAAAATAAAGCCGAAAGTTAAAGTTCCCACAGTAGAGGTTGTCAGGTGCTAGATGGTTTGGGGAAATGGGGAGTGACTTCTAATAGGTCCAGAGTTTCTTTGGGGGATGATTAAATTTTCTGGAATTAGATAGTAGTGATGGCTGCATAACCTTCTGAATATACTAAAAAACCATGAAATCTTACACTTTAAAAATGTTAATTTTATGGTATGTGAATCATTTATCAATAAAAACATTTACTAAAATAAAAAAGAAAGAAAAAAAAGGTCCCAAATTCAAGCAAATGTAGCAATTTACTCATTTTATTGAGGTTACATTTGACCCGTTACAAACTGCATTATGTGTGTAGTTTCAAATTCATATATTGAAACCTTCCTGGCTCCATCCCTCTCACCGTGAGATGCTATTAGGAGGTGGACCTTTGGGAGATAATTAGGTTCAGATGAGGTCATGAGGGTGGGGTCTCCACGATGGGATGAGTGCCCTTATAAGAAGAGAGAAAGTAGAGCACACACTCTCTCTGTGTTTCTCTCCCTCTGTTCTCCAATGTAAGAGGAGAAAGCAGGCCTGCAAACCAGGAAGCCGGCTCTCACCAGACACCAGATCTGACTGCACCACAATTTTGGACTTCCCAGTCTTCAGAACTGTGGAAACTAAATGTTTGTTGTTTAAGCCACCCAGTCTACAATATATTTCTTATAGTAGCTCAAACTGATTAAGACAATGACCCATGTCTGCCACCTTAAAATCATAAAGTATACAAAGGTCTCAAGTAATTCCAGTACCTAACCCCTATCCAATGTATGAATTCCCTCTATATTTGTCACCAGAGGGCAGCCAGTCGGTCCACACAACTCCAGTGAAGGAAAACTCACTACCACCCAAGGCAGGTCATTTAATTCCAACAGCTTCTAAATGTTGAAAGCCCTCCTTCTTTAAATTATATCCAGAACTGCCTCCCTGCAATATATACCTTTGATCATTTTGCCTCCCCAAACCACAGTACTTCAAGTATTTGAAGATTGTTTTCATGTCTTTGTAGGAAACAATTCCCAACTAGTGTCCACTGAATAAAATATGTATTCCCTGTATGTACTGGACACTAGTCTCTGCCGGAGTAGCAACGTATTTGCCCTTGTTGTGCTGCTGAGTGAGAAACAGAGTATCAAAGTTGTTAAAAAATCTTGAGCTCTGAGTCACAAATATGAGTCAAATCTTAACTCTGCCACCATCTGGTCTTATGACCTTGGGTAGAAGCTAATCCTCTGAACCTGATTTCTCACCTGTAAAATGTAAATAATGGTGCCACCTTATTGAGCTTATGGGAATTAAATGAGATAATCTATGTAAAGTGCTTGGCAAAAGGAGGTAGCCAAATAAATGCTGACTGACTCAGGTATCTACTCATTTTGGCAATGTTCTTTGATAAAGGTAGAGATCAAAAGCATAGGAGACTATCTTATCCAAATTTTCTTCTGAAAAAAGTCCATAATACTCATAATTAGTATTTAATTAATTAAGCTAATGAACATTTTTGATTGCTTCCTTTTACTTGAGAGAAGATTTAGAGAGACTCTTTAATAGGAAGGTGCCAAAGTGCTTTTTAAAAAACATCTGAAAGTATACAGATGTTAAGGGACAAAGAAACACTGTCAATTTTAACATATCTTTTTACATTTCCACTCTTTAATGGAAAATGCCCATGTGTGGATGGAAAGCAAATACCACATACTATCTCATTACAGATGATCTTTTCCTAGCTGGCTTTGCTCCTCTCCTCTGTGCCTGACCATCGGCAGTACCCCCTCCTCCATGAGGCCTGTCAAAGCTAGGAACTGCAGACCTCTTCCTTCTGTCCTGATACCAGTTTCTCAAGGTTCACAACCATCTTTCTGTTTGATTCTTTTTGGTCTTTTTTTTTCCTCTTTTTTCAGGAATCACATCCTCTGCATCTCTTAAAGTTGGAGTTGACCAAAAATCCAACCCCATCTCTCTTTTCACTCCACACACTCCTGCTGAAAACTTATGTTCAACCCAAAGCTCCTAGTACCACAAGGGCCCGGCCACAACTGATGCTCCAGCCCAGAGTAGGTCCTAAAGAACTAGGCCTGTACTTCCACCTCCAGTCTGGATTTCTCTGCCTTGACCGCCAACAAGAACCTCAAATTCAACATGTGTAACACGTGTAAAACTGAACCACTATCCCTACGCTTTAAAGGTCCTATCTTAGAGGACTGACACCATGATTGCATTCCACCTTCCAATGAATCAGTAGGTCAAGGTGACTCAATCTCCTAGACTTCTTAAACTCTCTGCTACAGCCCTGGTGCAGGCCTTTAACCTCTCAATCCTGCCTCTGTGACTCTTCCAATCCATCCTCTACACAGCAGACAGTGATCTTTCAACTATATATATCACTGCTGCCATCCCTTTGCAGTTGCTTCCACAGCCTACAAGTTGTTCTGGCATGGAGGCTCACCATGGCCTGACTCACTCCTAACCGCCTGTCCAGCTTCAACCCTCACCACTAAGTTCCAGTCTTACTAATGTAGCTTAAGTACCTGAAGAGAAGAAGGCATGTTGTTTCATGAGCCCTGCGCCATGTCACGTGCTGTCCTCCCCACTTGGGATATACTCCACCTTCACTCCATGCTTTGCCAAGTGAAGCCATATTGATCCCTTCAGATTCAGTTCAAGCATCGCCTCTTCTGTGAAAACAGTCCTTTCTCTGGAGCAGGGGAAATTAATCCCACCTGCATCAGTTTCCTACGGCTGCCGTTACAAAGTACCACAAACTGGATGGCTGAGAACAACAGAAATTTATCTTCTGACAGTTCTGGAGGCTGGACTTCTGAAATCAAGGTGTCAGCAGCGCCACCACACTCCCTCTGAAGGCTGTAGGGAAGCACCCTTCCTTGCCTCTTCCTAACACTCAGTGGTTACCAGCATGGTTGACAACAATCTTTGGTGCTCCTGGCTTCGTAGCTGCATCACTCCAATTTCTGTCTCCGTCTTCCCATGGTATTCTCCCTGTATGTCTCTATGTCTATATTCCCCTCTTCTTATAAGGACACCAGTCATTGGATTAGGGCCCACCTTAAACCAGTTATCATTTTAATTTGATTATATCTGTAAAGACACTACTTCCAAATAAGATCACATTCACAGGTACTAGGGAACTAGAGCTTGAACATATCTTTTTGGAGGACAAAATTCAACCCACCATCTGTTCTCCCACCGCATCTGAGCACACCATAAACACTGACATAGTAATATAATTATTTCCAGCTGTGTCATCCACCAATAACTTCTCATTTATCTTTGTATCCTAAGTCTCTGGCATACAGTAGTTCCTCAATAAAAGTTGAAGAATCTGTAAAATGCTTCCTTCCCTTAGTCCTTTTCCATTTCATACTTCCTTTCTTTTCACTACATTACAGTTTTCTAACACATTCACACATAAACGTGATCATGATTTGGTAGTTTCTAATCATGTGTAGTACTGAGACACTACTTTTCATCTGTTTTCGGCATTGGCTTCAAATGGATATATAACACAGTCGACACTCTCCAAGTAAACCATGTTTACTAAACTGATATTAAGTATAAAAGTCAGCCAGAAATAATGATAAAATGTCTGCTGCTAACAGCTCACACACTCGGATAAATTCATAGTGAACAGAGGCGTACTCGTATATACACTATCTACATGTTTATAGCAGATGTTAACTGGGGATATCTTTGGGTGCAAATTTCAAGGATGATATAAACGCCAATATAAAAACAAGTCATGCTACTCTATTCGACAGATTAGAAATGGAATGTTTTCCTACCAAAATACAGGAAGCCTTGCAAAAAACCTTTTCCATCTCACATTGCTCTGAAGCCATACAGATAAGGGACGCGGTGTTTTTACCAACTGCCCCATGCAAAAAACACATACTACACAAACACTACTTTCTTCTCTGTCCATAGACGAACAGAGAAAACACCGAAGAAAGCAGTATTAAAATTACACGTAATCTACCCTCCACGACTGCGAGAAACACCGTCTTTCTGGATGCTTTCCATTGACACCCACCCGCGGTCAACTGCCCAGTTGGAAAAATCATTAGGAAAAAGAGGATTAAGTCTCCCAATGCTTAGAACGCTGGAGACAAAGGGTCCTTTGTAGCAAATAGGAAACAGCGGAGGGGCAGAAAACCAGAAGAAAGGCGTTAGGGTGGACACGTCATGAAGTGGAAACCTTGTTTAAAAACTCAGGAGCGGTGGAAGGCGCCGCTCTCGCCGAGGGCTCCGCCTCGGGGGGGGTCTGGTGCCGCCACTGGAGAGCAGGAAGGCCAGCGGCCTTGCAAAAAGGGCCAAGGCTCCCCCGAAACGCCGCTCCACCCACACCCCAAGGGACGAAGGGAGCGGTCGATCGCCTCCCGACCCGGAGAGGCGGGAAGGGTGGTGAGGCCGTCCCCCAGCGGCGCGCGGAAGGCGCAGCCCCAGGCTTGACCGGAACGGAGGCGGCAACCCCACCACACGACGAGCGGGCTCGGGACCGCGATGTACCTTTAACGCCCGCCATGTCTCCCGAACTGGGGCCGCGGCTGCTTCCGGCTTCCTGCCACGGCCCGGGCAGCCTGCCCAGGCCAGACCAGGAGTCGCCCCGCGGATCCCGAGCCCGCCCCGGCCACGCAGAGCCCCGCCCCCGCCGGTGCAGAACTCCGACCTTAGTTCGCAAACGCCGCGCCTGCTGGTCCAGACCCCGCCCCCACCACGCAGAGCCCCGCCCCCGCCACGCAGAGCCCCGCCCCCGCCACGCAGAGCCCCGCCCCCGCCACGCAGAGCCCCGCCCCCGCCACGCAGAGCCCCGCCCCCGCCACGCAGAGCCCCGCCCCCGCCACGCAGAGCCCCGCCCCAGCTCGCAGAGGCCGCGCCTGCGAGTTCAGATCCCGCCTCGCTACTCAGAGCCCCGCCCCTGACGGTACAGAGCTCCTCCCCTAGCTCGCGGAGGCAGCGCCTGCGGCTCCAGACCTCGCTACCGCTACTCAGAGTCCCGCCCCTGACAGTGCAGAGCTCCTCCCCTAGCTCGCGGAGGCCGCCCCTGCTGGTCCCGCCTCAGCCCTCACCGGCCCAGAATTCCGCCCCCAACTCTCAGAGGCCGCCCCTGCTAGTCCTGACCCCGCCCCCGCCACCCAGAACTCCGCTCCTGCCAGTCTAGAACTCCACCCCCCAGCTCGCAGAGTCCAGCTCCAGCCCAAAGATCCCACCTGGCCCCACAAAGCTTTCCCAGAGTAACCCCAACCCAGTGCCCTGAGCCCTCCTGGTAATCCTCAAGCGCGTTCAATGTGGGTTGGGACCTTGGCTCCGCCCCGACCGCGGGCCCAGAGTCTCTCCCGGGCCGCTCAGAACACAGTGCACGCAGCGGGGGATCCTCCCTGAGCCTTCCTGAGAACGGAGACGTAGAAAGTGGGGAGAGGGAGGAGAGGGAAGGAGGGGAAAAGTTGCAATCGATGGGAGAGGGACACCGACTCACTAACCAGTGTTATGTACCCTGAGCTCCCAAGTGCGTGCTAGTGTGCGAGTGTGTGCCTGTCTGCCTTCACGTGACTGTGGCAGAGGAGGGGCGGGGTACCGGAGGACAGACCCCTTAGGAAACACACCTCGTTAAGAACTTGATATTTGCATAGGTTTGCTTTGCTTAATAGCAACGCTTTACTGAAACTAGCGGGGTTTTTCTTTACTCCGTGGTTTATTTGTAGAGACGAAGACCATATAAGCTTTTGTGTCCGAAGCTTTCATGAACCTTAAAAAAAAAAAAAAAAAAGCTATTATTTTTATGACGGGGCCTCAAAGTTTGCAGGTAACCAAGGCCAGCTTTTAGATCTCTGAGAGCCATTGTATACTTATCTTACAGGAATGGAGAGTTCTGTTTTGGCAAAAGCAATCTAGAAGATTATTGAAACAGTCTGGTCCAAATGTTTCATCTTACATTTAAGGAAAGAGGTGCAGAAAGGATAGGACTTACCTGTCACACAGCTATTTGGAGGAGGTTGCATTCTGGGCCACTTCCCCTCATTCTAGCTGAGATCCACTCTACGTGATGGAGTGGTCCCTCTTCTCTTGCTTTTTCTCAGTTTTCAAAAGGACTGAAAGATAAAGGAATCTGTGGAAATCTAGTTTCCCCTGGCTACCTGAGAAGTATAAATTGCACATTAGGCATCAAAATTGCACATTAGGCATGTTATTGTTTCAAGAAATGTCTATTTGTTGATTCAGTGGAGTATTTTTCTAGCTGTCAGTTTATTTTTCTAGCTCCTCTCATTTCTCCTCATAGATGGATGGCACATCACTGAAAACAGCATTGTAATACCTGACTCACTGCAGATGTTTGGAGATCCAATACTACACAGCACTTTTTACTTTGGAGCCTTCAATCTACTCAAGAGCATTGGCAGTGTATGCCACTTTGGTTTAAGGATTATTTTGAGCTGAAGGCAGTTAGGAAGAAGCATATAGGTACAAGGTACTAGAAAAGAACTCTGCCCTCCCTCTATTTGCCAAAAAGCAGGATATAAGTTTACGAAGGTGTACCTCCTGCCTGCTCTACCAGGAAGGACAAAGATTAATCACCAGAGACAATTTTAGACCCCTGTCAGCCTGGAGACAACACAAGAAAAATCTACATGATAAACTTTAGTATTTAGCCTTTATCTGCAACTAGTCTCTCATATATTTGTCTTCCAACAATTTGCTGCCCCTACTCAAGGTCCTTTATCTTGTCATTTCTTTAAAAATTTATTGTTCCTTGGCTAATATGCTATATAAGCCCAAGTTCTAACCAAACCTTTGAGTTGCTCATCTCTGAGTATTCCCACATGTTACCTATATGAACAATGCACGTGTTGATAAACTTGCTTTACTTTTGTTCATCTGTCTTTGGCCGGTCTAATGCACAAGGCCCCAGCCGGAGAACCTAAGATAGGTAGAGGAAAAGATTCTTCCTCCCCTACAAGAGCTTGGTTCCCTATCATATTATTTCTAATACCTGTTAGAGCACTCAAGGGAACCTGCGTATCAGACAAGCCCTGGAAGTCTGCGGTTTTTTAGCTCTCTTCGTGTAGTGCTAAGCTACCCTCATGCGGAAGATATTCTATGGGGTTAAATTTCCCTCATTCCCCCTTCCATTTCCAACCACCCACTCTGTCTCCAGAGAGCCTAAATAGGGTTTGCGGGAGCCTTCCATGTCAGCCTGACTCCAGTCCCACAGAAGATAAGTGATTTTAGAGAAAACTGACAACACGTCAGAGGCAGAGTTTGGTTTGAGCACCCTAGGCTCAGGAGTAAGATACTGGAAGGTGGTATGAAAGAAAAAGTTGAGGTGTTTGCCCCAGGGTAATGTCTGGAATTTAAAAAATGCTGGGACAGTGTTTGTCTTGAACAAGTTTTCTGCCCACGCCAGCTGTCCTTTCCAGGTTACCAATCACCTTAAAGAGAAAGCTATTTTGCCATAGGCTTTAACCATCTGAAAAAAATCTGCTTTTCTTTTGCCTGATGTTGCACTGAAAAAAACTGGTCTTCTACCTACTCCTTCCACATTTTCTCAAGAATAAGAGTCATCAAAAACAGAAAGTAAAGCCCTAAAAACCAAATCCTTATCCCCAACTTGCCATTGATATGTTACTTGTAAGATCTGTGACCTCTGTCATGCTGCCTAGGACTACAGTGGACTTACTGGGATGAATTTTAATATTCTCTCCTTGCACTCAATAATCTCGCATGATGAGCTAGGTTTTATTGTCTCTGTCTTACAGATAGGAAAACAAGCTCCCAGTAACCAGTGAATAGGGAAGCTGAGATCAAGTCCCAAACTGTTCAACTCTAAAGTCAGATGGTCAGCACTTGTACTGCTCCCCACAGTAGATCTTATGCACCAAGAAGCAAGAATTCTTGTAGTAATTAGAAACAACAGTAACCCCTTATGCTTCACAGGGCATCAAATCCATTAACTGTCTTAATTTTCTCCAACATATCTATTAGCATCTTGCATACAGTATACACAAAATGTTGGCTGAATTAACAAATATTAATAAGTTTACCATACACAGTATCATCTCTCCCTATCCTCAGAAAAAAAATGTAGCCTCGAGCTCCAGCTCTGGGTAAATTTCTCCATGCTTTAGCTTCCTGAGGTAAGATTTACAAAAACCTGTCTCTCAGAATCTTTGGGAGAATTAAGTGAGGAAAAAAAACATATATAAATATATATATATATATATATATGGTAACACCTAGGGCAGTGCACACAAGATAAATGTCAGGATGTTATATCTATACTGGGGCAGGCTTGCAAGTCAGTGCATAAGTTAAATGCAAGAATGATGCAACACTAATTGAAATCCGTAAATGTTGGTTTTCCTTCCTAATGCTCAATCACTACTTCTTTTGACATAGCTATTCCCTTTACAGAAAGTACAATGCAAACCTCTTTGCCATTTTATGTAGACAGATCTCTGTAAACCCAAGCAGATAAGGAATAAGGACCAAGGTAAAAGTAACTTTGGGTTGCCTTTTCCTACTTGTGTCACTCCCTAGAATATGAGGTTTCCATTTAATTCCAGCTCCAATACCCACCTACAGTGATATACTTTGTCTTATTTGCTATCAGTAACAATAACAATAATTACTATTTAGTGAGTACCCACTTGTTAAGAGTTTATATACACAGTTCTTAATTCCTCCATTGCAGGGTTGTTAGAATTCTATTTTACAGGTGATAAAATTAAGACTCAGAGAGTTCAAGAAACTTGTCCAATATGAGTCTGTAAGGCTCGGCACAGTGGTTCATGCCTGTAATCCCAGCACTTTGGGAGGCTGAGGCTGGAGGATCACTTGAGGCCAGGAGTTCAAGACCATCCTGGGCAACACAGCAAGACCCCGTCTCAAAAAAAAAAAAAAAAACCCAAAAACAGGCATGGTGGCTCTCACCTGCAGTCCTAGCTACTCAAGAGGGCTGAGGCGAGAGGATCACTTGAGCTCAGGAGTCAGAGGTTGCAGAGAGCTGTGACAGACCCACTGCATTTCAGCCTAGGTGACAGAGCAAGGCTCTCTTAAAAAAAAAAAAAAAAAAAAGTCTATAAATGGAAAAACTAGGATCTAAACCCAGTCTTTTAATCTCAAACCAACATGTATAACTATTCCCAAAAACCATGATTTATCTTTAGAATAATCAAAATCTGCTACTTGAGCTAGCTTCCCTGATAGGTGTTTCCAGCGGGGAGACTGACTTGTTGCTGCAATAACTATTTCTGGAATTCAAATTTTTTCTTTTGTTGTTGTTGTTGTTTTAGTGAGGTGGAAATGAACTATTCCTGCAGTTACTGCATTACCAGGCTGATGGAATGGGTGGGGAAACTCCTATTCCATCTCCCTGCTCCAAAAAATCCATTTAAAATATTGTTCATGGATAAAAGACATATCAGATGTTAAACTGATAAAATTAGATGCTACATTTATTTTAGCCAAAAGGCCAAAAAGCAATTGGAATTCAACTTTTTTACTCATTCCCTACACAGATTGTGTTTCATTCACAGCATTAGGATTCAACTTGAACATTCTTCCACACGTAGATAGTACAGTGATGGGTAAAATGCTTTTGAATTACAGCATTTGTTTCCAAAGAACTAAAATATCTGAGACTTTGTTTCTATGATAAAGTCCCAGACTTCCAGGTTCAATCCTTTTGCCTCAACATACAGATTCACTTTTTTGAAAATCCTTTAATTTTCTGGCTAGGAGACCAGGATTTCTATGCTAATTCTTTTTGAAACATATATCATGTAGCATAATCAAAATCATGTGTGCGCACATGTGTGTGTGTGCGTGTGCTGGGGCAGGAGTGATTAAATATAAATCCAGAAATCCTGTCAGATTACATTTTGATGCATGCTTTTTGTATTCTCTCCTCATAACTTTCCTTAAAAGTAAATCATGTCAGAAGGTGGCATTCAAGCTCGTCATCATATTCCTACAAGTACCCAAATAACTTAGATTTCTACAAATATTTTTGAACCTTTTAATATACATTACAAATATTTTAGACCAATCACATTTTGTTGTAACATATTTACAAAACAAAAAATATATTACAATAAATATGATGAAACAGTGAATCTGATCAACAACAAGCTTTGTCACAACCAGTTATTTAAAAGGAATGCAAAAACCTGTTGGTCTGCATTTATTAAGAGTTTTGAGATAAATAGGGGTCTAGAATTATAATGACTCCGGAAAAGAGATGTGGGGGGAAATCCCCAAATTTAAGTTAAGTAAGATTCTTTCTCATTGCTAATTACATAATGTTTAATGATGTTTTAAACTGTGAACATTGATGAATTATCCAAACATGATACAAAGCTAATGTAGTTCTATCATTTCAAAATACGTGACATCCACAGAATATCCTTTTAATTGTTATCATTATATACTGTAGTTCACACAATATCTACAAATGTGAATGAGAAAGAAAAACAGGTCACAGCAACATGTCTCACATTCCAATTTTAAATAAGACAAGCACATACTGGATCAAACATTATTTTATAATACGTTAATAAATAACACCTAGTTTGTTATGGTTACCTTGAACAGTTTATGACTGTATATTTAAAAAGAGAACATTTTCTTCGAGTTTCACATTGTCAGTAAAAGGTAAAATAAATAATGAACTTTAACAAACAAACAAACAAACAAAACAAAAGAGAGAAAGAGATCTATGTAGAACCTAAAGTATTTATGACATGCCGCTTTTCCGGTATAGCTTGCCACAAGAAAGTTAAAACAAAAACAAAAAATGATTGTCTTTTCAAAACAACTTTTAAAAGCTTTTCACAATATTGAGCATGAACCTTTGAAGATTAGCATGAAAATCTTTTTGCCATCTGCTTTGTGCATATATTTAATATATATGTATAATGCACATTGTATATGTGCACACAAAAGAGATCTACTAAAGTCACAGAATAGCAAACTGCTTACCCCTTAAAATGAGAACCAGCCAACACATTGATCTGAATCCAGCCAGTCTGAGATCTGGAAAGCATTCATTCTTGCTTTGCTTTCACAAATGTCCCTGTATGAATGTTGTTCCTGTGGATCCCCAACTACTTTTAAAACAATAAAGCCCACTGTAATAATTCAATGGGTCTAGATTTGCCTTGTGGGGAGGTGGGACCTGGTTTCTCAGAGCAGATACTGACAAGCCATCTGACTGGGTCTGCAGATGAGTGCAGCTCTCTCACTGTGATCGTGCCATTCTCTTAACTCTTATTCAGTGTTGTCTTCTATTCTCTTACCACAACCGCTCACAAACCTAGAGAACACTGAGTCCATACTAGATATTGGTCCTGATAAATTGTGAACAGGCCAAACTATCTTACCACCTGTTTCCAGCTAAGAATGTTTTCTTGGCTAAACAAAAGAAGAGCATTAAGCCTTATGGCAAAATTAGATGTTTCATTTAAACCAGGTTTAGAGTTGTTATAGTAGTAAGACTTTTTATTTAATTAATCACAGTTTTCTAAAGGGAAAGAAGGGTAGCAGCCCACCTTCCTAACCAGGAATAAAGATTTCGACATCTTCAGAGTCCCTATTTTCTTTAGCCAGCATTTTCATTCATTTTTAGCTTATTCAGAAAGTTGGTGGTAATCACTGGACTGTAGTTTAATCACTGGACTATTATCACTCCCCACAATTCAAGTTCCTTTATATTTGTTAGTCCTCTTGACCAAAAGACATTTACAGTATTATGCTAAAGGCCTCAGTACATTTTTACTTAAAAAAAAATACCTGGTGGTTTTGTTCTTGGAGTCTGCATAAAGCCACTCCTCAAATTATATCTTTCCAAGAAAAATCTAGAAACCATTAAACCATCATATAACTCTATTATCATAACTTTTGCTCATTAATCCTATTCTCAGACAATGTGAGGGTGTTATGCCTTCACGGGTGGTGGCCTCTGTTTTCCATTTCGCTAGGTAGAATGCTGAGTAGGCTCCCCAAAGGGCAGGGTGGAATGTGGTGGTTCTGCAAGGTCATCTGACTAGAAGTTCCTCTCATGCTTTGGATCTTTTATGGTGGGAACTTTGAGAAACCAAACATCCACATTCCTTATCAATGAGAAATTAATTCATGAGTAACTTAACGGTTTAGTACTGAAAACATGTTACTGGAGTTTTTGGTTCATCTGCAAAAACCTCAGAATTGTGACGCACACTAAGCATTAGCACAGGTCTGCAGCAGAGATGGAAAAGCTCATAAATTAATATAAGGGCTTTTGGCCTTGGTTTTCAAATTCAGACCAGGCATCATTGAGCTCCATGAAAATCATCTTTGCATATTGTTCATAGGGTTGCCCAGTAGCCTGTAGAGAAAACAAAAACAGACATTAGATACCACAGACCAAAATTTTATTAATATGAAATTTTTCACTGCCAATATATGGGCTCTAAGTAATGGAGATGTTTTCCTATTTGGCCATTTCTCCTTTTCAGCTTAATCTACTATATCTGACCCAAATTACTATAACCTCCCCATAATGCCCTCCCCCTAGAAATGCACAAGGGTAGTAGTAACCCATCAAGAAGCAGACAACAGAGAGCTTATCAGGCAGCACAAGATGTATCTCTGTTCTCCAGAAGTATCTGCCAAATGACAAAGGTTCATGACAGTCCATCTCCATTGACTGTTTTTAACTCCCATTTTCCCATTTCTAAATAGTTCTTTGAGAGTCATAATGGGGCATAGAGTTTGTGGATTTTTCTGGGCTCTTGTTTCTCCTTCTCTTTTGATTCATCGAAATTCAAGCACTACCATTGCTTCTCATTAATTCTTCTTTTCAGACTAGTACAAGAAAATGTGGAGAGATGAAAATCAAATGCATCAAATTCAAGCCTGTGTTCCCAAGTGGCACTTCGATCATAACTTCAGGTCATATGACTGGTATAGTCTATGTGACAGCAAGATGACTCACTTCTTGCTGAATGTTTCTATGTATTATATGATGATTTCATTTGGCCATGAGTTAGTTGAAGTTTCTGACAAGGTAGAGCCCTTAGATGTATATATACTTCAATGAAAACATAAACTGACATAATCAATACAGTGATAATCAAGAGTGGCAAATTTAATTCCATTTTGAATATTTTATTGATTCTCACAAATTTTACCAACTACATTCTGAAGCTTTTTCATTACCATCCTAGCTAACTATACTGTTGTATCTCTAAAGGAAAGGAGTTTTCTTCTGTCCAGCTCTTAGCCTGTCCTTACTATTGTAAGCCAGGACACAATTTACTTTTTCTTTTCTTTTTTTGGAGACAGGGTCTCCCTCTGTTGCCCAGGCTGGAGTACAGTGGATCGAGCTCAGCTCCTTGCAGCCTTGATCACCCAGGCTCAAGTGATCCTCCTGCCTCAGCCTCCCGAGTGGCTAAGACTACAGGCTCATGCCACCACACCAGCTAATTTTTGTATTTTTTTTGTAGGGACAGGGTTTTGTCATGTTGCCCAGGCTGGTCTCAAACTTGAGGGCTCAAGCAATTCGCCTACCCCAGCTCCCCAAAGTGCTGGGATTACAGGCATGAGCCACCATACTCAGACACAATTTACTTCTGAACCCTAAAAATTAATCACTGGGTAAATCTTACTCTCTCTAAATAAGCCCCTGTAATATATAGTTTGATATCTTCTTTCTCATTTCATAAAGTATAACTATTTGTTTAAATATCTGATTTCAGCTCATTGACTTAATTTTATTAAAAATAGGTCAGATCAACCAGCACATTTAAAGTAAAACACATACTCATAAGATAATGAAGCAAGGACCTGACAAGTTACACAACAGGGCAGGTTATACCCACTTTATCTGGGTGCACCACCAGGACAGCCTTCCTGTACACCTTCTTCACCTGCTCTGGTGTTACCAGGTCTGCCATGCCAACTGGTTTCCACTTGGTCTCCCCAGCCCACAGCACGGTATGCATCGTGGAGAGAAGGGCTCTGATATTTCTTTCTTTGCCTTCAATCCATTCCAGAATCTGTAAACACAAAGGGGATTAAGAAATTCAAATGCTTACTTACTAGTTCAGAAGGTTTCCACTAGAACTCTAGAAACCCCTTCTGCTCCAGCAACATCAAAACACTTAGGGCAACCTGTATAATCCAGGCTGTTTCCTCACCTGGAATGCTTCTCCTCCTCAACCTCCTACCTTGTCTCCCTGGTTAACTCTATCATCCTTCAAAAGCCTGCTGAGGAATTTCACACTGTTAGACTTTGCGAGTTTGAATTCCTTTCTCTCCCATCCCCAACCCCGGAGTTATACTCAATATAAACTCCATGAGGGTAGATACTGCACTAAATAAGTAACCCTTAAAAAAGGGCCAAACTTCTCTGGGCTACTCTACCTTAAACATGTTTCTACCATAATATGTACCACACTTTATTGTAATTGTGTGTTTCTCTTTGCCTGCCATTAGGCAGAGCTGTTTGAGGAAAAGTATTATTTCTTATATATCACTGTATCTCAGAACCAAATAATAAACCTGGTGCAGAACAGAGCTGAAAAAGGCTTGTTACATGAATTGACCCATTTAGTCATTTATTTGAACTATGAACATTCACAGTTTGAACAAATGAGGTGATTAAGTCAGAGGGATCATAAAACTGTATCAGCATTGAGTACCTAACAGGAGTTCAGCTAAGTGAGTGTTGCTGGATGAATGGTTTAGTCACATTAATGACAGCTACCCTCCCAAACAATTACATACCCTGTACCAATTAAATAATCAAACATGGCTTAAATGAAATAAACAGCTTTCTTTTATAGGAAACTGTCCAAGTTTGCCTAATGAACAAAGGTTATTGAGATGAAGCACAATGTTTTTGGAAGAAATATTAAGCCTCTGTGACATTGGGTGCAGTGAAAAACATGCAAATGAAAGACCCTACATTGTACTAAAAAATGTATCAAAGAATCTAAGTTATATTAGATGTATATTATATACATCTGCAACAAATCTATCAGGAAATTATACAGAACAGTGGTATATGTTTTCAGAATGTGTTAAGATTGACTTGCCGTTCAAGTACTGGTTTTGCAGATGCTTTAATACAGAGACAGATTACATCCTCCTCTTTCAGTTTGTTGTAGTATCAGCATATTTAGTATTTTGTCACATAGGAACTCAACCTCTCCATCTGTGAAGAGCATTCCAATTCTCTTGATCTTTACAAACTCTTCCAGACCTCATACCACTCATCAACAGAACCACCCTCTGTTTCCCAGCTAATCTGCATCCGCCTGTCCATACAACATCTTCATCTATGAAGTTATGTGGTTTTTTCAGCTGTGAAACAAAGGGGTTAGATTCGCTGATTTGCAAACTTAAAAAAAAAAAATGCTGAAACACACTAAAACAGTATGTTGATTTGAGGAAAAAAGTATGTTGATTTGATTTGAGGAAAAAACCTCAAATCTAATTTTACCTAAACCTCCAGAATCAGAAAGAGAGAAAAGTGGAACTGCTTTGGTTAAAAGTAGAGGGAGACAATGGGGAAGACAGGAGCCACACTTCCCTCAGCCTTTCTGTCCTCTACCTTCCAAAGCTCCAGGTCTAATGTTGCAGGAATTGGTAAGTCTCAGGTACATAAATATTTCTCTATCGGTAGAGAAAAGATCCTGGGGGCTTCAGTCAATCTGGTTTAATAAAAAAGCTCTCAAGGCAGAAAGAGAAAACATAAATAATGCATTCTTCTTACCAGCAAATTCTAATGACTCATCTTTAGAATGTGAATGCCATCTGAATAACAAAATCACCTCTTAGAAAGTGCCACTGCTCATTTGAACAGGCAAACAAAAGAAATCTATATTGCCATATCATGGAATAACATTTATTTTATTAAAGAAAGTAAACAGTGTGTGCAACCTCCTCGAAGCTACTTTGCTATTAAAGGGCACAGCTGTACTCAAATCACAGCTGCAAAGACCAAATGAAATAGAGTGGCCACCAGAAATCTACTATCATGCCTTTTATAGGTGATATGGTCTGAATGTATGTGTCCCCCCCAAAATTCCTATGTTGAAATTCTAACTCCTGAGGTGATGGTATTAGGAGGTTAGGGCTTCCCATTGGGAGGTGATTAGTTCATGAGACAGACTTCTTATAAATGGGATTAGTGCCCTTATGAAAGAGGCCTGAGCAAGACCTCTTTCTTCTGCCTATGAGGACACAGGGAAAAACCACCATCCATGAACCAGGAAGACGGCCCTCACTAGACACCAAAATGGCTGGCACCTTGATCTTGGACTTCCCAGCCTTCCCAGAGGAAAAAAAAAAAAATCCTGTTGTTTATAAGCCACCTAGTTTATGGTATTTTGTTATAGCAGCCTGAATGGACTAAGACAATAGGTTAGTCTCATGCTGATAGCTCCATACACATGACTTTATCACATGACTTTGTCATATAGGATAATCAAGCTGCGTCAGGGGCCTCACTCACCTTTAATTTCTCAGGATCCATTTCCTTAGCCATTTCCTCCTTTCTCATCTCAGCTATTGTCCGAGGCCCCTTTTTGTCTCTGTGAGCATTGAAACCTTGACCAGAGAGTAGGTCTTCAAAATCAGCTGCTTTTTGTTTCCCTTCTGCAATATAATTTTTGAAAATCATTATAGTTTTCATTCTTAAACATAATGCTGTATCATTATCTCACAGCACCTGGAGTCTTCAAGATGTTTTTAATATGCATTCAGTCCCTTAACCCTCATGCTTGCTTACCCTGTGAGTAGGGTAAGAGACTCTTGCATCCATTCTACAGATGATGAAAATGAATCTGTCCAGAATCATATATGTGGCAAGGTTAAAACTGGAGGCTGGATCATGAAGCCAAATCCAATTCCATTTCCACTGTACCTTCTCTTTAGATGAGGATACTCATTATCCCTCCAGATTATAACTAACTCATACCAGTGTTGGCACTGGGATCTGGGTTTTGGTACTTGAAATTCATGCATGCTACCACTTCTCTGCCCATATTCTGTTGATATTTTAGTCAATCACTTTGCTCTTTCTCTCCAAGTCTGGTTGTAGCCTCATAATCTTTCTCAATTTGTTTGGAGAGGCAGCCGAGCATGGTGGCTAGGAACAAAGACTTTGGACCCCAACTCCCTGGGTTTGAATTCCAGCTCTGCCACTTATTAGTGATGTAACCTAGGCAAGTTACTTATTATCTCTATTCCTCAATTTCCTCATCCATAAAATGGGGATGGTGTTAGGAATATTACTCACCTTATGGAGTTGTTTTGAAAATGCATTAGTTAACATTTAAAATGCTTAGAATAGTGCCTGGCTATCTAAATGCTTGCTAAAACAAAATAGAACCAAAACATAACAGTCCATACAGTCAATTCAAATCAACCAAAATCAGCTTTTGAGTTGAAAACCATTTGCTATCTCTATACTGTAAGACATACACATACCTGTACTTGCACACACTGAAATGTAAGTGCTCTGAAACTAGGGATTTTATTTCTTGTTCACTGCTGCATCCTCAATGTTTTCTACACTGAAGATGCTCCATAAGTATTTGCTGATTGAAGTCACTTGCCCCACATCTATCTACTCAAAAATGGAGGGGAATTGGCATGACTCTACGGAATTGTCCAGGAAATATCCCTGCTAGTCAAGAACAAACATGATGTTACATATCCCCAACAACTGAATTCCTAACATGCTGGTGTTGTGAGAAGGACCTGTGTTCTAGCCAGTAGAGTGTAGCAATAAAGGGCAGGGGTTCTGGAGCCAGATTGCCAGGGTTCGAATCCTGGCTCTGTCGCTTATAAGCTGTATAAACTTAGGAAATTACTTCATCGATCTGTGTCATGGGTTCCCCACCTATGATATGTGGTTGATTTTGAAGATTATAAGAAATAATACAGGAGTCCCCCCACTTATTCACAGGGGGTATGTTCCAAGACCCCCAGTGGACACCTAAAGCTGCAGATAGTACCAGACCCTATATATACAGTACTTTTTTTTTTGATCTGATAACCGAGATGGCTACTAAGTAAGTAATGGGTGGGTAGAGAATACAACATAGATGTGCTAGACAGAGGGATGCTTCACATCCTAGGCAGGATGGAGTAAGACGGTGCGAGGTTTCATCACGCTACTCATAATAGTGCACAATTTGAAATGTATGAATTGCTTACTCCTGGAATTTTCCATTTAATATTTTCAGACTGCAGTTGACCTCAGGTAACTGAAACTGCAAAAGATAAAACCACAAATAAAGGGGGATGCCTGTACATGAAAAATGCTTAGGATAGCGCCTGACATACAGTAAGGACTCAATAAATGTTAGCTACAGCTACTAGGAAGAGCAGAAGAATTGCCTTCCCATGTTCCATAGAGAGAAAGGCCTCTTCCCTCACCATGTTCCTATGTACTTCATTGCAGGGTCTGACAAAATCAACTGAAATATAAAATGTACCAAAACAGGCTTTTAATAAACTAAAATCTAACCATCCTTCCTATGCAAAAATATTACTTTTCACTCATTGTCAAGATCCTATCCAGAGTATCCTCCAGCCTCAGGCGTTGGCACATCATAGGTACCCTGCTGATCTCAGGAATCCACCAAACAGAGCATAAGAAAGACCAAGTTTTCCAAGACACATACAGTCCTCCAACTGGGACCAAAAGGTAAATATGACCAATGTGCTTGAAAGATTCCCCAACTTTTTCTTCCACTTCCTCTTCCAAAGGAATAACAGCTTTAAGATGCATCTACCTCTCCACTCATATCCCTTCAACATTCATTTAGTGCCTACTCTATGCCAAGCACTATGTTAGGTGCTAATGATACCATGGTAACTAAGACACAGTCCCTGCCCTCCATCTGGTTCCAGTCTGGAGATAAACAGACAAGTGAGCCCACAGTCACAAAATGGTACAAAAGTTAGGAGCATAGTCAACCCAGGAGGCTCCAGGTACAGCGCTGGGGGTAGGGATCATGTTGTGTCTCTACAACTATAAGATTACCTCAGAAACTACTGAATTGACACTACGCAGAAACTACTGTCACCTTCAGACAGACACATTCAGGCAGTGTGACAACACAGACAGGCTGCCCTATAGCTAGGTCCCATACCATTACCCTTACCCAAATTACTTGATCCTTTCCCACGTTCGTTCTGGCCCCCAGGCATGGCTGAGAAGCTCACGTTGTAGTTGGGTCGGTTCTGGGGAGAGGAGTGGGGCATGCTGGGCTGAGGCTTAGGCTGTGGCTGCTGCCAGTTGTAGGCACCTCCCTGCTGCCACCCGCCACCCATAGGCTGGGGAGATGCCTTCTGTGGCGAGCTGAGAGGCGGGAATCCTCCACCCAATCCAGTTGGTGTGGTGGGTTTGCTGGCAAATGAAGAACTACCTAAAGAAAAAAAGAGATAAAGAAGGTAAAACTATTTTGAGTGGCCTCCAACTCTTGTGTCTTAAGACACTGTTTGCAGTGGCTTTAATAGCCATTCCCTTGACTGACAGCACAAGTAATCTTCCTAATATAGATAAAGCAATTGCAGGCATACATATTATTTCCTTAATCCCCACAATAACATTTTTAGGTATGTTTTAATGGCCTCATTTTTCCTTCAGATGAGCAAACTGCCGGTCAGAGCAGTTAAGTGATTTTTCTCAGAGGCACACAGCAAGTGGCTGAGCCGAGACTTGATTCTGGATCTTTGCCTCCAGGTCAAAAGAGCCCTGGCTCTTCCCACTGTGCCATCCTTCCCCACCCTTCCATCTTCTAAGTAGATTCTGCTTCTTCACTACAATAAAATTTTTAAAAAAACTACCAAATGACAAGAACGGGGAATAAAACAGTAAGTCCACTCATTAAGGTGCTACTTAAACTTCAATTATTAGGATTAATCATTTTTTGTTATAAAGCATGGTTAGTGCCCAAGAATAAATAAAGATGTTTTGAAATTTCACAAGTAGGTTTTAACTTCATACTACTCGCATTTCACTGAAGGAGAGCAAAAACAGTCAACATTCTGATAACTTTAAACAGGACAAAGGATCTTATTCAAGCTTTAAAAATGATGTTATTTTGTGCCAGGAATTTAAGTAGAATCTTGATTCCATAATCTCCAAACTTTTAAGCACTCACTGCATACAAGCTGGGCTATGTCCAAAATATGAAAACCAGCTGTGGCTTGCATTTAAAGAGGTAAAATGAGAAACTGAAATGTGCTGATCTCCAAAGACCCTTTCATGTAATAAGTCTAAAGTAACAATAATAAAATAACTAATATTTATATAGCTCTTTAGCGTTAACAAAATGTGCTTATGTACATTGCTGCTCAGATCTACGCAACACTCTTAGGAGGTAAGTAGTATCACTGGCTCCACTTTGAAGATAAGGAAATTAAGGCTCAGAGAGGTTTCCTGATATGCTTATGATCACACAGCTAATTAATGGAGCTGGGATTAGACTATGTGCATCCTATCTCCAAATGTCATGTTCGTTTACTGCACTCAGTAATCCTTAATTCTTCTCCTAATTGCTAAGCCTTTCACTATAACTCATCCCTTACTATCTCTTCTTTCTATAGATACTTTCCCTATTCTGATTCTGGGGCTCCACTTTCCTTCCCTGCTGGAAATGCATCATGATCACTGGACTTACCATCAATCTGAGTTTGCATGTCAGCTCTATCATTCATTCTTGCATTCGTTCTTCATTCATTCATATATATATATACACTAATTAGTGTATATATACTATTTGATGAGCATTACCAAGTGTCATGTACTATGCTGGGCACTAAGAATATAGCTGAAAACAGGATATAGAGAATCTTTGCTCTTCTAAAGCTGGGTAAAAAAACTCACTCCTTTGAGCCTGAGTTTATTCATCTGTTTAATCAAAACTATGTCTATATCACAGGTATACTGTAAAGACACAACAACTATATGAAAGTATTTCACAATTAAGCAAACAAAGAGATGTTATATATTATAAAATAATGTAAGCTCATATGCTAATAAGCACATGCCTGGTACATCTTCAGGGCTCAATAAACACTTGGTGATAGGAAAATGTAATGACAGGGCTTGTCTTCAAGCTTGGCATTGCCCCACTCATTCCATAAATAGCAGCATGAATTCCTTCTTCCTATGTCCCAGAGCCCTCCTGCCAATAGCACAGGAACATACACCTAAGACTTGGTATTCATTCTATACTGGGGTTTCATTTTATATTTAAGGAAGCTTACTCTGTTCTGAACATATGTGTTTTTTTATTTTAAAATTTGGTAAATATGGAAAAGCCTAAAGAACTAAGAAAAACTTGCCATATGCCGACCACACTGTCAGTTATTCATTGATTTAGGAAACACTATTGAGCATCCTCTAGATGCCAGGCTGCAGATACAGTGGTGAAAAAGCAGATGCTGACCCCGCACTCATGGGGCTCATCAACATTGCAGGACTCTCTGATGTCTACCCTTCTAGAATATTTTCTCCCCATGCTCAGCAAGTCTAACTGTTAATGCTATTGAAGCAGAGAACTGACAGAAATACAAAGTGGTAGCTAAATCCAGAGACCACTGCAATCCTCATTAAAAGCAAAGCAGTAGTTCTCAACCTTGATTGTGCATTAGAATTACCTGGGGAGCTTTTTAAAAAATGCTCCATCTTGTGTAGCCCCTACAGTAGTGGATATTTTACATTTGATTAAAGTTTCTTCCTCCCACTGCAGTGCAAGTTTCAAAGAACAGGAATGTCATCTGCTTTGATTCTTTATTACATCCTGAATGCCTACCACATAGTAAGTACTCAAAAATACCTGTGAAATGAGGGAATTAATGCTCAAGGGTAGAAAACCATTGACTGGATGAACTGAACTGATACCCCTTCCCACACTCAGCTACATCAACCTCTAAACCTTTTACGAGTGCAAGCTCCAGAGCTAGACTTCTTGGTGTTGAAAGCTTGTGATTTGTGCATGTTACTTAACCTGTTTTGTCCCCGTTTCCTCATCTGTAAAACGAGGATTGTAACAGTCACTACTTCAAAAGATTATGAGGAAGATTAAATGAAATGATATATGTAAAGCACTTCAAAGTAGTGTCTGGCACATAGTAAGGCCCCAATAACTATTAATTGTTATTTTTATTGTTTTCATTATTTGACTTTATATATTTGTTAATTTATTATTTGATTCCCGTTCTATAATGTAAGTTTTATTAAGGCAGGAGTTTTGTTTTGTTTGGTTATCTTTTTTACTAAAACAGTACTAGCACCTAGAAGGCACTTTCATAAATATTTGTTGGATGAATAAATGCATTAA
This sequence comes from Pongo pygmaeus, assembly GCF_028885625.2. NCBI lineage: Eukaryota > Metazoa > Chordata > Mammalia > Primates > Hominidae > Pongo > Pongo pygmaeus. Next base: position 164,880,642 of record NC_072373.2, read on the forward strand.
AAATAAATAATAAATGAGATTTTATTGAAGTAAAATTTCATCTGATATAATATTACTTTAAAATTTGAAATTTTCAGTAAGATACAAAGAAAGGTGGAGAAGAAAATGACTGCATAAAATAATTTTGAGAGTTCTTAAAAGGGAAAAACATCTAAATAGTACAGAATGGAAGATAAAGAGGCTGACACAAGTTACAGACAACAATGGTAGCCAGGCTCACATTCCCTCCATCTGGCTCTAAATGCCTCAGGAGGGCTTTCTGAGATCACAGACTATCAATATGGCCAAGATAAACCTTTGTGTCAGGGCTACCCCACCCTTATTTAACAAATCTGCACTGCCCTAGAGGAGGAAGGAAAAAGGAGGAAGAAAATGTTTCAGAACACAGTAGTCCAATGAACCCCTCCTTGAAAACAGGCTCCTTGGTGAAATCAGTTTGAGAACTCTGGATACTGTGTCCCTCTTAGTGGTAATCAAAATCCACTGAAACCAGTGCTTCCCAATCTCACTTGCTCTCAGAACACTTACCCTGTAATATCTATTAACATATGGTGAAAATATTCTGGAAATACGATACTTGAGTCTATTTTCTGTATAGAATTTTACAAATTGACCAGAGAGCACTACAGTTAATGGAGAGAAAGGGAATGGTGTGAAGATCTCACAGGTAACATCACCGCATCACAGTAAGTGTTCTGCAAGGTTGGCATCGTGTAGCACAAATCCATCTGACCAGCCCTGTCTCATACTATTTCCCTACGCATTACTTTTGCGCAGCCAAACTCTGTTGCCAGGAGCCCCTGAAAGCTCTAACTTTATTCACGCTACACATCCAGAATTAGGCACTGGAGAAATGAATCAATAAAGATGATTCCTAACCCCATATCTGATTCTCGCTTTCCTTTTTTAAAAAGCCAATCTCAGGTTTCAGAGGATAGCTTAAGAATACACACTATTTGAAGTTCCAGGTGACAATACCAGCTTGCTGTAACACCAAAGACTGAGATTTGAGGCTTTATAGCTATAAATAAATGTTATTTGTATCTTGATCTTCTGAGTTTGTACCTAGTGTCCCAAGGTCAGCAAAAGGATCCAGAGTCTGGGGTTTGTTCTGATGGGTGGGAGTACCATGTGAGGATCCGGTTGGGCTGGTGGCAGCTGACTTGCTTCCCATTCCAAAGCCTCCTGAAAAGGAAATAAGGTCATTGAAAATGAGTTAGTTGTTTGAGGCTGAATTCTGAAATTCAGAATTCCAGAGTTACTGTTTATTTGTCTCCTAGGCAAATTAGGACAGGGTTTGAAAATGTCTAAGAAGTTGCTAGACCCTGTTTCCCTGACCTGGGTGAATGGTGGCCTTGAACAAGGACAGAACACAGAAAAGACAAATGCTGTTTCCAGGCCACAAGTGTGAACTATTATTTCCAGTGTTTGTTTTATTTCCAGGTCCTCATGTCACCTGACTTCACTCTTTCCTATAGGATTTGAAGTTAGGTCTGGATCTGGATTCTGGCTTTGCCAGTTCCTGAGTGACCTTGGGAATCTTGCTTAACATCTTTGAGCTTCAGCATTTTACCATTAGTTTTAAAAAAGAGAAATAATATGAAACCAACATCACAGGCAACAAAAGAAAAACAAATGGGACAATTGTCAAGCTAAAAACTGCTGTGCAGGGAAGGTAACAATCAACAGAATAAGAAGGCAACAGGGTAAAAATACTCTTATCTCTCACCATATAAAAAAATCAGCTCAAAATCCATTAAAGATTTAAATGTAAGACCCAAAACTATGAAATTACCAGAAGAAAACATACAGATGAATACCAGAAGAAAACCAACAGACATATAAAACCAACAGATGTATAAAAAAATACTAACATCACTAATCATCATAGAAATGCAAATCAAAACCAAAATGACATATCACCTCACTCCTGTCAGAATTGCTATTAAAAAAAAACCAAAAAACATGTTGGCAAGGATGTAGAGAAAAAAGGACATAGTTGGTGGGAATGTAAATTAGTACAGCCATTATGGGAAACAATTTGGAGGTTCCTTAAAATATTAAAAATAGAACTGCCATATGATTTATCAATCCTGCTACTGGGTATATATCCAAAGGAAATCAAGTCAGTATGTCAAAGAGATATCTGCACTCCCATGCTTATTGCAGCACTATTCACAACAGCCAAGATATGGAATCAACCTAAGTGTCCATTAATGGATGAATGGATAAATAAAATATGGTGTATATACACAATAGAATACTATTGAGCCATAAAAAAGAGGAATTCCTGTCATTTGAGATGACATGGATAAACCTAGAGAGCATTATGTTACGTGAAATAAGCCAGGCACAGAAAGACAAATACTGCATGTTCTCATTCATATGTGGAAGCTAAAAAAGTTGGTCTCATAGAAATAAAGAGTAGAATGGTGGTTACCAGGTGCTGGGGTGGTTGGAGGTAGGGCAGGGACGAGGAGGCATTGGTTAAAGGATATATTATTACAGCTAGAAAGGAGGAATAAGTCAAGACATCCATTGTACAGCATAGTGACTCTAGTTAATGATGATCTACTACACTCTTGAAAAATCCAAAGAGAATGGATATTAAATGTTCTCACCACAAAAATGATACCCATGTGAGGTAATGCATTTGTTAATTAGCTACATTTAACCATATCACAGTGTATACGTACTTCAAAACATCATATTGTACATGACAAATACATACAATTTTATCTGTCAATTTAAAGAAAAATCTTTTTTTGAGACAGGGTTCTTACTCTGTCACCCAGGCTGGAGTGCAGTGGTGTGATCTTGGCTCACTGCAGCCTCAACCTCCTGGGCCTAAGTAATTCTCCCATCTCAGCCTCCCAAGTAGCTGGGACTACAGGGACACACCACCATACCTGGCTAATTTTTGTAGAGATAGGGTTTTGCCGTGTTGCCTAGACTGGTCATGAACTCCTGGCCTCAAGGGATCCTCCCACCTCTGCCTCCCAAAGTGCTGGGATTACAAGCGTGAGCCACCATGCCCCAGCCAAAAAAATTTTTTAAATTAAAAACAGAAGGAAATCCTGTCACATGTTACAACACAGATGAACCTCGAGGATATTATACTAACTGAAATAAGCCAGCCACAAAAGTCAAATGCTGTATGATTCTACTTATGGGAGGTATCTAAAGTAGTCAAACTCATGTAGAAGGGTGGTGGCCAGGGGCTGGTGGAGGCAGAGGTAGGGAATTATTTAGTAAGTGTACAGTTTCAGTTATGTGAGAAGGTCAGTGGGGAGGTGGGTTCGTCCTGGGGATCTGATGCACAACAAAGTGCATGTAGCTGATAATACTGTATTGTACACTTGGAAATTATTGGCAGGGTAAATGTTATGTTGTGGGGAGGGGGTTGCTACAATAAAAAAAGGAAACAGCAACTGCTTCCGAAAGTTGCTGTGATAAGCCCATTGTGTATGTGTTTGTATGTGCACGCGTGCACTTAACTTGCTCAATGTCAGGAGCAGTCACACAAGACAGCTCCATAAATGCCATAGTGGTCATGAGGAGGAGACCTTGTTGATGACAGAAAAATCCCACCCTAAAATAAGTATTTTGTAAAGAAGGAAGAATATTCACATTTGTCAGCATCTACACTATGCCAGAAATTCTTACATAAGTTTTTTTTTATTTAAACTTACACAACTGTGTGGGACCAAAATTATTATCCCCATTGTTCAGATAAGAAAACTGAGGCTCAGACTTGCCAAAAAAACCCAAGAGTTTCTAAGTGATAGAGTTTGACATATATTTATATCTGTCTGATTCTATTGTCAAGATAAGACATTCAGCAAATGAAATTTAGAAAAGTTAAATGGTGTATGATAAGTAGCACTATCATGTCATCAAGTGCATTGGGAAAAGCTCTTCTAGAATATGAATCTTTAGGAAAAAGTGACACAAATTACACCGGTAGGCCACAATACTCTGTGAGTACTCACTTCATCTTGGGTAAGGATTATGCTTTTGCAATTATATAAATGTGTACAGAAAATAACCTGCTTTTACCTGGTTTAGCATGCCAGTCCCAACCTCCAGAAACATCTGGCTGAATGTTCACAGCAGGCGTACTAGAAGCTACAAATGGGGAAAAGAAAAATAATGAGAACAAGAGAGCTCAGAACCCACTTTTCTGAGTTCACACAGGATAATGCCATTCCATCCCTGAAGCCTGCATGGCCCCAGCAAGATCCCAAGATATCCACTCCTCCTTCTGAGTTCTTGCCACACTCTGCAACACTCAATATGTTCTGCCTTCACCTATGGTTGTTCACATGAGGCTTGACAGAAACTACATATTATTTGTCTCTGCTCCTTCTTTGTCTCACTTTGGTTTTACCTCCGTATCCACACACTTTGAGTTATCACCGAGCATGTGTCTGTCTCCATTCAATTGTGAGTCCCTCGAAGGCAGGAAAGAACTATCTTATGTGTGTGTGTCCCACGTCTAAATTTAACACAGAGTCAGTGTGCAATAAGAAAAGGGGGAAAACACCTTAAACTCAGTTTACCTTTGCTAAGCATTAAGTATAGAGGTATAATCCACTTAAAACTGACATTTTGTTTTCTCCTCTGCTGTGACATGAGTTGAGAATCATGAGTCATGCAGAACATGTATTGGGCACCGGCTATACACCATCGCTATGCTGGTTGTCAGGGATGTGTCTATGGTACTCAAACTCATTACAGCTTCAAAATAAATCATTCTGACCCCCCTCAAAGTTCCAAACATATAATTTAAAAGAAATATTTGGCTAAAAGGAATCAGGTGTACCAGAGGAATACATGTGCATAGTAAGTTTTTTATACATCTATAAAATCTATATAGGAAACAGGATGCCATGATGAAGAATTTCTTTCTGAGGCACCTCTAGGTTTTGCCCACACAAATTAATGATTAACATGCAAATACTAAACTGACATTGCATCTGGGATTTAAAACACACACCATCACCACCAGAAGGCATCAAGATTAGCATTCCAAATCTTTTATTTCCTTGTTTGGTTTACTTAGTACCAACCAAGTCATCTAGTACCTTCCCATCATTAAGTTAAAAAGGATATGCCATTATCAGCAATAATAATTCTTTCTTTTCTATTTCTCCCTTCTCTTTTTACACAGTAACCCATTCCACTGAGGTGGAAGTTAGACAGTTTTGCCAATACATTCTATCTTATTTCCTTTAAGCTCTGATCTTAGTCTTACATCCAATTAAGACGTAGAAGTAGGTATCAGAACTTCAACCTTATTGCTAATCAAACCCACAAACCCTTATGACTACCTACCACATGCAAGGCACCACACCAGGGGACAGAGACTAAAAGATGCATTATCTATCCTCAAGAAACTTAAGGTCTGTTAGAGAAACAGGAATATATTTTTTCAAAAAGGTAATTACCTAATATTTTAGTCTCTATTTTGCCTTTTATTATGATTATTTATTTGTTCTTCCAACATCATGTCCCAAGTGATTATTCTCTTCAGAATAGATGTTCAATAAATATTTGTTGAGCCCAAAGGCAGTATTTTTTTTATTTTCACAAGAGATCGGTGATGCCTTGCAGAAACCCGGGGGAAGTACCCTGAGGATTTGGAGGTGGGCAATCTGACCTCTCAAAGCAGACATCTGAGTGTCACCTATATTCTGTCCTATATGAAGACGGTGAGTTGGTTCAGTAACAGTGAAATGATCATTGCTTTCCCAACAAGCAGAGGAGAAAATTCTTTCCGCTCGCTAGCACAATACAGGCCAAAATGAGAAATGTAACCACAAAACAAAGGAGTACTAACTGGCCTAAACTGGGTGATAAACATCATGTTCTAATCAGTTCATCAGAAACAGAAAACTGGATCCAAAACTGCCAAGCTGCCAAGTATGAACACCCACGCCCATGGGACACAAAGGGTAGTACTCTTATTAAAACAATAATTTCAAAGTATTAAAATCAGGAAAACATATAGCCTTATGACACTATCACTGTGCATCAAAGAAACTTTGATGGGAAAAGTGAGTTAATTCATTTTATATTTAATATTGGAAAGATAGATAGCACCTACCATGTGCCAGTAATTCTTTTAGGCACTATGGATGCATTAATGAACAAAACAAACTTCCCTGCCTTTGTGAAATTCATGTTCTAATAGAGAGAGATACACGACAAAAAAATGTAACACATAAGTTAATTACTGCATATACTGGAAGTTACTAAGCACAACAGAAAGGGGAATGTGGAGTAGGGCAGGGAGATGAGTTGCGATTTGAAATGGAGGAATCAGAGTAGACTCCACTGAGAAGGTGACATTTGAGCAAAGACTTGAAGGAGGTGAAGGACTTAGCCACGCAGATGCCTGGGGAAGAGTATGAGGCAGAGGAAACAGCCAGTGCAACAGCAAAGAGGCCAATACAGTTGGAATGCAGAGAGTAAAGTGGGAGAGAATGGGAAATGAGGTCACAGGCACTGGGATGCTAGAGCATACAGAGCCTACATAGGCCATTTCAAGGACTTTGGTTTTCATGCTGAGTGAAATGGGGAGGCATTTTGAGCAGGGAAATGACATGACTTAACATTTTAAATGAGTGAGAAAACCAACTCTACTCTACATTCCTGCATCTTTTCTCCTACAGGTAGTCAACATCCAGTCAGGAGACTCTCTCAAGTAAGCATGACTCATAGGTAAGAGGGGAATTACTTGTATACTGTCCTGAGGATGTACTTCAAATAGTTTGAGATTAAAGACTAGTTGGAAATGAACCATAAAAATTGTTCCTGGACTCTTTTTTAGTCAAGTTTCAGTTTCACCAGTGTTGCAAAAGTCATTTTCCTTTTGCATTGGCTTGGTTTCCCAAAGTCAACTGATGACTGGACTGCATTCTCCAAGCAAGCTCAGGATGCCTTCAACAACACATCACCTTCTAGGTTGTGGCCAATAATGTTCAATAGACTTCAACATCAGGAATGAGCTACAACTCTCTGGCTCAAAGTTACTTATCCCTCACTGCAGAGCTCCGGTTTTAATCAATGTTACCTAAGTGACGCACTTTTATAAATGGATGTGATTATTACTCTTTCCATACAACCTAAGTCTCTAACATAGAAATATAATTTGGGCCACATATGTAATTTTATATTTCTTAGCAGTCACATTTTAAAAAGTAAAAAGACACTATTGAAATTATTTTTAATAATATAGTTTATTTAACCCAGTATGTTCAAAATATTATGTTAATAAATGATCAATATAAAAACATTGATGAGATGTTTCACATGCCTTTTTTGTACTAAGTTTTGAAATCTGGTATGTATTTTATACTTGGAATGTATCTCAAATCAGACTAGCCACATTTAGAGTCATCAACAGCCACACGTAACTAGTGGCTATCATATCCCAAACTTTTTTCTTTGGAATACAAATTTTGTGGACTACTAACATATTTTATTTATTTAAGACATATTTTTCCACATTTCAAAGATTTCTCTAACCAAGAAGTATCTTCCAGTCATTTCACAGTGGCAGTGTTTTTTTCTTTCTTATTGGTACAGAAAATAATTATATGTCCTACAGTCAAGGGTCATTTATGATTTTGTCCATGTAGCTCTAATGCAAAAAAGGATACCATAGTCAAATAGGAAAGCAGAGCAAAACAAAGTTAAGCAGGTTTCTGCCCTGTAAGACAGCCCAGAGCTTTTGATATGTTAAGGTGAGTTGTTAACTTCAAAAACAGAGATGTGTGAGGAAGCTTTTACCAAAAAAGCACCCACAGGGTGCTTTTATATATGAGCACTTACTGATATCTTGCAGAAAACTATGTTCCACTGAACACAGTATAAAATATTTCCTTACCATGTACTGTGGGCGAAGGACTTCTTGTGGGCTGGAGAAAGGGGTCACTGGAAGCGCTGGATGTGTTCAGAAAAGAACCCAGCAAATCCTGACCTGATGGTTTAGAAGGTGCTCCAAATGGGTCAAAGGTGGCACCTAGAAAACAACGGGAAAATATATTTATTTGTCCCATGAGTTCATTCATTAAACATCAAAGAATTGTCACTTCCTGCAGGGCTAACAGTGGACTCCAAGAATTTCCTATCTTTGTGGACAAAGGAGTAGTCTGGACTTATCTGCTGGATGAACCACAGTCGATACCATTGCTGCTACACAAGGCTAATCTGCCCAGCAGATGTTAGGAGAGCATTATGCCAATGAAGTCTTAGCTGAAAACGTATTAAGCCATATATCCCACCTCGGTTTTAAGAGCAGGATTTATTTGTTATGTAGCCTTATCCTTTCTTACCATACTTAGTACATTTAAAATATCAATTTATGTTAAACTAGGGGCATTCTCCAATAACTAAAACTGCCCAACACCACAAGACAAGAGCTCAAAATTCAGTCTTTGCAACAATGCTAATATGTAAGTATTATCCCCATTTTATAACTGAGAAGATTTTTCAATAAGTTACACAGACAGTTAAGTCCTGGGGTTCAAATCCAGGTCTTTAACTCTAGACTTGGTGTTCTTTCTACTTCCTCTTGGGGGGATAGAATACTTGCATTCTAGACCTGGGTATGCCACTAATCCAGTGGGTAACCTCAGACAGGTCAATCAATACATCTAAGCCTCGGTTTCATTGTCTACAACATGAGGCACAGAATTAACTGATGTCTAAGGCCCCTTCTGGCACTGGAATGCCACTAGTTGCCGGAAACCATGATGAATGAATGAAATGAGAGTCACACCAGGTACATAGTCTTAAAATGCAATTATCGAGTACTGTGCTATCTTGGATCTTGGAAACTGTTTTCCTGACAGAGCTTTTTTTCACTCTGGCAAGTTAAAACTGTATGGAAGGAAGTGAAGTACAGAGGAAACAGCATTGGCATAGGATTCAGGTCACCTGAGTTCACATCCTGGCTCCACCAATAGCCAACATCAGAGCTTGAGCCTCAACATCAATACTCTGTAATTCTGAGACCCACACTCATGAAGGATGCCTCCAGCTGAACCATCACAAGTCAAGACCAGCCCAGAGCCTTCTGGGAAGGATACACTTGGGGAAAAAAAATGTTCCTATAGGATACTATAGGCCTGAAGAGTTGAGACATTTCTCTTTACCCTTCCTAATGTGAAGTCATCTTGGTTAATGGTGACAGGACCAAGGGGCAGCTAATTTGAGTGGGTTCTTCAGGAGCTCTACTGGATCTCTGCTTACCCAGCTACACTGTCTTATAAATGTCAAAAAATCCTAGATGACCCATAGTAGAAGGTTTGAGTCTCTGGCAATGAGACAGTGAAACTAACAGAGCCTCAAGGGGCTCAAACTCCTTACCTAGTACCAACTGCTCTGTTCTAGGAAGCTGTGCTTCTGGCATGAGTCACTTAAACACATTTTCAAATAACCAAACACTTCTCTGGATAGCCAACATATATTCGGAAAACTATAACTTCAGGAAGGCATTATAGGAAAACAGAGGGAAAGCTCTAGAGTCAAATAACCTAGGTTTGGACACTGGCCTTATCAATTACTAGTCATATAAACCCACGCTACTGATGTAATTCTATGCTTCTATTTCCTCAACTATAAAATGGGGATAAAAATAGCACTTATTTATTGAGTTTCTATGAGAAATAATGTTTAGTATTAAATTCCATGTCTGGCAAATAGTAAATACCTCATAAATATTAGCTATTTTTATCAACAATAATTCATCAATCAGTATGTTTAAGCAGACTAATGCAGCTCAGGGGTTGAAGTGCTAAACAAAGAAAATTAGAAGTAAGAATGTGAAGCTCAAACATCCACTCTTACACTACCTTAGGGTGCTACCCAAATGGACAATATTTCTATTTTCTCTTATGCTCTCAATTTAGATAAAGATACAGACCTCCTCTAAAGGACTTACAGTGAAATCAGAAAAGTCTAGCTTATTAGGAAAGTTCAATTCCACTTATTTGGCCCAAAGGTTAGAACTCAAATCTGAGAGGCACAGTGCAACATAGAAAAAATTACCTTCTCCCACTCTTAGGGTTGGAGACGCGGAGGTGGAGGCAGCAGAGCGGCGTGGTGTTGACTGGGTAGACGCCGGTCCACTAGGATGAAACACATCTTCCACTCCTGACTGTCCAGCCTGGGTGGGACCAGCTGCACCTCCACCCCCAAACAGGTCACTCAGTAGTTCAGAATTGGTGGGAGGAGCCGCTGGCGGAGAGAAGCTGTTACTCACTGCAGACCCTTCCAGGCCCAAAAGGTCCACATCCTCAGGGGGTGGAGGGGCTGCTGGCTCCTGCTGCTTTTTGCTGGGCTTCTTGACTCCATGAGGCTTGTCACCATTGGCATTGCCATGCGGACTGGAAAGTGTCAGAAGTTCATCGTCTGATTGCTCACTTTCCTGATTCACTAGGGCAGCGTGGTCCTCCTCACAGAATGACTTCTCCGATTTCTGATCTGAGGAAGGCCAGTATACCATAAGAGATTAGTTGTTGACCACAACATTGTTGGGTTTTGTTATAATATATGTATATAATTCCAGAAAGACAGAAGGATTCAGCCCTGAGCAAACAGTGTTTCTAGACCCGAATCAGTGGAACACTTGATGTATTTCACGTTACATTCAACTACCACTTGTTGAGTATCTGAGAGGCAGTAGAGTGTAGGGGTAAGGAGCAGGAACTCTGGAGCTAGCCTAGGACTGAATCTCAGCTTCACTACTCACTGGCTCTATGACACTGGGCAAGCTGCTTTACTTCTCTGTGCCTTGGTTTCCTCCTCAGCAAAGTGGGGATAACAGATTGTACCTAACGGCCGGGTGTGGTGGCTCACACCTGTAATCCCAGCACTTTAGGAGGTTGAGATAGGATCACTTGAGGTAAGGAGTTTGAAACCAGCTTGGCCAACGTGGTGAAAACCCCATCTCCACTAATAATACAAAAATTAGCTGCACATGGTGGCGTGTGCCTGTAATCCCAGCTACTCGGGAGACTAAGGTATGAGAATCGCTTGAACCCGGGAGGTAGAGGTTGCAATGAGCCAAGATCATGCCATTGTACTCCAGCCTGGGCTACAGAGTGAAATTGTGTCTAAATAAATAAATAGTACCTAACTCACAGGCTACTGTGAGAAATACATGAGATGATATTATAAATCACTCCCATCAATAGTAAGTAGTACCTAAGTGTTTATTTTTTTCAGGCACTATGCTAGGTGCTTTGGCTGGGGAGGGGAGTACAAATCATTATCTGCTAGTCATTTGCTGACACTTCTCACTGTCTTTACTTCTTCATGTGTCCTGTAGCCAAAAGCAAATCCTTTCTCTAACAGTCTGGAGCAGAAGTGAACCACACATTTAAAAAGTGAAAAGAAGGGCTCTGCTGTGAAAGGTCCTTACACCAGCTTGAAAGGGGTACTTTCAGCACAAAATGAGCAGCAGGAAAGAGACCTCCTCTGGGGAAGGAGTGACTTTCCAAGCCCTCCCTGAGATAGATCTTCCCACAAAAATTTGATATTTAATGCCAGACAGACCTACATTCCAAGTCAAGTATGGATCCACATCCTTTATTCCAAATTGTAAAATGTAATAAGCTATGAAAAGGAAAAGGTTTTCCTAAGTTTGGCATGAATTCAGTTGGTGGAAAACTGACAGACGTGAATATGAAGATACTTATAGTCTTCATTTATCTCACTTAGGGCTATTATTTATATGTTCTACTGCAGAAATATTAATATGTTTGATTATAGGTTATTATCTGAGATATCACTTGGGATGTCAAGTTACATCAGTTTATGTAGCATATCACCCTTCTAAAATCCAAAAAGTTCTGCATTCCTAAACATACCTGGCTCTGAGAGGTTCGGACAAGAGACTGTGCGTCTATACTAAAACCTATTTCACAGTCTACAGGAATTATCTCTAAATTATTTACTAAAATGACAGTGGAGAGGTAAGAGTGAAGTTGTATTAAAAGCCCTCACTGTGAGGAAAATAAGAGGTAAGAAAGGCCAACAGGGGATAACAAATCTACCTACTGTCCAGATACCACTGGGTTTTCCAAATTTGAGGATTTGCTAGTTCCATTTCTCAAAAGAAAATTCTGAAACTCAGTCTTTCAATTCAAAGGAATTTTATGAACAACTTTTTCATCAAACTGAAGCCTGCAGGCAATGGGAATATTGTCTTACCTTCACACAACAGAGGAAGGTCAATCAGGGTAATTTCAGATAGACCATCACCACAGCCAGTTTCCCACGCCTTTCATACTCCAACCACTGACTACCCACATCTACACTGAATCTCACAGTTAACCTCAGCCAGCTCTAAAGCAGGGACAGCCAATGGGTATTGATTAGGATGCCAATGTCAGGCTACTGCTGGCAGCAGTTGGAAGTGTTATATTGAAAAGGATTCTGAAAATATCTCCAGGTTTGAGAGAAAAGAACCTAGTAATCAAGGCTTTATTTCTGGTATGGCTGTTAAAGCAAGAGCAGAGATATACAGGCCAAGTGTTTGCTTTCTCTGCAGCAGGGTAAGCTCAGTTCTGCCCTGCTAGTGGTTAAGGCTCCCTGGGGGGAATGCTGATTTTATATTTTTATAATATTTAGTTGACAGCAGAAGATAGAATCCTGTGTTAATCTCATTACAGAGGCAGCAGTCTAAAGGGAGATCATAAACAAATCACACTTATTTGTCAGTCCAGGAAAGATGTGACCAAAAACACAGCATAGAGAAGGGAGAGTTCAGTTTAAAATGGTCTTTTGCATCAGTCTAAGAGCATCTATTGAGTTGAAAGTAGGGAAGTTGCCTGATTTGAAAAGGGAATGAATTGGAAGGATGTGAACTTGAATGATGTCTTTTAAAAATTTTTTTAATTAAAAAAAATTTTTTAGAGATGGAGTCTTGCTCTGTCACCCAGAATGCAGTGTAGTGGCGCAATCATAGCTCACTGCAACCTTGAACTCCTGGGCTCAAGCAGTCTTCCTGCCTCAGCCTCTGACACAGCTAGGACTACAGGCATTTGCCACCACTCCCACCTAATTTTTTAAATTTTTTGTAGAGATAGGGTCTCGCTATATTGCCTGAGCTGGTCTTGAACTCCTGGCCTTCCTATCCTGGCCTTCCAAAGTGCTGGGCTTACAGGTGGGAGTCCGTGTGCCTGGATTGAATGACCTCTAAGTGCTGCTTTAATGTAGTCTGCTTCTAGGGCCAACATCTTTACAGAAGAAATACATAATCATCAAACCATGTGACTTAAAGAAACACTTGTAAATACCTTGCCAACAGAGAGAGGCAAAGAAACCACTTTGTCCGTAATGCCTGGGGTTGTCTGGAGGGATATCTATTGGAGCCTGTCCTGCAAGACAAAAAGACCATGTAGCATCAACGAGACACAGGAAATAAATAACAGAGAGGCTTCATCCTGAAAAACAAAACCATCAGGTGACTCATACCTCCTAAGGCCAGCGTATCTTGATGCTCCTGGTGAGAAGAGAAGAGGATGCTGGGATTGACATCTTTTGTGCAGTAATGTTCCCATGGTGGAGTTAAGTCTATTACTTTGTCATGGGGCTGTAGTTCTACATCCAGTGTCACCTGAAATAGCTGGGGATATTTTTCTGGTACATCACATGCATCTAACTCAGGCCTAAATAGGGATTTAAAAAAGATAAATACAGTGAAAAACAATGGAACTGGTATAATGTTTGGCACAGAAGTCGTCTTAGGTTGACTCTTAGGTTAAATCTAAGTCTCATTTCTAAAAAAGACTCAGTCATAACCAGATAAGTTACTTTACTTTTCTGAGCTTCAGTTTCCTAATCTAGAGAAAAGAGGAGAATAATGCCTGCTCAACAAATTTGAATGCTACTGCATGTAAAAGCATTCTGGAAAGCAGGGCTGATGTGACTGGCATGGCAAAATCCGTTATTAAAATAGTGCAATAGGCCCACAGCCATTGTCCTGAGCCCTTGAACATCTACTCCTACCCTGGCCCCAGCAACTCCATCCCGGCTTTAGCCACCCCCACACCTGCGTTCACCTAGACCACACTATGAGATAGGTTAATGTCGGTGCAGAAAGGTCCTCCAGAAGCCTGCTTCAGTGCTATAGCGGGGCATCTATTCTGATGCATCATTGCTGATACCATACCACTGATTAAACTGCCATACCCACTGGAAAACACAAGGGGATACACAGATGCAAAGGATCAAAAGTAGTGATACTTTGTCCCGCTTTGTTTACCCTTATTCCCTCACATAGAATTTTAGAACTTTCTATTTGAAGTCTTTGGTCCCTTTGTACTTCTGAAGATAAATCATATTCAACTGAAAGCTTTAGAATGCCCACAGCCTGTCTGTGCTACTGAGTGACACTCAGTAGTCCAGCAGCACAGGATTCCAGGGGATGCTAGAGTCTAGTGCTATTGAGCCTCAGCACTTCACAACTAATTTGATTTAAACAGACTTTTGGCCCAACCAGTACTTACTTGGTGAACTTTAAAACTGTTGTGTCCAGTGGTATGAATCCAGTGTGAAACTGAAGCTGGAATATCTGTGTGTTGGTCACCTAAAAATACATGAGAGAAGCACATTACAATCAATCAGCGAAAAGGGAATCTGATCAAAAGATTAGATTTTTGGGAGACATGCACCTTCAACTGTTTCAATATCTGAATTTGTGTTTACTATGGATATTAAATGACCTCCCCAGTTAGAATAGGCTCAGCTTCATTTCCAGCCTCTCCTCTACTTGAACTCTGCCTTGGCAAACCATTTTCTCATCCGCTAAGTACTATGTTCTTGCACACAGGCATACTTTGACTCATTGCATTCCTTCTACCCAGGATGCCCTGTTCCAACCCAATGAACTCATCCTTTAGGGCATGTCTTGAAAGTTAATATTCTCTCTGTAGCCTTTCTAGGCCACTGCTGGCTAAAACAAACTGCTCCCATTATAACACCTCATCCTCCCTCTAATATGGTATCATGCATATTTGTACTTGTATGGATTTCCCTTGTGAAATTGAGTCCCTTAAAGGCAGAGACATAGTCTTACTCTTGTCGATCCTAAAAACCTCAGCAATGGCTGGCACAAAGCACTCACTTAGCCAATATGTGATGAATCAAAACACAGTTACTTGCCACATTATTCCTAATAGCAAAAAATGGCAATATCCCAAATGTTCACCAACTGATGATTATTAACTGAGATTATCAACTGAGATTAATACATTGTGACATTACAATGGAATAATATTTGGCCATATAAGATAATGAAGTACTGACACATGCTATAACATAATAAGCTTCAGAAACATTATTCTAAGTGAGAGAAGGAAGCCTCAAAAGGCCACCTATTGTATGATTCCATTAAATAAAATGTCCCAAATAGACAAACCCATAGAGACAGAATGTAGATCAGTGGTTGCCAGGAGATGGAGGAGAGGGAACAGGAAGTGACTGCTATAGGTACAGGGTATCTTTTGTGAGTGATGAAAATGTTCTGGAATTAGACAGTGGTGATGTTTGCACAACCTTTTGAATAGACTAAAAACAACTGCATTGTACTTTAAAGGGGTGACTTTTATGTTATGTGGTTTTATCTCAATTTTTTAAAATTGAAAAAATACAATCCCTTAATTCCATATCCTCAGTAGAAATCTCTTCCCTTACACTGATCCAAATGGGGCACTATAAGAAAAGCACAGGCTTCTAAAAAGCATGGTTTGCTAAGAGTTCCAGGGCTGCCACCCTCTGGCACAGACATCATGCCAAGGACTTTGGGCAAGTCACAACCTCTTTGAGTCTCAGTTCCTCCCCTGTAAGATGAAGGAGATGAGCTAAGCAATCTTTAAAGGCTCTTTTTCATTCTAAAACTACAAGTCACTCAAGCCCAAAGTGATGGGGAGAAAAGATTCAGAAATACTCCTATTGAAGACTCAGATGAGCTTATGCCATGATTCTTCCAAAAACCATACCTTAGCCTGTAGCCGGCTCCCAATGGTTGACCTCAAGTGATACATGGAAACGACCACATCTCCTTGCACAGTGATGTTCAAGGGAATGAAGATTTTTCCATCTTGGACACGATATTCTCTGTAAACACAGACCAAAATATACATTGAAAGAGAGTCCAATCTGGTACAATCACACAGACACAGGTATAGTCCTCTGTGGCTCTGGCCCAGAGGCCTGTTTGCCCAGGCCTGGACCCAGAAACTATTTCCTATCTTGAGCAAAAACAGGAGTGGAGCCAGTGCCAACTGGTTGTGCAGTGGGATGGTGCTGGTCTAATGCCAGGCCCCCTCTCTGCATCCCATCTGGACTGCAATTGCCCATGCCTGCTTTGCAGATCTCATTTTCCTCAAATGCATCTAGCCCCCATGTATTTGCCTTTTCTTAACTTTAAATTAATAGTAAAAGCAGAGATAAAGGGAACAAAAAATCCACTGGAGATCAGGATACAAACAGAAATGTCTTGCTCTGTGAAAGTCTTGGATGCCAGTCCTCAAATTCAATCTATTCCAAACTAATTTCATGTTATGTTACCACCCACTCCCTTCTCCCCACATCCCCTATGACCACCCAGTGGCTCCTGCTCTTTATTATGGATTCTGTAACTTCTTTAATTACATCACTGTCTACCTAGTTGCTCACTTAGAAACCTCATTCATCAGTGATTCTTCCATTACCCTCACCTAATCCCATCAAGGCCATCTCCTTCTTCAATGACCAGGTGTCCTATGTTCCCCTCCACTGTCTTAATGCTCTATACAGCTTATGCTAGTCCCTTAGCCTATATCACGGTTTGATTTGAAAAAGGGCCATAACATCCCCTGATTTACTTGTACTTTTCTATGATTACCATTGATGTTGAACATTTTTTATATATCAGCTATTTCACAATGATATAGTCTTGCAGGAAGAATATGATTCAACTCATTCCTGCTCATTTATATGAGAATTGAGAAGTACACAGGAAGAAGTAAAGTATCATGACTTACTTCATTCGTTCAAAATCTGTGCAAGTCGAATATATTTTGGTTTCTCCAATGAGTACATCACAGTAAGGGCGACACCCATTCCTCTGTTTGTTGAAAAAGGGTATTGGACTGACAGTGATCGACTTAATTGTGAGAGGCTTGAAGTGAGGGCGGTAGGGCTTGTCTGCCAGTAGGTCACACATATAGCCCAGGTATCTGAAACAGAAGGTTGGCACTCTCTTGGGGCCCATCACACCAGGAGAAGCAAGCAATCAATATTTGCTATGAAGATTCTTCTTGCAAATTACTGTTATAATAAAAACTTATTCTATTAATTTCTTAAATATTAACTAGCAAAAGATAATGCGACCAATAATTTAGGAAAGATTTTGTCTACTGAGATTGCTGTACTTCCCCAATGAACTGATAATGGGGTATTTATTAAATCAAAAAGCTTATGGGAATTTTATAGTACTTCAATATTTGAACATCTATTCCTATTTTATCTAGCAGATCCAATTTATCAGCTAACATTTGGCTTTGGATAAATTTTAGAATTTTATCATCAGAAGCACTTTTAATCCAAAAAATTAAGGAGATGTAGTTTTTAAAAAAATGAAGAAATTGTGATAAAAGAAAAATGAATGTTATCTAAAAACAGTTTTCTTTTTTATTCCATTTTTCAGATTATCTTTTGTAATCTATTTTATTTCTATATCAGAGTTACAAGAAAAAGTGAATTTTAAAATGCTTTATTCTCTATGTATTTTTGCATTTCCCTTTGTTAAATCAGGTTTCCCACAGAAGGATCACCAGTGATAAGTACAACCAGCTACTGCTGTTTTTCAATAAAGACCTGTATAATAAAACAAAAAGGGACTGGTCTTAGAGCCTGGGATCAATAATGCTGTTCTTGCTATGTCCACTGGGCATTAGACCTGAGGCAAATCACAACCTGTCTTGAGTCCCAGTTTCCTCACCTGTAAAATGAGGGAAGTTGGACATAAGTATTCTTTAAAGTTTGCTTCTAGTTTTAACACCATAAATTTTCATATGTGGGCTTACAAACTGAATGACAATCTAATATCCTAATCCAATTCAGTTTTTCCATAGTTCAGGATAATGCCAGACTGATGTGGTTTGGCTGTGTCCCCACCCAAATCTCATCTTGAATTGTAGCTCCCATAATCCCCACGTGTTGTGGGAGGGATCCAGTGGGAGGTAACTGAATCACGGGGGCGGGTTTTCCCATGCTGTTCTCATGACAGTGAATAAGTCTCATGAGATCTCATGGTTTCATAAAGGGCAGTTTCCCTGCACACGCTCTCTTGCCTGCTACCATGTAAGATGTGCCTTTGCTCCTCTTTTGTCTTCCACCATGATTGTGAGGCTTCCCCAGCCATGTGCAACTGTGAATCCATTGAACCTCTTTTTCTTTATAAATTACCCAGTCTCAAGTAGTTCTTCATTGCAATATTAAAATGGACTAACACAGAGATAAAGTAAAAGAAACTTATGAAAGGATTTATAAGGCAGATTTAAAACAGTACATGATACCAATTAGACTACATCTGTGCCTACCCTGCATCTAGCTTACTTTACCTCCTATGGGATGGTGAAAGTCCAATTCCTGGTCGCTTTGCATATAGCAATCGAATGGCTGGGCCAGGAGTAGAGTAGAGATTACAGAAAATGAACATAGCACCAACCAGAATTGATGATGCCGCCCGTCCATCCTGTCAAAGAAAATGGATAAAATCATTATGAACAAGATCAAATCAGCCATTCTCCATTGAAAATGGCAGAATTTGCAATTAAGAGAGAGAGAGAGGAGAAATCCTCTTAACTGTGGGTACTTTTCATTCAAAAATTATTCACTTGAAAATCAAAATTTGTTTCAGATTTTTAAATCAAAGGCAGCAAGGAAAGACTTATCCTTAGAATAAAATTGATTCTGAGAAGCTCAATTTGATTTGTATATATTTAGTGAAAAATAATATAATCTTCAAAGTAATTTTGGACTTGTTGAATTAATAGTTGAAGTCTCTTGGTTTAGGACTGGAAGTAAAGAGCTCACAGGTTAGGTAAATGCTGCTTGTTGGGATATGGCATATATGTATCTCATGCAAAGTATGTTCCTAGATTCGTATAAAATAAAGAACCTTCACCAGATTCAACTTCATTCAATGTAGAAATAAATCTGTTGTGGACTGAATGTCTGTATGCCCCAGAATTCATATGCTGAAATCCTAACCCCAATGTGATGGTATTAGGAGGTGGAGCTTTGGGGAGGTAATGAGGTAGGGAGAGTGGAGATCTCATGAATGGGAATTGTGCCCTTATAAGAACAGACAAAAGAGCTTGCTGTCATCTCCCTCTGCTCTTGGCCATATGAAGATACAAGAAGACAGCCATCTGCCACCCCAGAAGTAGGCCCTCACCAGACATTACAAGTGCAGGCACGTTGGCTGGGCACAGTGGCTCATGTCTATAATCCCAGCACTTTGGGAGGCCAAGGCGAGCAGATTGCCTGAGCTCAGGAGGTCGAGACCAGCCTGGGCAACATGGTGAAACCCCATCTCTTCAAAAAGAAAGAAAAGAACTGCAGTCACCTCGATCTTGGACTTTCCAGCCTCCAGAACTACATTCCTGTTGTTTAAGCCACCGGGCCTATGGTATATTTGTTACAGCAGCTCAAGCTAATTAAGACAAAATTCAGTAACATCCCTGACAGATGTGACCTAGCTTCTTCTAGAACACTTTAAGTGACAGGGAGATTACTTCTACTTGAAGTAGCCCATTCCAGCTTACAGAGCTCTCCCTTATACTGAATATGTTGAGTTGAATTTCATTCCTCCATAGCTTCCACTCAATGACCCTCATCCTTTTGTGAGAACAAAAAATAAACCTACTCCTTTCTCCCTATGGCAGTCCTTCACATATCTGAAATACCCTCCCTTTCTATCAATGCTTGTATTTCCCTTTTAAAACAAACTCAATCGCTTCTATTCTTCCTCATTTGATATTCCATTTTAAGAGACATCATCATTTAGCACATTTCTTCTAAACAAATTCAAGTTTTAAAATGACAACCTTAAATGTGCTGCCCAGATGTGAAATGAAAGATATGAGATATATTCTGACCAAACTAGAGAAGAAATATCATCTTCTTTATTCTGGACACTATGCTTTTATTAACATAACCCCAGCCCAAACTAGTATAAATGCAGGCTAAGTAACAACATAAGCTTTTATTATTCTCTCTATCCACTAAAACCCCTAGATTTTTTCCAGATGACATGTTAAGGTAATGTGCAAATATGTTCAATCTTTTAAAACCAGAATTCAGGACTTTACATTAATCTTGTATTTAATTTCATATTGTTAGTTTTTGTTAAGTGACCAACCTACAAGAACTTTTAAAATCCAAATTCACTATGTGACCCTTATAATTCTAAGAAAATTGATAAGCTGAATTTCCACATCTTCATCAAAGTTGTTGATTAAAATGAATAACTAAATAAAACCTTCTCCCAGGAGAAAGGTGATCCATTAATCACCTACCTTTGGAAGCAGATATTCAACCTCAACCCAACTAAATATATAACAACCTAGCCAAATTTCTCCATCTCGACTAGAAAAAACTAAGAAATATCTTGCAGGACTCCAATAAACCATCTCAACTAGTCTATTACTCATGTGAAATGTTCTATTGGTTTGATATGTGCTCATAACAAACCAATGGAGATTCCTTTTTTGCTAAGAGTTTAAAATCATCTGTGCAAAACTTTCTCAGAATTGTGCCTTGAATTACCATCAGGTTCACAAGCCTACAACTTTCCAGGATCAACCTCCTTCCATGTTTTGGGAAAAAAATCTCTCTTCATTTGCCTGGCACCTCTCCTTCCTGTTTCTTCATATTACAAATGAAATCCATAATTGCTTCTCCAAGTGCTTTCGGTATTGTGTCACATAATTTAAGCCTTGAGAGTGAATTAATTTGAAGAATTGTGAGGCTCTCGTACTATCTTGCTACCTACCAGCTTTGTCTTAAACATCATTGTTACGTTCTTCCTAGTTTGACATTTGTTCCCTCTGATAAAGAAAACAGAATAAAGGAGTTAAGATTATACCACATGCTTCAAGAATTTGCTGTTGTTCTTATTCCAAACACAGTTTTAAAAAAAGGATATTTTTCTTAATCTGATTTATTTTCAGAATTTAGCCTTCCTGACACTCTTTTCACAGATCCATGGCTCTTGGATATGTAGCCTCTCTTTTTTACCTGTGATGCAGGTCTTTTAAAAACTTTTGGTTTTTTATTAAAAGACTAGTATAGTCTATTATTATTATTATTATTTTTTTTTTTTTTTTGAGAGGGAATCCTACTCTGTTGCCCAGACTGGAGTGCAGTGGCACGATCTCGGCCCACTGCAACCTCTGCCTCCCAGGTTCAAACAATTGTCCTGCCTCAGCCTCCAGAGTAGCTGGGATTACAGGCGCATAGCACCACACCTGGGTAACTTTTTACATTTTTGGTAGAGACGGGGTTTCACCATGCTGGCCAGGCTGGTCTCGAACTCCTGACCTCAATTGATCCACCCGCCTCGGTCTCCCAAAGTGCTGGAATTATAGGCGTGAGCCACCATGCCCAGCTATGCTTATTATTTTTAATTTAATAACCAGTAGTATATTGAGATAAAAATAAGAGGCCTAGTGGGGTCATGCCTGTAATCCCAGCACTTTGGTAGGCCGAGGTGGGCAGATCACGAGGTGAAGAGATCGAGACCATCCTGGCCAACATGGTGAAACCCCGTCTCTACTAAAAATACAAAAATTAGCTGGGTGTGGTGGTGCGTGCCTGTAGTCCCAGCTACTCGGGAGGCTGAGGCAGGAGAATCACTTGAACCCAGGAAGCGGAGGTTGCAGTGAGCCAAGATTGTGCCACTGCACTCCAGCCTGGCAACAGAGCAAGACTCCGTCTCAAAAAAAACAAAAAAACAAACAAAAAAAACTCCCTCCCCCAGCTTCAATTCCATTTCTCAAAGACATGGTATTGATTTCCAACATATGCATGTCCTTTTTGAGTGAGCTTATTGAGCACCCTGTAGAACCATAATCTTTTGTTTGCCTCTTCTTTTTTCTTCTTCATTGGGTTTTTATTCTTTATGAAGAATCACTGGAACTGGGAGTTTCTGGTCTCCATTGAGCCATCTTTCCTCCATCAAGATGTCAGATGTAGGCTCTCTGAACTTACAGAAAATTCTTGAGTAAAGAGAAAATCACCAAGGTGCTTAAGGTGGCTTAGTCCCTAAAAGTAATCTGTTCTGTTACACCATCTGCTGTGCCTTGGAAAGGAAAATCCTTTGGTCTTTAACATTAAATTCTTACAAACACCAAGTGTTTTCCCTTTATTGCCAAGAGTTTGGAGATGTGAAGTAAAAAGAAAGAAAAAATGTTCTTCAACTTTCTTTCCTGTTTTAGCCAACTGGCTCTCAAGAAAGGACGGAGGTTGGGAATCATCAAGTAATACTATAGCAAAAACATATACACTAAAGTTTATAGAAGCTTTAAAATTTATAGAAGCTTTGAAATTTCTAGCATTAACGCTCAGATTCCATTTGTGTATTCAATCACTTATTGAAGCCTTTTATGCCTGGAGTACGAAAGTTTAAAAAAAGGCATGGTTCTTTCCTGCAAGATTACAATAGTCTAGTGGGAAAATATGCAGGAGAAGAGCTTTCTATGACACAGAGTATTAAAAGCCACAGAAGACATTTAGATATAATGGGAATGTCTGTATTGTGAAAATACTCAAGAGTCAGAAGGATTTTACTGAAAGTTGAGTTGCAAAGGACGGGCAAGAGTTCTGAGAAGAGTTAGGGAAAGGAACTCTAGGAAGTCGATGGTCAGAAAAACCATTAGTCCCACTGGGAATGCTCTAAAATACAGTCAATCTATGTGACTTCTTACAAGGACATAGGTATCTTTCTTCTTTTATTTTTATTCAAACACAAACAGGAAGAAAAAATAAATATGCCAATATGTTAATGTTAACTTTATTCACACAAAAGTCAATGGTATTTTTAGCTGTGCACACACCACTCCTGTTTCTACCTCCTTTATAATAAAATACTTAGCACATTCTAGAGTCCCCACACTATGTAAGTTGTGTATACATCTGCCTTTCCCACTAGTAGTCAAGCTTTAAGTCAAGAATAATAAATCCCTTTCTTATTTTTATAACTCTCACATTACCCAATTCCTAAATATGGGCTCAGTAAATCCTATTGAACTCAAAATGTTACCTGTCTATCATTGTGTACAGGCTCATCCATATTTGACCAAACCAAACCATCACCACCAACAACAAAACGTTACTCACCAAGCAGTGGACAACACAGACATTTTTGGGATTCTGCAGTAGCCAGTTATACATATTCCGACACACAGCAAAAAGGTTGTGCAGACTGGGAGCCTGCCTAATGGGCCAACTGCATTCTGAGACCTAAGGGAACACAGCAAAAGGAAATTAATTCCTCCAGCAACTTCCTCTTCATAAGCAGGTTATCACACCAAACAACATCTTCTGGAAGTGATACCATATCCTCTCTTAATATAGGCAGGAACAGTGGGAACAGGGTCCAAATGCATGAAGAAGAGGGTGTTTAACACAGCAATTTTTTAAATTAAAGAATTCTCTTTCAGTAAAGGTATGAAAACACATTTTGAAGCACATTTTAAATTAAACTAGACCATTTCAAGTACATCCTTGGATTTTTTCTATTCTGTGAGGTTACATAGAATTTCATTTCTATTAAGCATAAAATGTTTTGACCTCCCCCAAATGTTTAATTATAGGGTTATAAGTCCTGCACCATCTCTAATTTATCCCAGCTCTCATGATAACATGAAAAGTGCTACAGAGTAAGCCAAACGCAGGCTTGTGCATGGATCTACTTTTTTTTTTTTCTCTCTCTTTTAATTAAAGGACACAACTTACAGGGGAAACCCTTGGCATTTTCATTCATTTAACATGCATATTTTTTTTCACACATTATGGATCATCAACTAAGTTCTAGGAATATTGCTTGGCTCTGATCCACGCAACAGTCATATAAGACAGGTATTAATACAATCCCCATTTTGCAGATGAGTAAACTGACTCTCAGAGGTTATCCAGAGTCACACTGCTGCTCAGCATCAGCACTGCAGCCCAGATCTGAATATAAATCATGTTACAACAGCACACTGGCTGACATTATCATTTGCCTCAAAATACTGTTAAGGCATGATCCCCAGTTGATTACATATTTACTAATGTAGCTAAGAAACAACAAGGAGAAGCTTAGAGTTGGACAAACTTCATAACCTCTTTAAGCCTTTCTTTCTTCATAAAATGTGGTGAACAGTACCTCTTACATAACTCACAGGATACCACATGAACATGTACTTCAAGAGCTTACCTCAGTATCTGACACACCCAGAGTGATAATAAGGTTGGCAATTATTATCATTTTATCAGGTAACTGCCAGTGCAAAGCCCTGCAGTCAGGACTGGCCATGTTTGAAAAACATGAAGTCCTTCATGGTGAGAGTGTAGACTGAAGGACCAGATCATACAGTCTTGTTTAGGAGCTGAGAGAATATTTAAGAAGGAGAATGACTCTCAGATCTACATTTCCAAAGATCTTTCAGGCTCCAGTATGGAGAACAGAAATGGATAACAAGAGCCTAAAGGTAGGGAGACCGATCAGGAGCTTGGTGAGGAGTGTCAATAAGGGATGATGGTGGCTAAGGCTAGCTGAGTAGCAGTGGGGTACAAACACACTTGAGGGACTCAGGAGATAGAGAGGTGGTGGGACACCTGGACATAAGACAGGTGATACACGGTGGCAGTGTGTGCATGTGGAGGGGTGTACTGAAGAGTGTGTCAGGGGAGGGAGAGGAAAGAGTCAAGCCTAAACTCCAGGTTTCCAGCTTGAATGGCTGGATAGAAGGATACAAGAAGTGCTATTTCCTGAGATACGGAATTCTGGAGAAAGAAGAGGCTTCATACAGATGATGTCAGAATGTGCTCTGCAATCCCAAATGTCTCAAATTCCTTCTATTTGACCATGGGAAAGGGAGGCAGGAGGAATTTGTTTGATTAGCCCTTTTCTGGTAATCAGATAATAAATAATCAAAATACGACTCGGAAATTATCTGTGCTCTTGGTAGAGCTGACATCTAAAAGCAAACACATTGAGTTTCTCTCTCTGGGGCTGCCAAGAAAACCCATTCTTTTTTGTTAATTTGTAACTTTTTTCCACAAGATGACTGTGGGGCAAATGGCAGGAGACCTTCCAGGTTACCCACTTTCATATACCTTTAGGAGGGACAAGTATGGTTTATTAAACAAAGTATTTGAAATGTTTGGCACAGCTCCCAAACAGTCCAGGGTGATCTTGTATTGGCCTCTGTCAATTTAAACTTTATGATGGCTTGCCCCTTTTACCCAACATGATTCAGGACTGTTTCTGGTCTAATCTTTACCCACATATATATTCCCCATTGATGTGTTTGTTTTCAAGGAATGGAAATGACTTACTGATTAAAAATACAGAATAACTGGGAAGATACATTTTGCTGTCAGAAGAATCATAAAATGTACATTTCTACAAGCTCCTTTCTGTCTGCAATGTATTTTCTTCTCTTGGTAAACTCCAATTCATCTTTTAAAACCCAGGTTCAAGATCTAATAGGCCTTACTGACATTTACTGAATATTTTACCCAACTGCTGCAGAATTTATACTCTTTTAATTAGCACATGGAACATTTTCTAGTATAGACCATAGTCCACAAAACGAGTCTGTACAAATTCAAAAACACAGAAATTGGCCAGGTGCGGTGGCTCACGCCTGTAATCCCAACACTTTGGGAGGCCGAGGCAGGCAGATCACGAGGTCAGGAGTTCAAGACCAGCCTGGCCAACACAGTGAAACTCTACTAAAAATACAAAAAATTAACCGGGCATGGTGCCAGGCGCCAGTAATCCCAGCTACTCAGGAGGCTGAGGCAGGAGAATCACTTGAACCTGGGAGGTGGAGGTTGCAGTGAACTGAGATCACGCCATTGCACTCTAGCCCAGGCAACGGTACAAGACTTCGTCTCAAAAAAATAAATTAAATAAATAAATAAATAAATAAATACAATAGAAATCATACCAAGCATCTTCTCTGACCACAATGGAATAAAACTTTACAACTAAATAACAAAAGGAACTTTGGAAAATACATAAACACATGGAAATTAAACAACCAATGAGTCAATGAAATTAGGAAGGAAATTTAAAAATTTCTTGAAACAAATTAAAATGGAAATATACAAAAACATATGTGATACAGCAAAAGAAGTACTAAGAGGAAAGTTTATAGCAATAAACACCTATATCAAAAAAGTAGAAAGACTTCAAATTAATAACCTAAAAATACACCTCAAGGAACTGGAAAAGCAAGAACAAACTAAAGCCAAAATTACTAGAAGGAAAGAAATAATAAAGACCAGAGAAAAAACTAAGAAAATTGAAACTAAAAGGAAAAAAGATCTACAAAATAAAAGGTTTTTTTTTTTTTGAAACAATATACAAAATCAATAAACCTCTAGGTAAGCTAAGAAAAAGAGAAGACCCAAATAAATAAAACCAGGAATGAAAAAGGAGACATAACAACTGAGACCTCAGAAATACAAAGGCTCATAAGAGACGGCTACTATAAACAATTGTATACCAACAAATCAGAAAACTTAGAAGAAATGGATAAATGCCTGGACACATACAACCTACCAAGATTGAACCACGAAGAAATAGAAAACCTCAACAAACCAGTAACAAGTAATGAGATTGAGGCTGTAATAAAAATTCTCCTATCAAAGAAAGGCCCAGGTCCTGATGGATTCACTGCTGTATTCTACCAAATATTTAAAAAAGAACGAATATTAATCCTACTCAAACTATTTTTTAAAAAATGGAAGAAGAGGAAATACTTTCAAACTCATTCTACAAAGCCAGCATTACCTGATACTAAAACTAGAGAAGGATACAACAAAGAAGGAAAACTACAGGCCAGTGTCACTGAAGAACACAGATACAAAAATCCTCAACCAAATACTTGCAAAACAAATGCAACAACACATTAAATAGATCATTCGTCATTATCAATAAAGATTCACTTCATGGCCAGGCATGGTGGCTCACGCCTGTAATCCCAGCACTTCAGGAGGCTGAGGCGGGCAGATCACGAGGTCAGGAGATCGAGCCCATACTGGCTAACACAGTGAAATCCCATCTCTACTAAAAATACAAAAAAATTAGCCGGGCGTGGTGGCAGGTGCCTGTAGTCCAAGCTACTAGGGAGGCTGAGGCAGAAGAATGGCGTGAACTTGTGAGGCGGAGCTTGCAGTGAGCCGAGATCACACGACTGCACTCCAGCCTGGGTGACAGAGCGAGACTCCATCTCCAAAAAAAAAAAAAAGTTTCACTTCATGGGTACAAGGATGGCTCAATATATGCAAATCAATAAATGTTATATACCACATTAATAGAATCAAGAACAAAAAATACATGATTATTTCAATAGATGCTGAAAAAGTATGTGATAAAATTCAACATCCCTTTATGATAAAAATCCTCATGAGGCCGGGCTCGGCAGCTCACGCCTATAATCCTAGCACTTTGGGAGGCTGAGACAGGCAGATGACTTGAGGTCATGAGTTTTAGACCAGCCATGGCCAACATGGTGAAACCCCGTCTCTACCAAAAATACAAAAATTAGCCGGGCATGGTGGTAGGCACCTGTAATCCCAGCTACTTGGGAGGCTGAGGCAGGAGAACTGCTTGAATCCAGGAGGCGGAGGTTGCAGTGAGTCAAGATCACGCCACTGCACTCCAGCCTGGGTGATAGCAAAACTCCGTCTCAAAAAAAAAAAATCCTCATGAAAATAGATATAGAAGGAACATACCTCAAAATAATAATGGCCATCTATGACAAATCCATGGCTAACATTGTACTGAATGGAGGAAAATTGAAGGCCTTTCCTCTAAAGAATGGAACACAACAATGATACCCACTTTCGCCACTATTATTCAACATAATACTGGAAGTCCTGGCCAGAGCAATTAGGCAAAAAAAGAAATAAAGGACATCTAAGTTGGAAAGGAAGAAGTCAAATTACCCTTGTTCGAACTCAACATGATCTTAGGACTAGAAAAACCTAAACACTCTACCAAAAAAACTGTTAGAACTGACAAACGAATTCAGTAAAGTTGCAGAATACAAAACCAACATGCATAAATCAACAGCATTTATATGTACTAACAGCCAACAATCTGAAAAAGAAAACAAGAAACCAATGCCATTTCCAATAGCTACAAAAAATATAAAATACCTGGGAATCAATCTAACCAAAGAAGTGAAAGATCTACACAAGAAGAACTATAAAACTCTGATGAAAGAAATAGAAGAGGACACAAAAAAAGGAAAGGTATTCCATGCTCATGGATTAGAAGAAATAATATTGTTAAAATGGCAATACTACCCAAAGCAATGTACAGATTCAATGCAATCTCTATCAAAATACCAATGACATTCTTCACAGAAATAAAAAAAAAAACCCTAAAATGTATGTGGAACCACAAAAGACTCCAAATAGCCAAAGCCCCCCTAAGCAAAAAGAACAAAGTTAGAGGCATCACATCATCTGACTTCAAAGTTTATTATAAAGCTACCATAACCAAAACAGCATGGTACTGGCATAAAAACAGGCACATGGACTAATGGAACAAAATAGAGAACCCAGATATAAGTCCACGCATTTACCACCAATTCATCTTTGACAAAGATGCCAAGAACTTACAGTGGGAGAGGACAGTCTTTTCCATAGATGGTGCTGGGAAAAGTGGGTAACTATATGCAGAAAAATGAAAATAGACCTATATCTCTAACTATATATAAAAATCAAATAAAATGGATTAAAAACTTGAATCCAAAACCCAAAAATATAAAACAACTAGAAGAAAACATTAGAGAAATGTTCTAGGACATTGATCTGGACAAAACTTTCTTGTGGAAGACCTCAAAAGCACACACAACCGAAGCAAAAATACACAATTGGGACTATATGAAGCTAAAAAGCTTCTGCAAAGCAAAGAAAACAATCAACAAAGTGAAGACAACCCATTGAATGGCAGGAAATACTTGTGAACTATTCATTTGACAAGAAATTAATAACCAGAATATATAAGGAGCTCAAACAACTCAATAGTAAAAAAAAAAAAAAAAAAAAAAAAACAAATTAAAAACTGGGCAAAAGAGTTGAACAGAATTAACAGATCTTCAAAAGAAGACATAGAAATGGCATACAGTTATATGAAAAAATGTCCAACATCACTAATCAGAGAAATGCAAATCAAAATCACAATATAAGTGTCATCTCACTTCAGTTAAAATAGTTTGTATCAAAAAGGCAGGTAATACCAGATGCTGGTGAAAATGTGAGAAAAGGGAACTCTTATACACTGTTGGTGGGAATGTAAATTAGTACAATCACTATAGAGAACAGTATGAAGGTTCCATATGATCCAGCAATTCCACTACTGGGTATATATCCAAAAGAAAGGAAATCAATATATCGAATATAAAGCTGCACTCCCATGTTTATTGCAGCACTATTCACAATAGCCAAAATAAGGAATCAACCTAAGTGCCTACCAACGGATGAATGAATAAATAAAATGTGGTATACATACACAATGAAATATTAGTCACATAAAAAAGAATGAAATCCTGTCATTTGCAGCAACATGGATGGAACTGGAGGCCACTGTAAGTGAAATAACCCAAGCACAGAAAGAGAAAGATTGCATGTTTTTTACTCATATGCAGAAACTAAAAATGTGGATCTCATGAAGATAAAGAGTAGATTAGTAGTTACCAGAGGCCAGGAAGAGGAGTGGGAGGGGGTTTGAAGGAGGAAAAAATAATATAAATCTAATTAAACTGTACACTTAAAATGGTAAAAATGGTACATTACATATGCATATTTTAACTCTAATGTTTACAAAAGAAAAAAAAAGTTCAAGTGTTCTCTTGGCTCTGACTGTTTCTCTAATACTCACAAACAGAAACGCTTAGTCATCTTTATACTCATGCCCCTGTTTATTTTCATCTATTACAGCTTTTTTCAGTAGAGCAACATGGTTAAATTCACAGGCTGGATTTTCACTCTGGATTTACCAGTTACTACTTGATTAACCTTAGGCAATTTACTAACCTCTCCAGGCCTCAATTATCTAGTGTGTAAAGTATAAATGAGCATTATAGGATTGTTGTCAGAATTAAGTAGCACAACATAAACACAGTAAATGCTAGCTTGTGGTCAAGCTGTACTGAATAAACTGCTTACACCTGTCTCCCCTTCTAGACACCAAGCTCCATGAGAAGAGAGACCATAACTCACTCATTTTTGTAACCCCAGTGTCCACTGTGCATGTGTTGCTCTTATGGTAGGTGCTCAGCAGGTGAGCTGAGTGAATGAATGAGTGAAAGAATAAAGGAATGAACCCCATTTGGCAATCTATTTTTATGATAAGATTTGTCCATATGTACCATATCTTGAGGAGGTAACAGGTGAACCCATCTTATTGGGTTTTTTTTAGACTGTAACAGAATGAAAGTATAGAAAATTTATTTCCCCAGAAATATTTTTGAAGGTTTTAAAAACTGGCTATGACACACACACACACACACACACACACACACACACACCCCCCAAATGTCAATATCTGTAATGAGTCTCAGCTAAAAGTTGGCTAAATTATTCTTAGCACAATAGGCTAATAGCTCCAGAATCATTAACTCAATCAAGTAAATAATATTAATTTAAAGTACTCCATAATTATATATTTACTTGATATATAATTATACACCATTAAGCAAACATACAATTAGAATTTTTTAAAAGCATGTGCTCTGTCTAAAAGGGGAAAACATTAAGGCATAAACAAAACCAACAAAATAAAAAAGGAATTCAATCACTGCAAGCTATTTTTGTAGCTCTCTGGGGTTCACAGCTTCATGCAGTAACTGACACTTCGCAATGCTGTCGCCAGTTTTCCTGAATACCTTGAACATCTCCTGGGCTTGCTTAGCATCAGAGGATACCATACAGATTTCAGGGCTGCCATGATACCACCCAGTGGGAAAAAGAGGCCAAATCATCGCTAGAGCTCAATGCCATTCAATTTTCATCTCTCCATTATCCCTTGCCCAAGATAGGATGGGCAGAAGCAGCCATTCACTAAGCATAGGAATGAAAGCTTCTACAGAGAGTATGACTTAATTGCTATATCCAGTGTTTTATGAATCATGCACCATTTTTGGAGGATGGGGATAATTCAGTCAATCATTTATCGTAGCATTTTATTATTACCAATGTTAATCATAGCTACTACTTACTGAATGATGACTCTAAGCAAGACACTGCTATCAAATTTATTCCTTACAACAAACCTACAAAAAAAATTTTTAAGAGTGCTTGTTAGATAGGCACTCTCTTATTGGCATATCCATTTTACACAGGAGAAAAACGAGTCAAAGGAGAGGTAAAAGTGACTTGCCCAGGAAGAAGAACAGCTGAGATGTGAACCTAGGGTAATTTTTAAAGTCTAAAGTTTGTATACACTATATGGCTTCATCTCAGTTTAAAAAAATAAAATTTGTGCACTCTCCATTATACTACATTGTCTGATGACTGATAACAATAACTCCATCTTGCATTTGTAGAGTGGTTACAGCTTCAAGTGATGGCTGTATTTTACCAGGGTTAAGACATTCAATTCATGGAAGGCTTCATAACTAGAATGTGGGAGTCTCTGGTCCTCTGGCCCCCAGGCCAGGGATTGTTTTTTTCACTCCAGTTATTTCCTGTCCTGACACTGAGGCATGGTGGCAGAGTGAGAGATGAAGTATGAGCTATAAACTTCCCCCACTCCAGCCAATCTCCCACCAACCTCCCACCAATGCAGAAACAACTGGGAGCTGTAGCGACCTCTTTGGTGTGCTCAGGAAGAAAAAGGGGTAAAAACATTGACCTTCAATCATGAGTCCTTTAAGACACCCAAGTTGATAATACATTTTCCAAAAATCAAATTGTTCCCAAAGGGAAAGAAATCCTAGAAGATTATGTCATTTAGAAAGTTAAGAAGGTAGAGTCTAAAAGAACCAGCTGGGCTGCAGATTTCTTTGCTCCTAGAAGGACTCTGTCACCATACTGTCCTTCCTGGGTGAACAGTGGAAGGAGGAGAGACAAAGTGGCCCTAGAATAGCATTAATCAGAACTTAAGAACTCTGGAGTCAGGTAGCCTTGGTGTCCATTCATCCAGCTTTCCATTTATTGCCAACAGTAATGCCAAGAAATGTATAAATGTTCCTGATATTCTGGGGCACAGCTATAAACCTTCTATGCAGAAACCAAACCAGTGTATACACGCATACACACACATATGCATGGAGTGGATGGGAACAGTGTTTATGTTGGGGATGATGAGAAAGGTTTAAGTATACATAGTGGTGTTGGTTATACAACATTGGGAATATAATTAATGCCACTGAAATTGTATGCTACAAATGGTTACAATAAGTTTATGTTATGTATATTTTACCACAATAATTTTTTTAAAGGAGTGGAAACAGATGGTTAAGCTCTCTGAAGCCTACCAATAGATCTACATACACAGAGGAGTCATTATGAACATCTGGTTTAACTGATGCATCTTGTTGGTCTCCAGGACTTCATTGTCAGCATCAGTACTCTTATTTCCTCAAGGTGGATATTGGCTATAAAGAGTCAAAAAAAAATTTAAAAAAATAAAAACACCTGAGGTTTAATACATCCTTTGCAGTCCTGAATAGGTATTCTAGTACTTCGCTTTTGAATGCTGGGCTATGTGCTATGCATTGTTTTGAGCTGTAGCCTCTGCTAAACTGAGACTAAACGAAGTCCTATTTTAACATTCTGTGACATATGCAAGTACATAATAGAAAAATCAGGAAAACAGTATTGATCATTTCATACAATTCCTGTCAACCAATGTGGCTTCTAAGCATAAAAGTGAATCAAAATACAGAATGACAACCCTCAGAAAAGTAAAATCTTCCTGGAAACAGCCTGTCTTTGCCAACATCACTACCTACATCCTCAAATGCAGGTTTGAACATATACAAACAATCACATACTCTTCATGTAAAATGACTGAATTCAGGTTTCAAGGCACAGAGGTATATGATGTGGGCAGATCCAGACTCCCACGAGTTTATAAATAAAAAATGCCTATGACTTTATACACCCTTATGAATCTATAAATAAAACCAGTTCCATGTTTAGTATTTATGGTAGACTCTACCATCAACATTTATTAAAATAAGGTTTAATTTCAGACGTAGCACTCCACAGAACCGGAAGGAGTAAGAAATGGTTCTAGTCCTCATGAACTGAAAGGTAAAAACAAAGAAAATTTTTCTAAGTCATGCAACAATGAGATGCAAATCCATTCACAGTGTTAGTGCTGGGGAAAGAAAGGTCTAGGAGTTTGAAAAGAGATGTAGGCAAATCAAAAACAAAGGTAAGATGGAAATACTACGGCTTTGGGACTGCCTCCCTGAGATGCAACTAAGGGTAAAGCAGACAGGTCAGAGGATCCACTTGCATTCTGACAAATTGTGGGACTATCTGGGAAGAGCTAAAGATGTAGTGCAATCCTGTGTTTTAGGAGAGAGAATTGGAAAAGCCTCGTGGCATGTGGAAATCTTCTCCTTAGCAAAATTAGGCAAATAAAGAAGAAGATGGGCTGGGGGTGGTGGCTCACACCTATAATCCCAGCACTTTGGGAGGCTGAGGCAGGTGGATCACTTAAGGCCAGGAGTTCAACATCAGCCTGGCCAACATGGCAAAATCGTCTCTACTAAACATACAAAAATTAGCTGGGCATAGTGGCACACATCTGTAATCCCAGCTACTTGGGTGACTGAGGTACAAGAATCAGAACCCAGGAGGCAAAGGTTGCAGTGAGCCAAGATCATGCCATTGTACTCCAGCCTGGGCAACTGAGTGAGGCTCTTTTGGAAGGGAAGGGAACGGAAGGGAAGGGGAGGGGAGGGGAGGGAAGGGAAGGGGAGGGGAGTGGAGGGGGAAGAAGAAGAAGGAGAAGAAGAAGAAGAAGAGGAAGAAGGAGGAGGAGGAGGAAGAGGAGGAGGAGTGAGGGAGGGAGGAAGAAAGGAGGAAGGGAGAAGAAGGAGGAGGAGGAGGAGGAAGAGGAGGAGGAGA
The DNA here is from genome assembly GCF_028885625.2 of Pongo pygmaeus. Taxonomy (NCBI): domain Eukaryota; kingdom Metazoa; phylum Chordata; class Mammalia; order Primates; family Hominidae; genus Pongo; species Pongo pygmaeus. The sequence continues at coordinate 164,915,022 of NC_072373.2, forward strand.
AGGAGAAGGAGAAGAAGAAGAGGAGGAGGAGGAAGAAGAAGAGGAAAGAAGGAAGGAAGGAGAAGGGAAGAAGGGAAGGAGAAAGGAAGGAGAAGAGAAGAAGGAAGGAAAGAAGGAAGGAGACGAAGGGTGTGTGACATGGGTAGCTTTTAAGGGAGAAGGAGTAACTCATGCAAGAAGATTGTGTGTGTCTGTGTGCACATGAGAACATGCATATCCCTAGTTGGAGCATATGATTTTTGGGCAATGAAGAATGGTAAAAGATGAAGTTAGAGAAGCAGATAGAGGCTAGATCATCAAGAGCCTCACAAGATATTTTACGATTTGTATAGGCAAGAAATGACCCCACTCCTCTGATCTATATCTTTCTCCTGCTCTAAGGTCCAGCTGTCACTGGTGTCTCCCTTTACTAATCTCCCTTGGCAGGTATTGTAAATATTATTTGTACTTACCTTTAGAACGTCCTGGGTTCTCTCGCCAACTAGGCTTAGGTGTCTTGAGAACAAAAACCAAATATTTATTTTATATCTATAGTGTTTAACAATTCTTTCCACATTCATGCTTTTTTTTATTTTTTATTTTTATTTTTGGGGAGGGATAGCATTAGGAGATATACCTAATGCTAAATGACGAGTTAATGGGTGCAGCACATTCATGCTTTTTAAAAACATTGATTATCTTGTCAGGAACTGTTGTTCTAGGTATCCAAAAAAAAAAAATGCTCCCTCCTCTTCTAGGGCAAGTAAGAGCAGCCCAGGGTAGGTATTTAATATGTAATTTCTGATTCCTTTGGTAAACCCTTAAGTCCAGTCACAAAATCTTTAGTTACACTGATAGATGCCTTTCATTAAAAACATCTTTATAGAGATTGCCTTTTATAAATATTATACAAAGAGACATCTTTATATGTATAAATGCTTCTATAATGATATTATATCTTTATTTACTTTCAGAGGGAAAATGCTCCAGATTATCACAGATCTTTCAAGGTCAAATAAAATTTCTATGAACTATTGTGTAGGATGTTCCACAGTCCTTAAATTATGAAAATAATGGCACTGACTTAGCCTCCAATCAAGAAAAACAATTCAAAAGATTTGCCTTACATTAAGAACAAAATATCTATCCACATTTTTGTTTGATGTTAATTCACTTGTTCTGAATTAGCTAATAGATGGAATAAGAGTTGGAAAGTTATTTTATTACAGAAGATTTTAAACAGATGCATTTAAAATCTTCATTATAGAATGGCAACTTAGATCAAACCACTTCAGAATGGCGTTATCAGTGCTTTATCAAAGAGTGGTCCCCGCAGCAACATCAGGAGCAGCTCCCTGGAAGCTGTTAGAAATGCAGATTCTTATGCCTCCCTTGTCCTTCTGAATCAGAAGTCTGTGTTTAACAAGCCCTCCAAGTGATTCTGATGCACACCAAATTTGAGACTGTTCTCAGAATACGCTGAAAAAGAGGTCCCTAAAACTCTCCCATAGCTTATTGAATATTAGGGCAGGAAGGAGCCATACAAAGCATGTACACCAATTTTCTTGTGTGTTTTACAGATCTGGAAACTGAGGCCCAGAGATTATCAATGGTAACTGGAATTTGGAATGAAGTGTGTTCTAGCATCAAAGCTAAGATCCTAGATACACAGCATTGTCAACCAGCTATCATTTTACACATTTGACATCAAGTTTCACTTTTAAAGGATCCATGCATAGAAAGTCCATTCTATTTATTAATAGACCCAAATGAAGTTGCAGAACCAATCACATCTAAAGGCTAAGTCAAAAATGTTTAGAGATGTTCTTGAGAGGGGAAAAAAATGCCTTTTTTTAGTGAGTAAGTCAGAATTCAGTGGCCAGAAATATCAGGCTCAATATCAGATTCAAACCTAAGCCAACTCTCAGTTCCTAAACCAAGCTGAAACTAGGAATATTTCTTTCCCTAGTTCAAAAAACTTCTTAAAATATATTAATGGAAAGATGTTCCCATTAATACTTGTCAGTACTGGTCTATCCACACTGCCTCATCTTGATACCAAGTAGCAATAAAGAAGGGTCAAAGGCATAATTAGTGTAACAGCATGAAGGCAGCCAACTGCCCTAGCAGCAGTTCAGTCTCCAACTTAAGCCTCATGAACACTGTGCCATGGAACAACCAAGCACCAACAGACTTGAGACCCCAACTTCAATGGTATTTCATTGACAGATACAGTTTCCTGTAAGTATCCTCACCCAAGGAAAATCTTTAGGATATCTCATAGCAGCCTAATATTTTGTGGACAGAAGTGTCCAGAGTGTATAGTTTTTCAGCTTCAGATGCCTAAGGGCACGTGCTTTAAGGGTATCTCTGAGGAGGAAAAGCACCATCACGTCTTCAACAGTATGATCTCAGGGCTAAAAATCCTTACCCGGCTGTGAAACTTGGCAGTTCGATAAGACTTAGGTGACAGATTGTATACTGTGTAGTGGTCAAGATGTCTGGAATCCAAAAAGCTTCGAATGTCATCAACCTGATTCCTGAATCCTATGTCAACATTGTCCAGAGGAAAGGACATCACTAGGAGAGAGATCACACCGAAAGAAAACAGGTTAAATGTTTAGGTCTGCTGTAACGATGGGCAGCAACTGCAAACTGAGCCAAAGGATTGTTAATAAACATCAGAAACTTACCAATAATTCTGGAGGTAACATAAGTGAAGTCTAAATCTCCCTTTGTGTAGCTAAAAGCAAGACAAAAATGGGCACTCATTAAAATGATCCAAATATGCCAAGATTCTCTCTCTCAATCACTTGCGTATATGAACTGGGACACTGCTGTCCAGGGGGCATGTTTTGACTCCCCTCCAGCCCTTCTCTCTAACAAAGAAGAATCACTGAGAAAAGAAAGCCCGTGACCTCAGGGGTATAAATATGCCACTCCAACTGGTGCATTCTAATGCCCTTGTAGATGCCACTTCATGATCTGAATCAATCTCAGAATAGAAAACTCTGCTTATTTATCAACACCAATTGTTCTAGCTTCTTGGCCTACCTGGAAATATCTTCCATGATTGTAAGTGGCTAAGGGGTAGGGGAAGAAGTGGTTGAGAAAAAATAAATGACGCCATTTTTCTGCCTACCAGGCCCTGGTTGAGAATCAGAGGTAAGAATAATTTTATCTTTGAACAAAGATTAAAATTTTGATTAATATAATAGACTTGATGTTTGAATTTCTGATTTAGAACTGCATATTGTAACTCAAAGTGACCCTAGAATTTTCTAATACTAAACAATAAAAAATAACTCCTATGACCTGCTTATAAGAATTTTCATACAGTGGAAGAGTAGAAAACTTCTCTCACTGAATAAATGTTAAAGGGCTAGTAGGAAACCAAAACAAAGTTCTGATTTGATTACAATCTGTAGGTAACTCTTATTCAGATTGCACGTATATTTTAATCTCATTTAATCCCTAAACAACCCAAAGACACAAATCCTGTCAGGGTATTAAAAAAAAGCTCAAAAAAAGCTCTGAGAGGTTAATTAACTTGCCTGAGGGCTCTTAGTTAACAAGGGCAGATATGGCATTAGAACCCAAGATGTTTGATTCTAAAGACAGGGAGGGCAACCATTATACTCTAATGTGGCAATGAACTGAGTCCTCCCACCCCGTGCTTATAGCTTCTAAAGGACTTAACTTTATGTCTTCAATGACATTTCTCAGTTCATCAGATCCCATAAAATTATATCCCAAAATTGACACTCTTTGAGCCAGACAAGCAGCCAGCAGGTAACCAGATCCTTTGAGAGCATGGGGATCCACTAAATTAACTGGGAAGAATGTGCGTACCTGGTCACAGATTGTATCACCCTAGAAGATGTGTCTTTGAGGGTGTCTTTCAAGTTGTCCTTTAGGTTACTAAAGAGCCTCCCTGCACCTCCTTTTACCATGTCAAAGAGACCTCCCCCATAGCTGGGCTCCATGTCTGGAGATGAGGCACCTGCCAAAAAACAAACAAACAAACAAAAATGGCGATGGCAGAGAATCCACGGAAAACCAATCCCTCTTCATTCTTAAAACATACACAGACTGTCTTTAAGAGTCTGGGACCGATATTCCTGGAAATTGTGTTCCACTCTCAGAACTTATAGACTCTGAGTTATAGCATTGCTACTGGTCCTCAGGGGAGACCCAGGTCAGTCCCTCACTGAGTCCCAGGAACAGAAACCTCCAGTATTGCTGCCACTAGCCATGTGTGACAATTGAGCACCTGAAATATGGCTAGTCTCAACTGAAATGTGCGGTAAATATAAAACACACAACACATTTCAAAGACTTGGTGCAAAAAAAAAAAAAAAAGAATGTAAAGTATCTCAATATTTTTATACTGATTACATGTTGAAATAATAATTTAAATATATTGAATTAAAGAAATTATAGCTGTAAAATCAATTTCACCTGCTCCTTTTTACCTGTTTAGTGTGGATACTGGAAATTTTTAAGCTACATATGTGGCCTTTATTGTACTACATTTGGACAGTTCTGCTCCAGAGAGACTGCTGAGGAAGAGCAGTAGTCAACTTCAGTGAGTCCAGGGCACTCCTCGGCCCTTTGATGAAGCTGACTATATTAGAAGCCCCATTCCATGGCTGTCTCTTAAAGCACTGGTTCACTTCTATCATGAAAAACACCTTCTGAAGGGGCTTTAGTACAGCTTTTAGGCCTTAGGATGCATGGTGGCTGTTAGTGCTATCTGTCAAATATTTCAGGTTCTCTTCCCTTATAGCTTCTTAAAATTGCGCTTTTTGGCCCCTTGTGCTTAGCTCCAGTCCAGGGTTTCTCAGTCTCAGCACTATTGACATTTTAGGCTAAATACTTATTTGTTGTGTGTGTTTTGAGGGGGCTGTCCCTGTGCACTGCAAGGTGTTGAGTAGCATTTCTGGCCTCTATTCACTAGATGCCAGTAGCACCTGCCCCAACCCCAACTCCACCTCTGAGTTGTGACAATAAAAAATGTCTCCAGAGATTGGCAAATATCCCCTAGTGGGGGCAAAATTACCCCTGGTTGAAAACCACTGCTCCAGCCTATGTGTGTGAGGGGAAGTGCCGTGTATCACAGTGTATGTTGTGCATCACTTCCAGGGTACATTTAACTGTTAATGTGATATTCTCCGTAGTTTTTCTCTCTCTCTTTCTCTCTTTCTCTCTCTCTCTCTCTCTCTGTATCTCTCTCTCTCTCTCTCTGTATCTCTCCCTCCCTTTGCCATAGCAATCAGCAAGGTTGGTTGGAGACTGTGGCTGCTCTGTCCAGTACTTCTGGGTCCCAGAGAAAGGAGCTATGTGGCAGATGACCTTTGATGACCCAGGTGACCTTTGATGAATATTTGGCATGAGTAAGTAATATGGTTTGGTTCTATGTCCCCACTCAAATCTCATCTCAAGTTGTAATCTCCACGGGTCAGGGGAGGGACCTGGTGGGAAGTGATTGGATAATGGAGGTGGATTTTCCCCATGCTGTTCTCGTGACAGTGAGAGATCTGATGGTTTTAAAATGTGGCACTTCCGTCCTTGCTCTCTTTCTCTCTCCTGCCATCATGTAAGATGTGACTTGCTTCCCCTTCACCCTCTGTCATGGTTGTAAGTTTCCTGAGGCCTCTACAGCCATGTGGAACTGTGAATCAATTAAACTTCTTTTCTTTATAAATTACTGAGTCTCAGGTAGTTCTTTAAAGCAGCGTGAAAACAGACTAATACAGTAAGAAACACCTATTTGTTAATAGAAGCCACCGATCTTTTGGGAATGTTCATAACCAAAGCACAACCTAACCTATGCAGGCTGATACAGGAAGGAAGCAGGAATCTGTGTAGAGGAGGTGGTTAATGTGAACAGTGGCCAGGTAGGGCTTTAAGGCCTAGCAGTCAAGAGCGTGAGTCATTCTCACCTGGGTTCCTGCCCAGCTTTGCTACCCCTAGCTGTGTGACCCTGGAAGTCAGTCTTTCTAAGTCTCTTTCTTCCCATCTGTAAAATAGGGGTAAAAATTGTGCCTACTCCACAGGGAAAAATTAAATAAATGCGTATAAAGCTGTTGGCATGGTACCTAATAAATCTAGGGGTCAAGAGAACATAGCTAAACTCTATTATGTCACATCCTGAAATTCCTGTATTGATGGTATTTTTAATCTTTGTTCACTTTCCAACTATATGATGACAAAAGACAAGAATGGCATCTATTCCTTTTCAAAAATTGCCATATATAAGATTTTCAAAATAAAGAATAATAAAAATGTTCACGTAATAGGCACTATAATTGCTAACTTATATATAACAATTACTATCTGGTAGGTATTTTTCTAAGCATTTTATCTATATTCACTCATTTAATCCTCATAGCATCCCAATGAAATAGATAATATTATTATTCCTATGTTATAGATCAGAAAACTGAGGCACAGACGTTAAGAAACTTGTCTAAGAGCATACAAGCTAGTGAATATTTATTTACCAGCAGAGTTGAGATTGAGCCCCAGGCAACCCTTCCAATCACATCCCACTTTCTTCTCCTAATATCAGCCTGAATTTTATATTTATCATTCCAATTAATTTCTTCAAACTTGTATTACATATGTTTGTATCCACAAAAAATGTATTAATATTATTTTCCAAGATTTCAAGCTGTACATAAATGGTTTTCTATTTGCATAAGTTTGCAACTTTATTTTTTTCACTTATTTTTGTTTAAAATTCATCTATGCTGGTACCAAATGCAGCTTTAGCTCAATTAATGTGTGTATCAATTATCCCACTGATGGACACGTAGGCTATTTGTTATAATAAGCAACACAGTGAGGAACACATGACTTTGATAACATACATAAGACTCTCTCTAGATTATACCTACAAGCAGAATTTGCCAGTAAATAAGGTATGTACATCTTCACATAACTAGATATTGACAAATCATTCTCCCAAGCAGTCACAGCAATTTAAATTCCTACAACTAGTACATATGTGTTCCTTCACTCTATATTCTCCTTAACAGTATTGTCAGACTTTTACATTTTTACCACTTTGTCAAGTATAAATAAGTATCTCACTTTGGTGCTATTTTGGTAATCTCCCTGATTACAAGTGAGGTGAAGTATCTTTTACTGTGCTCACTGGCCAGGTGGCTGTTCTTCCAATCATATTTCATGTACCAGTACACTCCTACATGCCATTTAGATGTTCATACATATATCTATACATACTTGTTGACTGTCATGTTCTTCCATCCTGATCTTAAGAGCTACTGATACCTAACAGATGTCTAAGTCACCATTAGACATCTATTAGAAAATGAGGCTCTGTTAGAAATTGCAAAGAACATTGAATACTGGTAAACAAACAATGAATGGACATATGGACAAACATTAATCATCTCTACCACTAACTGAGCTCTCCAATGCAACAGGAACTGTGCTCAGACCTTTTTGATAGTACAGTTTCATATAGCGGGAGAGTGGAAGTGGTTATTATCCCGTTTACAGATGAAGCAGTGGAAGCTCAAAGAAGGAAAGTAACTCACCAAAGAGTCCATTTAACAAGTGGAAGAGTCAGCGATTCAAACCCAGATCTGTGCAATTCCAAAGCCTTGCTAATCTACCATTTCACACTATTCTACATCTTCACCCAGCTCAGGATTCCAACAACTATAATCAAGATGAGCCTTACCTGCCTATACACAACTGCCTCTCTCCTATTCCCTGCTCTCCTCCACCTCCCACCCACACACCTTTCATCTGGCTGCTCTCAGCGGCAGATGTCCCTACAATAAGCACCCTCATAAATCACTGCATGCCAGGCAAACCAAGTCAATCTCATTACGCAGGCAGCCGAGCCTCTGTTGCCCCTACTGCTTCACAGACCTGAATAAAAGGCCAGGAACAGGTCTAATGGGCAGCTCCACAGACTACGGCTAGTGTTACAAATCTGAGAATGCTCTCTTGTGTCCTGTTTCATATGAAATAGAGCACATTATTTCCCTGTAAACACACCCCACCAAGTAAAAATTTGTATCGTGTTTTTGTTTTAAATATAGTGAGGATAGAGCAGCATAAAATGTTTATAATTCTCCCATTTCCATCCCTGTAACATTTTCATGTGTTCAGCCTGAACACACCTTTGATATATAACTGTTTAAGAGATGACACCAAATTGATTGGATGTCTCTTCAACTCTCAATTTTATGCTGGAATAGAACTACAAGGCACCAGCCTATTAAAAGATATAAATATCCTTGATTATCTAAAAATCAGACTCTCGCCATCCCTCAGGCTGCATGCTCTGCTCATTAGAGCTTTAGAATGCTGCAGAAATCAGAACAACTTGCCAGAGTCCATCTGTAACCTTCACATATTCAAATTATACGTTGAACTGGCAAGGCCACACAAAAAAGAAGAGGGGCATTATTTGACGTTGCTCTACTGGTTCTTTTAGGTAGATATTCTGGCTTTCCCTGATGAGCCACATAAGTGCCAAAAGTACAGATTCTGCAAATATTTTAGCCTCAGCTAGTTAAGAGAAAGGGCAGAGAGGTTTCAAAATATGGCACAACGAAGAAGAAAATGGTGCAATGAGAAAGAAATGCAGAAGATAAACAATGACCACGGTAGATCAAGGGGTAACAAACTGGATCCCGTGGGCCAGATCCAGTCCACGGCCTGTTTTTTTTACAGTCTGTGAAATAAAAATGGCTTTTACATTTTTAAATGATTGAAAAAAGTAGAAAGAAGAATGATGTTGCATAACATGAAACTGATATGAGGGTCAAATTTCAACGTCCAGAAGTAAAGTACCCTTATGTGTTTACATCTTGCCTATGGTTGCTTTCATGCTACAATGCAGAGTTAAATAGTTGTGACACAGATCTTACGGCCCACAAAGTCTAAAGCATTTAGTCTCTGGCCCTTTACAGAAAAAGTTTTCCAACCCTTGCATCAGACAGTTAACACCACTTGTGTTCTTAGGAATGCAGAACTTGCTACCTCCAACACCTTTCTAAATACTTTGGCTAAAATGGCACCCAGTGGAAAGAACACTCTGTGCTTACTAAGGGTCCTCAGGGATTTGAGGGTGTAAGAGAGTGGAGGTGAGGACATCAGAGTTGAGAGAGCATGTGAGTGCCATCCAAAGAGAAAGGTCCAGGACTGCCTCTAAGGCTCCAAGTAGATTCTTGTTTCAATGATGTCTGTGGTGTGAAAATCTAAGCCCACCAAAGACAAACATCAGAGAATTGCACTTTTACCTCTGAGTCACTTTAAGGGTGTAAGAAATAAGTTTTCCTTGGGATTCCTAATGTTTGGGAAACTAGAAGCAGTATCCTATTCCTTCCAAGTTGTAGGAACCTGACTAGTTCTTGCTGTCAAGAGTGACACAAAATTTGTGTTTCCTGGGAGAGAATTTCTGTCTTCCACTAGATTGCTAGTTAGCTGTTTGATCATTTATTTGTATCGAGCTTCATTCCAAAAGAGATTTAAGATGATTCAATAGTCATTTAGATATTATATAAAGAAGATAAATACAAATGCTAGGGCTTGTCTTAACTGCCTTAATGTAACTGAAAATATAAAAAAGTAAGTGTGGCTGCTTTTCATAAACATTTTATTGATTTCTTAGCCATGGACAAAACACTGTGAGAAGAGGTATAGAAGGAGAAGGAGTGTCCATAATGCATAGTGATCATCCCCTCATATGCTTATTCAGTATATGCCTATGGCACCCTGGGCTGTGGATAATTCCATCTGGTCCCCTAAGAAGAAATGCTCCCCCATAAAATACTGTCATCAAAAGAAGGATGGTATGCAAAAACTTACCAAAAAGAGACGTTCATCAAGATAGTGTTTACCATGGCAAGAGGCTATAAGTGATGTATTTTTTTCAATAGTAAGGGAATTGGTTAAATATCTCTAATAACACCATATAGGTTAGCTACTAAAATCATTTTGCAGAAAAGTACAGATGGGCATGGCAAAGGCTAAATGAAAAATAAGCAGGCTACAACACATAATCCACTGTACAATCTTACTTTTGTAAAAGAAAACTATCTCAGTTTAGAGAAAGAATTCAGAGGATATAATAAACATAAAATAATAACAACTCAAACCTACTGAATGCCTACCACATACTAGGCCACTGATCTAAATTTTTTGTATGTAGTAACACATTTAATCTTCACAAATACCCTATGAAGGCAATACCATTGCTATCTTCATCTTATACACAAGGAAACTGAAGCAAAGACACAGCAGTGATTCACCCCAGGTCCTACAGTTAGTAAGCCAGAATTTGTACCCATGCAGGCTATTCTAGAGTCCAGGCTTTTATCCACTACATTTTCAAAACAGTTATAGTAATTATATTTAATTATATCTGGGAGAATGATGAGTGATTTTTGTTTGTTTGTATGATTATATTTTCTAAATTTTCTGCAAGTTACATTCATTAGGTTTTTTTTGTTGTTGTTTGTTTTGTTTTTGAGACTGAGTCTCGCTCTATCGCCCAGGCCAGAGTATAGTGGTGCGATCTCAGCTCACTGCAACCTCTGCCTCCCAGGTTCAAGTGATTCACCTGCGTCAGCCTCCCAATAAGCTGGGATTACAGGTGCTCGCCACCATGCCCAGCTAATTTTTGTATTTTTAGTAGAGATGGGGTTTCGCCATGTTGGTGAGGCTGGTCTCGAACTCCTGACCTAAAGTGATCCGCCGGCCTTGGCCTCCCAATGTGCTGGGATTACAGGCATGAGCCACCGTGCCCGGCCACATTCATTAGTTTTACAATTAAAAATATGTTATATAAAATAAAGAGCCAAGTGCTATGCTATTCAAGTTGGATATGTCCTTCCTCAACAGCTGTAGCGACGTCCTTCCTCTTGCGTGATTCATCACAGTTCACAGCCACACAAGTTTCTCAGCTGGCCTGGGAGAGGCAGGCAAAGGCTGCCAACAGCCCTCCAAGAGCCTGTGCGCCTCCCTCATTCCGAGCAGGCTAGGGGCTTGCCAGGAAGGAACATCCTTCTACACTTGACTTATTCTAAGATTTCAGACCCAGCTTCATCACAGTGGTAACTGTCTCAGCTCCAGCATCAATACTGAAGATGATCTAATATGCTGGGGACAGGGAGGAGATGGGCAGCAACTTGGCACCAACTGCAGTTCTTGCTCTCAAGAACTCAACCAACACTTGGTACCAACTGCAGTTCTTGGGACATCAGCCTTCTTCAGTGAGTCCTCTGGGACTCCACAAAAACACTTCCACAGAACATTGCTTTTCCTCTTTCCAGAATGTTTTCATCATCCAGGTCTAGTAAAGTGAGTTAGTATCCCATAGTGTTCAGGATCAGCCTTTTGGAGAGATGACTGATAAAGTGAACTTGGCATTAGAATCATGTCATATTCATGTTCCCATTCACCAGTGGGCATTTTTCTCAGTGGTTAAGAGTCACAATGTTAAAAATGTCTTGTCCTGGCTTCTATAAAATTGACAACTGTGGGATAGAAATCCCTGAAACTAAAGTGACTCTGTAGAGATGCCCCACTCTAGGGAAAGGCCATTCCTTCACAGTGCTTGGCAAAGGGCAAGGAGGGAACTAGTGTCATTATCACAAAGGGCTTTGTCATCCTTCTTTATAACAGATTTTTCAGCTCTTGGCTCCCAGCAGTTAGAGAAATGGATCATATGGGCATAACAAGTAGATATACCATGGAAAAAGCCACTGCTTTGGCTCCAAAGGCTGCTTACGTCTCATTCCCCATTCATCTCACTCCAGGGAAGCTTTGAGGAAACGTAATAGACTTTGAGAAGAGAGGTCTCAGACTTGAGACTTGGTTTTTCTGCTTAAAAGCTGTGTGACCTTGAGTATGTCATTTTACTCCTCTAGGCCTCCTTCCCCCCACCAACTCCCCACCCTATAAACTGGAACTAATTAAGAACAAAAACTTTTCTACATGCCTCATGGCATCAACAGGATCAAATAAGACCATGCATGACATTGTGATTTTTATGTAATGAGATCTTCTAAAATGACCAGAAATTTTTATCTTTTTAAATTTATTTTATTTTATTTTACTTATTTATTTATTTATTTTTGAGACAGAGTATTATTCTGTTGTCCAGGCTGCAGTGCAGTGGTGCAGTCTCGGCTCACTGCAACCTCCACCTCCTGGGCTCAAGTGAGTCTCCCACCTCAGCCTCCCGAGTAGCTGGGATTACAGGCATGCACCACCACACTCAGTTAATTTTTATATTTTTTGTAGAGACAGGGTTTCACCATGTTTCCCAGGCTGGTCTCGAATGCCTAACCTCAGGTGATTGGCTGGCCTTAGCCTCCCAAAGTGCTGGAATTACAGTTATGAGCCACCATGCCTGGCAGAATTTTTATTTTAATTCTTAGAAATTCAGCACTCATAGTACATGATTCCAAGGAATGCCTCCCACAAATGGCTGGGAATCCAACTAGAAATTAAAATTTCAGAGAAAAAAGATAACATTTAGCAAAATAACAAATCAATAACCGCTATGCCAAACAAGAGGTTAGGCATTACAGAAGGCAACCTGTATTCAAATACAGGCTTTATGTCAGCTTCAGTTCAGCCAGAACTGATCTGGATCCCACCTCTGCTATTAGCTGGATATATAGTCTAGAGAAGTCTTGATTTCCTTATCTGTAGAATAGAAATATTAATAGAACAGCCACAAAAAAATGTTGCCTCTAGCAAAGTCACGCAGCCTTGGCCAAAAAAAAAAAAAAAAAAAAGCCATGCTGTTCCATTTCAGGGTTAACAAAGCCAGACTGGAGATGTGTCTGGCAAGCCTCCCTAGGGTAAGAATCTCCTATTGGTGCATCCAAGCTATGGCCCATGGAAACTCTTCACTTTTGATAGTTCAGAAGAACAAATGTTTAACAGAAGTGAACCTCTTTATCACTCTGAAGTTTCTGCTTCTCATCTTGACGTGACCTGGTGCCTGGTGTGAGGACTTATTGTGAGCTATTTGCAGGACTAATATTCAGGTTCACTCAGATTCAGTAGTACTGGTTTTTGATATATTACAATACTTCTGTACTAGGTGGCACGTTGTACAAGCTACAGCTATGGCCCTGGACACAGCTGCTCAACAGACCAAGAGGGCAGAAGCACGGGCATGTGTAGCATCCATGGAAGGCTCCAGGGGAGCTAAGCACTGGCAGGCAGAGGCCACAGAGCAGGTAGTGCCAATGAGTCAGGCTTTCTGGTTTCAGGCCACATAGGAAGCACAGGCATCCAAGAGCATCACAGCTCTTTACAAGACAACAGCACACCCAGCCCTCTTTGTACTGCAGTAAAGTGCCAGGGCCCTTAGGATAATCTTTTTTTTTTTTTTTTTTTTTTTTTTTGAGACAGGGTGTGGCTCTGTTGCCCAGGCTGTGCAGTGCAGTGGCCCAATCTTGGCTCACTGCAACCTCCGCCTCCCAGGCTCAAGCGATCCTCCCAACTCCACCTCCTGAGTAGCTGGGACTACAGGGGTGCACCCATGCCTGGCTAATTTTTGTATTTTCTGCAGCAACGGGGTTTCGCCATGTTCTCAAACTTCTGAGCTCAAGTGATCTGCCTGCCTTGACCTCCCAAAGTGCTGGGATTACATGTGTCAGCCACTACGCCCAACCAGAATAATCAATTTAATGGGGAAGTTGCTGGAAGGTTTGGCTGGCATTCCCTATGTCAAACCATGGCCCAGAAATGGAGATCATTTAGCTAGTAACAAGAATACTCTTCAGAATGTCCAAAAATCAATTAAAAAATTAGAAATTAGAGTGATAATTTGTGCTATAAACAGTGATAATATACATGTGCTTGTGTGTATTTATTTACAGAATAAAAGGGGGTTATATTTTACATCGATATATATTGATTTCTATATTATGCTAGTGTGCCAGTTATTAAAGCTTTTGTCATCACTACAGACACCAAGAAATCTGTATGTGCACTATTTCCACACTCACTTTTCAGGACGTTAATGGGAAGAGTACTAGACTATGATGGCTCAGCTATTTCCCAAGCTATGGGAGAATCACAAACTCAAGGTCTCAAAGAATATAAACATAGGAGAATGAATTAAGTGATTTCCTAAGTCCCCTCCACTTTTAAAATTCTTTAACACTATCATCATCCTCATACAAAGGCCATCTACTAAACATGTACTCCAGGCTAGACACTCAGCTAAGCAGTTTCCATAAACAACTAAATTAGACCCTTGCACTAAGCACAGTGGCAGGTGAGAGTCCCACTGAGGAAACTGAGGTTTTGGTGAAGTTTAGTAACAGTCACAACAGAATGAAATGAAGCTAGGTTTGGCTGGACCCAAAGCCTCTCTGCTCTTATTCACTTCCCCATCCTGCCTCTTTCAAGAGGTACTTTTTGTCTGTCATGCCTCCATTCTCCCACCTCATTCTGTCCCTCTATCCTAGGACTCAGAGCAGTCAGCTTGCATTATAATTACTTGTGAATGAGTCTACCTCCCCTCAACTCAATTACTTGCTATTGAGTCTTCAATAGCAAGAAGCATGTTTCATGCCTCTTCACAGTCCCCTAAGTACAATATATGGCACACAGTAAGCACTCAATAAAAGTATGTGAAACTGAGCTGCTATGGAATGCAATAATCAAAGAGAAGATGGCAGAGATGGCAAGGAAGACCAAACAGATCAACTTTGGCAGTGACCTGGTTTTGCTTAACTGTAGGTAGCAAATATGACCAGATGCTTTCACTGTTTCACTGTCTCCTCAAGCTTTTCAGAATTTCTGATTGCAACACTGAACCCACTGAGAAAGCCTGCCTAAAAGATGGAGATTTCATGAAATACAACATGAGCTTTATTGTAAAGAAGGCTAATATTTGATGGGAAATGTTTATCTTCAAAGAGATAGAGGAGCTAATTAAGAAACCAATACTAGCTCCTCTTTCCCAAAAGGATCGACAACATGAAAAAAGACTGATAAGAGTAGAAAAAATGAGAAATACAAAGTAATGACTCCATTGAAACCAAAATGGACTCTGCATATAATAAAGATAGGGCACAGTGTTCACAACCAGGCTGTTGATGCTAGGGGAATTCCAGCCAAATGGATGTAACATATTTTGTTCCTTCAAGAATCAAATAAATCAGGCTACAGGTGCCAATCCAAATTCTACTCAATAAACTCTCATATAAAACTTTACATGGATATTGCTTAATTTGATTCAACAGACAAAGTAAGTACTTATGATGTGCCAGGGAAAAGGGGTCTAAATAAGGAATCTTTACTCTTCAACACGTGGACCAAATAAAAAGGTTCTGCATTATGAAATAATAATAATCAAATCTATTCAATGAGATCAGAATCCTCAATAGAAACCTGAAGAAATAGAAAGGGTTCTGCGCACCACATGGAACTTCAACTCCAGAAAGTGAGGGGCCATCAGTTGTTTTTTTTCTCCCTTCTCTAATCAAAAGATCAGGGCTTAAATTGCATAAAATGGACTATGACATTTCCCTCTTAATTACCACCCTGGAACAGAGACAATGTCCTTGCTGTTATCTGACCTTGTCTATGATAGAGAATAGAGATAGCAGAGGACTGATGGTCTGCTTAAAGAAAACTGCAAAGAGAAAAATAAGGCAAAAATTTTCTGTTCGACATTTCAGTCCCATTTAAGAGAGACAGGGGAGACAATATAGGAACCAAAGGGCAACTGAGAGAACTCTATCAGTCTTCCCAAACAACCCCCCATATACAGGTAGAATTTTAGAAAACCAGTGTGCTTGTTATGCATATGCAGCTCTAAGAAGCGTTTTCTCAAGCTCCTCCCCTTCCATCAAGATTGTCTTCTCTTAGCTCCAAGACAGAAATTCTGGAGCTGCCATTGCAAGCCAACTTCTGAGAGAAAGATCAAATTATTGTTCTCCAGAAAAGTAGCAGTGGTTGTGGATGAATATTGTTTGTTGTTTACAAGATCAAGGTAAGTGTATATATGCTATGTGCTACATACAACACACACATGTGCTACACATATACCAAAGTGGCCTTACTATATGTTAGGCACCATGCTAGGAATATACAGTATCCCACACATTAAAACTGAAATATATTTTTGCTCTTATTTTTCAGATAAGGAAACTGTGTCTCAAAGAGGTCAACTCGTGCAAGCAGGCAGGCTCTGTGGCACAAAGGATAGTGCATTGGACTTCTAGCCTAAATCAAAAGAGAGTCAAAGAGGTCAATTCATTCACCAGATTACTTAGTTAGGATATATCCAAATGTCGGTGTGAAGACAAGACCCATGTTTTTTTCATTTCATCAGGCAGAGTCAGGAACATAACAGTCAGAGAGCTGGAAGCCCCCCTTGGACAATGAGAGGAAAGAACCCAGACTCATAACACTTTAATACTCAATTGAATATTAGCAATGTATCCCTATGCCTCAAATGGATGCACCAGGAAAATAAAATGACTTCCCCAAATCATTGCCATGACTTCACTTTTTGAAAAAACAGCTTTATTGACACATGAAATTTACATATAGAACTACATATTGAAAATGTTTATAAGGCCGGGTGCAGTGGCCCACACTTGTAATCCCAGCACTTTGGGAGGCTGAGGCGGGTGGATCACCTGAAGTCAGGAGTTCAAGACCAGCCTGGCCAACACGGTGAAACCCCATCTCTACTAAAAATACAAAAAATTAGCTGGGCATGGTGGTGGACGCCCGTAATCCCAGCTACTTGGGAGGCTGAAGCAGGAGAATTGCTTGAACCTGAAGGCAGAGGTTGCAGTGAGCCGAGATTGCGCCACTGCACTCCAGCCTGGGCAACAAGAGCGAAACTCCATCTTAAGAAAAAAAATATATATATAACTGTGTGTGTATACACACATGTATGGATGATTCATTCTTGCAGTATATTTGATCAATGATTCTGCTGTGGTGTGGTATTCTATTGTGCATTGTCTATACACAAGATGGTGAAAACACACAGTACAACTCAGCACTGTAGCAAATATATGCATACACATACACCACACTCAAAGGGATCTCACACCAAGAAACATTTCAGATAAAAGTCCTTTATCCTTTGCTAAATATAAAATATCTAGACCTCCTGGAGAGTAGAGATCCTCTGACAATTCCTCAGAAAGCTGGGGCTACTTTGAACACTTTATATCTACTTTAAATAATTTACATCAGCAGTTCTAAAATATGATCCCACAACCATCAGTTTCAGAATTATCTGGGGTCTTTACTTAAAATGCATATTCCTGATTTCCACTTCCAACCATGATAATGGTATTGGACTTGAGCTCCTGTGATAAACTAGATAAGTTATATAAAACATCTGTTTTTTAGGCATTAAACAACAGTCTAAAAAGGACTGAGATCTTTGAAAGAAAGAAACCACACAAGGTGAGCCTCACAGTTGCTCCAGCTTTTTGTCTGGAAGCACTTTCCTGTTACCATACAATGATCTAGAGCCCAAGTAGAAGAGTGGTCCCCTGCGCTGTGAAGGCAGGGATCAAAATACAAAAACTACTAAGAAGCAGGAATATGTGGGACAATATAAAAGAAAACAGGGAGAGGCACAGTGTGGACACAGGGATTAGGGGTGCTGGAGGGATAGGAGGGAAAAGACTGCATGGAAATTCACCCTGAGTCCTTAGCTGAGGTCTGGGCTGTGAATATAGAGAGTAAGACTTCACAAGGCCCAGCAGATACTGCCTGATGCAGGGTTGAGAACTAAACCAGCACTATACACCATTACAAATGGTGGCATATGTTGGAGCTCTAGCATAGCCAAAATGGAAAGCTCTTGCTGAGCACCTCAGGCATTTAGCTGGATATTCAGTGTTTCTGTACCAGAAAGGCCACATCACGCTAGGAATAAGGACTACATCCTGGAATAAAGTCTGCATTCCTAGTACTAAGTTGAAAACCACAACAGACTCATTTTTAACAAAGAATAAAATCAAGCCTAATGACCAGAAGGATATGTCAGTAATTTAACTGTCTTCCAGAATAAAATTTAACATGTTTTCAAAGAAAATGGTAATTCAGACTTCCAACAAAGTATCATCACAATGTTTATCATACAATAAAAATAAAACTACAGATATAAAGGAGCAGTAAAAATTGAACAATAAAAGAGCAGTAAATATAAATAGAACCTGAAATGCTTCAGATATTGGAATTAGTAGACAAGAACTTTAAGCTTATTAATATGTTCAAAGGCTTAAACAAAGAGGTAGTCTTAATGAGCTAACAGCAAAGAATATTTTAAAAAAGAAGAAGAAAATTGCAGAATTAAAAAGTATAATATCTGAAATGAAAATTTTGCTAAATGAGCTTAACAGAAGATTGGAAACTGCAAAAGAAAATGTTATGAACTTGAAGGCAGGTCAACAGAAATTAAAAACAGAGTCTCAGTGACCTGTG
This sequence comes from Pongo pygmaeus, assembly GCF_028885625.2. Lineage (NCBI taxonomy): Eukaryota > Metazoa > Chordata > Mammalia > Primates > Hominidae > Pongo > Pongo pygmaeus. The sequence continues at coordinate 164,933,481 of NC_072373.2, forward strand.
AGACAACATCATGCAAGCAGTTTACCATCATGTAAGCAGAGTCTAAGAAGGGACGCGGGAAGAAAATGGAGCAGAGAAAACTATTTTATTTCCAACATTTGGTGGAAAAAAGTTCAACTCAAAATGAAAATGTCTCAACCTCGGCACTTAGCACTATTGAATTGTAAATTGGATAATTCTTTGTTGTGGGGGCCTGTTGTGGACATTGTAGAACTTTTAGCAGCATCCCTATCCTCTATTAACTAATTTCAAGTAATATCCTCTCCTATCTGAACTCTAAGCAAAGACAACCAAAAATACCTCCAAACATTGCCAAACGTTTCCTAGAGAACCAACATTGTTCCTGGTTAAAAACTATTGCTGCAGATCCAAGTAACTTAGCAAACCCAAAACAGGATAAATATACAAAGAATCAACTTAGACACATCAGAATAAGACTGCCAATGAGAAAAAGAAAAAGAAAATCTTAGTAGCTGATAGAGAAAAAGATATATCACATATAGAGGAACAAAAATGTCAATAATGGCTAACATTCATCAGAAACAATGGAGGTCAGAAAACAATGAAATGAATATTTTTTAGAGTGCTGATAGAAAAAAACTATCAACCAAGAACTTTGTAGACAGCAAAAAATCCTTTCAAAACAAAATTTTATATTAAAAACACAAGAAAATGTGTTGCTAATTGACCTGCATTACAAGAAATGCTAAAGGGAGTTCTTCAGTCTTAAGGGCAATGTTACCAGATGAAAACTCAGATCTGTAGGAAAGGATGAAGTGTACCTGAAATGGTAAATGTCTGGGTGAATATAAAAGATTATGGTTTTCTTCTCTTAATGCATCTGAAAGATCACTGTTACAAGCAAAAATAACAACATTGTATTGTGGTGTTATTTTACACAGATGAAAAATATATGACAAAATAGCACAAAAGATGGGTGGAAGGTAAGTGAAATTTTACTGCTATAACATTCTCTTATTTTATTTTAAGTATACAGTGATAAGCGAAGAATAAATATGCAATCTCTGGAGAAACCACATACCAAAATATATATATATATACACATATATGTATTTACATATATTTTATATATATTTACATATATATTATATATATTTATATATATATACACATGCACACACAAATATACGTACCACATATACATATAGCCAAAAAGCCAGAAGAATTAAAATTTCATATTAAAATATATGCTTAATCCTAACAAAGCAGAAAAGAATAGAAAAACTAAAAACAGAAGCAATAGTTAGAAACAAATAACAAGAGAGCAGACTTAATCCCAATTATATTAATAATTATAATAACTCTAAATAGGCCAGATACTATCATTAAAAGACAGAGATTATCAGACTGCATTAAAAAAAACACAAATCATATGCTGTCTACAAGAGATGTACTTTAATTACAAAGTTACAGATAGGTTAATAGTAAAGGATGAGAAAATATTAATCATACAGTAAGCAAAAGAAAGCAGGTAGGCCTATATTAACATGGTACAAATTAATTTCAAGACAATATTACAGAGTTAAGGAATAATGTTTCATAATAATAAAGGGTCAATTAATTATTCCATAAGATATCATTCTAAATGTATGCACAGCTTCTAAGTATATGAAGCAAAAATGAATAGAAAAGTAGAAATAAAGGGACAAACCCACAATCACAAATGCAGACTTTTTAAGAACAAGTAGACAAAACATTGGTATGGGAAGAAAACATTTGAACAACAACACTACATTGCCCTAATTGACATTTATAGAATACTGCAACCAACAACTGAAGAGTATACCTTATCAAGTGTTTACATATGCTGGGGCATAAAATAAGTATCAACAAATTTCAAAAGGTTAAAAAATGCGTATTTCTGGGTGTCAGTTAAGAGTCATTGAAATGCTTTAAGGCATAATGATGAAATTAAGGCTCAAGTCACTTAGCTTGCTAGTAGCTGGCAGGGCAAGGAAATAAATATTGCTCTAACTGCAAATGGTGTGTCCCTTTTGCCATATGCTTGAATAGAGCCTAGACTGGGGAAGATAAGGCAAACATACGAATCACCAGAAAATGCCATCCTTAGTCCAATAAGGCTGTCTGCATTGCCATTGGTCATTCTCTGTTCAAACTCTGCTGTACTATGCTAAAAACTAGGAGCTCAATTACTTGAGAAAAATCATGTTAAAAACTTCATACAAAACCATACATCAGAGAGCTCAAGGGAGGGAATCGACCAATATATGCAACAAGGAATCCTGAGATTTTGGAACTGGAAGTACAACTGGTCAAGAAAATCTTCATTTGTGTGTGTGTGTGTGCATGCACATGTGTGTGCGCACATGCATGTGTGTGTGATTGCAGGGTTGAGGGGAGGGAAGAAAACGGGGAAAAGAGGTAAAAAGCAGAGACATAAATTCCAGTTTCTGCTTTATGAAGAAAGGTTTCATTCAGATATAAATATAAACATTACCTATATTTTGTTATATTTTATACATTAAAATATGCTGCATTACACAATAATATCGCATATATCTATAATATAGAAGACAATCATAATCAGTGTGGAAAATTTGGGCACACTTAAGGACATATATAAAGCGCATTAGAAAGAAACCAAATGGCTGGGTGAGGAGGATGGAATTGAGGCTGACGAAGTAAAAAAAAAAGAAAATCTTCAGTAAAACCAGACGGGGCCTTGTGCCGTATAAAGACTGCAAAGCAGTATGATTAACTCACTTCTCTGCCCCTGAGGTCTACTGAAACCAAAGAAGATGAAATTAAGACAGAGAAGAAAATAAACAAGGGTACCACTGTTAACATTTTGGAGACTATATATCCTTACATTCTTAGTTCTGTTTTTGTGTATACGTACACATACACATTTTGTGTTGTGTGTCCACATACATAGAAATAAAGATGATACTGTGTATAGATTTGGACCTGCCATATTTCCACTTAGCAATGAAATGTAGTCTTCTGAGTCATTAGTATTTTTTGTCTCATATCTCTCACAGGGCTGCATTATAATTATGAGTTGATTTTCTACTGTTTAGACACACCAAGAACTATTATAAAGTTGCATATAAAGTAGATAAGCATTCTGAGGAGCTTATTTCCAGCCTATGTATGTCTGTGTGTGTGTGGCAGGCAGGGGTGGCGGAGTGGGGGTGGTGTTGAAGGTTGTTGGAAATAGGAAAGAGGATGGCTTATGGCAGAGGTGATGTCTGAATTGCAGTTTGGATGGAAATGGGCTGAAGGGCATTTTAGTCCATTATTTAGTACAAAATAATGTTGGAGAGCAAGCAAAGGTTAAGAGAACATCATGTCAAGGACAGACATAAAAGTGAAAGGATCATAACTGAGCTCTGATTATAAGCGTACTAGGGAACATGCTAGGCTCACCTGGCACTAAAAGATGAATATTACAGTCTCCCCTAAGCAGATGAGGAAGGGTGGGGCAGGGGTCTCTGAAAAAGAAAGTAATTTGCCTAAGGCACCAACTATAATAAATACTGGAACCAGGATATAATGCAGTTTCCTCAGGGAACTAGAGGGTGTTGTTAGAGAGGGATGGAAGATAAGACTGGGATGGTGAGTGCTCCTCAGACCTCAGAAGGTCAAGCTAAAAAGTAAGAACTTTTACCAAATTCTCTTACTCACTCACACTGAGATATGGAATGACAAAAAAATGGATTATCAGCAAATTTCCAACAAGCTGTTCGCAGAGCAGATTAATATTGCCTGAGACAAGTGGATTTCCCCAGGGATAGCACACTCTTTAGGGCATATTTCAAAAGCAAGTATTCCATCCCAAGCCAGCCGAAGAAAATTTCAAGGCAGTCCTTCAGCATCTAAATTATCAGATAATTGTATTAGTAGGAACCTCCAATAGGTAGTCTCTAGTAAGCCATGCCAGGCATAAAAAAGTTCAATGAGGCTAAGCAAACCCAGTGAGGACACTTCTAAATGCTAACTACACAGGGAGGCAGATACAGTCTGAAGGTGAATCCTAGGAGAAAACCCAAAAAACCCACAGCAAGCATTTGGAGGAAAATCTGCTACCTAAGTACAAAGAGAACCTGCTACTCCTCTGTTTCACTGGTCTCTAGGGCAAAGAAAGCTACCGCTAGCTGTGGGCTCAGCTTCTGGTGTGGATTTGGCTTATGGAGACCTTCTCATAAACATCTGGCCACTACCCTCCCTTGTGGAAAAACCAAACACTGAGCAAAAGTAAAGTCAATGGGAGGGGTTGGCTTCTGTGCTTGGTTGGCCAGACATGGTAGCCTACCTGGATCTGCACTCTACATACAGAAGACATGGGCTAAATCCCAAAGGCCAAAAGTACACCCTTACCTGGTGGGTAGTAGGAGGTTGGTTCCTACCCTCTCTTCAGACTCCTTCCACTCAAAAATTGACTCTCCACGTGTTACTTTTCCCAAAAATTCTCGACTCAATAATAACCACTCCTGGAGAACCAGGAAAAGAGAAAAAGCATTTATTTAGTACTAGCGTGTTGTGATTAAAAGAACCTAGGATTTGCAAACAAGCATACCTGGATTCACAACACTGACTCTCCTTCCTTGCTATCTGTGTAACAGCCGGCAAACTAGTAAATCTCTCTAATCCTCAGTTTTCTCAACTGTAAAATGGAAGTAGATATCCTCCTCTCATGTATGCGATGAGTAAATGAGATAATGATGGATGAGCATTTGTCACCTAGAAGGCAATCATAAACAATATTTGCCTATGCATGCCTACCTTCTTATTTCTATATGGGAAAGTGGAGGAGATCCTAATGGGCAAAATACACACATACATGAAAGGGAGAGAAGCACAAAAATGGTCTGCAGCTAGGAACTGCCACATCCTTCCATCAGTTCAGCGGAAAGGCCACTTACTTGCTGTATAACCTTATACAGACAGAAGGCCTATGATACCTTCCCCATAGAATCATCACAAATATTAAATCCATCATCTGTAAAAGCCCACTCACTGTCTGTTACATTTACAATTTAGTAAATGGCAACTTGAGGTGGAGGTGGATGTGGTAGCATTGAATTAACAACAACGTAACTCACAAGGGCTCACCAACTGGGACTCGGAAATATTTTCTTTGGAGATTGGATGGGGATTTGAAATGTATACAGATCAGGCATCTGGGAAACAGTCCTTAGATGGAAATCCTCATATGTAGCCCCATCCTGCCTGAGGTAGGCTTACCAAGCAAAGGTATGCGGTCCCTCCCTGGATCCCATGTTAACTAGCTGTTCTGCCTGCCTTTCTGGCTTAATTATGCTCCAATAATCCTGACAAGATTGGCTGGATTTTGCTGTAAATCATGACAGTGGAAATCCTAAAATAAAAGTAAGATTAATGCTATGACCTCAATCTTGGCTTGAGGGCTCATTAATTGCAAATCATGGAGTTAATTGAATTCTAGGCATAGCACTGCTAGCTGGATTAAATTTCCTGAGACCTATTTCTTTACTGACATGAAGATAACTGAAATGCACCAATGACAACTAAGCCAAATATTGGGGGTTGCTAAGGAGACAGATAATTATTTCCCTGGCACACTGGCTGCCCAACCATCAAAAGAGTCTGATGTCATGCTTTGGAGGACTGTCCCTATTATTACAGCCACCCTCCCTGTCTTCTTCATGCTCAAGGGTGTGATGCAACCTCTCTGAACCTCAGTTTTGCAATAATACTTGTTAAGAATGAAATACACACATGTGCATGTATCTACAAGAAGTGCTCAATAAAAAGTAGGCATTATCATCATCCTATCTTTGACTCTTTGCCATCATTCATTATTATAAGAACCCCTGAAGGGAGGAAAGAGCTGTGTGGCTTTCCTTCTGAAAGCTGCACCCTGGTGGTCTGCAGAAATGGCAACACAAATGGCATAGAAAAATCACTGTACACCCAGGGCCTCCCTAAGTTCAAGGCAGTTTCTGTTTCTACTTAGCATCTGGCCAATGCAGATGCTAGTACAGTAGTCCCCTCTTTTCCATAGAGGATACAGTCCAAGACCTGCAGTGGATGTCTGAAACCACAGATAATACCAAACCCAACTGCCATCAATTGGAACACGTTTCTGTTCATGTCTTCCACTCACAAATTGAAGCCTTTTCCATCTTAATACAGCACTTACACACTGTGGCCATAACATTTGCCATCTGAGATGTAATGGCAAAAATAGCATGAATTCCCTTTTTCCTTCTTCACAATTTCACCAATAAAAGATTCACTCTTACCATAGATCTACACAACCTCGGAATATTATTTTTTTCCTTTTTTTTTAATTAAGTCAGGAACTTTTGCCTTTTCACTTAAAGGAAGCACTCTACAGCTTTTCTCTGGCATATCCAAGTTGCTGGCATCACTACTCTTGTGATTTGGGGCCATTATGAAGTAAAATAAGGGTCACTTGAACACAAGCACTGCAATAACCGAGATAGTCAATCTCATCACTTACACAACTACTAAGTGACTAATAGGCAGTAACATAACGCTGGACAAAGGGATGATGCATATCCCAGGCAGGACCAAGCAAGACGGTGCAAGATTTGATCACACTACTCAGAACGGCACACAATTTAAAACTTAATGGATTATTTCTGGAATTTTCATAACACTTTCAGACTGCAGTTGGCAGCAGATAACTGAAACTTTGGAAAGTGAAACCACAGGTAAGTTAGTCTACTGTTTGTCTCTTCTCTTTCCTGCAGTCTGGTCTGTGTGGTTCCATCTGCTCTTTGGACAAAAAAATTACATGCATAAATCCTCATCCAACACTGACAGATGAGTATTGCAGTCTCCACTACACAGGAGGAAGGAGGAAGACTCTGAAATGGAGAGGAATGTGTATCAGGCAGCGGCGATGGTACATACTAGAGCCAAGATATTATGGTGTTTCCTCACAGAACTGGGTGGACATAGAGGGTATATTAGAGAGGGGTGAGAGGTGAGACTGCAAAGGTGAATGATGCTCAGATCTCAAAAGGCTTGAAAGTCAAACTAACCTTGAAATGAGTAGATAAAGAAATTTAGAATCACTGGGAAGGGTGAGGGGATGCTTTTGTTGAAAGCTGCAATACAAAATTGAGAATGCGCAAGAAGAGCTTAGCGAGAAGACGGTGCTTAATTTCTATCTGTATCAAGCACTCAGCATGACACTCACCAGGGTAAGCCATCTAAAAAAGGACACTTAATTGCACTGAATTGAATCTGTCAAGAAACCAACAGTTTCTATTCACTTTTAAACCAATTTCAATTGCATTGAAGTGCAGCAAGATGATAACAGCAATAGCCATCACTTATTAGGCATCCTCTGATCCCTGGGAACTAGACTACAAGCTTTATGTCCATTATCTTACTTAGTCTTCACAATTATGTTGCCAGGTAAGTTGGATTATCCACCTTTTACAGAGGAGCAAAGTGAGAACTTGTCTTAGACCATTTGGGCTGCTGTAACAAGGTACTATAAATTGAGTGGCTTATTAACAACAGAAATATATTCCTCACAGTTCTGGAGACCAGAAATTCCAAGATCAAGGTGCCTGCAGATTTGGTACCTAGTGAGGGCCCACTTCTTTATTCGTAGAAGGCCATCTTCTCCCTGTATCCTCCCATGGTGAAAGAGACAAGCAAGTTCTCTGGGGCCCTCTTTTATAAAGGCACTAATCCCATTCATGATGGGTCTGCCATCACAACCTAACCACCTCCCAAAGGCCCTACCTCCAAATATTACCACATTAAGGATTAGGTTTCAGCATATGAATCTGGGAAAGGAGGGGACACAAATATTCAGCCCACAGCAGGACCCAACACAAAAATTTAGGTCATACAGCCAGGTTCTTCCCTAGGTCTGTCTCACTCCAAAGCCTGTGTTCCACTGACAACATTTTGCTGCCTCCTATTATATTTGTTAAAAGCTTAAAACATAAAAGGAAACAGTCAAACCCAAAAGCACTGCTGGAGAACAAAAAAGCCAGACCTTGGCCTGATGTCTGCTCTGCATTAATCTTAGGATATTTTCAAGAACAGACACCCAGGAGTGGAAAACTGCTATGCATTCATTGCATAGCAATGAAATTAATGAAAACTAGTTTCTAAGGCTTGAACAGGCCTTAGAAATGATCGTGGTCCCTCATATGGACTTGGTTCCACAAAGGGATGATGACAGTGGCTCAAGATGCTCTTTCCTAATTCAGCCTCTTCTTGCTGCCCAATCCCACCCAAGCCACAGGCACACGCAGCCCTTAGGGTCAATAGCTGCTGTCTTTGACTCTCATGTTCAACAGCCACATGCAACAGCATTGCAGGGGTAGTGGCAGCAGAGCACAGGAGGTGGGGAAAGAGCATGAGCCCGAAGAACCAAACTGTAAATATGCTTTCCATCTTCCCCAAAGAACCACTCTACAGACTTGGAAACCTGCCCACTGTCAAGTCCCTTTGTGGTGTGAAAGCATATCAGTGCTGACAAACCCAGGGTCACAGCCTTTTTTCTTTGAGAAGACTATGGCCAAAAGAGCTGATAAGTCATTAGCAGCATCTGTTCTCCTCTGCTGCCTTTTAGATCCCAGGTAACACAATCAGAGCTCACAGGTGCTGAAATTTCAAAGACAGGCACTAATAACCATAAAAAGGGTCTCCAAAAAATGCAGGTGACAGGCAAGCAGGTGGCTTTCCATCATGAACAATGTGTCCTCTGCAAAATCCACAGAATGGTAAGAATAGGTGGACAGATACATTGCAAGGGTTTGGTTTCCAAAGAAGGAACTAGGGCCATGGCTAGCTTATAGATTGGAAGAGGGCAATGCAGCCCTTTGGTGTCTGGTATCAGTCTTCACATCTTCACCAGGCTCCCGCTGTGTGCTAGGTTCATGCAAGATGCTTCACACACACTGTTTCATTTCACCCTGAAAAGGACCTTGCTAAACAGGCTATCAGTCCCAGTTAATAGGTGCAGAAATGAGGCTCAGAGAGGTTGCATAACCTGCCCAAGCTAAGAGGTCTGGCAAACAGTGGTGCAAGAGGTTCCCAAGGTTAAATGTCAGCCTAGGTACCAGGCTACGCATCACAATAGCCTGGGGTGCCTGTTTTAAAAAATGCAAATCTTCAGATTTCTTTCAAATCAGAATCTCTGAGAGTGGAGCCTAAAGTCTACATCTTTCAACATCCCTCAGTAGCTTCTGATAAACAGAAAGTGTAATAACACAGCCACAGCCCTATGCCACATTGTGTGATAGAGGACAGACAGCCCTAAATGAAGGTCAGGCAGGGTCGGGGAGAGAGGCAGAGGAGCTACCATTCATTGGACACTTTTTATCTGCCAAATGCTTCATATAGATTATCACACTTAATCATTACAACAACCAGCTGAGGTGGATATTATCATGCCCATTTTATGGAGGAGGAAATTGAGGCTCAGTGAAGTTAAATGACTGGATAAAGGTCACACCTCTAAGAAATATGGGGGTCAGAACACAAACCAGATCTGTGTGGCTCTAAATCTCACGCCCTTTCACTATCACATTCTTCCTTACCTCTTTCTGACAGAGAGTAGAGGTCTCAGTGCAATCGCCAATAGCATGTAGATGGCTGTAGCTATGGAAGGGCCCAAAGAAGACCTTGCCCAATATGAATCAGGGAGCAGAAATGGCTACATCCTGAGGGAGGCCAACTCTTCCTCCAGCAGCTACCATTGCTGTTCTTCTGATAAGAGCAGGAGCCTGGACTCACCAAATACAATGTGGGCAGCACAACAGTGGAGCCATCATCCCTCCTCTCAGCACCCTTGCATATTGAGAGTCCACTCTCTCCCAGGCATTTGGGAATCTGCATGATCTGACCCATAAGGTTAACCAACAGAGTTCAAGTTCCAAATACCAGTGTGCCCTTAAGCATATGGCTTTCCTTCTCTGAACAAAGTCTCTTTCTATAAAATGTGGAGGTGGAATTTGCTGCTCTTCAAGGCCCCATGAACTCTGGGTGACTCCATGACTCACAGAGTCTATATAATGTGCGTATTATATTGTGATTTGTGCAACTTATTAATACTACAAGGTAAGGACTGTTAGGAGTCTCACCAAACTGGACAAGGAGTTGAAGTATTTGGCTGCCACTAATGTTGGCATTGGTGGAACAGAAGCATTCAAATCTCCACCATGGCTTCTGTTTTTTATTTTTGCCCCCGAAGTCCAGGGGGGAGGGACTATTATCTAACAAGCTGGCCACCTGCAAGTGCCTTCTTTCCTCTTTCCCTGCATTTCGCACTAATCTCAAGTGACTGCCTGTTGACTGACCACTCCCCAGTTGCCCTTCTTGAAATCTTTAAGCATATGCACATTGCCTGCAAACTCCTAGAAGGCAAGATGGGGTGAGTCAAAGAAGACTCCATACACAGTGCCAAGCACAGGGCTTTGTACGTAGCGGTAGTGGTAGGATTCTAATATTCCGCTACTAAAAATAACAAATTGTACCTAAAATCAGCTAAGATTTGAGTCCCTACTATGTATGAGGCATTATTCTAAATGCTTTACAGCCCTATGATGTACATGCCATTACTATCTTGCATTCGTAGATGTAGAAACAGATATAGAGGCTCACTTTCTTGCTGAGGTCACACAACTAATAGGCTAACTGTGGACAGTCTCACATGCCATTGCTGAATGAGAACACAGAGTTGGAGCTGTGTGGCCTTGGCATCAGACAAGACTCGGGTTCGTACTCCAGCAATTTATTAGCTGTTTCTTTAGATAAGTAGCTTAAACCTTTCAGTGCCTGTTCCTTCATCTGTGAAATAGGATAACAACATCCACCTCATTGTTTTTTTTCTTAAGAACCCAACGTTACACCTGGCCTATTTATTTACTCAGGTATCTATTGAGCTTCTACTGTGTGAAAGGTTCTGTGATAGGTGGTGGGAAAACAGAATAAGAAAGCATAATGTCTGACATCAAGCTGCTCACAGTCTACTGACAGCCAAACACAAATGAAAACAGTATATAAGACCATATGGGAAGGATAACGTGATGCAGAGGGCATCAATGGAGCACAGAGGAGAGCACCTGAGAGCAAAGAAAGCTGGAGTTCGCAAAGAAGAATGAGGCTAACCAGGCCACACGGAAAGAAGGGCACTCGGGGCCAGGTGGTTGAATTCTATCAGTCAATCATGCCATACCTGGGCATTAGCTTCAACTCTATTCTCATACCTCACATCCAATCTTTCAGAAAATAGTGTCTGTGCTACCTCCAAATTTTATCCGAAATTTAAGATATGTATAGAGCTCCCACTTATCCAAGAGAGAGTGGATAGATACACATACATATTTACAAAGTGAAAAGATAAACCCAAAACTTGAAAGAGAGTTACCTGTGAGGGAGGGAACAGGGTAGAAGGGGCAGGGACAGAAGCTGTTTCTTTGAATACAACCTGCTTTAAAGATTTGAATTTGAAACTATGTAAATATTCTATATAATTACAAACATAAATTTTAAAGCAACCCCTCAAAAGTGATAGCAAAATGAAGCAAACAAACCCAGCTTAGTATGAAACTGATGATATAACCACACACAGAGAAACTATCTCAAGTAACTTTAAGATACAAAGTAACTGTCTTAAAGTAAAATATATACAATCAGTACCCCCACCACCACCAAAAGAAAAACAAAAAACAAAACTACCTTAATCTGTTTTGGTGATAGTGTTGGTATTGTGATTCTGTGGCTGTGTATCGTGGTACAAAGCAAATAAGTAATCACATTGGTGCAACTGAGAACCAGAATTTTGGCATGGGAGAAAGAAATATCATTGTGAATCCATAATGTATTTTACCTTTTAAAAAATTTGCTCCTAGCTCTGTCCACTGAGAAGGCCTAGACACAAAGACCAGCTCAGGAGCAGTGAGCACCCCTCACACCAGTGGTCTTTATGCACCATTTCCCTCTAAAAGGAACTAGAGCCCTTTGAAAAAGTGGCTGATTCTAAGATTGCGGCAGAAAACGCACAAGATGAGCCTTGAACATCTGGTGATACCAGAAAGCAAGGAAAGCATCAAAGACTACTTGAGTGTATTAGAAGCATTGAGGAGCCAGCTTCAGAGGCTCCCATGGCCAAAGATGGTCCATTTAGGCATTAGTAAGAATACTGATGTCCCTCTATATACTCAAGAGATTGGATCCAGGGCCCTTCAAGGATACCAAAATCCAAGGATGCTCAAGTCCTTATATAAAATCGTGTAGTATTTGCATATAACCTACACACATCCTCCCATATACTTTAAATCATCTCTAGATTATGTATAATACCTATTGCAATGTAAATGGCTAGACAAATCATTGTTTTATACTGTACTTTTTTGTTGTTGTTGTCTTGATGTTTTTCCAAATATTTTTGATTCAGGGTTGGCTGAATCCACAGACGTGGAACCCCCAGAGGGCCAACTGTAATAACTGCAGTGGATTGAAACATGAATGTGTGTTTAAAAATATGAGTTCATAATAATAAAATGAAGAGAAAAAGAGAAAGAGAGAAGCTTCATAAGTCACCCTTAGAGAAGGATAGGGAACTTACTTTTTATTTTTGAAAATTGGTAAATAAAGGGTAAGAATCAAGCCTTTTTCCTTTGTTTGCTATATGAACTTTACTCCAGGGTAACCAAATATCTGATAAGGAAGAGTTTTTCCTCATAGAAATAGTCCAGCAAACCAAAAAAAAAGTAAGAATTACATTTGCAGCCCCTAATAAAACAATGGCACTAGACAGTGATGACAAAAAACAGAAACAACCACACATTTTATATATCCCCAATGGAAATACAAAACATGACCTATGAGATAGTCTTGCAAAAAGCTAATCTGAATGTAAGTCTGATCAAGCCTCTAATCTACCAGGAACACAGGGGACAAAGGAACAGGTTAAGTGACACCACAGGGATGCAGTCAGCAAAATCTAGACTTGGGGAAAATCTACAGTACAAATGGCCTAGTTTTTTTTCCCAACAACAACAACAAAAATTACACAGGAACAAAAGAGACGTAGAGAAGTAACTTTAAAACCAAGCAACTTCAATGCATAAACATTATTTGGATGCTGGTTCAAACAAACTATAAAAAGGCAAAAATAAGATTCCCACTTAAAAGAATCAGGAAAATCTGAACAGGCTGGATACTTGAGGATAGTAAGGACTATTAAGATTCTAGATGAGATGAGAATATTGTGACAATGTTTTTTAAAAGGAGCCCTTTATTGACTGATTGACTGATTGAGCAGATTCTCACTCCAGGCCTCAGTCTCCCCTGTAACTAGAACTACAAGTGCATGCTATCATGCCCAGCTAGGCCCTTACATGTTAGAGGCGTATTCAAATATTTAGTGATATTATGGCTGGGATCTACTTCACAATAATCCAGAGGGGCAAGAACAGCTTTAGAAAAAATGAAATTGCTCATTAGTGGATAATTGTCGAAGCTGAGTAATGGGGACATGGGTTTCTGGTTTCTACCTGTGTTTCCCCTTTTTACTTTTTTGTATATTTGAATTTAGAAAACTATATATATTTAGGTACCACATATATTATGTACAATGTTGACATGGTTTGGCTGTGTCCCCACCCAAATCTCATCTTGAACTGTGGTTCCGATAATCCCCATGTGTTGTGGGAGGGACCCAGTGGGAAGTAATTGAATCATGGGGGCAGTTACCCCATGCTCCTGTTCTCGTGATAGTGGTGAGTTCTCACAAGGTATAATGGTTTCACAGGGGACTTTTCCTCCTTTTGCTCGGCACTTCTCCTTGCTGCTGCTGCATGAAGGACATGTTTGCTTCCCCTTCTGCCATGATTGTAAGTTTCCTGCAGCCTCCCTAGCCATGCTGAACTGTGAGTCAATTAAACCTCTTTCCTTTAATAAATTACCCAGTCTTGGATATGTCTTTATTAGTAGCATGAGAACAGACTAATACAAATGTATATAATATTTTTATACACCCACATATAAAGAGGTATAATCAACCTTTTCTCACTGCCTATAGTGCCACCAACCTGGTCTAAGCCAATCACTTCTCATCTGAATTATTGCAATATCCTCTTCACTACGGTCTCTGCCCCTACCCTTGCCTCCCTAAGGTGTGGTTCATAAAGAGAAACAAAGGTGTTCTTTTAAGAAATAAGGCAAATGTTACTCTTCTGCTGAAAATTTTCCAATCATTTCCCATCTCACTTAGAATAAAAATCAAAGCTCGTACAATGGCCTACAAGGCTCTATAGGAACGGGCCTCTGTACCCCTCTTGCCTTATCTCCTACCTTTCTCCCTGTGTTTTTGCTGCAGCCACACTACTCTTCTATTCAACATGTACTTCCCTCAGGGCCTTTGCACTTACAATTCCACTACTCCCCCAGTGAGCCACGCGGCTTCCCTCCTCACTTCCTACAGGTCTCTCCTTAAATGTTTCTTTTTCAGAGATGCTTTCCTGATCACCCTATATAAAATCTCCTTAGTCTACTCTTTTTTCTTCACGGCTCTTTTTATCTTGAGGGTTTTTATTTTTTCTGTCTCCATCTACTACAAAAGAAGCTCCATAAAAGGACAGATATAGGCTGGGCCTGGTGGCCCATGCCTGTAATCCCAGCACTTTGGGAGGTCGAGGCGGGTGGATCACAAAGTCAGGAGATCAAGACCGTCGTGGCTAACATGGTGAAACCCTGTCTTACTAAAAATACAAAAAAAAAAAAAAAAGTTAGCTGGGTGTGGGTGGTGTGTGCCTGTAGTCCCAGCTACTCGGGAGGCTGAGGCAGGAGAATATCTTGAACCCGCGAGGTGGAGGTTGCAGTGAGCCAAGATCGTGCCACTGCACTCCAGCCTGGCGACAGAGTGAGACTCTGTCTAAAGAAAAAAAAAAAAAAAAAAAAGACAGACGTAGTTGATTTGATCACTGTTATTTGTGCCAGAGTATCTGGCTCAATACATATTGTTAATTCTGACCTTAGATTCTGAACTATAAATTGGTCAGCAATACTGCACAGGGTGTTTACCAAAGGGTGGTAGGATAGGCAATAAGCACATTATGGAATGCTTGTATGCCCCTTTAAGACTTGAATTTTATCTTGTAGGTGATGAGAAGTTTCATGCCTATAATATAATAGGCCTTCAAATTTTATAGTCATTGTTACCACCACCATCATTTTAGTAAGAATGGGTAGATACAAAGAAATCTGAGAGTCACCTTGTTTCCTCCCACTGTTCCTATAGGCAAAACCCAAATCCAATCCACCTTTCTACACACCCACTACTCCTTACTTAGTATCTTACTCGGTTCAGGCCATTTCCATCTCTAGCCTCCTAACAGCTTTGGACCCCTCCAATCCTCTCCAGAGGGATGAGGCATGTTGTTAAAATACAGATTTTATCTTATCACTCCCATTCATAGAAATTTTTAGAGGCACAGGGTTACATGGTTTACAAAGCCTTGAATGACCTGGGAACTGCTTTCCTTCCCATTCTCACCTCCTGCATTCCTCCTTCACCCATCTTTGCCCCAGTCCCAGGGAAACTCTCTGCAGTTCTCCCAACAGCCCATGCTCTCACTTTCTTCTGGATCACTGCATGTATTTTCCTCGGTAGCCTGCACTGTCTCAAGAGTATTTTTGCTGTCTCCAGCAACAATTCTGAAAGTTGCATGCATTACATTCTGTGCTTTATCTCAAGAAAGCCATTTTAAAAGACCTCACATTATTCACCACCTTGCCAGAGGCTGTCAAGCTTAAGGATTTTGTAACCCATGTTCTCCTACTTCTCCTGTCAAACATGGTTACATGTTATACTTGCAGTTTGTGTATCTGCCTACAAAATTTTGCAAGTATAATCTCATCTGGGCATCTTTTTCTTTTGACAGTTTTGTTATCATCCTCTCCAAAGAAGGGATAGTTACATTAACCTAACGATAAATTTGCCATCTTTTTCTCAATTATGTGATCTAAGTCAAAATGTATCTTCAGTAGAACTTTTTATAGCGAATAAATTAGATACAGACATGGCTGATGCCTTATGGTTACTTTGCAAAATAATTTTATTTACTTCTATTCATATCTATCCTTTTTACTTTAAAAGGTCATGCAAACAACCTACAAATCCTTAATAATCATTCTCCAGGCTCTGCCTTTGACATGATATAATCAAACACAAGACAATATTAAAGACTGAAGCTTCAAATAGTCACAAGGAATTCTGGGCTGAGGGACCTTGTAGAGAGCATTATTTGGGTTAGGATGAAACAAAATTTGCAGTTATTTTCTCAAACATTTAAAGCAATATCCATGGAGGAAAAAAAAATCCTAAGTCATTGTTCTAAAGATGGCACTGATGCTTTTTAAGGTTTTAAAGCTATTATGTTTTCAGGAGTTACCACAATTTATATAATAACATACGGGTTGGAATCCCGATTCTGTCACCTGCTTGCTATGCTGTGACCTTGGGCAAGTTACTTAACCCCTTTAAGCCTCAGTCTCCTCAGCTGTAAAATGGAGACAATTATACCCAGTTTATAAGGCAGTTGTAAAGCTGAAGTAAAATGATATCCATAGAAGTACTTTATAAACTAAAAATAAAGCAGTGATGGTTTTTATCCATGGTCAATGCCAAAGAGCAATGCAATCAGAAGATAAAACTCCTCTCAGTACTTCGGTTCTCCACCTACGAGTCCGTTTATTTCACCAAGCTGTTATTTTTATTGTTATTGGAAGCATATCTAAAGATCTCTGCTGAGCTCAGATGAGTAATCAGGCCAAAATGTACTATTCAATTCCCACTATTAATTTGGGTGATAGTGTTGTTTTTGTTTGTTTTTAAAAAAACATTTCTTGGTATGTTAAAATTCTTAATATGAGCAGGTGAATTAACATTAGATTGAGAACCCAAATGCCCAAATTGGAACAATGTACAAATCTGCTAGTGATGCATGGATCGTGGCCAGTGGAAGCCCATCTGTGAGTCTGTAACCACTGTAAATAAAAGAATCCGCCATTGTTCTCAGAGCAACTCAACTCCTCTGCCAACAGAACATCCTTTGAGCACCCTCCAATTTTCTATAAATCCCAGGTTTGAAATTCTGATATAATCTTCTAATTTCTAACCCTCTAAGTATTTGAATGTATGTTAAGAGGAAAGCGTGACTTAAATATTTTTATAAACCACTGCTAATATCAAAAACAGCACTGGTATCTTATGTTCAAAGCCTCTGGGAGATGTCAAGAGAATTCTGGAAAAAAAAAAAAACACTGTCAATTTAACCACTTCCTAAGGTGAGTTTAATGAAGCAAAAGAGAATAACACTTCACCAAGGACACTGATCATTTTTCCAAAATACCTAAGCAAAGTAGATTTGACAAGCGTGACGGCACTTTCTCCTAGCATTATTGAGGCCTGTCCAAAAATTGCCGTTGATTCAGGGGAGGGGAGTCGTCGATAATGAGCTTCTGTCTCCCCTTCTGTAATAAATAAATTCCAAAATACGTAAGGCTCAAACATGATATTAGTTTATTTCTTGCCTCTTTTTCATTTCTGCACTTAAGGCATTTGCTTTTGCTATCCTCCTGCTAAGAAACCTCTACCTGGCTCTTTGCATAACTGATTCCTTTTCATCCTCCAAAAAGGTGCCGCACCACCCAATTCACCAAATGTTTGTTATTCTTAAATATCAAGGTTTCCATTGCCCTTTCCTGTAGTCTACATATCCTGATTTGGAGTTGGAAAAGAGAGTTAACCATAGAGACATCCTTTCCTCACTGAGTGCCCCAATGTTAACATTTGCATTCATAATCCATCTGCCATATTTATAGGAGGAAAAAAAATTTAAAAAGCAAAGCTATAAGCAAAAAAGAGTCCAGAAAAGCCTGTGATCTCTAACCAGACACAGTAAGGCTGGCAAACTCAGCCCTGGAACCAGGTCCCAGGTCCCAGGACATGCTGAGAGACTCCAGGACATGAGGAAATAGAAGTCCAGGCCCCCCCAGAGTAGTGAACATGCGGCAGCAGGAGAATTAAGATTTCCAGCTTGGTATCAGAACAATGTGGAGCAAATCCCAACATTACCACATGGAATAAGTCCTGTGATAGCTCTATGCCTCAGTTTCCTCATGAAAAAGAAAATAAACCAAGAGCACTGCTGACAGCAAAATGGAATACAGGGACAATGGTCTTTGCCAATTTGGTCACCCAATATTTTGTCTGACCTGAGCTCATACTCAGCAAACATGGTATAAAAGCCATCCCTTCAACTTGGGGCTCATAACCTATCTTAAACAACATTTGCTGCTCAAGTTATAATTAGAAATGTCTGGTTATTATGAGGAACATGAGAGGGCTTTATGAAGTGTTAATGAGCAACTCTGGTCTGTCTGGCATCAAAGTGAGTGGGCAATGACCTCAGGCTCCAGTGCACTAAGATAAATAGGTGGCAGCTTCACCCTGTAATCGCTGTACAACCTTGGGAAGTTATTTCATCTCTTTGGAAAACTTGGTTTGTAAATTTAGAATTAATAATCATACCTGCCCCCTAGGATTCATCTGAAAATTAAATAAGAGAACGCATGTTAACATATGCCTAGCAAACAAATAGTAAGCCCCAAATAAATGACAGGTATTTTTATCATTGTGACCTCCACACCAAAGATTCTGATTTTCAGTCTTTCACAGAATCCTGAGAATTTCTGGGAGATCCTGCTTTGCCACTTTTCCTAGAAATGGAACTTCATAAACCTGGGAAGCCAATGGCTATAAAGAACCAACCAGGACTTGTTTTCCTGGAGCTGAAACAGGAGGGGTATGGTAGAGACTGCTATTTGCCAACCAAAATCCATTCTTCCCTCCTTGTTCTTCTTAGGAATATTTTTAGCTGGTCACGTGGACTACCAGAATAAAAGACTACATTTCCCAGGCTTCCTTTCAGCTAGGTACGACCATGTGATTAAGTTCTGGCCAATGGGATGAGAGTGGAATTAAGACTGCAACTTACAGGCTGTTTCTTAGAAAAAGCAAGCCCTTCCCTCGCCTTCACATTGGCTGGAAAACAAATGTTCAGTTGGCCATCTTAGATGACAAGGAAGAGAGTAATACCCTAAAGATTAAAAAAGCAGCATGATAGAAGCAGGTTGGCACCCTAGCTACTTTATACAGCATCCATTCCAGATCGGACTTTTATATGAGCAAGAAATAAGCTTTCAAGGCTGGGCGCGGTGGCTCACATCTATAATCCCAACACTTTGGGAGGCCGAGACTGGCGGATCACGAGGTCAGGAGATTGAGACCATCCTGGCTAACACGGTGAAAGCCTATCTCTACTAAAAATACACAAAATTAGCTGGGCGTGGTGGCGGGCGCCTGTAGTCCCAGCTACTTGGGAGGCTGAGGCAGGAGAATGGCTTGAACCCAGAAGGCGGAGCTTGTGGTGAGCCGAAATTGGGCCACTGCACTCCAGCCTGGGCAACAGAGCAAGACTCCGTCTCAAAAAACAAAACAAAACAAAACAAAAAAGAAATAGGCTTTCATCTGCTTAAGCCACTGTTATGATGGCCTTTGTGACATATGCAACCAAACCTCTAGCCTCATAAATATTGTAGACAATGTGGACAAAGAAAAAGAAAGGCAGAATATGGTAGAGGATTGCAACATGTTCCTGGTACATAGTGGCATCTCATCATTGTTTGCAGAATTAAACATCCTCTGTTGAATTCCATGCAATCAACCCGAATTTGGAACACTGAGGTCAGCTTCAAAAACAGGAGGCACACAGGCCAGCTGGAGAGTGTCCATAAGGAGAATGACTAGGGTAATAAAAAATAAAGAAAACCCATCTCATGAGGAAAGACTGAAAGAGCTAGAAAGAGAAAGGTAAGCCAGAAAGGCAAGATTAGGTTTCAAGTAACTCAAGGGCGTAAGATAAACAGGGCTTCTCTCTTTGGACTCAAGTTTCTTCATCTGTAAAATAAAGAGGTAAACCCAGAAAAATCCCTTTTAGGTACAGCGTGAGGGACCTATAAATTCAAAAGAATCTATGTTGCACCAAGGGACAGAACAACAAGCCACCTAGATACAGAACTGAGAGAGTGAAGGGCAGATTTCCACTGAACATCAATAAACATCCCAGTAATGTTTCTTGTCCAGCAATAGAATGGCTGCCTTCCAAAGTCCAGAGCTACCTAACTAGAGGGTTCAGTCAAGAACTAGACTTGGATACAGGTCCCTAGAGGACGTTCTAAGTCTTGGAAGAATCAGGAAGTTAAAAGAGCTCCCTAGAGATACAGTTCCTTCTTGCAGACAGAGCAAAAAAGGTGAACTTTGTAACAGACCGTTTTGGATTTGAATCTATTTCTGCCACTAATCTGGCTACATGATCCTGAACAACTTATTAACCTTTTTTGAGCCTTGGTTTCCTCATTTTTTAAATGGGCATAGTAAAACATAACTTGAAGTATATTTTATTACAATATTTACATTTATTATATTGAATAAAATATTAAAAATATTCCTATACATATTTTAATAAAATATGGGTCAGGTGCTTCTTTGTGCCCTGATTACGTTCTGTATTTTCCTCTTCGTGGCACTTTCCTCATTTTATAATTTTTCATAGATAATAAATAAATAGTGAATGGGTAGATGGAGGTCTGGATGAGAGTCCTTTTGCAGTGTCTGATGATCCTGCAATGGCCGCTTCTCCTTCCTTTCCCACCTTGTGAGTGGGAATATTGTATAAATACAATATTTATATTTATTATATTGAAGAAAATATTAAAAATATTCCTATACATATTTTAATAACATATACTTCAAGTTATGTTTTACTATCCCCATTTTATCCCCAGATGCTCTCTGGGTCAGCTGCAGCCATTTCCTCTTTTGAACAGAGCTGAAGCTGCTATAATATATATCAAGCACATAGCACAATATAGGCTCATAGCTACTTAAAGTAATCATCTTATTGACTTTATAAATGGAGGAAAAGAAAAATGTGACGAGCTCAGAAGATGAAGTTAGTCATCCTGGTGGAACCATCAGCAGGTAGAAGGCTGGAATTGGGCACAATCAACATAAACAAGGGCTTGCCACATAAGTGCTGTGGCTGAAGTACAAGCAGGATCAAAAGCCACTCACAAGGTGGGAAAGGAAGGAGAAGCGGCCATTGCAGGATCATCAGACACTGGGAAAGGACTCTCATCCAGACCTCCATCTACCCATTCACTATTTATTTATTATCTATGAGCAATTATAAAATGAGAAAAGTGCCACAAAGAGGAAAATACAGAACGTAATCAGGGCACAAAGAAGCACCTGACCCAGACTTAGAAGGTCCGACAAGAGTTTCCAGTGCACATATCTAACTTGAGACCTGCATTACCAAGGCAAAGGTGTTTGGGGGCAAAGGGTGGGAAGACACCTCAAGCTGATGATGTGTTTGGAGGGGGGTGGAGAATCATAAAACGTCTCCCACTCCTCCTCTAAAACTTCTATATTCTGAGGAACCAAGAAGACTGCTAAGTCCTTCCCAACTCTAAGGTTCCACCATTATGGCCTCAGATGCAAAAGCAAAATAAAATAAATGCCCTACCCATTGGGGTCAAGTACTTTTTTAAAAGAATAGTGGCAGGTGTGGATGGCAACATGGGGGTTCCTTACGATGTTGGAACTGTTTGGTACCTTGACTGTGATTCAGGAACCCACACAGTTGAGAAAATAGTGTAGAACTTAACATACACACATGAGTACACATGCAAATGAGTACAAGAATCTAGGGGAATCTGAGGTGGAACGAATCAATGTCAACATCCTGGCTGTGATATTACACTAGAGTTTTGCAAAATATACCACTGGGAGAAATGGGCAAAGTTTACAGCTATCTCTCGGTACTATTTCTCACAACTGCATATGAATCTATAATTATTTCAATAAAAATTTCAGTTACAAAAGTAGATGCAGATAAAAAACATAGTTACATCAAATTGTAGTTATGAAATATAAATTTATCATTGAGATTTTAGCAAAACACATTTAAAATTTGTTAATTACTGATATCTACTACCCAAATATTGTTTTGTAATATTTTGATAGTTCCTTCATTTTTAGACTAATACACATCTTTACAATAATTTTCCTATGTAAATACAAATATATGTGTGTACATGTTTATGTAGTTTAATTCAATGTATAAAGACTGTTTCTTGTTTATACTACTAATTTTATATTTTGAAGATCTTCCCATCATATTAAAAATTTATTGAGCT
Organism: Pongo pygmaeus; assembly: GCF_028885625.2. Taxonomy (NCBI): domain Eukaryota; kingdom Metazoa; phylum Chordata; class Mammalia; order Primates; family Hominidae; genus Pongo; species Pongo pygmaeus. The sequence continues at coordinate 164,955,774 of NC_072373.2, forward strand.
GGGCATGGTGGCTCACGCCTGTAATCCCAACACTTTGGGAGGCTGAGGTGGGAGAATTGCTTGTGCCCAGGAGTTCACAACCAGACTGGGCAACATGGTGAGACACCATCTCTACCATAAAAAAAAAAGCAACTTTTTTGAGTTGGTAATACTATATAGGCATATCTTAGTTTTCTATTTGGTAATACTACATAGGCATATCTTAATATTCTATTTGGTAATACTATATAGGCATATCATAATTTTCTAAACCAATCCTCTATTTTGGGACATTTTAGGCAGTTTCAAGTGTTTTTCTATTATAAATACTTCTGTAATAAATTAAATCAAACTGGTTGCCAATATTACCCAGACACGAAATGTTGAGTTAGAATGAATGGTAGAAATCACCTGACCAAACAATTCCCCTAAAATAAACGTACACCCACACATAAATCATTTTATAGTTATGGAAATTATGGCCTATTCTCCCTTTAGGATGTAAGGACAATGCACAATTTCAAAAGTTCCCTATTTAAAACAGAAAAAAAGCATGAGCCACCAACCTTGCTCTAAGTCACTTTTGACCTTGTAGAATCAAGTAAAAAAAGTATAAATGGAGGCAACTCTAGAGAAAACAATTAAGAGTTTGAAACATGATAGATATGGTTCATATTCATATTCTCTGTGACACTGGGGAAGCCATTTAACTATTTTAATTTTGTTTCTTTATCCATAAGTATATCCTCCTCCTTACTAGGTCCTCAGTAAATATTTCCTGTCTAAATGAATGAATGATACTGGCATATGCAGGTACTCAACTGCTCACTGTTACTCAAACATGCAAAGTTCTTCCAAGCTTCTAGTTTGGAATGTCCTCCCCCATCTCCCTCTCCACCAAGAAATCTTGCCTACACTGCAAAGCCAGCACTAATGTCCCCATTCAAGAAGCCTTCATCAACCCACTTACTTTTTGCCTGTACTGTCTATCTCATACTTTGTTATAGTTATATAGACCCTTCTTTCTACTGCTGGTAAAAGAGCGACTTGAGGGCCAGTTTTCCTCCTTTTTCATCTTTGAGTAGGGCTTTGCCATCCATCTCAACATGAGACAGGTTGCTCACATGCCCCAGTCTGTCTAAAGCTTTGGATGAGAGGCACACAAATAATACCTATATGTGTAATTGGATTGTTTCCTCCTGGAATTTAGAATTTGGGATTCAGAGACAGATGATCATTGAGAACTGGTTGCTTTAAGCAGTGGCATAGAAACTCAGGACCTTTGAGGAAGCCACGTACACAGAGAAGACAATAAAGCTGGTCTTCAGAGAGAGTGAAGGGCAGAGCAAATGCACAGGAAGGGAAAAAAGAACTATGGGGCACTGGAGAGGGGGCTTCCAGGAGGTGCTCACTTCTGGGATACCAGGTGCATATGGGCTGGCTCCACTGCCCCTGGGCCCCAGGAATTACTCTGTGACTTTATGACAACTCCCTTCCTTTGGTTTTTAAGTAATATGTTTTAAATAGGCTTTGACTAAGAAATGGGTAAAGACTACAATGCTTTTTCCTCCATCCCTTTATCATTCTATTTCTTCCTGTGAAAATACTCTTTCCAACTTTATCTGAAATGTTCAAATCCTACCCATCCCTCAAGACCTCAACCTAACCAAGAAGGGACCCGTCTCTACCTTCTCTGAACTCCCTCATAGAGCATCCTGTCTGTGCTTGGCACATGTACATTAGAGCTACTCCTGCCTTGCCTTAGCCTCCTTTTAAATCACTTCCTCTCTAGGCCTCAGTTTCCTCACTCAAAGTGAGTGGACTGGATGAGATTGCTGGGTGGCAAACAGGGTTCTACACAGTCCCAGGTTCTCTCCCAGACAACACTGTTGTGGGGAGAGAGGGGAGTGGTCCCAGAAAGCAGTGTCCAGACTCCCACCTTTACTTTAACAAGAGCTGCTGTTCTCATACACAGTCATGTGCACATAATCATGTTTAGGTGAATGACACTGAATATATGACAGTCATCCCATAGGATTATAACAGCTGAATAATTCCTATCACCTAGTGATGTTGCAGCCATCATAACATCTTAGTGCAATGTATTACCTTTTCTATATTTAGATATGTTTTGATATATACTTACCATTGTGTTATAATTGCCTACAGTATTCAGTACAGTAACATGCTATACAGGCTTGTAGCCTGGGAGCAATAGGCTATAGCCTACAGCCTAAGTGCATAGCAGGCTATACCACGCAGGTTTGTGTAAGCACACTCTATGATGTTTGCACAACAAAATCGCCCAAAGATGCGTTTCTCAGAACGTATGGCTATATTAAGCTATGCATATCTGTATTTTATATACTCAGAGTCTGGCTGAGGCTGTATTGAGAAAAGGAATCCAGTACTAATCAAACTTGAAACTACTAAACTAGAAAATCCATAAGGCTCCAAGATACCACAGCAGTAGGCGTAGCACAGTACAAATAACAAAAACAAGAACGCAAATTTCATTGAGCTAGACACTCTCCTAAACACTGTGTTCATCAACATTTTAATCATCACACAATCATATGACCTAGATATTCTCAACTCCATCCTAAAGCAAGAGGCTAAATCACATAAACTAGAAGTGGCAAAGCCAGGCTTTGAGCCCACGCAACAGAGATCCACATCTGAGTTCTTAACCACAATAATATACTGTCTTCTAAGCTCCTTTAAGGGGAGATAGCTTAGCTTTTGTTTCTTTTCCTTTTTTATCCAACACAGCACAGTACTTGGCCTTCTGGTCACTTAACAGTGTTTGCTGAATAAATAGATGCTTGAAGGAACAAAGGAAGTCTACCGTGTATTCCATGAAAACTGAGACACAAACTTCTAGGACCTCGGCTGCCTCCAGGTGATAGCCCTAGCCAAACAGCCCTTTTATAACTTAGATGCTTTCCACGCCATCTTCCTGAAAAGCAAAGAACCTCCTGCAACCTGGTAGAAATTCCTGTAGGGTATAGTTTAATTTATAGGGCCGACCACTAAGTACCATTAGCATGATGAGTCCATAGATGCATACTTCACCAGGCTCATTATCTTCAATTCACATTCAATATATTCCCTATATCAGGGTTTCCCTACCTCGGCACTATTGACATTTTGGGCAGGAAAATTCTTTGTTGTGAGGAGCTGTTTTGTACACTGTAGCATATTTGGCAACACCCTGGCCTCTACACACTAAAGGCCAGTAACAGTTCCCCCCACTATTGTGACAACTAAAAATGTCTCCAGACATTACCAAATGTCCCAGGAGGAAGGCATGAAATAGCCCTTCATTGACAACCACTGCCTTACATGAACCAGCTTTTATACAAACACTGGGAAAACAAGAAAAAGAGGTTGCGTGCAGTGGCTCACGCCTGTAATCCCAGCACTTTAGGAGGCTGAGGTGGGAGCATTGCTTGACCTCAGGAGTTCGAGACATGCCTGGCCAAGATGGTGAAACCCCGTCTCTACTAAAAATACAAAAATTAGCCAACCATAGTGGTGGGTGCCTATAATCCCAGCTACTCAGGAGGCTGAGGCAGAGAATTGCTGGAACCCGGGAGGTGGAGGTTGCAGTGAGCGGAGATCACACCACTGCACTCCAGCCTGGGCAACAGAGCAAGACTCCGTCTTAAAAAAAACAAACAGAAAAAAAAAACTTAGCTAGGCACAGTGGCGTGCACCTGTAGTCCCAGCTATGAGGGAGGGTAAGGCAGGAGGATCGCTTGAGCTTAGGAAGTAGAGGCTGCAGTGAGTTGAGATCGTGCTATTTGCACTCCAGCCTGGGTGACAGCGAGACCCTGTCTCAAAAAAATAAAAACAAAATAAAGAAAGAGAAAAAACTTATGAACAATCCCAGAATGAATATAACAAAGACAAGGCTCAGTGCCTTCTAAACTGAAGAGAGAAAATTCTCCACCTTGAAGAAACCTCAGGATAATAAAAATATTCTCAACACTGCCTTACTTCACTTGAACTTCAGCACAGCCAACACTTATCAAGTTATCTACTATAGGGCAAGGAATATAGTGAGCAGTTTTCCATACCTTATTCCATTTGTCCTTCCTAACAATCTGATAAGAAAGGCATTATTGGCTGGGCATGGTGGCTCACTGTGCCTGAACAATAATGTCTGTAATCCCAGCACTTTGGGAGGCCAAGGCAGGAGGCTCATTTGAGCTCAGGAGGTTGAGACCAACCTGGGCAACATAGTAGAACCTCATCTCTAAAATTTAAAACTTAGCTGGGCGTGGTGTCACAGTCTTGTAATCCCAGCTACTTGGAGGCTGAGGTGGGAAGACTGCTTGACCCCAGGAGGTGGAGGTTGCAGTGAGCTTTGATCATGTCACTGCACTCCAGCCTAGGTAACAGGGTAAGACCCTACCTCAGGAAAAAAAAAAGAAAAGAAAAGAAAAGAAAAGAAAGGAAGGAAGGTGTATTAATCTAGTTTCACATTGCTATAAGGAACTACCTGAGCCTGGGTAATTTATGAAGAAAAGAAGTTTAATTGACTCGCAGTTCTACAGGCTTAACAGGAAGCATGACTAGGAGGCCTCAGGAAACTTACAATCATGGCAGAAGGCAAAGGGGAAGCAAGACATGTCTTACATGGTGGCAGGAGAAAGAGAAAGTGAGAAAGGAAGTCCACATTTTAAAACCATCAGTTCTCACTCACTATCATGAGAACAGCACGGGGGAAAGCTGCCCCCATGATTCAATCATCTCCCACCAGGCCCGTCCTCCGACAAATAGGGATTACAATTCGAGATGGGATTTGAGTGAGGACACAAAGCCAAATCATATTAAAAGGCATTATCTGTTTTACAAAGGAGGAAACTGAGGCTCAGAGGATTTAAATGACTTGCCCAAGGTCACAAAGCTAGTCAGCAATGTTAAAAACTTGAATCTAGAACAACCACTGGCTCCAACTCCAATGCTTTCTCCACTGCTGTAATAAAATTTTCTCATTCACACTTTATGCATTAGACAAAAAGGTATATCCTAAATGTTAACAATGGTTATTCATGGAAAACAAGTTTATCAGTTATTTTTATTTTTTCTTTGTGTTTTCTACATTTTCCAAATTGTTTTGCCTTGAATATGTATTGCCTACCTAATGAAAAGCTATTCAAATTAATTTCTGAAAACAAAAATAATTCACAGAAATATCGACCTTTAATGCCAGTTTCAAGTAAATCATTATCATCATTTCTCATGTATGAGTCTACCAAAGATTAAGAAGTTTGTCAATACTCAGCTTTGACAAGAATGTGGGAAAACAGGTAGTCTCATATACTGTTAGAAACTTAATTTAGTGCAAGGTTCTTAGCAACAATGCAGGATCTATCATAATGTGAACTGCATATGTTCTTTCTCTCAGTAATTCCACTTCTAGGAATTTTTCCCACAGGTATACTGCATATACAATATATAAAAATATATGCTCAAAGATATTTACCCCCTATCAATAGAGGAATTGGGACAGTGGAATTTAAAACAATTATTAGAGAAAACAAGGTACATCTTTAGGTACTAATATAGAAAGCTATCTATGACAGTGTTAAATAAAACATCACATTATATAATAGCATGTATAGATGGATTCTAGGAATTCAAGTGTACATTATATATATGATTGGATGTATGTATATGTGAATATGCAAGAATCCATGTCTGTGTGAGAAGATAGAAAAAAATGGGTTTTTATTTTCATTTTTATACTACTCTCTGAATTGTTTTAAATATTCTTTTCATTAACCTGTATCACTGCTATAAACTAAAATAGGTTTGGGGGGGTTAATTTTTAAGAGCCAAGAGGCCTGGCTTTCATGCAGCAGCTTGAAAACAAAGCAAGACATAAAATAGAGCTGTCTTCTGTTACAACTGCAAATGTTCACAAAACGAGACAGTGTGTGAAAGTTTCCCAGCCTCTGTATGCCAATGAGAGGCATAATGGAGACAGTTCTCTCCTGGCACATTCAGAGACAAAGCCAGGCTCCTATCTCCTGTTAGGAGATTTTAATGGCTGAATTTTAAGACCAATAATTACAGTAAAATCCTGCTATACTTTCAAGGCAACCTAAACCAATTTCCCTAGCAATTAAAACCCAACTTTTCCTGTCCTATCCCTCCAGCTTGTCTCTTCCTAAAGTAGCTGATATATCTTGGCTACAGGGTGCCCAAGATGTCAATTCCTCTTCTGAAAATCTCTCATGTCCCAATATGGCAGAAGACCTGAGTTCTGCTGCTAGTTTCACTGTGTATAAGCTCATTGAACCTAATTGAACCTTCTCTCAAAAACATTTTGTTAATACCACCTACTTCACTGGATCATTGCAAGTTCTGCATATGATAGAGCATAACAAAGTATGTTGCTGGTGGGGGATGTTGATAATGGGAGAGGCGATGCATGTGTAGGGGCAGGGGATATATGGGAAATCTTTGTACCTTCCTCTCAATTTTGCTGTGAACCTAAAACTGCTCTTAAAAAAAATCGTCTTTAAAAAATTAAATTTAGGCTGGGTGTGGTGGTTCACATCTGTAATCCCTGTATATTGGGAGGGCAAAGCAGGAGGATTCCTTGAGACCAAGAGTTCAAGACCGTACTGGGCAACATAGCAAGACTCTGGTCTACAAAAAATTAAAAATTAGCCGTGCATGGTGGGGTGCATGCCTGTAGTCCTAGCTTCTTGGAAAGCTGAGGCAGGGGCCTCGCTTGAGCCCAGGAATTCGAGGCAGCAGTGAGCTATGATTGCACCACTGCATTCCAGCCAGCTTGGGCAACAGAGCAAGACCCTGTCTCAAATAAATAAATAAATTTTTAAAAGACTGATACTTAGTGTTGAACAGTATAATTGCTGACCTTGTCTATGATGTAGAAATCCTGCCTACAATATGGAATACCTAGGAAGCCACCTCAAACCTCATTTGTGGCCATGCCCTCCTAGTTCACTAAGCACCAGTTATATCAGGTACACACTCCTTTCTACAAAGCTATCCCCCTTCTCCAGGTCTTTGCATTTGCTGTACCTAGAACTTGAAATACCCTACACTCTGCTCTTTCTTTTTCCTGCTTGTTTCTGTTTCTTCAGGTGTCAGCTCAAACATTATCTCCTCAGAAGGGCCTTTCCTGACCACCCCCTGGAAGATAGGTCTCCCCATCCTACTACCATCCTGAGCTATTCTCTGCTTGCTCTAGCCCTCCATAGCATTTAGCATACCATAGAACCATTTATCTTTGTTCACTGCTCATGCACTATAATCTAAACTCATAAGTGCCAAGGTCTTATCTGTCTTATTGTCTACTGTATCCCCCATGGCTAGAAGAGTGGCAGCACATAGTAGGCAGCCAGGAGACATTTATGCAATGAATGAATGAAGAGTATCAACTGCAAATGCATTCATTTACATTCCACATTCCACCGCGCCTATGAAAAAGGCAGGGTCAGTAAGATTTTTCTCATTTGAATGACTTGCCCAAGGTCACAGCTTGTAAATGACAAAGTCAGAGCTTACATTTGGAGTTCCTGACTCATAATTCCCTAGTACTCCCACTGCTCAACAGCCTCAACTAATTTAGACATGGAAGGGTTGAAAATAGAGCAATATATCTAGGCTTCAGCAACAGGGAAGAAGAAGAGAAAGATCTGCTTTCCTGCAGAGGTAAAGTAAGACAGATGGAGGGGAAGAAATGGTGAGCTATTATCTTATATTCTCGGGCTGTTGATTAGTAAAATTCATTCCTTCATCTGAATGAAATGCAGCTGCCTCTGGTACTGCAGCTCATGAAACCTCTCATCACCAAGTCACAGTATGGAAGAGACACTTTGCTGATTGAAGCAGCAAGTGAAATTTTAGGTAAGCCAGATGCAATTACCTAAATTGGAAAGTGACACCAGTCTTCACACCTTTTGAGCCACATGCAGCAGACTGAGAGCTAAGTCACATGCGTACACATACCCCAAAACTACAGTCATCTGCACATGGCATGGGGCTCCACGTCTCCCAGGCATGCTGACTCACTGACTAGAGAGAAGGGGAGGAGAAAAAGAGAAGAGGGGAGCAGATGAGTAGAAGAGGCAAAGGAGAAGAGAGAGGGATAAGGAAGTTGAAGATGGGTGGGAAAGAGAAAGAGAAGGATAAAAGAAGGGAAGAGAGGGAAAGACTGCAGAAGAGGAAGAAACTAAAATAAGAATAAGGATCAGGGAAAAATGAAGACTATTATCTGCTAAGATTTTTGCTGCAATGCTCCAGTGCCAAATGCTGGTACAAGAAAGTCCTTGAGAATTTCTGGGGTCAGGGTTGTTTTGTTTTTTTTGTTTGTTTGTTTTGTTTTTTCCAGAGAATTCTGAAAAAAAATTCTGGTTTCAATAATCATCTTCCAAGTTTCTCAGGTGTTTGATTATTCTTGCTGTGCCTCCATCACCAAGCAAGGAACAAGAGCCTAGGGCTCTCCCAGTGAGAAAGGGCCACCCAACACCGACACCGACACCGTCCTGGCCTCAGGCCTTAGGCCTGCCCAGAGCCACAGAGCTTCAGTTCTAGCATTTCTACCCATTATCTCACTCTTCCTCCAGGCAAACACAGGGCCTGCTCCTACCACTCACCCCTCCACAGCACTCCCCTGGGCATCTGCACAGCCTAATGGGCAGCCTACCAAAAAGCTGAAAGCCTGGTGAAAGCTTGTGCCAAGCTAACAGTATTCTCAGCCCTTCCACAAATATGTTCATGGTGAACTTGCAGCAGAGAAAAACAGTTGATCACATTTTCCACTTCTGGCTGAGACTAGAAATACTACCTTCTCTCCTGCTGCCATCCAGGCATCTCCTGTACCTCAGACCCCACCACTGGTTGGTTGTCAGTCTGTCATTCACCTGTGCAATGCTTCCCCAGGCTGCCTTTTTCCCAGTCTCACTGACACTGCCCTGGCTAGGGCCTTCGTTGTTTCTCAGGTCATCAGCTAAACTGCCATTTGATTGTTCTCCTGGTCCTCCACTGGCATGCTCTGTCTTCCAGCACACCCCTCTCCTTCCTCCTAAATCAAACATGCTTGGGGCCCAGGAATCTGTGTTTTCTTTTCCTTTTTTTCCTTCAACTTTTATTTTAAGTTCTGGGGTACATGTGCAGGATGTGCAGGTTTGTTACATAGATAAACGTGTGCCGTGATGGTTTGCTGCACAGATCAACCCATCACCTAGGTATTCAGCCCAGCATCCATTAGCTATTCTTCCTGATGCTCTCCTTCCCCCTGCCCCACCCATGCCTTGACAAGCTCCAGTGTGTGTTGTTCCCTGCCATGTGTCCATGTGTTCTCATCTTCAGCTCCCACTTATAAGTGAGAACATGCAGTGTTTGGTTTTCTGTTCCTGCATTAGTTTGCTGAGGAAAACAGCTTCCAGCTCCATCCATGTCCCTGCAAAGGACATGATCTCATTCCTTTTTATGGCTGCATAGTAGGGAATCTGTGTTTACTCAGGTAAATCTGATGTAGCCACAACACAGTTAGGAACCACTGGTGGGATTCATCCTTCACACAGCTGTAAATTATCTCCAGGATTCACATTTTGCCCTCTTTTCCCTGGGGCTGCAGTATGACTTTTGTAAGCCGTAGGCATTTTTACCTTCATGGACCTATTCCTCTATTAACAGAAAAAAAAACACATATTTTAATGACTGCATTTGATAAAGATGAATTCATTATTGTTATACTTATTTATTTTATTCTGATTTTTAAAGGCAATTAAAATGTAAACATTTTTGTGGACCCTAAAATTATTGTGGTTCCTAGACACTGTGCCTACTAGATAAGTCAGCCCTACCTCACCCCTGTCTCCAAATCTTCAGTGGCCTCCCGCAGCCTGCAGAATAAAGTCCAACCTCCTCAAGCAGACTCACCCTGACCTAGGTCTTATCTTCCCAGCACCATCTGCTATAGCACCTCCCACCCATCTGGGCTCCAGCTTCAAGCCTAAATGCAATTCTCTCAACATACCATGCACTATGATGCCACTGTACATTAGCCCAAAAGCCCAAAACAAGTTTTCTTTCCTTCTTTCCCTACAGATTTCTGCCTCAAATATCAACTTCCACTGTGGCCTTCTTTAGTCTTCCTGGTTAAAATTATGGCTCCTTCTTCTGCATCCCTATTGCACTTTATATAACTATTATTATACTATTTATTCACCCTGCCTTTTGTCAAATATCTCCAATTCTAATTGCACTTTTTCACAGCATAACACTTCTAAAATCAGGAAGTGACTTACAATGTATGCCAAACACACTTGCCAGCTACCAGGTAGAGTACTACACCACAATACAACAACAGTAATTTTCTGCACATGCAAACTCAACACTGCACAGGAGGCATTGGCTCATCTGGTTGCTTCCTTGGTGGTGACATTTGCACTGTTAATACCACACACATTTCAATTTTAATTTAAAGTTTCTATCTCTAGCACTTTTAAAACTATGTTCTGATGTATTATTGAAATAAAAAGATATTTTTTGCATCTAGACTATGGCCTGTGACATGTGGGATAAAACAACTAAAGGTAGTAGAAATTGCCAGATCCCTTGGCACATGTTACGGAACTTCCTAATTTCTTGGACCATGAAGAACTTCTCCTCAGATACTGAGCTACTCTGTCAAAAGCTTCCAAGTAAATTTCAGGAATAGCTGTTTAATATACAATAACTGTAATTTAGTTTTTTCAGAGTTACACCTTTCGCAACAAGGAAATGCACAATCTAAACTCCAGGATTCTTCATCCATCTCAAACATAGCTTTTTTCCAAAAGGAGTTCAAGATGGTGAGCACAGATTTTAAAAAGCAGTAAGTTAGCACAAAGCTTATATACAACTGTAGGTGGCCAAAGATGATACAAAGAACTTTTAATATTAAACCTGAAAATGGCTAAGATTAAAACTTAATGACACCGGTTAAGAAATACACAGATCTATAGATAAAAGTCATCTATTGTCAGTTCATTTAAAAAATTGTATACATTTTGAGTTCCCTTTTTTGGCTAAAAAAAAAAGTGACCTTTATGATGAATCATACAGTAGATTGTATTTGTTGGTCAAAAAAGCACAATCTTTTGGTAAGCTAATTCTTTCTTGACATGTCTATATTAGAAAACTGTTAAAGGTCTAGGCTATACATTAACCATCTTTCTTTCACTTCCAGTGTCTTTACATATGAAAAAATGCTCATTACTGAATTGGTCTAGCTTTCGACCAACAGTTACATTTCTCTCAAACCTGGCCTCATTTCTATTAAAACCTAGCTGTATGCTTATTTTTAGATTTGGATGGGCATATTTCATTATAAATGCCCTTTTAAAAATTCAAAATCCGTTCATGCTTTTGTGCATCCAACAAGTATTTATCAGGCTCCTAATAAATGCCAAGCAATGACAAGACTACAAAGGCAAATAAGACTCAGCCTTGCTCTGAACTTTACTTACAGACTAGAGGGAGAGACAGGCCAGGCAGCATGTTACAACTCAATGTGATGAGAGCTGTGATACGGAAGTAAAGGCTGCTGAGGAGCATGGAGAATGACCATTGCACGCAGCCTGGGATTAAGGAATATCTAAGCTAAACCCTGAAGAATGAATAGGAGATAACCTGGAAAAGTGGGTGTCCAGGGGTCTATGGGATAAGTTGGCCTGAGTTGAGAGAACAGTGTATGCAAAAACGTAAAGATGGAGGTGCAGGCTGGGGAGGGGATCTACCAGTGGAGAGACAGCAAGTTTTGTTGGGCCAGCTTTCAGAGGTGCCACAAAGGGCTTCTGATGTCCTGTTAAGAATACCTTGGATTTTATCCTAAGAGCAGTGGGGATCCATTTTCATTTGCAAGATATTTTTCCAAAAATGTATAATGCTTCATCAATTATATTGTTCTCTCCATGCCGTATCAAGTCTTAATCAGCTTTATTCAATGCTGTTTTTGCTCTGTCTTCATTTCCAGTGTTTTTAAATTCTTTATATTTAAGTAAAGAAAACATATTTGTACTTTCATGGGATTAAAAAACAACTGAACTCATTTTGGTTCTCTCAATCACTCCTATTTTTCCTTGCCTCAGAGAAAGAAGCAAATAAAAAAATTCACCACTAAATTCTTCATTTGCAATCGTATGGGCATTTTACTCAATATAGAATAAGTAGAGCCTGTGTAACCTCACGCAACTTGCTTAACCTCTCTGTGCCTTAGTTTATTCAACTATAAGACGACAGTTACTATCATTTACCTTATAGGATTCTTATGAGGGTTAAATACGACACCATATGCACAGTGTTTAGCATAATCCCTGAATTATAATAATTAAATTTTAGCTATTTTTGTCATTAAGTATTATTGAACAATGTACATATATGTACATGGTTAAACTTTGAATTTGTATTTTATTATAATTCTAATGGTATACACATACATATACATATATGTGTAAAGCATATATATTTATATACACTTATGTTGTATGTTGAAAGTCTTTCCAGAAACTTTTAGTAGAATTTCTCTGAGGCAAGGACCTAAATGATCAGGAAGGGAAGAGGATACTTAACTTTTCTCATTTTATTCCTTTCTGTAATCTTTAATTCTTTTTTAACCTTTTATAATAAAAATTGGTGAAAACTCCTGTTGTGCAAAATAAAAAAAAAAACATTATTCTCAAAGCTTAAGATAATTATATGGAAATCATTTTATATAGAGAAAAAAGGGTGTGGAACTTAGGCTTGACTGGCCTAGAAAAGAGGAAAATTAAGACTAAGAGAGAATTAGTATCTGTTCTCAAAAATCTGTTGTCTAAGGGCTACCATGTGAAAGAAGGATTAGATATAATTTGTATCTAGAGAACAGAAAGGCTGATTTTGCCCAAATAAAAAGAACTCTGCACTGATGAGAACAGTTCAAAGATACCGCCCTAGTAGCAAAAGCTCCATCACAGAAAGTGTCCACCATTGGCTACCTGGCCAGCTTTCTGAGATTTGGTTCCAGGGATTCCCCTTCCAAATCTATGAAATCTGGCAGTCTCCAAGCATTTGAAATTTGAAACTTAGATTGATGTATCTTATTCTGTAATCCAGTAACTGGTGCATCTTTAAGTGATTATCCAGAAACATCCAAACTATAACCACACATTAAATAAGTTATATAAATTGGCTGGGCACAGTGGTTCACGCCTGTAATCCCAGCACTTTGGGAGGCTGAGGCGGGTGGATCACCTGAGGTCAGGAGTCCAAGACCAACCTGGCCAACATGGCAAAACTCCGTCTCTGCAAAAAATACAAAAATTAGCCTGGCTGGTGGTGGGTGCCTGTAATCCCAGTTACTCAGGAGGCTGAGACAGGGGAATTGCTTGAACTAGGAGGCAGAGGTTGCAGTGAGCCGGGATCACGCCACTGCACTCCAGCCTGGGCAACAGAGTGAGACTCCGTCTCAAAAAATAAAAAATAAGTTATATAAATCAACTTTGCCTCCAACTGACAAGACCTTTCAATGGGCAGGTATTCTTAAGAAAGGATTATTAGTACATATATGTTTATTATACTTCCATGAAGTATACAATTATCCAAACACATATCTCATAATCTTGAAACCTGGTTCAAAATGTGGATGCTGTGTTTAAACACTAACTAAAATAGAATTTGTTAAAGGTAATTTTTGTTTCCAACCAGATTCACACTACATGGTATTTTAGCATTGTTCATTAACCTTATTCTTTTTTTTAATATATACAATATTTTTGTTTATTTATATATGTGAATTTCTATATATTTAGATATATAGAACAAAGCCTAAAAAGTGAGGATCAAAAGAGAAATCCTTACCTATCATTATCCTTATTCTTTAAAAAGTATTAATATCTGTTTCCAGATTTTAATTGGACTACTCTTTTTCAGTTTGTCATTATGAACTTGGTAAATTAAGCCCAATATTGGAACACTTTAGCAGCTCAATATTGAAAGTCCTACTTTTGTGGTTCTACTTTCCCTGAAAAGTGGGGTGCACACAAGAGAAATAGGGGGTTTTCAGCATTGGGGTAGTGCAGTGCCTTTGAGATATGACAGGATGACCTTTAAATGACAACCTTTTCTAGAGAATAATTTGAATGAAGAGAAAGTGAGTCAGGGAAGGCAGAGAGCTCTGGAAGTCACATCTGGCTAGGAGACTGCTCTGGTATCTACCACTTGAGAGGCTGTTGACTTAGAAAGCCATTGCATTCCTCTGAACATGTGTCCCTCTTTTATCTAAAAACAGGGGGGAAATCAAAGTAGATAAAATTGTTTCCATTTCAACAATCAGTTGATATTTTGTCTACCCAAAAGTTTAGTTCAATGGGGAAAAACTCAAACCTTTGAGTCAGAAGAAGACCTAAGTCTGGCTGTCATTATCTATTCTACCTTTGACAGGTCTCCTACCACCTCTGAGAATAAGTTTCTTCATATGATAAATTGAAAGGGCAAGACACAAAGTAAAGAAAAACTGCAAATGTATTTTTATATTGTTTTCAGCCTCAACTAAAGCTCTGTGGTAAGAACAGCTCTTATGATTCCACTTTTATAAATGGGAACAGGCCAAGCATGGTGGTTCATGTCTGTAATACGAGCACTTTGGGAGGGAGGCCAAGGTGGGCAGATCGCTTGAGCCCAGGAGTTTGAGACCGGCCTAGGCAACATGGCAAAAAACCCCATCTCTACAAAGAAAAAAAAAAAATTAGCCAGGTATGGTGGTTCATACCTGTAGTCCCAGCTACTCAGGAGGCTGAGGCAAGAGGGTCATTTGAGCCCAGGAGGTCCAGACTGCAGTGAGCCATGATCGCACCACTGCACTCCAGCCTGGGCAATGGAGCAAGACCCTGTAATTACAGCACTTGGGATGCCAAGGCGGGCAGATCACTTGAGACCAGGAGTTCGAGACCAGCCTGGCCAACATGGCAAGAGCCCGTCTCTACTAAAAATACAAAAATTAGCTGGGTGTGGTGGTGCAGGCCTGTAATCCCAACTACTTGAGAGGCTGAAACACGAGAATTGTCTGAACCCGGGAGGTGGAGGTTGCAGTGAGCTGAGATCACACCACTGCACTCCAGCCTGGGTGACAGAGCTATCTGTCTAGAAAAGAAAAGAAAAAGTTTACTAGGTTTTTCAGCAAGTAACAATAATGCAGAGGTTTGATCCCAAGTCTCCAAGCACAGACACATGCTGCTTCCCCAACCTATTTAATAAAATTCTGGGGAAATGAAATAAGAGAATTGTCCAAGTGTCCTATTATAAACAGTCTTATAAGTTTAAGGTATTATTAAGACTAAGCTTTAAATTATGTAGCGAGATATCAACATATTTTTTCTACTCATTAACATTTCTATCAGAGCAAAAGTCCCATAAACCACTGATCCTATCCAGCATGTCACAGTACAATCAGTTGAATAAATGGGCAGATTACTGCCACTTTAGAAATGATCCATGAACTTAATTAGATATACTAAACAAATGGATACATTTACATTGCACAGGCCACACTTTGAGGATCTTAGAAGAAATAACTATAATTAGGCAAGACAGATATAGTTGTACTAGTAAAAGAATCCTACTCTCAGAGTCCAATCCTTCATTCAAGCCAAACAAATCATTCTCAGTTGAAAATATGCATCCAAATCATTGTAAGATACCCTGTACTTACAAAGCCACAACATCCCCCTAACAAAATATAGGAGTGAATAGTGGATAAGGGGAGGAGAAAAGGAATCCCTGCAGCCTCTTCACACACCACCACTTTGATCAAGTTTAAGAATCAACTCCTGGCAATAGCACTTTAGAGATAACAATATTCTTAATGAAACACTTTCCCATCACAACAGGTTATTAAAGCAATCCATTATTCTTCTCTCCACCTATTAAAAAAGTCTGATTTAGTGAAAAAGACAATCCTCAAAAATCCAGGACTTACCATAGGCTGCTCTGTGTTATAGTTACTGCCCCCACTGAGAGTCCCCCAGAGGCCAGAAGGATCTCATTCACTACTGTGTTCCCTCACAGTGCTTGGCACATAGCTGGTCTCAGAAACTGTATGTTGAACTTATTCTACAATGTAATGTATTTCAAAAACCAATTTCAACTCTTAAAATAATAATCCCTATGAAAAAGGAAAACATATGTATTTCATATTTCTTTCATTTTCCTGAAGTGAGGCTCCTTCACACTCATTTGGAATGTGTTTGTTTTCATTTCAATTGTTTACATGCTCACTACATGTAAACATTATTATGGTGGCATCATTCAGAGAACATGAATCTTTTTAAGATTTAAAGGAGATTACATCCAGTCAAAAGATGGATTACACTTGGATATATCACAGATTTGAAAAAAACATAAATTGAATAACCACATACAACATCAATAAAAAAGTCCTGCCTGGGCGCGGTGGCTCATGCCTGTAATCCCAGCATTTTGGGAGGCCGAGCCGGGCGGATTACCTGAGATCAGGGGTTCAAGACCAGCCTGGCCAACATGGCGAAACCCCGTCTCTACTAAAAGTACAAAAATTAGCCAGGCATGGTGACAGACGCCTGTAATCCCAGCTACTCAGGAGGCTGAGGCAGGAGAATCGCTTGAACCCGGGAAGCGGAGTTTGCAGTCTGCCGAGTTCACGTCCCTGCACTCCAGCCTGGGCAACAGAGCGAGACTCCGCCTCAAAAAAAAAAAAAAGTCCTGAAACCATCAATCCCTTGGGGATCATTTTAGTTTTATTTAAAATGGTCTAAGAGAATGTCCCATCAATATCTTGGTTAACTTCAATAAGAGCATGAATGAGTAGAATTTGCTTTCAGCCCAGGACATTTGAGCATCTGTGGACAATATTTCATTCCACTTTGGGACAAGGAAAATAGAAAATAATAGCCCAAGGAGAGCTATTACACAATTAAAATAAACAAGCATTTGTTTGCAAAGCAGGGCATTTAAATTCAGTTTGATTTCATTACTGTTCAAACGACCCCATATGAATCTTTCCTCTGGAATCCTCAGTTGTCCAGTATTAAAGTTAACCAATGTAGAACCAACCACCGAGGACTTCAATTATAGATATCTCTGTAAACAATTCTCCGAACCTGGTTCCCTGAAGAAGTAAGCAAATAGCTATAATAATACTCCTAGTCCAACATGGATATATTAAATGACTGTTTTGCTACTGAAATCGCAAATGCCAACAGCAGTTCCAAGAGAGGACTCTAACTTGCCAAAACGTTTTATAAAAGACAGTTGCAAGCCCAGATACAAAGTTCAGAGGAATTTCCATTGTCCCTACATGTAAAGGTTTATGAAATCTGTACACTCAATGCAAAAGGACAAACAAGATCAAAGCCAACACATGAAATAAATTTCATTGTGCAAACAGTAAAAGCTGTGTAAAAGAGCTCTAGATCCCAGGTTAAAAACTGCAGGAGAAAGGTAACATTAACTCTAGCAGACGGCTGAGTTAAGATGTGGCAGAGCTTTACAGAATTGCAAATAGCATCAGCATTGCAAGAATAACAATTGGAATAAATACCGTCTGCATGCTGCAAAAACAATCAAAGCACATGCTCCTTCACCTCTCCCCCTCATCCAGCTGGGCAGTGAAAGCAGCTGCCTCTCCCAGCCCTCCTCCCAAGCCGTTCTTCGCCCCACCCGCTCCCCTCTCTTCTCCACCCCTCCCCTCCTCCTTCCCTCCCCCTCCCCGCCCCCAGCTGCCGTATTCAGCAGTCTAGAGAGATTAGGAGGAGCTCTCTACAGTCTCTGGGCCTCAGGACTGATCTAACGTTTTGTAGCTCCCTGGATGAGAGAAATCAGAGACTCGACACCCAGGTGGTATTAGAAGCCTTCGCCTCCAGCCCGGCTCTCTCGCAAACCGGGGCTGGGGGACCACGGGGGGCCTCGGGCCGGGCGACTGGGAGGCTCCGGAGGCCGCGCGGGGCTCAGCGCTGCGCTCCGCGCGGGCAGCGCTACCTGAGCTGTCCATGGTGCTGGCGCGGTCCGGAGGCTGTCGGGCGGGACTCCGCGCCGCTGCCCCGGCGTTCACTCTCTGCTTGCCGCCAACCACGCCGCTTCCCGCACTTAAGTCCCCGTTACTGTCCACCAGCTGCAAAGATTCATAACCATCGTTGCTGGTCTTTTTCCGGTAGCTCCCGAGGAGGCTCATGGGCAAGCCCGGAGAAAAGAGAAAATAACCTGGGAAGCGAAGGGGGAGATGGAAGGTGGAAAGGGCTGAAGAAGGAATTAAAAAAAAAAAAAATTAAGTGCCCGACATGACGCAAAGAGGAGGGAAAAGAAGGAGCGGCCACCGGAGAGAAGCTTCGCCGGGCGAGGCGAAGCCGCCGCCCTGGGCTGAGCTCGGCTCGGGGCGCCGGGAGGAGGGAGGGAGGGAAGGAGACGCGGGCGGGCGGGGGCGCGCGTCCTCTGGGCCAACGCCGCGGAGCCGCCCGGCCCTGCCGAGCTCCGGGCCCCAGGCCAGCACCTCCTGGCTGAGGAGTGCCCGGAAGCAATCCTATAGGTGTCGCCGCGTCGCCCCGCCGCGCAGCAGGGCAGCGCCAAAGCCGCTGGCCCGCGGGGAGGGAAGGAAAGGGAGGTAGGAGGGGAGGGGAGGTTCGTGAGGAGGGGGGTTGAAGGCGGGAAACGGGGCGGGGTGGTCGGGGGAGGGGACTACTACGACGAGGGTTGGGAGGGTGTGTTCGCACGCGTGTGGCAGAGAAGAAAGGGGCGAGGTATCTCGGCCTGCGAAGCTTTGAGGACCAGGGGTCTTGTGGTAAAATCCAGACACACCCATTTCATGCAACTTCGCCTATTTTCACCGGAAGATTCCGCCAAAGCCACCAGGACGGTAATCGTCCTAGAGAACTGACTTGTAACTCAATTCAACAGAAAAAGAATGCAAGTTAAGTGCCAGAATATATCTATGCTAGGATATAAAGGAAGAGCAATATTTTGCACATTCTCCAGAACAGGGATGATCCCTAAGGGAGATATCAAAGAGTTGGGTATTCTAATACTAGGAGGCAGCGTCCGTTCTGCCTAGAGAGCAGACGTGACTGTTTAGAACTCTTTGTTGAGCGCATAAACTGGAGAGAAGGGCAAGGTTAAGTCGATCCGCCACCATTTACCTTAGGACCTGGAGAAAAGACTGTATCAGTTAGCTAGCTTGAAGGCCTGCTTGGGAAGCAAGATAGACAAGGATTTTTTTCCCCCATTCTCTAGCCTCACCCCTTATTTTTCTTTCATAATTCTGGCCGAAGAAAGCGGTCACTCATAATCAGAAGAGAATTTATCATGAAGTTAATTAAGCTGTGTACCTAATTTTGTATCTGTCATCGTGTATTCTTAAAAGAAGACTCCAACATTGTATAAGTTCTGGACCTTAACAAAACCTGGATAAACTCTGGTAAGTCTTAAAATGTAATTATCAAATGTTTATTTTCACCTAAAATAATAAGATTTCAGAAGGATTGCTCATTCTCATCATCTTAGGTCAAGATCAAGTAAGTCTTGGTTAAAAATTATCATTTTCTCTACTAAAACTTGGAGGGACTAAGTGAGGCACCCGTCAAGAGTCATTTGACAGAGTTTCCTCACCAAAACAGGAAAAAAGTACATGCATGTAAAATGTACTTGAGCCCATACACAAAGCCAGATTTGCTTTCTTCTCATCTTACATGGTTTTCTCTTGCTGTCCTTATTTCAATCACCTAAGGACACAAAATCAAACAATAGCATCTAAGAGACTTCAGTCCAGATCATTTGGGTCTCAGGAAGTTTCCAGGAAGCTCTAGCTTTACACAGGTCTACATAAAATAAATTGGACTAAGAGACATTTTCCTGTACAAGGATCACCCAAACACAGATTCTTGTAGGAAGAGCATCAATCAGAAGAAGTCCAAAGAAATGTTTTCTAAATCCTTCCAGTCCTTCTGGGGAAACCTGAACTTCCTGGCCAGTTGCTTTCCCAACTGCATTCTTTGATGAAGGTATGGTGTGTCCTGAATTGCAAATCAGAGTTAATGCTCATTTATAACAAGATCAAACAATCTGAATGGTGGCAGGAAAAACTGCAATAAAAATTTTAAAACAAATTTTTATACTTTCAATTTTCCAAATCTGTCAGATTGAACTATTTTAGTTACTTGACTAAAGTAATAATTCTGTAAAGTCTAGTAAATCTTTTCCCATAACATCTTAAATAATCTTTCTCTGTACTTTTTCTTTTAATTCATTACCGACACACAGGGACAGTAAATACCTAGTGTTCATCATGTGCCCTGACAAATGCTGGACTATAATCATTGGATTAATAGAATTTAGAACCAGCCTCAGTGACAGACTGAGACCCTGTCTCAAAAAATAAATAAATAAATACAGGATCATTTTTGAAAAGTGAAAATTATTATTTTCAAAAAGAACACTTTCAGTTATTTTTGCTCAATTTCAACTTGCAGACATATTGCTGAAAGAAATTATAGATGAGACATATGCCTTTGTATTTTTCAATGTCTATCTCTGGAGTTTGCAAGTGTAAAGAAAAATCTGAATGGGCTATAAGAATTTTATCTTTATACTTAATATAAATAAAGTCAATCAGGATAACTATTAATAATCCTATAAAATTGAAGATATAAGGAGCATATTAAGGCAGGAAAATACAATAACTAGGTTAATTTACAACAGCCTAAAAACTAGGGCTTGGGCCTAAATTTGGATATGCACCAATTTCAACATTAAAATTTTCTTTACTGTGCCAAAGATCAAATTCATATACTTATCAATGAATATCTCACTGTTCTACTCTATAAAACAAGCATAATATGAGTACCATCATTATATAGAAGAATTAGATTAGTACCTAACATATATATATATATATAGAGAGAGAGAGAGAGAGAGAAAAAGAGAGAGATTGAGAGAGAGAGTAGTAGTTAACAATTGTTCTCTATTACTATTATTGGTCTGTCTTGGGTGCAGCTCTACACTCAGTGCCTGGCAGTCTTAGTTTTTCCCATGGGAAAAGCTCAATAAAGGCTAAATATTATTTTTTCCAGGGATATCCTAATGGCAAATTGTCTTTGTAACTTTGAATGAGAATTTGGGCTTAAGGGAGGTGGCACTGGTCAAACACAAGGTGAACATTTATAGCCTAACTCTTGGGTTTCCAAACTCAAGACTACTTCATAACTTATCTCAAAAATACTACATCATACATGAGACAACGGCAAAGGATAAGATGCCCTCTTTTGGGGAGAGCAATCATTCCCTTTGTCTTTTCTCTTGCTGCCTTCAGGTGCTTTATTAACTTGATGAAGATTAGTGACACTGAGGAATACTGAGGAACCAGGCTCTATTCCACCCCATCCCCTTCATGCACACCCCATTCCAAATGCTATCCTGTCACAGCAGATGCCACATCACTTTTGGGGTGGGCTAAGAGATCAAGGTATGTATGCCATGACCTATGTAGGATTTTGATCTGTGATTTTCATTTCCAGAGAATATAATACATTGATTAAGACTGAAGTTGCCAGCCAGGTGTGGTGGCTCACACCTGTGGTCCTGGCACTTTGGGAGGCTGAGGTGGGCGGATCACGAGGTCAGGAGATTGAGACCATCCTGGCTAACACGGTGAAACCCTGTCTCTACTAAAAATACCAAAAAAAAAAACCAGGCGTGGTGGCAGGCACCTGTAGTCCCAGCTACTCAGGAGGCTGAGGCAGGAGAATGGCGTGAACCCAGGAGGCGGAGCTTGCAGTGAGCCAACAAAGTGAGACTCCGTCTCAAAAAAAAAAAAAAAATTGAAGTTGCCTGTGATTGATTCTTAGTTCCAATGACTCTTGGCTCTATGACTTTGGGCAAGTTACTTAACCTCTCTGCCTCACTTTTCTCCTCTGTAAAGTGAGGATTATAGTAATGCCGTCATAATAAGGTTATAGTAAGAAGTAAATTAGTTCCTAACATATAATAAGTGCTTAACATATGCCATCTATTACTACTATCATTCTTCTTTTTAAAATGTCACTTTTTCAAAAATGCAACTTCCCATCTGTAAAATCAAGCTTAAATCTGCCCAGCTTACCTAAGACATTTGTTATCATTATGACATATGATAACATAAAAGCAGTTTGTAAAATGTGAACTGATTGTTTTGCCCTGAGTTTTTAAATATTCACGTGTATGTATTTCCTATTGGATTTGGACTCTTTGAGGGCAAAAATCCATGTTTTGTTCATGTTTGTGTCCCTCATGACACTCCAAAGAACACCTCACTCTCATTAGATATTGAGTAAATATCTACTGAATTAATGAATAAACAAAAATGTCATGGCATTACCTAGTCCAGTGATTTAAACTATATGCTGTAGCCGATGAGTAAATTATAAAGTATTTTCATAAAAATGAAATAGGCTGGAAAACATCAGAGTTTGGAACACAGTAAGATATTGTTTCCTAAAATATTGTTTTGGGTTTGTGTGATATGTATGAGTGTGTGTATGTTTCTGCTCAGTAATGATATAAATGTATTTCTCACTGTGTGTCCTGATTATAAATATTTGAATGTCTATGTTATGGGACAATCTCTGGTACTAAGAGGTCCTAGTGTTCCCAATTATGAATGTCCTATACACTGTGACATCGAATTCATTTGGCCAATTGGACCACAAAAAGTTTTGGCTAAGCAGACAGTAAATGAAGCCAGAGCTTCTACTCTGTTCTCTCTGTTAGAAAATATATTATGATCAGGTTTCTAAAATGCATCTCTTCAATTTCCTATTTTAACAAACATAAATCAATGCACAGTATTGAAACTTACTTTGGCAATGTGCCTGAGGGCCATAATCCAGATTATCTCCTTATTGAATAAGGCCTATATATATACATAGTGCAAGGCACTTCAACTGGGGAACATCAAGCCATCTCTGACTCCCAGACATGTTTTGTCTGTCCTGTACTTCTTAAAATGAAAAACATTTTAGTTTAGATGCCTTTACAGAGGGTACATAGGCTCCAGTCTAAGGGCCATAGTTCACTACTACTTCCCAATGTAGAATACTCAACCTCCTCCACTCATTCCTACTACCAGTTACCCTTGCAGGCATTTGAGTTTGAGACCTGCAGTGTAGTGGCAAAACCTTAAGGAGAAATACTCCCAAGAGAGACGCCAAAAGACACGTCTTTAGGCCACAGTCCAGAAGAAAGCAAAATAGACTGAGAATCCTCTCCTGACTCTGCTCTTAATCAGCAGGGTGGCCTTGATCCATTCTCCTTCTCTCAGCAGTAAAATCGAAGATATTGAATTACATGATTCTCTTTAGTTCTCAAAACTTTAGTTGTCACTTCCCTCTCTCCTCCAAATGATGTCCATAGGGAAAAACCATAGTCATTTAAGTGCTACAGTTTGCTGTGTCCCAGTTAATCAAGGTTTTGCTATAGAAATGCATGCATAAATAGTAGCAGCTGTCAAGAGGGACATATAAAGCAACACACAAGAGAGAAGAGGAGGTATGCTGGAAAAAATCGGGTGAGCTGATGGATGACATTTAACAGAAGAAAATCTGAACTATTCCTATAATGTTCTTAGGCGTGGGGATATCTGTTCTTGGTGTTTGACGGGATTCTGGGTCTTCCAGAAAATAGGACAAATTTCCCAGGTAGGGCATTTTTTTTTTTTTAAAGATAACCCAATATCATGAAACCTGTGTTTCCTTGACACTCTAATAAGTAACAAAATAACTGCCATTGATTATTTATCATTTGCCAGGTGCCTTACCTACCTTAAATCTAAAGATTTTATTCTTATTTTGAGGCAGACTTGGAGAGGTTAAGTAACTGGCCCAGGGTTACACAACCATCAGTTAGGATTCAAACCTCCATCTTCCTGATCATGCTTTGGCCACTGCGGCAGCCTAAAGAGGCAATTCCACTGATCAAAGTGAAAGCTGAAGGACATTTAGGTCATTCCTTAGATCTGACCTGCCTTACTAAGTGTGGTCAGTGGAAAATGGTTTGGGCAACTTATGGAAATTGCACTTTGGGAGGCTGAGGCAGGCAGATCACCTGAGATCAGGAGTTCGAGACCAGCCTGGCCAACATGGTGAAACCCCGTCTCTACTAAAAAACAAAGAAACAAACAAAAAATTAGCTGGGCGTGGTGGCACGTGCCTGTAGCTCCAGCTACTCAGGAGGCTGAAGCAAGAGAATCACTTGAACCTGGGAGGCAGAGGTTGCAGTGAGTCGAGATCATGCCACTGCACTCCAGCCTGGGTGACAGAGGGAGACTCTGTCTCAAAAAAAAAAAAAAAGAAGAAAGAATCAAATGAGGCACATGGAAGCATATAGTAAACACTAAAGCCCTACTTAAATACTGCATTTTATCAAATCTAAGAAACCATCCATTCTAAGTCACAACATAAGAAAAATATGCTACTAAAGAAAGTATGACATACTATCAATCTTAAGATACCCCAAGATTTCTTAAATATCAATATGTTAAAAATCTTTTATAATCAATGTAACAAATGTTATTATTTGACCGTATATTAGTCTGAGAATATATTTGTCAATTTATTATTCACGTATTTTGAGCAATTCTGGCAGGTGAAGACAATACCCATCATGTTTTATGAGGTCTAGCACAGTGCCTGCCAAGTAATAGGTGCTCAGAAAGTATCTGCTAATTGAATGAAAATACCAAAAAACTTTATTTTGGAAGCAATCTTTAGTTTACAGAAAACATTGCTCTGGTTTCTTTAATGAGCTCACTTAAAAAACACATTTCCATTTGCTAACATTTAACTTATCCTTGACTTTTCAAGGACATGCTCATAGTATAATGTTTGCCTTAGTTCATTTTGTGCTGCTATAATAGAATACAGGAGACTGAGTAATTTACAAAGAGCAGAGATTTATTTCTTACAGTTTCTGGGGCCAGGAAGTCCAAGACCAAGGAGCCTACATCTGGTGAGGGCCTTCATGCTGCATCATCCCGTGAGAGAAGGCAGGAGGGCAAGAGAGGATAAGAAAGGAAGAGAGAGCAAGGGGGTTGAGGGGGAGGGAAACTCGCTTTAATCAAGAGTGCACTCCCATAGTAATGGCATTAATCCATTCATGAGGGTGGACCCCTTATGGCCTAATCACCTGTTAATGGTACCACCTCTTATTACTGTGAGAATGGCAATTAAATTTCAACATGAGTTGTGGAGGGGATATTCAAACCATAGCAACGTTATACTGTACCATATATATACATATAATATATATTATATATATAATATATATATAATATATATATATAAAATCCACAGTTCCTATATAATAACTCCCATAGCCCTCGACATAGTAAACAAAACCTCTTTCTCTTTCTCTCTCTCTCTCTCTCTCTCTCTGATGTTCTGCCTCCCTACTTTCACCTGTCCAAGGCAGGACTCTTACCTGATTGTGGGTCATAAAACCCTCATCCCAGAGGGTGTCCTGCCCCATCCCTGGGGGAAGAAATGCTGCGCAGAGAAGACAAATAGAGTCTAAACAGGCCCTATTGGGTTTAGATCATATACTTTTTGTTGATGAATCACATTTTAACACAGTTGTCCATGCTTCAATCATGCCTACCCAATGAAGTCTTCATACAAGGCCCAAGAGGATAGGGTTTGGGGACCTTCCAGATAGCTGAGTAAGTGGAGGTTCCTGGAGGATGGTGCACCCAGAGAGGGCATGGCAACTTGGCATCCCTTTCCTTGTATCTTTGTAATATCCTTTATTATAACCCAATAAACGTGTTTCCCTGAGTTCTGTGAGCCCCTCCAGCAAATTAATCAACCCAAAGAGGGGATCATGGGAACCCAAACTTGAAGCTGGTCGATCAGAAGTTTTAGAGGCCCAGACTTGCAACTGGTGTCTGAAAATGGAGATGGTAGGTTGGGGGAGCAATTTTGGGGACTGTGTCAGTGGTATCTGACACTATCTCCCGGTAGATAGTCTCAGAACTGGAGGACACTCAGCTGGTGTCCACTGCACAATTGTTTGTTTGTGGGGGGGAAGTGCCCATTTGATCACAGAAGCCTTTAATTTGTGTTGATTGTTACTGTGAGAAAATAAGAAAAAGCACTTTGAGTGTGTTTTTCCACACACAGATATACCTACATTACCGTTTCAAGAGTAACTCATGGAAGCATCAGTCCTTTTCATCTGTCATTTTACAAGTAGGAAAACTTCACCTTCTCAAGTGGGCTGGTTCTGTGATCGACTTCTCTCAGTCTTGAAGAAAACACTGAAAATTTTTATGCAGTAAATAGTTCCCCAAAGTCAGCTGCAAACCAACACTGAAGTGAAAGTTTTCCTAAATCCTGGATAGTCCCATGTTTGGCCCTGAGCCCATTATGTGTGATTTCATGTTCAAGATCCTTAAAATCTGGATGCTTCTTTTTGCAACCCCATTGTACCTAACAGGGTGCTGGGCCACAGAGCATGTAGAACTTGGGGCAAATCGTCTATGCTGGTGATGCAGAAGGCAGTCACCACCCCAGACACAGGTGGAACAAATTCTTGGGGTGCTGAGTCTCCAGAGCACCAAATCACTGCTGCTCACTTGACAACATCTAATTAAAGGGAAGGAACTAGCATTTTCTGAACACTAAACTAAGTGCATGGGTTTTTCATCTATTCGAATGTGAAAGGTTTCATGAGAAGGATTACCATACCCAAAGAGATAAAACTCTGGAATGCAGCTGAGTGTGGGCTAAGCAGTGATTGCTAGTGATCCTCAATATTGCTCTCCATCTTCTATGCTTCTATGCCCTTTAGCTGGGCATGTGGCGACATAGTATAAATATTTTTCAGTCTCTTTCATGTCTTGGACCTGCCACATGCAAGTTTTCTGTAATCTACTAGGTGCATACATAGGACTAAGTTGTAGCCATTGTAATTATAAGCAAAAATAATATGTGCAATTTCTGGTATGGATCCTTAAAAAGGAGGGTAGGTGGTATGTCCTTCCAATCCTTTTCCCTTTCTTCTAGTTGGAATACGGAGCTCCAGCAGGTACTTGGACCATGAGTTAACCTTGAGGGTGGAAGACATTCACAATGAAGCAGTAAAACAGAAGAACCCCGAGCTCCAGAGAGCCCTAGCAACCCTAGACTGATTACCTCTAGATTACTTAGAGGTGAGAGAAAAACAAACTACTTAGTTATTATTTTGCCACTGTTATTTTGCTTTTTTCTGTTATGTGCATCCAAACTAACTGGGGTACAACCTACCACCATTAACCACTGGATTTCAGACTTTTTTTCTTTTTTTTTTTTTTTTTTTTGAGATGGAGTTTTCACATTCTTGTTGCCCAGGCTGGAGTGCAGTGGCGCAATCTTGGCTCACCTCCCGGGTTCAAGCAATTCTCCTGCCTCAGCCTCCCCAGTGGCTGGGATTACAAGCACACACCACCATGGCCAGCTAATTCTTTTGTGTTTTCAGTAGAGACGGGGTTTCAGCATGTTGGCCAGGCTGGTCTCAAACTCTTGACCTCAGGTGATCCGCCTGCCTTGGCCTCCCAAAGTGCTGGGATTACAGGCATGAGCCACCGTGCCCGGACACTTTCAGATATTTATTTACAAAAATATTTACTGGGAATTACATGTTCATGTGGTCATGGACAAATGTGATAACTTCTCTAAACCTGTGTTTTCTCATCCATAAAATACTAATAAAAACAGGGTAGTTATTAAAATTGCATAATATAAAGTACATAAAGAGCTTAGCATAATGCCTGGCATATAGTGAGGGTTCAATGAATGCTATCTATTGTGTTATTTGTTGTCATTGTCCTTCAACATAGCTCAGTCTATTGTGTCTGACTCCAAAGCCAGTGATCACTCCATCTCATCCTGCTATTCAGAGACTGTCTTTCAGGACAGACCCAGCCCAGAGCTGTGGACCCCTGACTCTGTTACCAGTGAACTCCCAAGTACAGCTATCCCTTCCTTTGGGTGTAATTCTCTTTCTTTGATCTATTTGCATGATCTCAATACAGTCTAGAATATTTTAAGCCATTAAAGGTGATACAAAGCTTAAAGCAAAATGTCAGTGTTATGACACAGTGGTTCTGAGACTATTAGCTTCAATATGGCCAAATGAGAGAGTCTGACTTATTTTCCATTTGTGCTAAAAGTAAACTTAGGTAATAAGTGGGGGTATTTTTAATTTATTATTCTATCTTTTTACTTTCTATTAGGGAAATTTTCAAACATACTCAAAAGTAGAGAAAATCATATAATGGACTTCTTTGTATATATCACTCAGTATCAATACTCACGAAGTTGGTCCATTTCTCCATCATCCAGGAAAGACACTGGTGTTGATGCTGACATCCCTATCAAGGACAATAACTACCATGGCTCTTAGTGCCTTGGTGTAACCTGGGATGTGTGGCCTTCTGGCCAAGCATCTGTGATTTCATATTGTTGAAGCATTCGTTATAACCCTGGGGTTGCAGCTCTCTGTAAGTTTGCTGTGGCCTGACCAAGAAAGAAGGCATATGCAGATTTCTACAGAAATTATAATTCCATTAAAGAATTTGAGATGAGGAAGGTTAATATCTCTCAGAGTACAAAGTGATTTTAGAACATAAAGTATTTCTTTGGGTTGAATTATATAGAAGTTTGTCACTGTACCTGTGTTCCTGAACTATCTGTGAAACATGAATATGCGGGCTAAGAAACTGTTTATCTTAATAAATAATTAACAAACACTTTGAACGGTAAAAAAAAAAAAAAAGTCATGGTCAGTCTTTTTTCATATGTATAGACCCCTTACTACCGTTAAGCAAATTCCAGACTTCATAATTTGGGGGGAGTAACTATCAGATTTCATCTGTACTAGAATTGCGGCAAAGTACCATTCCACCTGCCTGCTGAGAGGCCAAAGCTATTCCCTAACCAGTTTCTCTTCAGGAGACTGTCAAAGGACACTGCATACCTTCCCATTTCCTTTTTTCCCAGTAAAAACAACACATCATTCATTCAGTTTCTTGTCCTCACCTCACCTCCCACCTTCACCCACCCTAGACCCACAAAACTTGCCTCAGTTTCAAGTACTAGTTGTAATCTTAGGCCTTGCTGCCCAACAGATCTCAAAATCAGCATGGAAGTAATGTAATCATCCAACTAGTTCACCTTGCCCACTGCCCAGATAAGAGCCGATTTATCAAGACAGGGGAATTGCAATAGAGAAAGAGTGTAATTCACACAGAGCCAACTGAACGGGAGATCAGAGTTTTATTACTTGATTCAGTCTCCTTGGAAAATTCAGACACTAGGGTTTTTTTAAAGGATGATTTGGCACATAGGGGGGCCAGGGAGTGGGGAGTGCTGATTGATTGGGTCAGAGATGGAATCATAGGGGGTCAAAGTGGGTTCTTCTTGCTGTCTTCTGTTCCTGGGAGGCGCTGCAGAACTGGTTGCGCCAGATTACCAGTCTGGGTGGCACCAGCTGGTGCCTCAGAATGCAAGGTCTGAAAAACATCTCACACCAATCTTAGGTTTTACAATAATGATGTTACCCCAAGGAGCAACCGGGGAGGTTCAGAACTTGCAGCCTCCGGCTACAGGACTCCTAAACCTACATTTCCAATCTTGCAGCTAATTTATTAGTCCTACATGGGCAGTCTGGTTTCAGGCAAGAAGGGCTGTTATCATCTTTGTTTCAAGGTTAAACTAAGTTCCTCCCAAACTTAGTTCAGCCTGCACCCAACAATGAACAAGGGCAGCTTGAAGGTTAGAAGCAAAATGGAGTCATTAAGTCAGATCTGTCACTGTCATAATTTTCTCACTGTTATAATTTTTGCAAAGGCAGTTTCATTAAGTTTTGCCAAAATAGGAGAAATGTATGGACTACTAAAGCTGGAGAGAGTTAAAAAGGGTAGACTATCCCTTTCAATTTAAAGATAAGAAAATCAAGACAGAAAAATGAAAAAAATTGATTCACATTTCAGCTTTCTAAAATGCAGAGATCTAATTATGTGACTCAGTTGCTTAAAACTATTCAAGGGTTTCCTATCACCCTCAGTCAAAGGTAGTCAGCATAATGGACTCTGCATTCTAGGACCAGCTAATTTCCCTCAAGACTCAGCCCTCAGCCTTCACCACCTCCCCCTTCCCAACCTCTTTCTAAGTCCAGACAAAGAGCTTCGTTGCGATCCCCCACCTGGCCAATCCCAGCCTGCCCTTCAGATCCCTAAATGGAGATAGCACGTCCCAGGAAACCATCCAATTTCTCAAAACAACGTTTGATATCATTTTATGAGGTCCCGTAGAATAGTCTACGTCTTCTAACATAGCACTTACAACATGCTACACTGAAATTGCCTATTTACATGTATGACTTCCCACACCAGACTGTAAGCTCCATGATGGCAGAGCCATATTTGGTACCTAACTCCATGCCTAACACAGGGTAGATGCCTGATAAAGATGTGCCAAATGAGGCTGGGCATGGTGGCTCACTCCTGTAATCCCAGCACTTTGGGAGGCTGAGGCAGGTGGATCACGAGGTCAGGAGTTCAAGACCAGCCTGGCCAACATGGTGAAACCCCGTCTCTAATAAAAATACAAATAATTAGCCAGGCGTGGTGGCGGGTGCCTGTAATCCCAGCTACTCAGGAGGCTAAGGCAGAGAATTGCTTGAACCCGGAAGGCGGAGGTTGCAGTGAGCTAAGATTGCGCCACTGCACTCCAACCTGGGTGACAGAGCTAGATTCCGTCTCAAAAAAAAAAAAAAAAAAAAGATGTGTCCAATGAATGAATAACTACTGCCACTGGGCAGAGTCAGTCAACAACCTATGAAAAGATGTTCTACGCTGTTTAGCACCCAATGAAGGTTAGTTAGCCTTTGTACTTATTATTGATTAAGGTCACAGAGCTACATATAGGAGACTGGTTTTCTGACCAGTCTGGGTCAGAGTTCTCAGCATTCCATTACACTGCTTAATATGAATTCAGCCAATAAAGTTGTCACTTACTGCTACTTTCCATTTCTACTGTATTAAAGTAGACAAACAGATTTGTAGCCTACTGCAATTATTTTAGTTGAAAACTTTGACTTTATTTTTGATCCGAGTAGGAGACTGACAAACTCCAGACCATTTTTCTGAAAAACTTGCAGATCATCATGTTTTAAAATTCCCTTTGGGCCATATTTTATTTATGAATAACAGAGTATGACTCTTTAATCTTTGCCTCTGAAATCTCTATGCCCATGTGGTATAGACTATAGGGAACCATGTGTTGGTAAAAAATAAGAAGTTTTCAAAAGAAGGCAGAAGATTGCAAATTACAAAAAGGAAATGTCCAAGTAGTGGTAAGTATGTCTTAAGCTCATGGTACAAAGATAATGATAGCAGTGCTTTTCTAATGCCTTTATAGCCTTGGTCACAAGATTGGAAAGCATAGTGGTGTTAGTTTTCAATTCCATAAGGATTTACTGAGTATTACCATGGGGCCAGTTCCCTTGTCCTCAATCTATCTTAACTTTCAATGGGAAGCAATGATAGGAGGAAAAAAATAGCAAAGACCTATTAAATAATTCAGTAAAACTTAAGTCAACACAAACCCCATTTACTAGAACTTTCTCAGTGTGGTAGTTAAGAACATGGACTTTGGAGATGGACAGACCCAGACTTCCAGCCTGGATATTTGAACTTGAGCAAAATACATAACTTTTCTGAGTCTCAGTTTCTCATTTGTTCATTGAGGTACTACCCTACTGATTGGCTGTACATATTAAATTAGCTACAGTAGCTATAGTGTACATTTATTCTTTTATCAACCAAGAAGAGTGGTCCCTTTTTCTGGGAAATTCTCTTCTGTGGTTGGGTTAGAGTTGCCATAGCCCAGGGATAGGTAACTGTAACCAAGCTAGGTCAACCATGGCTTTTTCACAGGACTTTTCCATTTAAAACCAGAAAGAGCAAGTCTGAGTCCGTCCTTCCCTAGAACAAAGATGACACACAGAGGTTGAAGGAGCCATTCTTTCTGACATGTGGAGATAAGTGATCTGAGAGAACAATGCTGCTGAGGAGGGAGAAGTAAGTTTGAGAGAGGAAGATAGGTATATAGGAAAAACAGTGTTTATATTCTAGAAATTCAGGAGACCTAGATGCACTCCCATGCTTTGTACAATTACAAGATCCCCCTTTTTCAATTTAGTTAATTCAGATTGCATCTCTGTCACTTGTAATCAAAGGAATCCTGCCTAATACAGTACTTAACACAATGCCTGCATCACTGTAGCTCAATACACTGAAGTTATTATGATTTCCTCACATAATTGGATTAGCACTTCCATCCCTACTTCTCTATAACACACAAAAAGAAGAACTTAAGATGCCTAAATAAAAGCTTACATTATAAATGTAGCAAAAATAATAAGCATCATGCTACCACTTAGAATCCTTACATATTAACCTAAACCTCCTATACTTTTTTTCTGGCTATAACTAACATTTATGCTGTACTCTATATTGTACAGAGAACATTTTTTAAGCAAAACATTGTCCAGTAGAAATATAATGTGAGCCATATATGTAATCTTTTAATTTCCAGCAGCCAAAATAAATTTTTACAAGTGAATTTAAAAAATAAACAAGTGAATTAATTTTAATAACACTTTATTTAACTCAATGAGTACAATATATTGCCATTTCAACATGTAATCAATAAGATATTTTATATATTTTTCCACTTAAGTGTTCAAAATCTACTGTGTATTTTATACTTACAGCACATCTCAATTGGACTAGCCACATTTCAAATGCTCAATAGCCACTTATAGCCAGTGGCTACTACATCAGACAGTGCAGATATAAAATGCTGTAGTCAATCTTCACAACAATTTTAAGAAGACTGAAGCTTTTGTAATTACAGATGATAAAATTGAACTCAAAAAAATTAAGTGATTTTTTTTCATAGTCAACAACTAATCAGTGCCAAGCCCAGGATCAAACCTTGGCCTTTGCCCTCTACATTTTCTGCTTCTTATTTATGTTACCCATACAATAAGAACTGATGTTCAACATGATCCTGAAATACAGCCAAATCAAACAGATACATAAATAATGACATGACTTCACCTATAAAATGAAAAGACCGGATTGGTGGGCAATAGGTACAAGGATTTATCTTCTATATTTTCTGTTATAGTTCACAAGTCAGGTTTCAAGAGAAAAATGGGTATTCCTGATATGTCTTAACCATTATCATTTTCTCTGAACCTTTTCACAAAGTCCTTTCATTGCTTTTTCTTTGTAGCAACAAACGAATTCCTTGTTTTGATGCAAATTAACCCTGCAAATTAACAAGAAACTTGTTTTTTAGTTAAGATAACTGAGTGAAAGTGCTTAGCACAATGCCTGGAACATAGCAATTTATGTTGATTTCCTTTGCATCATAGGGTAAACATGTTTTCAAGGAAAATGTAATACCTGGGAAAATACACTAATAGAAATTAAGTTTGATTCTAAATGAAAATTATATTCTTAAAAATAATCTGCCTCTGTATTTGAACAGACAAAACTATGCCTCTGTACGTGCATATCTGCCCCTATATGTGCATAGACCAACATATTAACAATAATTAGCTCTTGATAATGGTATTAGAAATGACTTAAAGTAGATGTTTATTTTTGTATGTTATGAAAAAATGTTTGCAAAAATGGCTGCAAACATTCATCCCACTCACCCTCACTTGCTGCCATCCATATCACAATGCAATATTATTTTATATTTCTTCTCACCAAGAGGTAGAGTACACTTCTTCACTCCTTGAATCTGGGCTGGCCTTGTGACTTGCTTTGTACAATAGAGGGTGTTGGGGAGTGAGTGTCTGTGTCCCTCCAAAATTCCTATGTTGAAGGCCTAACTCCCAATGTGGTAGTATTTAGAGACGGGGGCCTTTGGAAGATGATTACGTTTAAATGAGGTTATGTGGGTAGGGCCCCCATCATGGGATTAGTGTCCTTATAAGGAAAAGAAGAAACACCAGAGCATGTGCTCACTGTCTCTCTCGCTCTCTCTCTCACACACCCCATCTACCCCCATGTGAGGACTCAATGAGAGGCAGCCAGCAGCCTTCTGCAAGCCAGGATAAGGGTCCTCATAGCAACTGAATCTGCCAGCACCTTTATCTTGACCTTCCCAGCCACCAGAACAGTGAGATATAAGTGTGTGTTGTTTACGCTATCCAGTCTATGATGTTCTGTTACAGCAGCCTGAGCTGACTGAGGCAGAGGGGAAGTACTGTTTTACCAGCTCCAGACACAGGCCCAAGAGCACTGCGGATTTCTGCTTGCTCTCTTGGCTCCTCTTCTCCTTCTCCAGGATAACAAGCCCAAGCTAGTCTGCTGTAGGATGGGAGGCCACATGGAGGAGCTGATCCTGACATCCCAGCTGATGCCTCATACATTTGAGTGAGCCCCAATGACAACAGCTGAGGTTGGCCCAGACTGGAAGAACTGCCCTCTGAGCTCATTTAAATTACTGCCAGCAGAATTGTGCCCTGAATGTATGCTGTCTTAAGCCACTAATTTTGGGGGTGATTATCTCAACACAGTGTAAAATAAAAAATAAAAAATAAACTGGCTGGGTCTAATGGCTCACACCTATATTCCCAGTACTTTGGGAAGCCAAGGCAGGAGGATCACCTGAGCCCAGGAGTTTGAGACCAGCCTAGGCAACATGATGAGACCCCATCTCTACAAAAAAAATTAAAGAAAATAGCCAGGCATAATGGTGTGCGCCTGTGGTCCCAGCTACTCAGGAAACTGAGGCAGGAGGATTGCTTGAGCCCAGGAAGTCGAAGCTGTAATGAGCCACGTTCATGCTGCTGCACCCCAGCCTAGGCAATACACCAAGACCCTGTCTCAGGAAAAAAAAAAAAAAAGTTTGGGGTGGTTTATTATGTAGCAAAACCTAAATTAATACATATGTGTTTTCCAGAGTTTCTACAATGAAAAGCATAATAACATTCATTAAAAAAAAAAAAAAAACCAGGCCGGGTGTGGTGGCTCATGCCTGTAATCCCAGCACTTTGGGAGGCCAAGGTGGGTGGATCATCTAAGGTCAAGAGTTCGAGACCAGCCTGGCCAACATGGTGAAACCCCGTCTCTACTAAAAATACAAATAATTAGCCAGGCGTGGTGGCAGACACCTGTAATCCCAGCTACTCAGGAGGCTGAGGCAGAAGAATTCCTTGAACCTGGGAGGCAGAGGTTGCAGTGAGTTGAGATTGCGCCATTGCACTCCAACCTGGGCAACAAGAGCAAAACTCCGTCTCAAAAAATAAAAAGTAAATAAAAAATAAAAACATTTGTAAAGAAGTCAGAAAGAAAGGAAGAACAAAGGAAAGGGAGTGAAGGCGGGAAAAAAGTGACAATGGTGGGAGGGAGAGAGGAAAGTAGGAACAAAAGAAGAAAAGCAAAAACAGATCTGCGTGCAAAAACACAGATCTGGGTACAAATCCTCACTCCACCATCCACTAGTTGTGTTAGTCAAGTTGTCCAAAGCTTTTCTATCAAACTTTTCATATCAAACTTTTCTAATATTGCTTACCTCGTAGAATTGCTTTATGAATGAAAGGTGATATTTACAGCACCCAGCAGAGTATCTGACCCTTAACAGCACTCAGTACATCTCATACCCCTTCCTCACTTTCTCCTTTTTTCTACACCCAGCAAAACCTGGATTTTTATGGCTCAGCTTTATCCCACTCAAGTATGCAGGGATATAGTTCACATTTTATTTTAAATTCATTTTAATCTCCTTTCCCAGGCAGAACAGGCTAAGTGACTCAAAATCCATTTAATTAGGTCCTTCTGCACCTTTAGCTTTGGAGAAAATGTTAAATAATAGGAATGCTATAGATTGATTACTAACTTTACCTTGAATATTTTATTATGAAAATTTCAAACATACTGAAAAAGCTGAAAGAATTTCACATGATGAATATCTACATATCTAATGTATAAATTCAATAATTTGGCTAGGCACGGTGGTTCACACCTGTCATCCCAGCAGTTTGGGAGGCCAAGGTGGGTGGATCACTTGAGGTCAGCAGTTTGAGACCAGCCTGGTCAACATAGCGAAACCCCGTCTCTAATAAAAATACAAAAATTAGCCAGGTGTGATGGCGTATGCCTGTAATTCCAGCTACTCATGAAGCTGAAGCAAGAGAATCGCTCGAACCCAGGAGGCGGAGGTTGCAGTGAGCCAAGATAGTGCCCTGCACTCCAGCCTGGGTGACAAAGTAAGACTCCATCTCAAACAAACAAACAAAAAATTCAATAATTTGAAACATTTTGCAAGTTTGCTTTATCTAGATATTTGGGATTTTATCGTTTTTGCTGAACTTTTAAAGAATGAACTGAGACATTTTACTTCACATCTTAATTTTTCATGATGCATTTCCTAATAGGGACATTTTCCTACACAACACAAAATTAATAATTCCTTACTGTCATCTAATATCCAATCTATATCTAAGTATCTCCAATTGTCTCTGAAAATGTCTTTGCTAATAGCTGACTTTTTAATAATAGCTAACATTTAGATAGTCATGATTCTTACAATACTCTAAGGTGGATATTATTATTATCATACTATAGTTAAAGAAATTAAGTTCAAATGCTAACTGCCCTTCAGCACCATAGGAAAGGTAATAGTTTAAAAATAAACAACAACAACAAAAAATGCTAACTGCCTTGCCAAAGATCACATAGATAGTTTGTGGAAAAGTTATTATTTAAGCTTATTTAAGTGTTTAAGTGTTTTTCAATAGATCAGGCTGATATGTGAACAAATGCATTTAAATTTTTTAAAAATCAATATACTCTAAAACAATAAAGCTTTCAGAAGAAAACCTACATAAAGTAATATCACAATATTGACGCAAACAGAATTCTTAAACAGTACTCAAAAAGTAGGAACTGTGAAGCAAATCAATAAAGTAGACTGCATTAAAGAATTTTGGTTCATCCAAAGATATCATTAAGAAAGTGAAAATAGAAACCGCATTGACAGAAAATTTTTGCAATACATACATTCAAAGGACTCAATATAAATCTATAAGAAAATCTACAAATCAGTACGAAAAAGGCAGACAGCCCAACTGAAAATTTGGCAATCTGCTGGCACCTTTATCTTGACTTTTCCAGCCACCAGAACTGTAAGATATATATGTGTGTTGTTTCAACATACAATGCTCAGACAGAGGCAGTGGCTCACGCCAGTAATCCCAGCACTTTGGGAGGCTGAGGCGGGTGGATCACTTGAGGTCAGGAGCTCGAGACCAGCCTAGCCAACATGGTGAAACCCCATCTCTACTAAAACTACAAAAATTAGCTGGGTGTGGCAGTGGGCGCCTATAATCCCAGCTACTCAGGAGCCTGAGGCAGGAGATTTGCTTGAACCCGAAAGGTGGAGATTAGAGTGAGCCCAGATCATGCCACTGCACCTCAGCCTGGGCAACAGGAGAAATTCTGTCTCAAAAAAAAAAAAAACAACAATGACACAGTGCTCTTAGGCCTATGTTTGGTACTGGTACAATAGCACTTCCCCTCTTCCCCTCAGGCTGCTGTAACAAAATAGCATAGACCGGATAGCTTAAACAATACATATTTGTATCTTATGGTTCTGGTGGCTGGGAAAGTCAAGATAAAGGTGCTGGTCATAATCAGGCCTCTCACAAAAGACTACATACAAATACCCAATAAACTTATGACTAGGTGCTTAACCTCATAGTCATCATGAAAATTCAAATGCAAACCACACTGACAGATATACTAACTAGAATGGCTAAAATTTAAATGACTGGCCTGGTGCGGTGGCTCACATCTGTAATCTCAGCATTTTGGGTGGCCAAGGCGGGTGGATCAGAGGTCAGGAGATCAAGACCAGCCTGGCCAACACGGCGAAACCCCATCTCTACTAAAAATACAAAAGATTGACCAGGCATGGTGGCACATGCCTGTAGTCCCAGCTACTCGGGAGGCTGAGGCAGGAGAATTGCTTGAACCTGGAAAGTGGAGGTTGCAGTGAGCCGAGATCGTGCCACTGCACTCCAGCCTAGGTGACAGAGCGAGACTCCGTCTCCGGAAAAAAAAAAAAAATTTTAAATGACTGACAGTATCAAATGTTGGTAAAGATGTGGAATAACTAGAAATCTCACACCCTGCTGAGAGGAGTAAAACTTGGTACAACCATTTTGTAAAACTGTTTGGCAGTATCTATTAAAGCTCAATATGCACATACCATGTGACCCAGTAATTTTCAACATATATAACCAACAGAAATATGTATATAACCAACAGAAATATGTTCACATGGGCACCAAAAGACACATATGGGAATATTCATAGTAGTACTTTTCATAGCAGACCCAAACTGGAAATGTCTGCCAAAATGAAAAAACTAAATTAGTATATTCACTCAATGGAATACTATATAGGAATGAGAAAGAATGAACTACAACTACCACACAATGGGTCTCACAAACATAAATCTGGGCAAAATAAATGAGAGCAAAAGATCATATACTAAATGATTCCATTTATACAAAATTCAAAAATGAACAAAACGAATCTACAGTGTAAAATATTGGGTCATTAGTTATTCTTAGTAGAGGTTGGAGGGTTGTCAGGAACTAGAAAGGGGCTTCTGGGTTGCTAGTAACCTCCTGTTACTTGATTTGGATGCTAGTTACACAGTGTATTCACTTTATAAATGCTTTATACTTTTCTGTGTACTTAAAATTTTGCCTACAAATTCAATGTTCTTTGGGCATACACACACTCACAAATCATTATGTAGGATTCTGAAACCGACGTTTAGCAGTTCATCTCCTAAGAATTCTGACTAAATATGCCCATTTGTGTAATGTTCTTACTTTCATATGCTGCCAATCTTGCTTTTTCCCAATGTTGCCATTAGTTATAAATTTTTCATGTTAGAGTTAAGCTTCTCTGTATTGCTTTTCTTTCAAACCTTTTAAAACTTTCTTATGAATTCAGAGAAAACAGCAACAAATTTTAGAAAATAAAAACAGAATGAATTAAGCTAAATCCTAACCTGGCAAGCTGAGTTACAGTGTGGAATCCCCTAAGGACTCAGGATTTGATGGCAATGTAGACAGGTGAAGGCAATACTAAGACAGACCCCCAGATCCCCTTCCTCGGACAATGCAGATGGGCAATTGCCATCCCCCAACCCCAACAGAAGACTAGAGATTTATTCTCTGGAGAGGGCAACAAGAGGTTCAATGGACAAGGGAACACCAGGCAGAGTATAAGGCTGAGTATTGCACTGAAAACAGAATTCAAATAAGCATTTACGTTCTCAGTGCTAAGACCCCCAGTGTTCTTCCCAGCACTTCATGGGATGTAATGGCACCCTTTTAAAAGAAATTAGTCCAGGTACAGTGGCTCATGCCTGTTATCCCAACACTTTAGGAGGCCGAGGCAAGCAGACTGTTGGAGCCCAGGAGTTCGAGACCAGCCTCGGCAACATGGTGAAACCCCGTCTCTACAAAAAATACAAAAATCAGCCAGGTATGGTAGCATGCACCTGTGGTCCCAGCTACTTGGGAGGATGAGGCACGAGGATCACTGGAGCCCAGGAGGTCACAGCTGCAGTGAGCCCTGATTGTGCGCCACTGTACTCCATCCTGGGCAACAGGCTAAGACCATGCCTCAAAAAAATAAATAAAAGAGATTAAATGGCAAAGTAAATGGAGGTAGGTAAATGGGGGAGTGATTGTTCTTCATTCAATCTCTTGAAGCTTAATAAAATGGACCTAGTCTCCAAAGTCTAAAAAGATAAAATAAATGAAAGGAAATACATTGTAATAGGAATAAATAACCACTACCCAAGAGGTACTGAGGAAGGACTTTTAAAGAAGGAGGTAAGGAAGTGAGGCCAAAATGAACTACAACAGCATCTTATTACTCCACTGACTGATGAACTTTTAAGTATCCGTTTTTAAAAATCTTGTATATAAGCTCATTATCCCCTCAATGTTTTTACATTACCACTACTTCATTTGTTTGCATTTTTAATGGACTTTTAATCCTTTTAAGATAATTTTCCCACAAATATACCACCATAAATATCTGATTTTCAGCATATTAGAATATCTGGCAGACTAATACATATGGTACTTCCAATCTACCATATTCTTTCATTCACTCTTTCTTTCACTCATTCATTCCTTCACTCACTCACTGACTTAGGCATTTTCATATGGGCCACTAAAAGTTTAATAACTTTCAAAATATACATTTTATATTTTGAAAGCATTAACTCTTTGTAAGCATTACTCTTTGTAAGCATTAACTTTGCTTACTCTTTGTAAGTATTAACTCTTACAATGTGAGAGTTTCTGCTTTTATCTAGAGAGGCAAAACAGCACAGAAAACATGGGTTGTGGGATCAAAGAAACCTATATGGGAATCCTGGCTACACTATCTATTAGCTCTCTGATTTTAGCAGGTTATTTCACAATTCTGATCCTCAAGGCCTTCATCAATAAAATGAACATACCTCTCAGGATTAGTACTAGGTTTAAATGAGCTAATATATGCTAAGCACTTAGCACAATTCTAGCACATGGTAAAAGATAAATAAGCAGCACCTTTATTGTTTCTCAAATGTATTAGTAACCTGTTTCGTATACTTAAGATTTTAAATTTACATTCATCACCTCACTAGAGTTACACCAAAACCAACACACTCCTACCATCTTTTCTGTTGTTGTTTTCTGCACATGGGCTTTTCTACCCTAAAAAGTGATCTGTAGGTGAACAGAAAACAAACAAAAAGGATAACTGGCCAGGCGCAGTGACTCATACCTGTAGTTCCAACACTTTGGGAGGCTGAAGCAGAAGGACTGCTTGAGCCCAGGAGTTCAAAAACCTGGGCAACAAAGTGAGACCCTGTCTCCACAAAAAATTTACAAATTAACCAGGTGTGGTAGTGCATACCTGTAGTCCCACCTACTCGGGAGGCTGAGGTGGGAGGATGGATTGTGCCACAGTGTTTGAGGTCGCAGTGAGCCATGATCACACCACTGCCCTTCAGCCTGGGTGACAGAGCAAAACCCTATCTCAAAAAGAAAAAAAAAAGGATAAC
Organism: Pongo pygmaeus; assembly: GCF_028885625.2. NCBI lineage: Eukaryota > Metazoa > Chordata > Mammalia > Primates > Hominidae > Pongo > Pongo pygmaeus. The sequence continues at coordinate 164,996,966 of NC_072373.2, forward strand.
TACTGTTCTACATAACTTAGAATTCTACTATTCAAATGGCTAATGCTGAACCCTAATTAACAAGTTAGGTTTTGGTTGTATGAGAGAAGAATACACACACAGTAAGAGTGGGGTTAATTCAGCACATGTTCATTGATCTTCCAAGTTGCTGGGGCAGGGAGGTAGAGGGGTATGTTAAATTATTCCATAAATATATCCTGCACATCAACTTTTGTGGTACGCAGAGTGCTGGGTTTGACAAATTATCTCCTCTCAAAAACCTAAAATAAAGTGGGGCATGGTGGCTCATGCCTTTAATCCCAGCACTTTGGAAGGCCGAAGCGGGCAGATCACTCGAGGCCAGGAGTTGAAGACCAGCCTACCAACATGATGAAACCCCATCTCTATCAAAAATACAAAAATTAGCCAGTGTGGTGGTACATGCCCGTAACTGCAGCTACGTGGGAGGCTGAGGCACAAGAATCACTTGAATCCAGGAGGCAGAGGCTACAGTGAACAGAGATCACATCACTGCATTCCAGCCTGGGTGACGGAATGAGACTCTTTCTCAAAAAACAAAACAAAACAAAAAAGCTAAAATACAGCTGAAAATGAAAAAAATCATAGTGGGGGGAGAGAAAGCTGTGGGAGACTAGAGAAGGGAAAAATGGTTGGGAACACTGGTTGCGGGGCGAGGATCATTTCCCAGTCACCTTATATGACCACGACTCAGAACAGTGCTTGGTATCATGTGCAATATATATTGTTAGAACCGAACATCTAGTTCAGGCAACAATTCATAAAACGTTGCAGGGAATAAACTGTTGGAAAGGGTCTTTGACAAAGAATAAATTTCAGTTGACCAAAGACTGAATTGGGAGGTGTACTTCTAAGGCAGGGGCAATAAGATGAGGCCCAATAACAAAATCCAAAAAGAACATGGTCTGAGCAACTGTACACCAGGTATTTCAGGGGCCACATAAATCACGTATAGGAGATTTGTGAAAACCTAGGCTGGGAAACCAGATGATGGTCATATTGAGAACACTCCTACCTCTGTGCAAGGAAAGAAGAGCAATTGCTGCTGTTTATGCAAGAAAGTTAGAGCATCAGAGTTTTGTAAAGATGAAACTGATGACACTGCAAAGCAGGAGCCAATAAGACTACAAAGCCAAAGCAACCTGATAATTACAATTATTATTATAAATTTAAAGGAGCTGGGCAGAAATGCAGGAACCAGATGGAAAACCAAGGAATTAAAACCAGTGAGTCAGCCAGGCGCAGTGGCTCATGCCTGCAATCTCAGCACTTTGGGAGGCCGAGGTGGACGGATCACCTGAGGTCAGGAGTTCGAGACCAGCCTGGCCAACATGGTGAAACCCCCTCTCTATTGAAAATACAAAATTAGCCAGGCGTGGTGGTGGGTGCCTGTAATTCCAGCTACTTGGGAGGCTGAGGCAGGAGAATCGCTTGAACCTGGGAGGCAGAGGTTGCAGTGAGCCGAGATCGTACCATTGCACTCCAGGCTGGGCAAAAAGAGTGAAACTCTGTCTCAAAAAAAAAAAAAAAAAAAAAAAAAACGGTGAGTCCAGAACAAAATAATTTGGTTCTCCAAAATCAGGGGAAAACACTACTGAGGGGCAGTGTGAAGAAGAGGGGCCCAGAGAGTCCCTGAGGCAGCCGTCTCTGAATCTGACTCCCCACTGGAGGCCTTGAGGAGACTGATAAAAACAGAGACTCTCCGCCCTGCAAACCTCCAGAGATCCTGATTCAACAGACTCAGTACTAGAGGAGAGGTGTGGGTGTTCCATTAAGGACACTCTGAGGAAAAGGAGAACATATGAAGGGAAGTCTGAAAATAGACTCCTCTGATAAATCCCTACCCTGGGGAACTGGAGGCTCTCTGGGAACATAAGCACACATGAGGAGTTGGCTTCTGCAAGAAACAGAAAGGCAGAGATGGAGAAAGGAGATGCTGAGGGGCTTCAGGCTGGACAGTCTCATTCTTGTTGAGAGGTGGTAAGGTCCTCTCTGAGAGAAGACCTCACTGTATGGAGCAGAGCCTGTCAGAAGTGGGAGGGTGACGTCACTGAGGTAAAGGAAAGGACTGCCCAGGAGCTGTAATATCAGAGGCCTGGTAGCAGTGGAGAGCACTTTTGTGACTTTCTCCAGGCATTGGGAAGATGGCAGGATTGAGATAAAGGGATTCTGAGGTAAAAAGGGGACCCAGGGACCCAGGCTGGGGAGAGAAGAAAGAGAAGTCAGGTCAAGGTCATGGAGGTACGAGGAGGTCAGAAGTATAGAGGCCAATGGAAACCACAGACCAGGCCACTGAGAGTTGGGAAGCTGAGTTCAAAACTTAACATGATTGTTTAGTAGGAGGAGGGGCAAAAAGTCAATGTATCACTACACACCCATCACAAATGCTAAAAAGAAAAATAGTGACTATACCAATTGCTGGCAAGGATATGGAGAAACTGGATCACTCATACAGTAATGGTTGGAATTTAAAATGGTATATCCCCTCTGGAAAATAGTTTGGCAGTGCTTTCAAAATTGAAAATGGACTTACCATACAATCCAGCAATCGCACTCGTGGCCATTTATCCCAAAGAAATGAAGACTTACTTTCACACAGGAACTTGTACACAGATGTTCACAGCAGCTCTATTCCTAGTAGCTAAGAATTGGAAACCATCCAAATGTCTTTCAATGGATAAATATTTCAACAAATTATGCTATATCCATTTTAGGGAATACTACTCAGCAGTAAAAAGGAATGGACTGTTGGTGCGTGTTGTACATCCAACGACTTGGATGCAACTCAAGGAAATTATGCTGAGTAAAAAAAGGCAATCTTGGGGATACCTTCATGGTTTCATTTCTGGAAAAAATCATGAAATAACATAATTATAAAGATGGAGAACAGACTAAATTTCCAAGGGTTAAGGACCGGGAAATGGAGGTGGCCATAAAGGGGTAATGCAAGAGAGTGTGTGGTGATATTTGAACATTTTGATCACCGTGGTTGTTAGTTAAGGTTACATGTATTCACATAGTACATAGCATAGAGCTACAAACATAAACACACACACATAAACTAGTGCATGTGCGACTGGTGAAACCTTAAGTTCTATGGATTGTGCAAATGTCAATGTCTTGGCTTTTATATTGTACTATAGTGGTATAAGATGTGAACATTCAGGGAGGCTAGAGGATGAAGGATGCATAGGATATCATTGTACATTTCTTTGGAATCTCTCGGACAAAACTATGATTATTCCAAAATAAAAAGTTTTCTTAAGTCAACAAGGCAACAAACCAAGTAATCTCACAAATATTCATTGAATGACTCATTTATGCCAGGTTCCATATCAAACACTGGAGGTATAATTGTGACAAGACACAACCTCTGACCTCAAGGAGTTCATAATTTGGCTAGGGACTCTGATATTGCTCTTCTTTTCAATCTCTTTTTAACTAAAGAACACAGTTCATGCATGAGTAAATAGCTCATTCCCTAAAAACTGCAGGTGACTTCCTTATACTTTCTTAGGAACACCAGGAGACACATAAGAGGAAAGGATTTTGCACCAATAGTGCAGCAGATAAAGTTCATCCCAGTTATGTACACCTGACATCTGTTGTTTTAACCCACCCACCATCCATCCCTCCTCCTTCTGGTGACAGGTTAATATCTTGATTTTTCCTCTGAAAAGAGCCTAACCCCAGCCTCAACTACTTTCATTTTATCCAATGAAAGTCTGGTCCTAATCCCCTCCCCTAAACCCAGAGGAGGAAAACAAGACTGGCAATCAGTACATCAGTATCTTAGCTTTAAGGGGGAAGGGGAGAGCTTTAAAAGTTTTCACATGCACTAAATAGAGCCTTTTATTTAAAAGTCTAAAGTACTGAAATTGTTTTTGCATCTCAACAAACACTGCAGATAACACATTCTACTGCTATGGGAATTCTAATAGTCTGACAAAACTTTTTTTTCCCAAACTTAAAAAAAATTTTTTCTAAAATGCTGAAAAAAAGGAATGGTGCCAGGTGTGAAGGCTCATGCCTGTAATCCCAGCACTTTGCGGGGCCAACACAGGAGGATCACTTGAGCCCTAGAGTTCACCTGAGCCTGGGCAAAAGTGAGACTTTGTCTCTACAAAAAAAATGAAAAAATTAGCCGGGCATGGTGGCATGCACCTGTGGTCCCAGCTTCACGGGTGGCTGAGGCAGAAGGACAGCTTGAGCCCAGAAGGCCAAGGTTGCAGTGAGCCATGTTCGTGCCACTGCACTCCAGCCTTGGCGACTGGGCCAGACTCTGTGTCAAAATAAATAAATAAGTAAAATAAAAATTTTTTAAAGGGCTGGGCGCAGAAGCTAACGCCTGTGGTCCCAGAACTTTGGGAGGCCAAGGTGGGTGGATCATGAGGTCAGGAGATCGAGACCATCCTGGCTAACACAGTGAAACCTCATTTCTACTAAAAATACAAAAAATTAGCCAGGCGTGGTGGCTGGTGCCTGTAGTCCCAGCTACTCAGGAGGCTGAGGCAGGAGAATGGTGTGAACCCAGGAGGCGGAGCTTGCAGTGAGCCAAGATTGCACCACTGCACTCCAGCCTGGGCGACAGAGCGAGACTCCATCTCAAAAAAAAAAAAAAAAAAAAAAAAATTAAAAGGAATGGAAAGAAGAAATGAAGTACTTAGGGTACAACATGCATCAACTTTATAACCATTACGCTAAGTGAAGGCAGCCAGACCACATACTATAATTCCATTTACATGAAATGTCCAGAATAGGCAAATCCACAGGGACAAATAGATTAGTGGTTGCCAGGGGCTAGGGGGAGGAGGAAAAGGGGAGCGACTATTAATGGGTTCCATGAAAGCGTTATGGAATTAGATAGTAGTGATGACTGTACAACCTTATGAATATATTAAAAACCACTGAGTTGTACACTTTTAAAAGGTGAATTTAATGGTATGGGAATTATATCTCAATTTTAAAAAAGGAAAAAGTACACTGAGATTTCATTTAAAATTTTAAACTTGAGCCAGGCACAGTGGCTAAGGCTTGTAATCCCGTCACTTTGGGAGGCCAAGGTGGGCACATCACTTGAGGTCAGGAGTTCGAGACCAGCCTGGCCAACATGGTGAAACCCCATCTCTACTAAAAATACAAAAATTAGCCAGTGTAGTGGCAAGCACCTGTAGTCCCACCTACACAGGAGGCTGAGGCACAAGAACTGCTTGAATCCAGGAGGCAGAGGTTGCAGTGAGCCAAGATTACACCACTGCACTCCAGCCTGGGTGACGGAGCATGACCCTGTCTAAAAAATAAAATAAAATTTGAAACGTGAAACTTAATTTTTTTTAGCCATGTAATTTTCCCTTGAGAGGAAATCTACCTAATATGAAAAAACATCTCCACAGAACTCTAACACTCACTCAGAAAAGCCCAGTCTGAAAATCTCTCTAATAAAACCCACTTCTCCCATGTTTACAAATGAAAAAAATTAGACCAAAAAATGAAAAGACTGCCTTAAAGTGAGTCAGTGACTGGACTGTAAGAAGGAAAATTTCTGGCCTCCTAACTTCCAGGCCAATGGATTTCTTCATTTCACGTAGTTGCCTCATTACTTTAAAAATCAAAATAACCCTCCTATCCATGGAAATAAGCAAGAAAGGCTGAAAGAGAGAGAGAAGAAGGAATGGAGGGAGGAGTCCTTTTGTACCTTGTCCACTACATCATTTGTTTACCCAGGAACATGAATTATCCTCCTAACACATAAACATATTGTCCTGGTAAAAGCAGAGTTTGAATGGATCAAGCGTCAGTTTCTAAATCTTCTTTTAATAACTGAAGGCCCAGTTATTATTACAAAATAAAATACAGCAGTATTTTACAGACACTAAAAATGTGGAGAGTGTTTGGGCCGTCATATTAAGTGAAAAAAATAAAATATGAATAATCTGAACTAAGTACATTATATAGATATATAAAGATACGCACAGAAAAGGAATCCACTCAATTTAACAGCAATTATCTCTAAGAGACGGGATAATGAATGTTTTCACAGGCTTTCTCTGTGCTTTTCTGAATTTTCATAATTTCCTTTTGAGAGTATATATACATTTTAAATTATGTTACACTGAGTACCTACTGTGTGTTAGGTATTATGCTAGTGCCTTTAATACATTATTTCTAATCTCGCAACAACCTTATGAGTTAGGTATTACTATTTTCACTTTGAAAGTGAGGAAACTGAGGCTCAGAGAAGTTAAGGAACCTGTCTACTTTGCTAAGTTTAAGAGAAGCGATCCAAGGTAGCTTTCTTTTATCTTCCCTGACTCCTTGCCTTCTCTTCTTTCCTCTATGTATTAAGGACATATGCCGTGCCCAAATTTCATCTAATAATTAAAAATACGGGAAGAGATACAAAAGGGAAAACACAGGATGCTCTGGAAACTTGTTATAGGCAGGGAGTGGGAAGGAGACCTAGAGCCAGAGGAAGCTACTACTGGAAAAAGGAGTAGAACTGAGCCAGGCAAATAGGAGAGAAAATGTATTTCAGGCAGAAGAAACAGCACTCTGGAAACCCAACATCTAGCCTTTGAGAATGTAAAATGAAGCCAGGATGACACTACCAATTCCAAGCTGTGTGTGTGTGCACGCATGTGCATGTATGTGTGTATATATTAGATGTATATTTTAACATTCTGACTTAACATTAACATATTAATATTTATTTATTGAAATATTTAACGTGTATTTTAATATTAAATTCTGGATTTCCAAACCAGATCAGAAATAGTCTTTACTCTGTTTTCAGTAGGTCAGATCCCACAGGGCAGGAGGGGGAAGAGACAGCTCCCACTGTTTCTTGGCCTTACCTCCACCCCCCATCCCAATTAAGGCACGTCCCCTTCCCTGCAGCTACCTCTCTAAAGAGCCCTCTCCTTTTAACACTGGTTCCCAGATTTTCCCATTTATCTCACAGCAGCAGGAGTCACAGCTGGGTTCAATCTCTGTACTCCACCATCACCGCCCCTCCCCCAAAGTTGTAGAAATGTTATTCTAAATTTAAACCACACAGTATCAAACTAAAAATGGCTTTAAAAGAGGATCAAACATACCTTGTGCTGGGCTCTTGTTAGATTTCACAGGCACGAATTTCCCTTTTTTCTCAGTATATGCAGTCAAATGATTCTTAGGTGATGAAACAAGTATCTCCAGGTTTGCAGGAAATAAAAGTGTCTGTTTTTAAACTGCCATGGGGAAGGGGATGGAGGAGGGCAGAAAGAGTAGGGAGTGAAGTGCTGACTCGCAGGATGCATCTGGGATTCTGAGAATGTCGCCCAGCTCCAATGTTAGCGCATGCTAGATTCTTCCTCACCCCTTTCCTGATCAACGAGTTAGGAAACTCAGATGAACTAGGAGTCAGAAGGCCTGAGTACAAGTCCTGGTTATGAGACATTCCCCTAATCCTCAGGTAATTTTTCCTTCCCAAGCTTCAATTCCCTCGTCCATAACATGAAGAGGCTGAACTTGATCAGAGGTTCTCAAGCTTTCTTTCTCTTTGGCACTTTTTTTGTTACTCTATCAGTAAAAAGTTCATTTTCTTTATTAAAGTATAACAGACATACTGAAACGTGAACAAACCATGTGCTGAGCTCCAGGAATTTTCACACACTGGTTTAAAAACCAGCAGCCAGATTAAGTAACAGACTATTTCTGGCATCCCAAAGCCCTCTTACTTAGTACATTTTCAAGTACTAGAGTCGGAGTCGGGGAACATATCTGAAAAGACTGAAAAATAAGTGTCAGTTTGTTTGTCTGATTTTAAAAGAAAATTTGGAGAAATGTGAAAAACATTTCCACAATTCCACCAATCACTCTGTTGCCTTTCAGAGCTATGTCACATGAATTGACCTATTTAATTTCCCTGATCATTTACTAGAATTGCCATCATATTGATTTGAAAAAGGAGACCTGAGCACATAAGTGATCAAAAACATATGAGATGAATGAGTAAATGAACGGAGCTTGCATTTGAGAGGCTGAACACATTGGCAGTGACATGAAGCACATAAGAATGACAGCACTAAACGCAGCGCGCAACCTGGGAAAGAGGCTGAGAAAATACCTACTCAGCCACGGTAAAGGGTTTAGACTGTAACCAAGTACCCACCTTTTTCTAAGAGAAAGAATTACTTTTTAAAAAAATACTTTTTTCTTCTTTTCTGTTTCCTCCTTTTCCCTTGTTCCCCACTTCCTACTTAGCTCTTTAGAAATGCAATTATAACATTTACCTTTCCTTCACCAGACACTCCCTATAGGGCAAGCTTATCTGTTGCTTACTTAGAAGCTCTTGCTTACTTAGAAGCTCCAGAGCCAGACGTCTCTTCGACTAGGAGACTGCCTCGAGAGATAACAAATTATAACCTAAAGTATGCCCATGACGAAACTCACTCCCACTTGGAGAGTATCTCAAGACTCTGGCCACCTTACAACCTAGTTCTGCCCGTGAGGGCGCCAGCTCAACCACCTGGTAGATAAAGCACCAAAGCAAGTCATTGAGACCCCCACTGGCTCACCCCCTCCCCTGCATGCCATTCATGTCAAGTCCCCCTTTGAAAATCCTTGCTTTTTTGCCCCAAAAGTGAAGCAGTACCCTTAAAGGCAGAAGCCTGTACTTTTCCCCCTCAACTAAGCTTTGGAATAAAAGTTACAAGATCAAGTTTTCTAAAACTTTTTGAAACTCAATCATTCAAATTATTTTGTACATTTTAGGATCATGTTGAATTGGGAGGTGAGAGTCGACAATTACAAATCATAAAATCACAAAAGTATTAAAACATTTGAAAGGAGAACCAGACTCAGAAAAATTATAGTCTTTTAGTACACATATTCTCTGGAACAAAGCAACATATATTTGTAAGAATTTCAGAGTACATATGAAAAAAGGTACTGACAAGCTTTTAATAAGCAAGAAAGAGTAACTAAAAATCAACATATATCCTTTATTAAATTTACATGTTTAAAATGACATTGTTACCTTGGTTTTTGGCCTGTGATTTTTATTTTTTAACATAGTCCACTTAAAAAAAAAAAAAAAAACCAGACATGTTTAACTTCCAGCTTTAATAGAGTAGGTTGTAGCAGACTAGGTCTGATGAGGGAAATTAGAAAAGCCAGATAAAATTTTTAAACATCTGTGTGAAGGAATAGGAAAGCTACTAATCAGCCACGATTTGAGAAAGCAGATCTTGGAGAGAGGGGAGGCTCACTGAGGTGAGCCTGACTTTCTGCAAGCCCATTTTCCTATTTAGGGTATATGCCAATTCTTAGCATGGGGTAAGAAGCTGAAAAGCCAGGCAAGGGGCAGCTGTTAAGACACAGAGAAGCCTGCAGAATTTTAGACAGTTTCAACGGCTGCAGAGACAAAAAGTGGAGTTTAGGACTGAAAAGGCATATCCTAGAGTAACTCACAGCCTGACAGGAGTTTTCTCCTTCAGATATTCCTGACTCAGCTGCCCAGAGCAGAGGCTAAGAAGCCAAAGAGAAAGCAAATGAAAAGCACAATGAACATTTTGCTGAGTAGAGTTTTCAGCAAGTTCACAGTACTAGAGAGACAAAAATTAGAGTTTAGGGTCTGTCAAGGGGAAGGGGTGGTGAGAAACATCTCAGACTCTCAGTCAGTTTCCTTAGGGGCCTGGGATTAGGAGAACCAGAAGTAGACTAAACCTTAAAAGTCTGCAAAACAGCCTTAATTGGACTGAGTGCCTGATTGAAGTGATCTCTGTTCTACTTCTGACAAAGAATAGGACAAATACTCTCAACAGGTAGATGACATCATCCAGAGCATCTTCATACACAATACTGGACATATAATAAAAAATTGCCAGGCATATGAAGAAAGACAACCAAGAAGAAAAACAGAAGAGATAAAAAGACTCACAAGTGGCCTACACATTGAAGTTACTGAGCAAAGTTTTTTAAGATGACTGTGATGTATGTATTTGAGAAAACAGATGACAAGGTGAAGAATCTATTTTGGCAAATAATCTAATAGAGGCTGGGCGCGGTGGCTCACACCTACAATCCCAGCACTTTGGGAGGCCAAGATGAGCAGATCACTTCAGGCCAGGAGTTCAAGACCAGCCTGGCCAACATGGCGAAACCCCATCCTACTAAAAATACAAAAATTAGCCAGGCATGGTGGTACATGCCTGTAATCCCAGCTACTCAGGAGGCTGAGGATCACTTGAACCCAGGAGGTGAAAGTTGCAGTGAGCCAGGATCGCACTGCAGCCTGGGCAACAGAGGGAGACTCTGTCTCAAAAAAAAAAAAAAAAAAAAAGAATCTAATAGTAACTCTAGAACTGAAAAATACAAAACAAAATTAAGAAATTAATGGTTCTGTAACAACAAGTTAAACATAGCAGAGAGAACCAGTAAGCTCTAAGATAGGCCAGCAAAAAAAATAACAAAACTAAAAAAGAAAGAAAAGGGCTAAGTATATAGAAAATGAAGGAATATATGGGACAGGGTAAAAAGTTCTAACATAAAGGTACCTGGAGTCCCAGAAAGAGAGAAAGGAACAAAACACTGTTTGGAGAGATAATGGTAAGGAATTATGAGAATTACAAAAAACCTCAAGCCGCACAGATTCGAGAAGGACTGAAAACCCCAAGCAGGATAAATACAAAGAAAACCACACCTGGGACAAGTGTTGAAAACCAAATCAATTGAGAAAAGTCTTAACAACAGCCAAAGAAAAAAGATGCAACACCAAATAACAACATGAGACTGACTGACAGCCTGCTTTTCCAAGAAAGGATGAAAACCAGAAGACAACGGGATAACATGTTTTAAAGTGCTGGGGGAACACCTGCTTCCCCAGAATTCTATACACCTAGTAAAATTGTCCTTCAAAAGCAAAGACAAAATCAACTCATTTCCAGATCATAAAAACTGAGAATATTTGTTTCTAGCATATATGCACTACAAGAAATCCTAAAGGGAGTTTTTTTAAAGAAAGGAAAAGATCCCAGAGGGAATACATAAAAAATCAGAAAGAAATGAAAAGCAATGAATAGGGTAAATATGTGGGTAAATTTAAATGAATATTTATTCCATAAAACAATCATTATAGTGTCCTATGGGGCTTTAATAAATGTATAATTAAAACAAAATACAATAATAATACAAAAGGCAGAAAGTGAGGTGAGGGAGAAGATAGGGTAAATGGAGTTAAAGTCTTCTAAGAGCCTAACATTGTCTGAAACATGATTAAGTATAAGAAGCACTGGGGTAATCACTTGCACACGCACACAGGCACACACACGCACATACACACAAAGAAAAGTAAAATGAAAACAAACGTGTAACGAATATGTTGGAAAGTTAAAAATAATGCTTGATTAATCCAAAAGAAAGTGGTATACAAAATAGATGGGACACAAATAAGAAACAAGGAGTAACATGGTAGCTATAGCACTTAACACATCAATAATTATATTAAATGGTTTAAATATTCAAACTAAAGACCATATTGTCAGACTAGATTTTTAAAAATTCACTTATGGCTTCTTATAAAAGATACAGATTACATATATGGGTATAGAAAAAAGTAAAGTATAGGCTGGGCACAGTGGCTCACGCCTGTAATCCCAGCACTTTGGGAGGCCAAGGTGAGTGGATCACCTGAGGTCAGGAGTTCGAGACCAGCCTGGCCAACATGGCAAAACCCTGTCTCTACTAAAAATACAAAAATTAGCTGAGTGTGGTGGCACGTGCCTGTGGTCCCAGCTACTTGGGAGGCTGAGGCAGGAGAATCGCTTGAACCCAGGAGGTGGAGGATGCAGTGAGCCAAGATCACACCACTGCACTCCAGCCTGGATGACAGAGCAAGACTCCATCTCAAAAAAATATATAATAATAATAAAAAAGAAAAAGTATACAAATGGGAAAAGATCTACCACGTATCTATTAACACAAAGAAAGTTGGTATAGCTACATTAATATCAAAAAGGTAGATTATAAGGGAGTATTGCTCAAGATAAGGAAAGACGTTTCATAATGAAGATATAACAACTATAACTGTATATGGTATGCACCTAATAACAGAGCCACAAAGTTAAGTAAAGCAAAAATTGGCAAATATAAAAGGAAAAATAGGCAAATCTAAAATTATAATGGAAGAGTTTGCCCTCTCTTGGGAACCAACAGAATGAGAAAAAAAATCAGTGAGAATACAGAAGATCTGCACCTTAGGATTAACAAATTGAAATAATTAAAATATATAGAACATGGAACCAAACTATCTTTGTATGCACATTCTTTTAAGTACAACATATAAATATAAAAATTGATCATATGAAGGGTCACAAAGCACGTCTAAAATATTTCCAAGTCATCCAAAATATATTCTCTGACTACAGTGAAAGCAAGATAGAAATCAATGGCAAAAAGAGAACTAGAAACTCCCCAACTGTTTAAAAATTAAAAAGTATGTGTTACATTACCTTATGGGTCAAAAAAATCAAAAAGAAAAGTATAAAATATTTTAAACTAAATAATGAAAATAAAACAATACTTGCAGGTGGACACAAAAGCTATGCTTAAAGGATATTATATGTATAGCTTAAGGGATTTTCTTTTTTCATTGAGACAGAGTCTTGCTGTGTCATCCAGCCTGGAGTGCAGTGGCGTGATCTCGGCTCACTGCAACCTCCGCCTCCCGGGTTCAAGCAATTCTCATGCCTCAGCCTCCCGAGTAGCTGGGATTACAGGCAGATGCCACCATGCCCAACTAATACTTGTAATTTTTTAGTAGAGACAGGGTTTCACCATATTGGCCAAGCTGGTCTCAAACTCCTGACCTTGTGATCCACCTGCCTTGGCCTCCCAAAGTGCTGGGATTACAGGAGTGAGCCACCATGCCTGGCCGGCTTAAAGCATATTAATGTGTAGCCATAAATGAAAATATTTTTAAAAGAAAAGCTGAAAATCAAAGACACAAACTTCTATCTCAAAAAACTAAAAAAGAAGTCATAAGTTATAGCCAAAGAGTGTAAGAGGAAATAATAAAGACAAAAGCAGGAACTCATGAGATGAAAAATAAATGTATAATACAAAAAATTAACCAAGTAAAAGATTACAGAGACTACTCAAATTTATAAGACCTTGACAATATCGCATCAAAATAAGTGAGAATTACCAGGACAATAAATAGAAATGCCACTATCAGAAATAAAAAATAGAGAAAAGACCACGCCACCTAAAAACATTTTAAAGATCATAAGAGAATATAAAGAAAACCTTATGTGGAAATTCAGATGAAATGGACAAATTCCTTAAAAAACAGAATTTATTAAAACACACACAAAAATAGGAAATCTGAATAACATACACTATTAAGACAACTGAAACCACTCAGAGTGGCTCCTACCCAACACTTTGGGAGGCCGAGGTGGCAGGATCACTTGAGGCCAGGAGTTCAAGATCAGCCTGGGCAACATAGTGAGACCTCATCTTTACAAAAGTAAAATAAATAAATAAACAAACAAACAAAAAAACATATTTTAAAACCTTCCAAGAACAAAATTTCCAGGCCCAAATGGCTTCACCAGTGAATTCTTTCAGACATTTAAAGAATAATTCTAATCTCACAAAAACCTTCCAGGGAATAGAGAAATAGGAAATACTTCCTAATTCATTTTACAAGGTCAACACATTCTTGATGCCAAAACGTGGCAAGGGCGCCACAACAAAAGGAAATCACAGGTTAATCTCTCTCATGGACAAAGATAATCCTCAACAAAATATTAGCAAGTCAAATACAGCAATATATAAAAAGATATCACAACCAAGTTGTTTGTTCCAAAAATGCAAAGTTGGTTTAACATTCAAGAATCACTGAAATTCACCATATTAACAGAATAAAATAATCATATGATCCACATAATACAGAAAAATATTTGTTACAACTCAGAACTGATTCATGATAAAAACTTAGCACAGTAGGAATATAAGGTAACTTCCTTAATCTAATTTTTTAAGTGTCCATATAAATCCCACATCAAATGTACTTAATGGTGAAAATGTGATAGCTTTTCCCCTAAGATCAGTAACAAGATAAGAATACTCAACATCACTACTTCTATTCAACATTATAAGAGAGATCCTAGCTAGTGCAATAAGACAAAGGGGAAAAAGTATAAGGATCAGAAAGAAGAAATAAAACTGTCATTATTTACAGAAAAATAAACAGTCTACATAGTAAGGCCTCTAAAATCTAAAAACTATTGAAATTAATAAGTGAATTTAGCAAGGTCACTGAAATAAGGTCAACATATAAAATCAATTCTACTTTTTTTTTTTTTTTTTTTTTTTTTTTGAGATGGCGTCTCGCTCTGTTGCCCAGGCTGGAGTGTGCAGTGGTGTGATCTTGGCTCACTGCAATCTCCGCCTCCTGGTTCAAGCAATCCTCCCACTCCAGCCTCCCGAGTAGCTAGGATTACAGGCACACACCACCACACCCGGCTAATTTTTTTTGTACTTTTAGTAGAGACAGGGTTTCACCACGTTGGCCAGGCTGGTCTCCAACTCCTGACCTCAGGTGTTCCGCCTGCCTCCACCTCCAAAAGTGCTAGGATTACAGTCATAAGCCACTGCACCCAGCCTAATCAATTCTATTTCTACATCCCAGGAATAAACAATTAGAAAATGAAATTCTAAAGTGCCACAGAGAGTCAAATATCATACGATCTCACTTGTGTGTGGAATCTAAAAAAGCCAAACTTACAGAATTAGAGAATCAAAAGGTAGTTACCAGAGGCTGGGAGGTGGAGGCATGGGCAGGGAAAGGGGCAATGCTGATCAATAGGCACAAAGTTACAGTTAGAAGAATAAGTTTTGCTGTCCTATTGCACAGCACTGTGACTAGGGTTAATAATAATGTGTTGTATATTTCAAAATTACTAAAAGAGGATTTTAAATGTTCTCATCACAAAGAAATGATAAATATTTGAGGTGATAAATATGCTAATCGGCCTGATCTGATCATTCCAAAATGTAGTAGATCTCTATCAAAACATCACATTGTACCCCATAAATATACACAGTTATTCTCAAGTCAAAAATAAAAATGAAAAAATAATAATGTTTTTTAAGTTGATAAAAAAAAATAAAAAACAAGGTCAAAACTTGAGACTGGTGGTGCCCTCAACAGTTATGCTAGGAAGATTGTCCTGCTGAGAGAATATAAATAAAATGTTTAAAAAAAATTTGCCGGGCGAAGTGGCTCACACCTGTAATCCCAGGACTTTGGGAGGCCAAAGGTGGCGGATCACTTGAGGTCAGGAGTTGGTGACCAGCCTGGCCAACATGGTGAAACCCTGTCTCTACTAAAAATACAAAAATTAGCTGGGTGTGGTGGTGTGCACCTGTAATCCCAGCTACTAGGGAGGCTGAGGCAGGAGAATTGCTTAAACCTGGAAGGTGGATGTTGCAGTGAGCCAAGATCGCACCACTGCACTCCTGCCTGAGTGACAGAGCAAGACTCCATCTCAAAAATAATAACAGTAAAATAAAAAATAAAAATGTAAGTGGCAGTAACAATAGCATAAAAATAATCAACGACCAGTGACATCACTTTTAGAAGATTTATAACCCTTATAACCCAGTATATCTGCCCTTTAAAGAGGGTAGTTTATACTCAGCTCAATCTCATTGTTGCAGACTGCTCTAATCTTTATTAAAGAAGCCATAAATACCTTATTGAACCTATAGTCTCCAAAAGTTTTAATGTTGGTTCAAATTATTTTAAAACATTCAGGGGTAAAAATCAAGTCATTTTGTAAACTCTGAGTAACACAAATACATATAAAAATATTTTGTATTTTCTTGTTTAGTATCTCAAAATGAAATTTAAAGATGAAATAACCTAACACAAAATTAAACTATGCATATGTGTATATATATATACATATATGTTTCAACTGTAATGTAAAAGAGAAGTGAAATAAGTTATTTACAATAAAACAACATGTATTTCAATATGCACATGCTCAGACAAGACTATATTAGAAAACATAAGTAAGTAGCTATTTGCACTTGTATATAGATTTTATGATTCAGGTGTGTTGTACTGGTGTCTAAAACACAAGTGGCATTGCTCTGGGTAAGTGATGTCCTGAACAAAATTCAGTATAATCTTCCTTAGATTTACACAGCATTTTTAATCCTGGAAGTTTCAGTGTACAGTGAAACCAATTTATGTTCTAAGCCCAGAAAAGTATAGAAGGTTTTACTACATCTTCAGCAAAACATTTGAAAAGCACAGGACATGAGCTAATTCATCATTGAATGGAACAGTCCAGAACACCGGAGGGCACTATCATTTCTAGTTTCTGCCAATGGTAGCGCCCCTCAATCATATGACCATCAAATAACATACCTGCAGATTTCCAGTGTGTAGCCCAAAAAGCAATACCACACCCATTGATTACCACTGGTATAGACCAGCCTCTAATCCCAGCTTAACCACATGCTACCCCTGAAGCTTTGAGAAGTCACTCAGCCATTTACAGATCACCCCAGCTAAAGTATCATTTCACCAACTCACCCAGTCACAAGCAGCAGTGACAAAAATCCTTGAAAGAATTTGAGTTTTCTCTAAAAGTATCAAAGCAGTCACGATGTTTAAGAAAAATCACAACTTTTTAAAAATTTATTTACACTTATTTTGAATTACAGATTGGAGGATGAACACCACACTATTTTTTAATATTTAGAGCCTAAAAGTCTGAATCTGACCCTGCTCAAACCCAATTAGATTTTGTAATAACTTCCAGTGAAAAGTTGTCTCAGGAACCATTGGCATAGACAACTTTTTTTTTTTTTTTTGAGACAGGGTTTCACTCTGTCACACAGGCTAGAGTGCAGTCTTGCTATCTCGGCTCACTGAAACCTCCGCCTCCCAGGTTCAAGCGATTCTCTTGTCTCAGCCTCCCCAGTAGCTGGGATTACAGGCGCATGCCACCACGCCCGGCTTATTTTTGTATTTTTAGTAGAGAGGGGCTTTCACCATGTTGGCCAGGCTGGTCTTGAACTCCTGACCTCAAGTGATCTGCCACCTCAGCCTCCCAAAGTGTTGGGATTACAGGTTGAGCCACCACGCCCAGCCATGACAACTTTTAAATCCCACTATTAAAATGTTATGTGTAACTTTGTTTGCTAAACAAATCCCATGTTTGCAATTTTAAAATAAAATCTAGAAAAATAACAGAAAAATTGGAATGAGAACTATTTTCTTTGACTTCTTATAGACCAAAAAAAAATTCACCCAAATTTTCAGTCTTCATTCTCATTATTTTGTGCCTCTGTTTCTAAGACCTTGCTGCATAACATACTCAAAGAACTCAGAAAAACAAAATTTGGAGCTGAATTTGAAGAGTTAAAATATCTGTTTTCCAAATAAAAACAACCTAAAAAATTAGTCAAAAGCCATCATTTTCTAAGGTTCACATCTCCCTTTTTATATAGGTAAGTCTTTACAAAAAGAATTGACTTCCAAACAATTCATAATATTTTAATAGTTTTGCTGTGGTCCTTTTCAACACAGAGACTAATTTTTAGCGTTTTTATGTCTCATATTCAGGACACCAACTGGTAATTTGGGACCCAGGAATGGCTCTCACGGTCTGGTTGCTATGGTCACACCTACACACACACACACACACACACACACACACACACACACACACACACACACCACCTCACACCATACACTTATCTGGTCTCTGTCAACACATACTCATCTCCCAGCAGCCCTAAAGGGATACTTTGCTCTCAAAGAAATAGGCTTGGAAAAGGCCTGGGGGACCTTAGAAATACAGTAATTCATAATCTATTTGGAGTCTTAGAATCCTTTAAAAATCTGAGGAAAACTATTGACTCTCTTTCTCTCTGTATATATATGCATATAAAGCTGCATTTCACAGACTCCTTGAAAACCATTACTGAGCTATGATTTATTTCAGTGTTCCTCAAACTTCTTTGACTGAAACTCACAGGAAAAAAAAACCGATGTGATGTCAGAATACGGCCTATACCCACATGCATAAAGATAAATACCTACAACAGAAGTTTCAGGAAACAGTAGTTACCTCTGCTATGTACAATGATTTCTGACAGTTTCTGTTCTATTTCATCGATCTAAAATGTTGCCTAAGACTCATAAGTTGCTTTCTCACCACTCACTCACAATATGAAAAACAGGAATCTAGTCTAATAGCTCTCCATTTTAGCAATAAAGAAACTGAGACCCAAAGAAATAGAATCCTGTCCTAGGTCACAAATGAATTATAACTGAATAAGCCAGAGTCTACCAATCTTGACTCCCAACCCAAGGCTCTTTCCAGTACAAAGTAAAACAAAAATTCTAAATACCGGCCAGGCACGGTGGCTCACACCTGTAATTCCAGCACTTTGGGAGGCCGAGGCGGGTGGATCACCTGAGGTCAGGAGTTCGAGACCAGCCTGGTCAACATGGTGAAACCCCATCGCTACTAAAAATACAAAAATTAACCGGGCGTGGTGGCATGCGCCTGTAATCCCAGCTACTCGGGAGGCTGAGGCAGGAGAATCGCTTGAACCTGAGAGGCAGAGGTTGCAGTGGGCCGAGATCGCACCATTGCACTCCAACCTGGGCGACAGGGCGTGACTCCGTCTCAAAAAAAAAAATTCTAAATACCAATTCTCCTTTAAAAAAGGCTGAGGATCTGAGCTTAAAACACACTGATACACTGAGAAACCAGGAGTGTTTCCATTTCAAACAATGTTGAATATTAACCTTAACCTGAGCCTCCAATTCAGGCAGCTTTAATTTTTTTTCTAAATCATGTCCATGGCCTAGCATGACTTGGCAAATAAGCAATTTTTTTTTTCCTCTCCAGAAACCCTTTCTCCAACCACTGAAAACAACACAGGAAAATCCAACATTCTTCCTAGAGTTAATTTTAAAATACTTTGATTTCACACACAGGTAATACCTACTCTTAAGATGCTGGCTTAGAAACAGGAGTGAACAGGTCCTCTTCCAACTTACTAGGCCCATGCATAGCTGTTTTCTTCCCCACTAAGGCTGCTTCATTAAAATTTAAACGTCAAAACGTGATATACGTGGCTATGAACGATCGAGAGCCTGAGATGTTAATACAAACACCACCAGCTACCAGGCCCTTTTGAAAGCCTCAATTATGGAAAGTGGATTGTTTAAGAGCCTTCATTACAGTTTCATAGATTAAAATACCATTCTCTCCATTGGCATTAGATTGTGAGTGGGTTTTTTTTCCTTCTTTTTCTAATGTTGAATATGTATACATCATTGCCCACCACGAGATGGGAATCCTATAATAAGCCAGAGAGGGTGGCAGACTCCCGAGGACCGGAGAAGGCCAAGACCCGCGGCGCTGCGCGCAGAGAGCTTTGGGGCCTGCGTTGCTGCACGTCTCACCCAAAGAACTTAGCTCCGGCGCGGGGAGGGTCGCTGCGCGAAACCTGCCCAACGGGCTGCGTGCCAGCCCCCACCTGCGCACCCAAGCCCCCGAGCCCAAGGGGAAAGCGCCGGGGCCTCCTTAAGACACAGCGCACTCGAAGAGCAGACTGCGGCGCAGCGGCTCGCACGGAAAGCGGGTGAAAAGAAAGGGGGGGCCGGCGAACCCTAAAATTAGCGTTCCGGAAACAGGGGCCCGGCACCGCCGCGCGGAGACGGCGTCCTCCGCCCGGACGGCCGCGCGAGCGCTCTCCCCCGGGCGCGCGGCCCCTCTGCGCCCTTCCTGGGCACGCGGGCCAGGAGCACGACCAGCGAAATAGGAAGGAAGGGCTCCCCCAGGAAACGGGATCGGGTAACACGTGTAGCCTCCGGAGACCTAGGGGTCCATCGCTCCTCCCCCAACTGCGGCAGAACATTTAAGGAGCCTCAGAATTTAAAACCCCAGAATCCTCCAGAATGCTTGTTGAACTTAAAATTTGGTTGGGTCATTTTTCGGTTAGCCCTTTCCTTTTTTGTGTTTTTATTTAAATCCGTTTCTCTCTTCCCCCATCCCTCCAACAGAATTAGAGTGTTGGGAGGTGAGGGGGAGGTAAGGTGTGGAGGCTGATGGAGTGGGGGTAGTTTACATCCCAGCATTTCTTTGCAAGATAAACAGTTCTGAAGGTCAGTGACGGCTCCCCATCGAGCGCTTCTAAAAAGATTAATGTTTATTAAAGGATTCTCCGTCAGCGTTTGCCTTCAGAACCCAAACTGTTTTAAGTCCCAAGCATTTCACATATTCCAATTCTAGTAATGCATTGAAAACCTGTATATTCATTATTAACTATTGTGAACACCCCCAAAATAAAATTATCAAAAATCTGGGAGCTAGTCTAAGGAAATCTGTGAAAGCTGTGTTACTCAGCCAAGATTAAATGAAGAATGCAAAAATAGAGTTATATTTAGGACTATAAAAATGGAAAGCTGAATGACACAATATTTGGAAACTAGAAGCTAGTCATTTTTTAAAGTCATCATGTTTATTATATAACTAGAATGTTAATATAGGCACGGTAATTTTAAACTAGCCATTAATACAAACTAAATATGTCTGTGGAGTGACATCGCATCCCTAGCATCTTTTAGCCTTTAGCCCTCTCTTAGCCATCTTTCTGCAGTCCGCCCCTTACCTTTATTTTCAGAATCTTTCATTCTCTGCTTCCTCTCTCTGCTGCAAATGAGCAGGAAAGTCCGGCTGATTCTGCAACCCTGACTTTTGATTTGTCATTCACAGTCAGCGGTCTCGGGGGCGAAGTCTCTCAACGGAGGAGCACTCGGGCTGTGATAATTGCATGCAAGTCGGTGTGCGGGGTTATAATTTTGCTTATGCTGGAGCGGAAAGGATGGGGATGAAGGCAGACGTAAACACAAATTCCAAAACATGGCATGGAACCGGATCTGGAGCAGAGGCTTGCCTTTCCTTCCCTCAGGATAGGGAACCAACTGTTTAGCGCCTCCTCATCTCTGAATTGAAAGGGAAATGTCTGTGCCATGCACCAGGTTTATTTTCAGATGGTAAGTCAGCTTTGGAGGAGGATTCAGAGCCCTGTACTTTCATTCATTCATTCAACATTTATTTTACCTCTCTGTGGACCAGGCTGTATGCTAAGTACTGGGGATACAACAGTGCACAGGACCAACCCTCGGTCCTCAAGCTGCTCACAGGCTGTTACAGTACAGAGGCATACAGGGCAATATAATGGCCTGTGTCTGCTGCATGGACACAGGTTATTGAATCCATTTCACCCAGGCCTAAGTTGATACTCAAGCAGGCTTTAGTGACTGGTTGTAAGCCATTGAGTGGCAGACTAGGAATAGGTATGAGGATGCCAAACCATAACACCCCTCTGTTGGAAAGCAAGGAGGATTCAAGTAAATCTTTCAGTCATTCAATTCAAACTTACTTTGAATCATTCCACTGCTCAGATTCATTCATTAATTCCTTCAATCATTTATTCAACACGTGGTTATTTGTGCCAGACACTATTCCACCTGTTAGGGTTTCAGGTCCCTGCCTTCTTGGCTATTGCACTCTGGTGGGAGGATTCAGACAGGTAATATAGACATGTAATAAATGGCAATAAATGCTGTGAAGAAAAATGAAACATGGTAATGAGGTAACAGGGGTGCCATTTTAGGTAGGGTGGCCAAGGGAGGTGCCATTTAATTTGTTTTATGGATAATAGGTAAGAGTCATCACAGTCTCTTCCAAACAGCTTCACTCAGAAATTGTTTTTTAAGTTCTGAACCCTCCCAGTCTCCTCTGCTTCATGCATATTCACTGAGGGATGGTGTTTATTCCCCATGATACAGATTAGTAAACTGGTATCCAGAAAGACTAACTGACTCAAATACATAACCTAACTAAATTGGAAGAAGAGCAACAGAAAGGAATACATCTTCCTGTTACTCATCCTCAGAAATTACTGAGTTAAATGCAATACTGACATTAAAAATTTGCTGGACTAGGCATTAAAAGGGTTGAAGACCTGTCTCTACCTTTTATTAACTGCGTAGTGTAGGGCAAATGACAGAACCTCTCTGGCATCAGTTTTCTCATCTGTAAAGTGGGAATAATCATAGCTGTCCTATATATGTACTGGGCTGTTCATATCATCAAAAGGGAGAACAGAATTTTGTAAACAAAACACTAAATAAATGTAGGGTATAATTACCAACTGCTTGGGCACATTTAAGAAGACTAATTGTCAGTGTTCACCTGTTCATTACTGCAACCCAAGAGTCAAATATAGCTATAATGTGAGAGCTTTCATGGCTACTAAGGACTTCTTGTTGCCACAGCTGGAATACTCCTTGAAAGCTTTGGGAAACTTTAAGTATTTGTTTTTGGTTCCCATCTTTCCTTGGCAGTGGATAATATCTTTCTGCTGTCTTTGACAGCTTAAGACCAATAAGGAAAATCTGCCTTCATTACAACTCCTTACTGGCCACTGAATGCGACATTGGCTAAACCACATCAGAGAAACCGGCATCTTTATCTCAAAGGACCAAGTCCAGGATAGCCAAAATGTGCCCAAGAGGAGCATTTTGGGGGGCTGAGAAGGTGAGGGAGTAGGTGGTGAGAAGCCATCATTCATGCACTCCTTTATTCAATAATATTCATTGTGCCAGGCACTGCTATGAACACTAGGAATGACACGGTGCTGAACAAAACATTCTCTGTCCTCAGGAGCCTGTGGTCTCAGGTCAAGAGGCTTCCACTAGATATGCCAATTTACCAAAGTAGGCAAAGAAATGCCAAAGCATGGGTTTGAATAGTAGGGCAAGAGCTCTAAAGCAGAAGAGGACTGGGAGAGGTGGCTGACGCCTGTAATCCCAGCATTTTAGGAGGCCAAGGTGATAGGAACGCTTGAGGCCAGGAGTTCAAAACCAGCCTGGTCAACATAGTGAGACCCTGTCTCTATGAAAAATTTTTTTTTAGTTAGCTGGGCATGGTGGCATGAGCCTGTGGTCCAGCTACTTGGGAGGCTGAGATGGAAGGATGCTTGAGTCTGGTAGGTCAAGGCTGCAGTGAGCCATGGGCAATAGAGCAAGAAAGACCCTGGGTGACAGACCAAGACCCTGTCTCAAAAAATAAATAAAGAGAATGGATTCAAACATGGGCCCTGCCATGTACCAGCCCCTGGAATATAAGCTGAGACAATTTGCTGCACCTCTCTTAAGTTTCCATTTCCTGATCTGCAGGATGGAGGTAATAATGGTACCCACCTTTCACAGCTGGGTGAGGCTCAAACAAGTTAATAGGTTTAAGGTTCATAGCACAAAGCCTGACACATCAAGTAAGGGCTCCATAAATGCTGTAAGATGAGTAGTATTACCTTGTAACTGGGTCAAGTTTATTCCTCTAAGCTTCAGTTTCCTTATAAAATATAGAAAATAATAACTAGTTTGTAGGATTATTGTGAGAATTACATATGAAGAAGAATATGAAGTCCTTGGCATAAAGGAATAGCCAATCACCAACCATCCTCACTCTGGCCCTTTTTAAAATTTTTTTTATTTTTAATTTTTGTGGCTACGTAGTAGGTGTATATATTTATGAGGTACATGAGAAATGTTGATACAGGCATGCAATGTATAATAATCACATCATGGAATATGGAGTATATCCATCCCCTCAAGCATTTATCCTTTGTGTTACAAACAATCCAGTTATACTCTTTCAGTTATTTTAACATGTACAATTAGATTATTATTTACTCTAGTCACCTTGTTGTACTATCAAGTACTAGGTCTTATTCATTCTTTCTAACTATTCCAGGCCCTTTTTAATCAAGAAGGCTCCCCAGACCAAAATTTTAAAAAGACCAATGCTAGCAGTAGAAAAGAAGTGGGAGAAGGGAAGGAAGACACCCATTTATATTGCAAAAGGAATAATGTTTTCAAAAGTGTAGTCATTTCTAGGGGTATCTGCATTGTACCAAACATTGTATTTTGAAAAGTTTCAAACATATCAAAAAGTTGAAAGAATTGTACAGTGGGCCCCATATCCAAGTACATTTGGGTATATTTGCTTCATCACATGTGTCTGTTTCTCTATCCAACTTTAATTGATCTTTTTTCTCCTTAAGTTGAAAGAGGTTTGAAGGCCTCATCAAATAAAAAGAGCCTTTATTTTCCCTCCTGACACCGTATTTCCAGAAGCACAGGCCTCCTGATTCTGTGGCCATTCCAAGCAGAGCTGGGTGAACTCTCAGAAGTCTTGTCCTGTCACACAGTAAATCTCAAGGCCACACCCAGTTAAGGACAAGGATGGATTCTAGAGCTTTCCACAAGGCAATGTCTCTGTCAGACCCCAAGTTTCAGATAAACTGGTACTGAGGATGATTAGGAACAGCTGCTAATGGAAAAGATACTCTATCTCAAAAACTGGGTTTAAGAAAAGCTTTAGGCAGGCTCCACTGGCCACTAAGTCCCTTGACAACCCTGCACATCCTTGTCTTGTTAGATGCCACTCTGAGTCACTAAACCAGTGACTCATGCTCAGCAAGCAAGGCCATCTTGAGAGCTAAACTGAAGAGAATTTTCAAGAACAACGAGTGAAACCCTGAATTGAAAGGGAATAAGGCTTTTTATTGTCCGAGCAAAAAACAAAAATGAAAGGAAAAAAACACTGCTGTCATACTGTGGATTAAACTTTCCCAGCTGCAAATTTTACTCTGAGGAAAAACTGGGCACCAAAAAAAAAAAGCTTTTACATTCCCTTGGACCTTTTGAGGCATTTTAATTCTTGATTAGTTGATAGGTAAGCAGAGACCCAGAACATATATCCAAATTAGGCAGATGAAATGATCTTTCAATAACTTGTCTAGAGCTTCTGCTAGCTTAGTCATTCATTCCTAAAGAGTGGCTTCACGTGCAACACCACACTTGGTCTTCCTGCATCCAGCCAAGCCTCTCTCTGGCTTGCTCAGAGCACCCAAATGGCCAGAAAAGAGGTGAGAAGGAAAAAGAAAATGCGCTTACTGTGGGGAGGGGATAGATGTTTAGGATTAGGGCTAGCCACAGAAGAGGGCAGCGTGGCTTATATGGAGTACCTACTGTATGCCAGGCTATTTTCTTATCATCATCATCATCCATTTTTTGAGAACTTATTATTTGGCAAGCATTGTCTTTAATGCAAGTACTCACAGCAGACCTCCCAGGTTTGAATCCCAACTTACTAGTTGTATAACTTTGGAAATGTTACTTAACCTCTCTCTGCTTCAGTTTTTCTTATGTGTAAAATGAAAGCTGTAAAACAGGGTTATTGTAAGAATAAAATAAAATCACACACTCTTTAAGACAGTGGCTGGCACATAGTGTGACAAAAGCAATGCACACCTTAACTCTTGCCATTCGTTTTGTCAGATGAGAAAAATGAGGCAGAGAGGCAAGGAGACTTGCCAAAGGAGACACATAGCTAAACATAGCAGAGTCCAGAATCGTCATGTCATTTATTTCTCACACAGTCCTGTGAGGGAAATGGGAAGGAAGGAGAGTGGCTTCACCTGCTACACCACACTCGGTCTTCCTTTTATTGGTGAGAGGTTGGAAACCCAAGACGGTCTAGTAATTTACACGTCACAAGTTGGCAAGTAGGAGAGTTGAGATTTAAACCCACATTTGCTGGCTGTAAAACCCTTGCTCATCCTGCTAAGTCAGTGGTTCTCAACCTTTAGCCTGTGTCAGAATTACTGCAGAGTTTATTAAAACACATTTCCAGGTTCCAGCCTCCTATCCCTCCCCATCCTCCCACCCCTCAGTTTGTGATTTGGTAGCTCTGAGATGGGGGCCTAGAATTTGCATTTCTAACAAGGTCCTGAGTGATGTTGATGCTGCTGCTCTCATGCTGCTGGTCTGGAGACCAACCTTGGAGAAGCACAGCTCTCTACAATCATGTACCTGTATGCAGAACAGGTAGGAGAAGGGCCAGAGCCACAGACCCAAAGATTGTGGGTCAGTGAGGTTTTCCCACTCTGACAAAGTGTTGGGTTACTTCCCAGAGCCTGGCTAACAAACCTTGTATTTACACAGCCCTTTCATTTTTATGGTCTCATTTGATCTCTCTAATATCATTAGGAATAGGCTGGGTAGGGATCATTACCTCCATTCAATGTGGCTTATTTTTAGGGACATATGGCTAGACAATGGCAGTGAGAGAATAAACCACTAATCAATGTGACAGAAATTCTGTCCTCCAAGTAAATTGTTCTGCAAAATACTATCTACTGATGGAAACTGACTCTAGTTCCAACCTGTGTCTTCCCAGAGAATACCACAGCTCAGGCAAGGGCTCCTCACCCGCCACAGGGTTTAGAGGAGGGAATTTCTGGTGGGAGGAACTCAAGGCCAGTTATCTACCATAATTCAAGGGCTAGAGAAGTCTACTGCTCATAAAATGCTTTCGTCATTTGTTCCCTTTTCTGTAACCTACAAACTTTGATATTTGAGTAAAATATGGTTCTCTGGAATGGACGGAAGCATTTGGAGGGTTAATTTCAACTCAGCACAGCTTGTTCATATTCCCATTTAGAACTACTGGCATAATTAAGTATATTTTTAAAAGTTGTTTAGACCTCTAAACCAACAAATAATTCATATCCAGAATATTTAAAGAGTTCCTAAAATGGATAGAAAAAAAAAACCCCAAGTTAAAGAAATGAGAAAGACATCAATAGGCCTTTCACAAAGGTTCACACAAGAATGGCCAATATTCATGTGAGAAGATACTCAGCTTCATGATTCATCAAGAAAATTCAATATAAAACAACATGGAATATCATTTCATATCCATCAAATTAGCAAGCATTTAAAAGTCTGACCATATTCAGTAAGGAATCAGGGAGCTTACATACTGTTGGCAGAAACTGAATTAGCACAAATGTACAAAGGTCAACTTGGCAGTATATCTCAAAATCAAAACTATATATATATATATATATACTTTGATGCAGTAATTGTCCTTTTAGATATTTATGCTATACTTTTAGTGACAAATGTTCACAGTGTAAATTTCAAAGTCATTCTCTTTGGAAATATATATAAATGAAAGGAATCTTTCATTCCAGACATATTTATTGAATGTCTGCTATGTTCAGGACACAGTGTTAGGATGAAAAGATGACAGGAGTCCCTAGAAGCTAGGTTCCTTCTCCCCTGCAGCCTCCTAATGAAAAAGAAGAAGGTGGTACCCTGCTGCAGAAGACCTTCTGGTTGACCCAGAAGGGTTAACTGCCCCAGAGAAGCCTCCAGCTGTGGTTGCTTCCCAGAGCACACTGAACTTTTAAACATATTTTGAGTGTGATCATATGGTTGAAAATCTAGACTAAGCATTAATCTAGACTAATAGTAGTCTGAACTATTATGAAAATGTAGACTATTATTAGTCTATACTAACAATAGTATACTAATAGTCTAGATTTTCAGCCATATTAATATTATGGTGTGCTAATAATTTCTAGACTTTTCTAGGTTTTCTAGACTATTTTCTAAGAATAGTCTAGATTTTCAACCATATTAGGTTTTGTTTTATTAATATTAATACATATAATAGTAAACCTAATATTAATAAAAAATAACCAGCCCTTTGTGAACCTCTATGTACCAGAAATGCATTTAATCATCACAGTTACATGACATAGGAATTGTCATCCTCATTTTTCAGATAATATATAACTCCATTTTTGAAAGACTAAGGACGCTGTCTGATATCACACAGCTTATTAATGTGCCATTTATTAGTGGCAGATTTAAGTCATAGCCTGTCTGATGTCAAAGCGTATGATTCTAGATGCCCAAAGTGATGTTAACATCATCCTAAGAAATTCAGGTTAACTTTAAAAAATCAAATAAAATTGAGATATAGATGTATTGCATAATATTTATTCGTTTTACTTCCCTCTTCCATAAGTATAGCTATTGAAACATGTTTTTTCATGTGTGGAGGGAGATGTGGCAGAAAGGATGTTGTATAGGTAGGTAGGCCTGAGTCTGACACTTACCAGTCACGTGACCTCCAGCATATCACTTAGTGCCTCTTGCTTCACCTTCCCTTATATATAAAATGGGGGAAATACATAACATCTGCCCTCTCTCCTTCCAGGGGTATTGTCAAGATCTAAACAAAATCCTGTAGTTGAACTATTCTATAAGATATCAAGTATCATGTAACATTAGATATTATAATGGCTTTATCCCCAGGGCTTATGGGGGAAGGGGAAGATAGATAGTAGAGGAATGTAGTGAGCAGCCAAGATCCTATCTAAGGAAAGAGAGGTGTGGGATGGCAATGAGCCCTGGGAAGCTGTGAGTAAACGCTAGGTCAGGAACACAGAAGCAGAGATGGTTGTATAGGCACTAAAGATCTGGTTTTACAAATTATAAAACTAATGCAGGAACAGAAAACCAAACACCAGTGTTCTCACTTATAAGTGGGAGCTGAACAATGAGAACACATGGACACAGGGAGGGAACCAACACACAATGGGGCCCATGGTGGTGAGGGCAGGGGAAGGAGGGCATCAGGAAAAATAGCTAATGCATGCTGGGCTTAATACCTAAGTGATGGGCTGATAGGTGCAGGAAACCACCATGGCACACCTTTACCTATGTAACAAACCTGAACATCCTGCATGTGTATCCTGGAACTTTAAAGATTTTAAAAATTAAAATAAAAATTATAAAACTAGAACACTTATTCTAACCCAAGTTACTACAGTGGCAATATTCATTTATTCCTCTTTTGTAAGCATTCACACAATATCTGGAATAACACTATGCATGTAATTATCACTCAAGGAATACTTGTTGCAATCATCGATCTCATTCAAGCTCATGATAAAAAGTGGTCAGCCTTCGGCCCTATTGTTTCAGCAATAGTTCTTTTTGTTTGTTTGAGACAGAATCTCACTCTGTGGCCCAGGCTGGAGTGCAGTGGTGCAATCTCAGCTCACTGCAGCCTCTGCCTCTTGGGTTCAAGCGATTCTCCTGCCTCAGCCTCCCAGGTAGCTGGAACTACAGGTGTATGCCACCACGCCCAGCTAATTTTTTTATTTTTAGTAGAGACGGGGTTTCACCACCTCGGCCAGGCTGGGCTCGAACTCCTGACCTTAAATGATCCGTCCGCCTGGCCTCCCAAAGTGCTGGGATTACAGGAGTGAGCCACTGCGCCCGGCCTCAGCAATAGTTCTTGATGACAGTATGGAACGAATTTTGTTGGTGCACTGACTTTTAAAAAGTAGGAACACATACTTAAAAGCCGGCAAGATGACAATGACAAGCTGCAGAATCTCCCTAACAACCACCAATAGAAAAGCTTGTTTCCAATGCAATAAATAAATATTTGAAAGATAATTATTGCTGGTCATTTTCAAATTTATTTGTATAATGCTTAATAGGTGCTAACACTTTATAACTGCTAACTCGTTTAATTCATTAATCTATTTAATCCTCAAAACACCGGGGGTGGGTGAGGGGGACTATATCGATGGCAGGGTCCTGGTGCAATCTGGCTCTGCCCTGCATCCGGTCGGCCATTTTAGAAATAAGGCATGTCAACCCCCCAAAGGAAGGATCCTCAGATGATGGAAACAGACAAAAAGGACAAGACAAGACACATTCATAAGCAGTATCTACACAATACCAAGCCCTGCACTTAGCCTGGTGGGGGATGCAAAGATGAAATGGATGAGAATGTGGAATCTTTAATACCAGATGAACAGTGACAAACGCTCTACAGGTGACGAAATGCTAAAGGAGGGGTTACAGGTGGCAGGAACCCCAGAGATTTCAGGGAGGAGACTGCATTTGTGCTAGTCTTGGCAGGAGGGTAGGAATCCGGCAGGCTGAGATGCGAGCATGGACACTGCAGACAGAGAAAAGCCGGGAGCCCCCAGATCAGGTCACTTCCCTGCTTAGCACACTTCAGTGTTTTCCCAGCTCACATAGAATAAAATCCGAACTCCTCCTCATGTTCTGCCCAGACCTCGATCCGGGCCCTGCATCCCTCACTTTCCCCTTGCTCAATTCAGGCACTCTGGGAACCTTTCCACTTGCTATTCTCTATTACTCGGCTTTACGCTAGAGTAACTCCTAGTCAGTCCTCGGGTCTCCGCTGACTTGCAGTGCCTCGGAGAGGCCTTCCCAGTCCGCCTGCCATGGAAGCTCGGGGCCCTGCCTTTTCTCCTCTCTCAGCAGACTATCAATTGATTCCCTCTAAGCACACACAGCAATGTGTACCGGGCTTTCTCTGTTTTGCGTGTGTAATGTCTGTCTTCCTCTCTAGAAGTAGTTCCAAGAGCCGGGCTTTGCCCATCGTGTCCTCCTCCGGCCAAGGCAGATGCAGGGGCTCGATAAAAATTGTGGAATGAATGAATGGAGTGAGTCAGTGATTGGCTGTGAGTTGAGGCCCTGGCGAGGACAGGACTGAGTGTGCTTGGAAATAGTTTATCGTGGCGAGAGCTTCGAGATCACCGCAAGCAGGTAGAAAGGAGGTGGGTACATACAGGGCGGGAGGACCTTGAAGGGAGCCTCGGGTTCGGATTCATTCCCCCAATAGGCACTGCATTGCAGGCGCCAGGCCAGGTGCTGGGGGCCGGGGACAAGCTAACCTCAGTGAGGCTGTGTCGCCGCGCCACCGTGGCTTCCCTGTGTCCAGAGCCAAAGCAACGAGCAGGGGCTAGGGGAAAGGAGACGGTGCCGACATCAGCCCCTGCGCTTCCCCAGCGGTCCTTGTACTCGCGGCCGAGGGTCGGGTTCGGGGGTCGCCTCGGCATCCAGGCTCCCAGTGCTGGGAACGCGACCCGAGAGACCGCCGGGGACCGCCCCGCCGCCGCTGCGCCCCTGCCTCGGGGTAGCAGGTTCCGACCGGCCGCGCCCACACTCACCCTGCGCCGCCTGGCGAGCTGAGCGTGGCCTCCACAGCCGCCGGGTCGCCTTCCACGGCCGCCGCAAGGAAAACAGCTTCCGGCTCTTCTGGCCTCCCTTCTCAGTGGCGCCCATCGGTGCGCCGCGCCCTCCCCCGCTGCCGCCCGAGCCGAGCGCCACCGCTTGCCGCCGCCGCCGCGCGTCTGCCAGGTGCCGGGCCGCTGCTGGGAGACGCGCGCCGGGGGCGGAGCTTGGGGCCGGGAGTCGAGCTTGGGGCCGGGAGCCGTGGCTGGCGCGGACCGGGGACGCTGCCCGGCCCCGCCCACACGGCGGCGCCTGGCGCCCAAGGCGTGCGGGTGAGCGCAGGCCCGCGCCCCTCACTCGGGAGGCACTGTTAGCACCCTTAATTAACACAGGAGTCCTGGGGGGCGCTCACCCATTTTATCTCCCTGTTACAAACCATACACTCCACGCTCCGAGAGGGTAAGGCATCTGCCCACAATCACACAGCGCTAAAGAAATTCCAGAGCCCTAGTCTCTGACGACGTTTACGCACAACGTGCTACCGCCTCAAAATGAAACATCAAGTTAGAAAGTGGTTTTAATTCTGACAGATATTCCTGTTTTCCTAATACAAGAGCATACTAGTCACCCACATGATTTTCTGAGAACTTGTTCTATGTCCAGCTACTTTTACACACATTTCATGAAACCTCATTGCAACCCCATGGTGTGAGAGGTGTTTCCCATTTTCCAGATAAGGAAACTGAAATGGCAGAAGTGAGGCTCCCTCACCCCATCCCCATGCCATCACTGGTCTCTGTTGAGATTTTGCTTGGAATTGGGAGAGACTGAGAGGAAGATCAAAACCAGCGCCCTTGAACACGACCTGGCTGCAATAATAATAGCTAATATTTATAGAATGCTTTTTATGTGGCAGATTTTACATACATCATCTTATTTAACCCTCCAGTAATACTCGTGGGGCAGAAACAATCTCCAAACTCAACAGATAGGGAAACCGAGCATCAGAGAGTACAGGTTAGATATCTAAAACCTCAATAAAGGTTTTAAGTTAGGTCAAATTATGAAATTGCCATTTTTGTAGGCCCAAATAATATCAGACAAGAGCTTCTATCGGTGACCAAAATTAAAATCACCAATGGAGATCGGGCACGGTGGCTCACACCTGTAGTCCCAGCACTTCAGGCGGCTGAAGCAATCGGATCACTTGAGCCCAGGAGTTCAAGAGCAGCCTGCACAACAAAGCAAAAACCTGTCTCTACCAAAAATGCGTACACACACACACACACACATACACAAATTAGCCAGGCATGGTGGCACACACCTTCAGTCCCAGCTACTCAGGAGGCTGAGGTGGGAGAATCACCTGTGCCCAGCGAGTTAGAGGCTGCAGTGAGCCGAGATGGTGCCGCTGCACTCCAGCCTGGCTGACAGAGTCACGTTATCCAAAAAAAAAAAAAAAAAAAAATCACCAGTGGAGACAGGTGAAAATCGAACGCCTGCAGATGTGATATGCTGAGAAAGACACATCATCTATGGAGTATTCTGGCCAAACATGCACAGCATGAAGCTAATCATGGGGAAACATCAGATAAACCCAAAATGAGGAATCCACTATTAAAAGGAGCAGGGAAGTGCTGTATTCTTCAAAAGTATCAATGTCATAAAATAAGAAGAAAAGCTATGGAGATATTCTAGATTCAAGGTGACTGGGCTGGGAGTGCAGTGGCTCACGCCTGTAATCCCAGCACTTTGGAAGGCCGAGGCAGATGAATCACCTGAGGTCAGGAGTTCCAGACCAGCCTGGCCAACATGGCGAAACCCCGTCTCTACTAAAAATACAAAAATTAGCTGGGCACGGTGGCGTGCACCTGTAATCCCAGCTACTCGGGAGGCTGAGGCAGGAGAATCACTTGGACCTGGGAGGCGGAGGTTACAGTGAGCCAAGACTGCGCCATTGCACTCCAGCCTGGGAGACAGAGCAAGACTCCATCTCAAAAAAAAAAAAGGTGACCGAAGAGACATTGCAGCTAAATACAATACCACCTGACTCTAGACTGGACTCTGTTTTGTAGTTTTTTGTTTTTGTTTTTTAAGGCTCTAAAGCACATTACTGAGTTAATTTTACAAAAATATGTATATATATATATATATATATATATACAGGTAGCAGATTAGAGAAAAATGTTTATCAATAAAAAACTTGCTGACATTAATAACTACACTGTGATTATGTAAGAAAATATCTCTATTTTAAGAAAATACACACTGAAGCCCCACACAGTGGCTTTGCCTGTAATCCCAGCACTTTGGGAGGCTGAGGTGGGCAGGTGGCTTGAGCTCAGGAGTTCAAGACCAGCCTGGGCAATGTGGTGAAACCTTTTGTCTCTCTTATTAAAAACTGAAAAATATTTTTTAAAAATTTAAAAAGAAAATACACACAAAGGCATTTAGGAATAAAGAGCCATGAGGCATTTAACATGCCTTCAAATGATTGGGGGTCGGGGGAGGAAAGGTGTGTGTATATAAAATAAAATGGGAGGAATCACTCCACCCAAACTTGAAGCCTACTATAAAGGCACAATTTCAAAAACAGTGCAGTGTTGGCAGAAAAATAGACACATATATCAATGGAACAGAATAAAGACCCAGAAATAGAATAGACCCACATAAATCTGTCCAACTAATTTTTGACAAAGGATCAAAAGCAATTCAGTGGAAGAAATGTGCTTTTTCAACAAATGATGTTGGAGCAATTGGACATCCATAGGAAAAAAAAAAAAGAGAGAGAGAAGATCCAGGACCCAAACTTCATACCTTATACAAAAATCAAGTCAAAATGGATTCTAGACTTAAATGTAAAACTATAAAACTTAGAAAGAAATAGGAGAAAATTTTCTAGTACCCAGAGCTATACAAAGAGTTCTGTGGCTTGTTACCAAAAGCACAATAAAAGGAAAAATTGATAAGTTGGACCTTATCAAGATTATTTTTGCTCTGTGAAAGACCCTGTTAAGAAGATGAAAAGACATACTACTAACTGGGCAAAATACTTGAAACCACATAGCCAACAAAGGAGTATTTAGAATATGTAAAGAATTCTCAAAACTCAGCATTAAAAAACAAACAAACTGGCGGGTGCAGTGGCTCACACCTGTAATCTCAGTACTTTGGGAGGCCGAGGCAGGTGGACCACCTGAGGTCAGGAGTTCAAGACCAGGCTGACCAACATGGTGAAACCCTGTCTCTACTAAAAATACAACATTAGCCGGGCATAGTGGCGCATGCCTGTAATCCCAGGTACTTGGGAGGCTGAGGCAGGAGAACTGTTTGAATCCAGGAGGTAGAGGTTGCAGTAAGCCAAGATCACACCATTGCACTCCAACGTAGGCAATATAGTGAGATTCCGTCTCAAAAAAAAAAAAAAAATTAAAATGTGCAAAAGACATGAACGCATATTTCCCTGAAGCAGATACATAGATAACAAGCATATGAAAAGAAATTCAACATTGTTAGCCATTAGGGAAATACATATTAAAACCACAATGAGATATCACTACACACCTGACAGGATGAGGATGTAGCCGAGAAACTGAATCACTCCTACATCACTGGCAGGAATATAAACTGGTACAGCCACCCTGGAAGAGTTTAGCAGTTTCTTATAAAACTAAACACAGAACTACCATATGACCAGCAGTTGCACTCTTGGGTACTTATCCCAGAAAAAATGAAAACACACAAAAACCTATAAAAGGAATGTTCAGTAGCTTTACTTTGTAACAGCCCAAAACTAGCAACAATCCAGGCATCTTTTAATGGGTCAATGGTTAAAAAAGCTGTGGTACATGCATACCATGGAATACTAGTGAGCAATAAAAAGTAACAAACTATTGACACATATAACAAGCTCAGTGAATCTCCAAGGAATTACCATAGTGAAAAAAGCTAATCCCAAAAGGTTACATACTATACATTTTCATTTATGTAACATTCTTAAAATGGTAAAATTATACAAATGGAGGACAAAATCGTAGCTGCCAGGGAGGAGCAGGGTGGATGTGGCTATAGAAGGGATTCTGTGGTGATGAAATAACTGTTCTGTATGTATCTTTACTGTATCAATATCAACTTATTGGTTACTATATTAGATTATAGTTTTGCACAATGTTACTATTAGGAGAAAATGGGCAAAAGAGTACATGGGGTCTCTCTGTATTATTCCTTACAACTACATATCAATCTACAATTATCTCAAAACAAAACATTTTAATTTTTTTAGGTTGCATATCAACAATTTCGTATAGTTCACTTCAATACTTAAAATTCAGCTGAGTCAGCCAGGCGCGGTGGCTCACACGTGTAATCCTAGCAGTTTGGGATGCCAAGACGGGTGGATCACAAGGTCAGGAGATCGAGGCCATCCTGGCCAACATGGTGAAACCCTGTCTCTACTAAAAATACAAAAATTAGCCAGGCATGGTGGCACACACCTGTAACCTCAGCTACTGGGGAGGATGAAGCGGGAGAATCACCTGAACCCAGGAAGCAGAAGTTGCAGTGAGCCGAGATCGAGCCACTGCACTCCAGCCTGGCGACAGAGCAAGACTCCGTCTCAAAAAAAAAAAAAAAAATTCAGCTGAATCACAATTCAACCTAAGCTCATGACTTCATGACTACACTGGACTTCCTCACTACCCCTTGCTCACTCAAGGAGGCCAAAGACCATTAGCTAAGTCTCAGGGTGGAGGTATTGAGGACTCAAAGAGGTTACAGTAGCATGGAGGCCCAGGTCTGTGAGGAAGAGTTAAATTACTCTCCCAGTTCAGAGTGAGGCCCTTAGTGGTCTAGATAAGTAACACTCTATAACAAATTTTAGATGCAGTGGCTCATGACTATAATCCCAGCACTTTGGGAGGCCAAGGTGGGAGGATTGCTTGAGCCCAGGAGTTCAAGACCAGTCTGGGCAACATAGTGAGCCCTTGTCTCTACAAAAAAAAATTAAAAGATTAGCCCAGTGCAGTGGCATGCATCTGTACTCCCGGCTACTTGGGAGGATTGCTTGAGCCTGTGAGGTTGAGGCTGCAGGGAGCCGTGATCATGCCACTGCACTCCAGCCGGGGAGTTTTTGAGACAGAGCAAGACCCTGTCTCAAAAAAAACAACAACATAAGAAAGAGAGACAAAGGAAGAGAAAAAAAAATTGGGGAAAACCCTATTTTATTCTTTCTCTAATTCAGAAGAATAGGAAGCTGGCCCAAGGTGGTGGCTCACACCTGTAATCCCAGCACTTTGGGAGGCCAAGGCCAGCAGATTGCCTGAGGTCAGGAGTTTGAGACCAGCCTAGTCAGCACGGTGAAACCCCATCTCTAATATTAGCTGGCCATGGTGGCGCGCGTCTGTAGTCGTGGCTACTTGGGTAGCTGAGACAGGAGAATCACTTGATCCTGGGAGAGGGAGGTTGCAGTGAGCCCAGATTGTACCACTGCACTCCAGCCTGGGTGACAGAGCAAGATTCTGTCTCAAAAAAAAAAGAAGAAGAAGAAAAAGAATAGGAAGCTCTAAATATGAAATGAAGAAGGAAACTGGGAAGAAGGTAGAAATTGAGAGATGTTCTCTCTCTATCAGCAATAAGCTGCTTTCTTCTACAGAAGCTCACTCTCCCTGGCATCCGGACTGAAGAAATAGGTCTTTAGAAGAGTGATCTTGGCTGGGCACGGTGGCTCACACCTGTAATCCCAACACTTTGGGAGGCTGAGGCAGGTGGATCACTTGAGGTCAGGAGTTCAAGACCAGCCTGGCCAATATGGTGAAACCTCCTCTCTACTAAAAATACAAAAATAGCCAGGCGTGGTGGTATGCGCCTATAATCCCAGCTACTCAGGAGTCTGAGGCAGGAGAATCACTTGAAGGCAGAGTTTGCAGTAAGCCAAGGTCATGCCATTGCACTCCAGCCTGGGTGACAGAGGGAGACCCTGTCTCAAAAAAAAAAAAAAAAAAAAATGATCTAATTAGCAAAGCTACTCAGGAATGGTGACCACGTGCCACCAGTTAGGGTTGCTCTCTGTCCTGGGACTTTTTACCCGGCCTCAGGGTTAAGACACCTAGAAATCTAGTCCTGGTTAACCAAACCATCTGTGAAAGACTAGTTATATCCCTTCTCCTCCTAGCTTACTACTTGACCACCAACACCGCTACTCACTCCCGTTAGTGGAGGAAATTTAACCAGATGACCTAGAAGTTCTCTTCCAGGGTCTCCCACTCTCTTTCCCTGTGCATCCTGACTCTCACTGGCTGGTCTGAAATAGTGCTAAGTGTTAATAGCCCCATTGGGCCTGGCTTAGAGACTCACCTTTTATTCCTGGTGAGTCCTGGCACATCCAGTGGATTGAAACAGCTCCTTGGAGAGGCTCCCTTGCTCACTGCTTAGACTTCACTGGTCAGAGGAAGATGCAAGGGACATTCTTTGGCTTGCCCTTTTAGTCCAAACATCACATGATTTTATGGCACTCTTCCATCTGGAGCTGAAAAAAGACCAGACGCCTCTGACTCCCACAGTCACTGCTTGCTCCAGGCAGATCCAGTGGCAGGCTTTTGCCACAGTCTCTGGAGTCCATGGGAAAAGAATGTGGTCTGAGAGAAGATCTTCCACCAAGTGGAAACACCCAAGTGCCTGAGGCACATTCATGAGCATGAGCAACATGGAATTTCTTTTCAAATGTCAAAAATGCAAACCAAGTAAGCCCACTTATTTCTACATCTGGTTCACTGGGCGTGGAGAAAAACAAAATGGGAAAAAAAAAATCCTGAATGCCATGCATGTCATTGTGTTTACAAAGCTAGGTCCAGAAATATGATTATGACAGTACTCAAAGTCAACAGGATACAAGATTCGTGTGTGTGCATGCATGTATATGCACACGTGTGTGTGGTGTGAGTGGAGGAGAGCTAGTAGAAAGGACCTAGACTTCCCAGCTAAGCACAAATGTATGAATCCTGGCTCGGCCACTGACTGACTTTACAGCCTTGGCCAACTTGCCTAACTTCTCTAAGTCTCTGTTTCGCAATCTGTAAAATGGAAATAATACCTAGCACCTAATTCACAGTTGTGATAAGTTTTGCTGTTACATGTAAATGATGAAATAGTCTCAGTAAATGGTAGCTTACTATAATACTTTGTCCATTGAGAGAGACAGTGACAGACAAAAAGGATGGCTTTTTTTTTTTTTTTTTTTTTTTTTGAGACAGGGTTTCACTCTGTCACCCAGGCTGGAGTACAGTGACGTGATCTCAGCTTACTGTAGCCTCAACCTCCCAGGCTCAGACATTCCTCCCACCTCAGCCTCCAGAGTAGCTGGGACTATAGGCACACACCATCACACCCAGATAATTGTTTTATTTTCTGTAGAGACAGGGTCTCATTCTATTGCCCAGGCTGGTTTGAATTCCTGGGCTCAAGCAATTCTCCCACCTCAGCCTCCCAAAGTGCTGGGATTATAGGCATGAGCCGCCATACCTGACAGAATGGAATTTTTTTTTTGCAATGAATAAATAAATGTGTGGTATATGCATTTATGTGGCTAAAGAGAGAGAAATAAGAAGGTCTTGGTTTTTGGAGATCATATCCTTGAAACTTCATTATTTAAATGTCTTTCTTTTATTATGCTTGAGGAACCCTGTTGCCCGTCCTCTTTTACAGAAAGTTCCAGAATATAAGCTAAACTATATAACCTAATATAAACTTACATTCCAGAATATAAGCTAAACTATATAACCTAACCCAAATGCCTCTAGAGCCATTGGAACCAATAGTGTTGTTTCAAGTTTCTGTTTCCCCAGTGGCAATGACAATAGGACTGTCATTAGTGCAGAAAACAATTAAGGGTAGTCTCCACTTTAAATTTATTTTTTAATCTAAAGTTTACAAGATTAAAGAGTGATACCTACATGTGGCTAGTAGCTATCTATTGTATGTCATAGTCATGAAACCTTTCTATCATTCCAGAATATTCTATTAGACAATCACTGCTCTAGAAACTTGCTTCATGTACTTTGGGCTTGTTTCAAGATCTATATCCACAAGCAAAGCATTTTATTCCAAAGCCCTTCTTATTTCACTATGGTTTACTCCTATTCCTTTCTCCTTCAACTAGTGTACACTGAACATCCACATATATCAAACCTTACAGTGGATTGTCAAACAGGCTGCACTCTCATTTTGCTAAAAAGTTCACAAGATTAAAGAGTGAGACCTACATGTGGCTAGTGGCTATCTATTGTATGTCACAGTCATGGAACATTTCTATCATTACAGAATGTTCTATTGGACAAGGGCTGCTCTAGAAACATGATTCACATACCTTGGGCTCATTTCAAGATCATTTCAAGATCTGCACAAGCAGGGCATTTTATTCCAAAGTCCTTCTTATTTCACTATGGCTTACTCTTTTTCAGAGATTATTATTATTTTTATTTTTTTTTGGAGCGGGGGATGGAGTCTCGCTCTGTTGCCCAGGCTGGAGTGCAGTGGCAAGATCTTGGCTTACTGCAACCTCCACCTCCTGGGTTCAAGAGATTCTCCTGCCTCAGCCTCCAGAGTAGCTGGGATTACAAGCACTCACCACCATGCCTGGCTAATTTTTGTATTTTTGGTAGAGACGGGGTTTCACCATGTTGGCCAGGATGGTCTCGAACTCCTGACCTCAAGCAATCTGCCCACCTCGGCCTCCCAAAGTGCTGGGATTACAGGTGTGAGCCACCACACCTGGCCATAGATTATCGTTTCTCCTTCAACTAATGTACACTGAACATCCACTGTGTATCAAACCTTAACGATGGTTTGATATTGTCAAATAGGCTGTACTCTCATTTTGCAAAAAGTGCATGAAATATAGACATACTGGACTATCCCCTTTGCAATGGTCTGAATGTTTCTGTCTCCCAAAATGTGTACATTAAAACCTAATCACTAGGGTGATGGTATTAGGAGATTGGGCCTTTGAGAGGTAATAAGGTCATGAGGGTGGGGCCCTTATGAATGGATTAGTGACCTTATAAAAGAGGCCCAGAGAGCTGCCTTGCCCCTTCCACCATGTGAGGACACAGCAAGAATTCATTATCTATGAGCCAGAAAGCATGTCTTCACCAGAGACCACATCTGTCTTTATCTTGGACTTCCCAGCCTCTACAACTACAAGAAAGAAATTTCTGGGCTGGACATGGTGGCTCATGCCTGTAATAAGAACACTTTGGGAGGCTGAGGTGGGAGGATCACTTGAGCCTAAGAAGTCAAAGGTGTAAAGAAAGAAAAGAAAAAGAAAGAAAGAGATTTCTGTTCTTTGTAACTACCCAACTCAATTTATAGTATTTTGTTATAGTAGCCCAAACAGACCAACATACCCTCTTTTGTGGGGTTGTGGGTGGACACTCAACCCTTGGGCAAGTTATTTAATCTCTCTGACCTTCATAGCATTGGAGGATTAAACAAGATAGTGAAAAACACTTAGTGAACACTCAATAAATAGTAAGCATTATTGTTCATAACATCATTATCATTCCAGTTGGCAGGGGACACAAAGGAAAGGAAACTCAGTCTTATCCGTAACAGGATAATTTGAGCATTGCAGACCTTCCTTGAATTGAACACAGAACTGTCTTCTTATGGCATTTTGTTGCTGGTCTTTGTTCTGCCTTGGGCTACTCATTACAGCCGAAGAATACAAACAGTTGTCCCCTCCCCTGTCACACCCTCCTTCTGCTCCTTCTATATGCTTTTGCTCTCCTTTGAATATTTTCTCCTTTCACAATATCTTTCTAAAAAATAGAACCTAGAGCCCTCCTAAATTCTTCATATATTGCCCAACTTCTATGTTCAATGTCTACCAAGATGCATGGCCATGAGAAAGGATTTGAAGCATTTTAAAAATTTTATGAAGGTTATACTTTTGCAACTGAATGTTGAAACCTAAATATAGAACGTTGTTCATATCTATTCCACACAGACAAGCACATACACACACATACATGATATTATTCACACAAATGGTGTCATAATGTACACATTGTTGATATTTTTTATTTACAATAAATATATCTGGAAATATTTCCAGTGCCAAGTTCAATTATATGATCACTTTCATGAATCTGAATACAATATTATATTTCTATTATAGGAACCAAGATTTTATCAGATGTCTTTGAGGGTGTGGAAGATTTTTTAACATTAGGTTGAGCTAATTTAGAGTCATCTAAAATCTTAGAATTTTTTTCATATAAATTGTTATCAAACTAAGTTTCTCCTATCCTATATACTTTTGTAACTGAATTTTAAAACATAAATATAGAACTTAGCATTTAATTGCATTTTGTTGTTTTGACCTAGACTCAAGGTCTTTTGAAATCTTTATTTTTTATCCAGATAGTGATCTCTCCCAGCTGTAAATCTAATCAGCGTGATTTTACTTGCATCTAAGTCACTGAACCATCCAAGGCTAAGAAGGAAGCCTTGTACATGATGAAACAGGTGTGACCTTGCTTTAAATACATGGGTCTTCTTCCTCTCCCACTGATCTTTGCAGGAGTCTTGCTCTAGGACTACTGGATCCTATCCCTCTGATTTTCCTCCTCCCCCATTTTAGGTCTCCCTGATGAGACATGAGATAAAGATAGTCAAGTGTGGTGAAGGAGGGAATACATAGTCTACTTTCCTTCTCCCTAACAGCTTTGGTGACAAAATCAAAACTCAACATAAGAGGAGTTTGAAACAATAAAGATAAAATAGGATTTGGGGTTCTACCGAAGAGCCCAGTTGGAAGTTAAATAAGATCAGAAACTCATTTGAGGAATCCATTAGTCATGAGTATATACCCAGTCAGGAAGAAATGAAACACAACCAATCTGCTTGTAAAGAATCAGCAAATAAGGAGGAGAAACCGGGGTATCCCTTGTACATGTCACCTCTTCTTTTGCTGCTGAATCTCTAGTTTGGAGTGTGTTGAGTCATATCAATGGGTTCACAAATGTCAGTTCATTGTATTGGCAGTGCCTCGCTGCTAGAGATGGTGCCGGAGTCAGCCCCCAGTTTAAGAGAACTAGACGACCACTTGGGCTGGTCTCAGGATCTGTCACCAGAGGGAAGCTACAGAACCATTGCCCACAAGGGCAATCCCAGACAAGCCCCCAAATTTGTAACTGCCCAACGGGTTCACCTTGCCCACTGCCTAGACAGAACCACTGTATCAAGAGAGGGGGATTGAAATAGAGAAAGAGTAATTCATGCACAGCCAGCTGTGCAGAAGACCAGAGTTTTATTATTATGCAAATAAGTCTCTCAGAGCATTCAGGGATCAGAGTTTTTAAGAATAATTTGGTGGGCAGGGGGGGCATTTGAGTCTGGAGTGCTGATTGGTTGGGTCCCAATGAAACACTTAATGAAACTAATAATTGAACTTTTTCACAGTCCATGACTTAAATGCAGATATGCAGTGAGAGAGGAACATACCTTCTTTTTAAGCACTCATGGAGAGTCATAAAATTTGACCAAAAAAAATCTTCAAAAGTTCCATAAAGTAGGCATAACACAAAAAAAATTATTTGGTCACAATGCAATAAAGCTAGAAATTAATATCAAAACTAAAAAGCCCTTCTACCTAGAAATCTAAAAGAAAAACTATTGAGCAACCATTGTGTGAAAGAGAATATACAAAACAACATTGGAGAATTTCTGGAAAAATATTATTATGAAAAATGTTACATTTCTGAATCTGTGAGCTATTATGACAAATATCAGAAAAAAATCCACAACCTTAAATACATATAAAAAATAACAAATATAAATTAATTAAATTATCAAGGGCTAGAAAAACAACAAACTGAACTAAAAGAAAGCACCAGGAAGGGGATTTTAAAAGATAAAAGCATAAATTAAGTGGATTGTAACATATACCCATAATTAAAACTTCAGAAAAAAATCAATAAAAGGGATGTGGCAAACTTTTAAAACAGGAAGTTTAAGAATTCTTATTTAATGGAGAAACATGAGAGATGTTTCTTTAAGGTCAGGAACAAATCAAAGATGACATTATCTCCATCACTATTTAACAGTGTATGGAAATATTAACTAGTGTAATTGGACAAGATAAAACAATTAAAATTAAGAAGTGGAAAATACCCTTCATCACTAAAAGAAACCAAGTCCCTTTGGAAAAATAGTTAATTCCAGGTCTTGAAAGAGAAAGTATTGGATGACTGTGAGATCTTATGCCAAAACTCACAGAAGCACTCAAACACTGATGGTACCACATTAAAAAGAAACAAGAACAACCTGAAGAGGGTCTCACCAAATTCGGGACAATTTGAGTAAGAGAAAAAATAATCATTAGAGCTAATAAAGGAGTTTGACAAGGTGTCAGAATATAAGATCAATATACAAAAATCAGTTGTATTTCTACATATGAGCAATAAATAATCTCAAAATGAGTTTATGAAAATTCCATTTACAACTGCATCAAAAAAAAGTACTTAAGAATAAACTTTTTCAAAATAAATTTTAAGACTTGTACACTGAAAATTATAAAACATCATTGAAATAAATCAAAGAGCTAAATAAACGGAAAGACATCACAAATTCATATATTGGAAGACGTAATATTGTTACGATGGCAGTACTCCCCAGATGGATCTACAGATTTAACAAAATATCAAAATCCTAGCTATTTTTCTGAAATCAACAATCTGATCCTAAAATTCGTATAGAAATGCAAGGGATCCGGAAGAGTCAAAACATTCTTAAAAGAAAACAAAGAAGTTAGAGAGCTCACACTTTCTATCTTAAAATGTACTAC
Organism: Pongo pygmaeus; assembly: GCF_028885625.2. Classification (NCBI taxonomy): domain Eukaryota; kingdom Metazoa; phylum Chordata; class Mammalia; order Primates; family Hominidae; genus Pongo; species Pongo pygmaeus. Next base: position 165,040,780 of record NC_072373.2, read on the forward strand.
AAAGCAGCCTGGCGCGATGGCTCACGCTTGTAATCCCAGCACTTTGGGAGGCCGAGACGGGCGGATCACGAGGTCAGGAAATCGAGACCATCCTGGCTAACACGGTGAAACCCCACTTCTACTAAAAATACAAAAAAAATTAGCCGGGCGTGGTGGCCGGCGCCTGTACTCCCAGCTACTCGGGAGGCTGAGGCAGGAGAATGGGGTGAACCCGGGAGGCGGAGCTTGCAGTGAGCCGAGACCGCGCCACTGCACTCCAGCCTGGGCGACAGAGCAAGACTCCGTCTCAAAAAAAAAAAAAAGAAAAAGAAAAAGAAAAAAAAATGTACTACAAAGCTACCGCCATAAAGACTATGTGGTACTAGCATAAAGATAGACATAGATCAATGGAATAGAATTGAGAGTCCAGAAATAAAATACACTCATGGTCAATTTTTTCAATAAGGGTGCCAAGACAATTCAATAAGGAAAGAAAGGCCATTCTAGCAAATGGTGCTGGGACGACTGTACATTCACATGTAAAAGAATTGTTGGATCTCTACTTCATACCATAAGCAAAAATTAATGCAAAATGGGCAGGGTGCAGTGGCTCATTCCTGTAATCCTAGCCCTTTGGGAGGCCGAGGCAGGTGGATCACTTGAGGTCAGGCATTTGAGACCAGCCTGGCCAACATGGTGAAACCGCATCTCTACTAAAAATACAAAAATTAGCTGGGCATGGTGGCGCACAACTGTAATTTCAGCTGCTTGGGTTGCTGACACATGGGAATCACTTGAACCCTGGAGGCGGGGGTTGCAGTGAGCCGAGATTGCACCACTGCACTCCAGCCTGGGCTACAGAGTGAGACTCTGTCTCAAAAAAAAGGATCAAAGACCTAAGTGTAAGAACTATAAAACCTTAGAAGAAAACATAGGGGTAAATCTTTGTGACCATGTTTTACATAATAGGTACTTAAACAAAAGAAAAAAATAGGTAAATTAGATGACACACAAATTTAAACTTTTTTGTGTCAAAGGGCACTATCTAAAAGTAAAAAGACAACCCACAGAATAGGGAATCTGAATTAGTTCAGACACCATGGAAAGCAGTGTGGAGATTTCTCAGAGAACTTAAAACAGAACTACCATTTGACCCAGCAATCCCATTACTGGGTCTATATCCAAAAGAAAACAAATTGTTCTACCAAAAAGACACATGCATTCGCATAGTCATTGCAGCACTATTCACAGAGCAAAGACATGGAATCAACCTAGGTGCCCATTAATAGTGGATTGGATAAAGAAAATGTGGCACATATACACCATGGAATACTATGCAGCTATAAAAGAGAACAAAGTCATGTCCTCTGCAGCAAAATGGATGCAGCTGGGGGCCATTGTCCTAAGCAAATAACTCAGGAACAGAAAACAAATACTGTATGTTCTCACTTATAAGTGGCAACTAAACATTGAGTACTCAGGGACGTAAGATGGCAACAACAGAAACTGGTGACTACTACAGGGCAAGAAAGAAAGAGAGACAAGGGTTGAAAAACTGTTGGGTACTACGCTCTGTACCTGGGTGACAAAATCATTCATACCCCAGTCAATCCTCAGCATCACACAATATACCCAGGTAACAAACGTGCACATGTACCCCCGATTCTAAAATAAAAGTTGAAAAAAGAATTGGATAGTGATATCGAATTGGATAGTGATACCAATCCTCCACCCTGCCAAAAAGACAGAGAGAAAGAGAGAGAGACAAAGACAAAAGGGGAAAGCTCTTTTTTTAATAGAAGAATATAATCTAATGAATATAGAATAAATGATATGATTAGAAAATGACCATTTTAGGCCGGGCGCGGTGGCCTACTCCTGTAATCTAAGCACTTTGGGAGACCAAGGTGGGTGGATCACCTGAGGTCAGGAGTTCAAGACCAGCCTGACCAACATGGTGAAACCCCGTCTCTACTAAAAATACAAAATTAGCCAGGCATGGTGGCGCACACCTATAATCCCAGCTACTCGGGAGGCTGAGGTAGGAGAATCACTTGAACCCGGGAGGCGGAGGTTCCAGTGAGCCAAGATCATGCCATTGCACTACAGCCTGGGCATTAAGAGTGAAGCTCCATCTCAAATTAAAAAAAAAAAGAAGAAAGAAAAGAAAAGAAAAATGGAAAATGACCATTTTGTAACTCTCAAGGTAATAATTTATTCAGGAAAGTATTATCAGTGGATATGAAAACCATTAAATGAAAGCTATTAGAGGAATAGGATATGTATAACTTCTCAGAGCATGACCCCACAGATCACTTACTAATTACAAAGGGAAACCTACTTTTAGGGCAGTCATGTGCATGTATAAGGGTAACCAGAGAACATATTTTGGGGTAATTAGGCAAATATAAATGACTTGATTAGATGAGAATATGTAATTATTTTAATGTTCATTTTCTTATGAAAATGGCATGGTGATTGTGTAGGAAATTTTTAAAGAAATGGATACTAAAATATTTAGAGGTAGGTTGGCCAACAGTCTTGCCTGGGACTGGGGGATTTCCTTGAACTCAGGGCTTTCATTGCTAAAACTGGGCAGTCTTGGCCAAAACCAAGATGATGGGTCACCCTAGATAAAGTGTCATGTTGTCTATAACTTTCTTTAGAAAGTTTTGGCAAAAAGGAAAAAAAAGAAAGTAGGAGGGCAGTGGAGAGAGAAAGCAAATGTAAAAAATTTTAGTTGCTGACGCTGGGTAAAGAGCTCAGGTTCAGAATTCCTTTAACTTTACTGTAGATGGGAAAATTCTAAATAAGAAGTTGGGGGAAATGTTTAATAAGTATTGATTGTTTATTTTGAATCTTTGTTACCCTCCTAGAAACCTATTTATAATTTCTGTATCTAGATAAATATAATGCATAAATTTGTTTTAAAAAAAAAAGCCTATATACTTCTGGGTTTGCCCAGATTTTTCTGAACAGATTTTTGTATTATTTGGTGCATTTCATATCTATTATATCTTCAGTGTGGATTGTGTGAATTGTGTGAAGTGTGCTTCTTTATCTCATTTAGCACTTTTGGGTCTGAATTCTAGTTTCTTTTATATCACAATCACAACTTCTGTTTTCTTACTGTTTGCATTTTCTTTGTACATGCTCTTTCAGAATAATTTTATTTTAGATATGCCCATTGTATACCATAGACTTGGATTTTGTTTTGTGAGCTTCTCTGAGAAAGCTTTTTTTAAAAGTAAATGACTAAACCCATTTACATTTATGGATAGGGCTGACGTGTTTGGTCTTAGCTCATCATATTATTTCATATTTATTTTAAGTATTAAATTTACCACATTTATGTATTCTTTTCTCTTTGTCCTTTCTCAAATTATTTTGGTATTTAGAAAAGTTTTTATTTTCTATTAATATGCTATATAATGCTGCCACAACTTTTTCTTTACTTAGTCTTCTACTAGTTGGTTTGTCAACTTTAAATGATACTGATATAGTTTGGCTGTGTTCCCACCCAAATCTCATCTTATAGTTCACATAATCCCCATGTGTCATGGGAAGGACACTGTGGAAGATAATTTAATCACGGGGGCAGTTACCCTCATGCTGTTCTCATGATAGTGAGTTCTCATGTGATCTGACGGTTTTATAAGGGACTTTTCCCCATTTTTGCTGGGCACTTCTTCTTACTACCGCCATGTGAAGAAGAACATGTTTGCATCCCCTTCTGCCATTATTGTAAGTGTTCTAAGGCCTCCCCAGCCATGCTGAACTGTGAGTCAATTAAACCTCTTCCCTTTATAAATTACCCAGTCCCAGGTATGTCTTTATTAACAGCGTGACAATGGACTAATACAGATACCCTCCAGTTTCTACCTATTACATATATGGCAATCAAGTAGCTTATTCTGCTCTCCTCTGTCTCCCTCTGTTCTTCTATATTTTTATTTCTTTAGTTCTGTTATTTCTACTTTTGGACATACAACATTTACATATTATCCTCACGCCTTTGTCTCTGCCTTCATTTTAGTCTCTTCAATTAAACAAAAGACATGTTCAAAACAGTTACCTGCTGTATTTTCTCCATTTATCTCTTGGTTTAATGAGGCTTGTTATCTAGTGTTAACAGATTCCTAATAAGGGCCAGGCACAGTGGCTCACACCTGTAATCCCAGCACTTTGGGAAGCCGAGGTGGGCAGATCACTTGAGGTCAGGAGCTCAAGACCAGCCTGGCTAACATGGTGAAACCCCATCTCTACTAAAAAGAAATACAAAATTAGCTGGGTGTGGTGCCATGCACCTGTAGTCCCAGCTATTCAGGAGACTGAGGCAGGAGAATCTCTTGAACCCAGGAGGTGGAGGTTGCAGTGAACTAAGATCATGCCATTGCACTCCAGCCTGGGCAACAGAGTGAGACTCTGTCTCAAAAGAAAAGAAAAGAAAAGAAAAAAAAAGATTCCTAATAAGGAATATTAAAATATACAGGCATGGTGGCTCATTCCTGTAATCCCAATACTTTGAGATGTCAAGGTGGAAGGATTGCTTGAGACCAGGAGTTTGAGACCAGGAGTTCAAGACCAGCCTGGGCAACATAGTGAGATATCATCTCTCCAAAAAATTAAAAATTAAAATTAAAATAAAAAATTAGCCAGGTATGTGTCACACACCTACAGTCCCAGCTACTCTGGAGGCTGAGGCACTTGGGCCCAGGAATTTGAGGCTGTAGTGAGCTATGATCACGCCACTGCACTCCAGCCTGGAGGACAATATGAGACAAAGAAAAGAAAGGAAGGAAGAAAAGGAAGAAAGGAAAGGAAGTAAAGAGAGAAGAAAATATAACTTGAATTTGCATTTTAAAACTATTTGTCAATCTTGATAACTGAAGATCAACTTAAATGGATATAAAAATCCATGGTTCACACTTTCTGTCCTCGAAAGCACTGCTCCATTGTTGTTTTGATTTGTGTATTGAATCATGTGGTCTTTTTGCCTGGAGGTTTAGAGGTATTTTCCTGGGCATACAAGAAAATATCTTACACTTGACCACTTGGGGTTAATTTTCACACAAAGCATCCTTTCAGTAAATAGATTCAGGATTTTTCAACTTAATCTTTTGGTAAGTTTTATTGGATTATAGCTTTGAATCTTAGTCTCAATTCACTGCTTTGTTTTTCTTCTTTAGAAAAGTCAATTATAGGTGTGTTAGATCTTCTTTGTCTTCTATAGCTATTCTTTTCTTTTGGGGCTTTTCATTTTGTTTCAATTCTCTTGGAAATTTTCATTCCAATTTTTCATGTGTCCTTTGCATACTTTTTTGAATTTGTACCTTCTTGCATACCTTATAATTTAGCTCTAATTTTTAGGATTAATGTGTTCCTTCATTTTCTTTTCTGTGCTCAGTCAACTGTTGTTTCACAAATTGTTTTGTACCCACTTCTATTTTGCATTTGTGAGTTTCTGTTTTGTGTATTTTTTACATGTCATTGATACTATTTGATTTATGTTGAAGTGTTGCGCTGTAGTTTTCTCTGCCTTGAAGTTGGGTCTTGAATATTTTTATCAGCTGAAGAATTTTGATTCTCATTTTCTTTTCTTTAAAAAGTAATTTTGGATGTTCGTTTTCAAGACTGCTGGATTTTCTGTTCATTTTCAAGACTGTTGGATTTTCTTGGGCCAGGTATTTCTACAAATGAGTTTGAAGGATTTGAGTAGTTTACTAGGTTTCTTAGCTCAAGAGTGCCCTCTTCAGTTGGTACAGTAAAATGCAATTTCCTTAATGAACAGCATCTTTTTTCTTTTCTCTTTTTTTTTCTTCTCTGCATGGAGTGGAGAGTGTTAGGGGGAGTTTAACATGTCATCGTTTTTATGAAACTCTTCTTTCTGTAGGATTCTTAATTTCCAACTTTTTCTTCCCTCTTCATCACCAAATTTCCAAGAGATACCTTTTCTTTCTTAGTTCCTTTGTTCTCTCCCAGAAGCAGTACCCTCTGAAGACTTAAATGTTTGGGCCCATGCACTTTCAAGCCCCTTCAATTCCCAGTAGCAAGTGCTGTAATGCAGTATGGCTATTCTTAGTATTTCTCCACTTAGTGTGAGACTCTCTGGGATCCGACTGCATTATATTTTTCTCAAATAATTCCTGTTTTTCTCTTCCTTCTACCTGAGCTTAATAGGTGGGACTATGATTTCCCCTCTTAAATAAAATGAGAGTTTCTATTAAATTTTCTAGTATGTAGTAGATATGAGTTGTAATTTTATTTGCTGTCCTTGTTGAGCTGTATGTATGTATGTGTGTGTGTATATATGTATGTATTTATTTATTTATGAATGACAGGGTCTTGCTCTGCTGCCCAGGCTGGAGTGCAGTAACATGATCTTGGCTCACTGCAGCCTTGAACTACTGGGCACAAGCAATACTCCTGTCTCAGCCTCCCAAAGTGCTGGGATTATAGGCGTGAGCCACCATGTCCAGCCTGTATGGTTTTTTGAAGAAGTGTAGAAAGATTCAGATCTAGGCATCGGTCATTATCTTCCAAGAATCCTTACTATCCGGCCTCAACTTATAAATGCAATATCTATAAATTTTTAGGTAAGACTTTCATGTGTATCCTAAATAATTCACCTCTTTTAAATTATCTTTATACTGAGGAAACATACCAAAGTTTTTTTTTTCTAACAAAGATAAAATATAAAAGATGGTTCACCCAGGTCTCTAAGCAATTTTAGTCTGCCTCCCTTCTCCTTGACCCTGTTGGACTAATAGAAGGCTTTCATATTGTGGTGGGTGTATATGATCAATGTATCCAGAATAGTCAGGATGTCATGGTGTTCAATATGTCCAGAGTAGCCTGTCTGAGATGGTCAGTGCCCCCAGGATGGTTGACATAGTCAGTGGATCTGGAGGGGTCAGTGTAAGTGAGCCACTACTTTGAAGAGAGTGGCTGGTCTGTCCTGACTGATCTAGTTATGGACTATTCATTTTTGTATTTCTGATTCCTCTTTGTCAGGAAATGGCATCCCTCTCTCAGGTTATATGGCACTAGATTGGCAGGGATGCAAAGTGTCAACTACTAATGGGGTATGAGATATAATTTCTTCATGGGAGGCCTTCTAGGCTTGTTAAATGGACTGACCCCAGGATCCTGGCAGGAGAAAAATTGGCCACAGGAAAGACCCAGCACTGCTCAGCTCCTAGTCACTTTCAAATAGTAGGGCTCCCTGTCCCCAGCTCCTTGTGGTCCTGAGCAAGGCAAAAGGTGCCTTGATTGTGGTCCCTCTGGTAGAGAGAGAGAGAGAGAGACAGAGAGAGAGAGAGAGGGAGAGAATCACTGGATATACATACACATATTCACTGGCTGAAATTAATATGGGAAAACATCACATCACTTGAATTATGGAGCAAGCAGGGGAGAAACTCAAGTGATTTAAATGGGTAGTGCGCTCTCTTATAAAAACAGAATTCTTGGTAACTGCATTTTGTTGTTGTTAAGGCTGGAAAGCCCTCCCCTAATTTTTTAAAATTAAAACTGCAAATATTTAAAAATAAAACTTCACATGCAACACAAATTTTTGGCTTCTTTTGACAAATTGAATGATGGTGGCAGCATTGAGCCACCATCCCTAAGATGGTAACGACTGTCCAGAACTGAGTAATGGCTCCCCTCTGATAGGGCAGTGTCCTCCAGTCCTCACAGCCCCGCCACTCACTGCCTCACATTCACCACTATTTCACTCATTTTTGTTCCCTAGAGTTATTTAAGTTTTTCTCTTCTGCTATTATCCAACCATCCTTTTTTGTTGAACTCTGCTACCACATCTTAGTTCAGACCATGGTACAGTTACAACGTTATCATGCAAATCTGATGGTGTCATTTTCTGGTAATATACTGCCTACCACCAACCAAATGAAGGCCAGGCCCTTCCCAGTAGAATTCAATCTTATCATTATCTCCCCAGTCCTGCCTCACACTGCTGTGGCCTCCACCTGCCATGCATGCTCAGACTTTCTTGTGCCTACCATTTCCTCTGCTTGGGTTCCCTTTTGCAGGCATCACTCAGCTCAAATATTAGCTCTTCCATGGGCTCTACTTGGCCAGCCAAGAGAGTTACTACTTCTGTTGTTTCCTTTATAGTGCAGTGATCAACTCCAACAGTCATGTATAGAGTAATCTAATAATATGTCCATCTCCTCCAGTACATTGTGAAGAAGTCTCGGGCAAAAACTGGGTCTGATTCATCTTTGCATCCCGAGAGAGTAAAAATGCATAATAAAAGAATCAAAGTTATAACTGGATGACAAGATATATTAGCTAACTTAGGCCCGGTTTTATCAGTCAGGTTGGGCTAAGTTATGCTGTGAAAATAAACTCTATCCAAATCTCAGTGGCTTATAAAGCAAAGGTTTATTTTTAATGCACACTACTCATCTATGATGGATTGGCTACATCTCTGGTCCACGTCTTCACTTTAGGATCCAGGTTGAAAGAGCTCTGTGAGGTCGCCAGCCTCACTGCAAAGGAAAAGAGAATGGTGACCATGCCCTAGCTCCTAAAACTTGTGCTCAGAAGTGGCACACGTCATTTCTGCCCACACTTCACTGGTCAAAGCAAACCATAGGTCCAAGCATGAAGCCAATGGGGCCAAGGTGTAAAATCCTCCCAAAAGAAGGGAAAGTGGCCAGGCACAGTGGCTCATTCCTGTAATCCCAGCACTTTGGAAGCCAAGGTGCAAGGACTACTTGAGCCCAGGAGTTTGAGACCAGCCTGGGCAACATAGTGAGATCCTGTCTCTACAAAAAAAAAAAAAATCAGAAAAAAAAATTAGCCCATTGTGGCATGCACCTGTAGTCTCAGCTACTAACGAGGCTGAGGCAGGAGGATCACATGAACCCAGGAGGTTGAGGCTGCACAGTGAGCCATGATTGCATCACTGCACTCCAGCCTGGGTGACAAAGCAAGACCCTGTCTCAAATTAAAAAAAAAAAAAAAAGGAGGGGACTGGTTGGATGTCATTAAATTTAATACAATCTACCACATTGCCATCCTCTTCAGTTCCCCTTTCCTCTGCCTTTTCAGCAGCATGGACAAGCCTTTAGAACATGTTTCTCAGGCTCCTTTGTCAGCTGGCTTCTGGCTGGGTTCAGCTAAGGGTAGCTGCCCCAGAGATAGGAGAGTGTGAGGCTGGGAAATGCCAGAGTATTTTTCCCCATCCCTCACTATCTCAGGGAGCTTCTCCTACAGCAGCTCTATTTTCTTTGTGGTTCTAGCTCCCATGTGATAGACCTGCTATAGTTTCTGCTTCTGCTGAGTAATCCCAGATGCTACAACCTTAAGAGTCGTATAATCTGATCTAGTTTCCTAATGTGTAAAACAGGGAGAGAATCTGCTCACATTATCTGTTTCAAGAAAAAGAAAAATCCCTGGTTGTCTAGTGGTTAGGGAAAAAAAAACAAAGAATGTACATTAAAATTGTAAACAATAAAGTGCTGGACAAATAAGGAATTTAAGGGTGTACGAATAAGGCAATATGGTGTAGCAGAAAAGAAAACAGGACTGGGGATAATAATTCTTGGTTCAAGATCTTGCTTTTCTGCAAATTGGAGACAACATTGTTGGTAATGTAGTGGTTGCAGAGAGGCATCAATGAAAGTATTTGTGAAACTTTATATTATCAAGTATAAAACGCTAAACAAACATTAAATGAATTCGCTAGTTATAAGCAGAAAAAAACTTTATTTCTATCAAATTGAAAAGTATGAACCTTCAAGCAAGATAATCAACATAATCAATAATACAATTAACAGTTAGGATAGCATATACAGATCAGACTGGAGGCTTAGATACTTTGAAGCACATACACCAAAATTAAGAGGGCCAGCAACTGTCCCACCGAGGAAAAGCACTCTGACTCATCATAAACACACGACTTCTGGGAAACTTGAGCTGACATTTCACAGGACAGTAAACCAAAGAGACAGGTCGTCACTGGGTTCTAGAACTGGTCTAAGCTTGAGAGGGATCACAGTGAAATGCCATTGTAACTCAACAATTTCCCCAGAGATCTGTTCATCTCGAAAACAGGAATATATAAAAATCAGTAGTACAAATTCTCATAAAACTAGAAAAGCCCTCTAAGCCCTAATATCCTTGGAGCTTACATAAAGACTGAGTTTTCATTTTTCTTGCCTTTAGTCTTCTCTAAATTAAATACAAAATAGTTTGTTATTTGGGACATTTCTGACTATATAGCCAAAGCTTTAAAATGAAGACAAGAATAATTTTATAAAATGAATTAGACACATAGCAACCCTAGGGGGAATCTTCAAGGTGGTCTGCTCCTTTGAAAAGCTTTAAACAGGAAAGCTTTTATTTAAAGAATGACACTGTGCTTCTGGGAATAACCTAATTATTACCAGAGGAAGGAATTCATATCTATGCCATACAAGAGCTATCATCCTTTAGAAATGTTTTACTGCGGTGTATCTCTCTCTCTCTCTCTCTCACACACACATACACACACACACACAAAATGATCAAATTGGGGAACTCCCTGAAGCATACAGATAATGGCATTTATTCTGGCAAGAACTGTGCAAATTGTTACAAGAAAGATAAGGGATGGCAAGTATGAACAACTATATTTCAACAGATGCAGGAAGCAGATTTTTTTCACAGTTGAAATATGGCTTCTCAACCTCTGGGGCCTGCACACTTCTCATTTGGAAACCAGATTGGGTCAATTACATGTGGAAAGAAATAACTTACTACCAGACCACATTTCCATATTAAAAGAAGTCTCCATTACCAGGTTATTTTTTTTTAAAGACACCAAATAGACCAGGAGTTACTAAAAATTGAAGGAGACAGTGAGAAAGCAAGTCATACTATGAACAGGACCTCACCTTATGAATTGCCTCTCTAGCAAAATCAACTGCAGAAAGGACATTGTCTGTTAAATGAAAGGTAATAAACAGAATTCTCAGGTGGACACAAATACCTCCTGAAATCCTGTAACCCAGCAGAGTACAGATGAGACACGCCCTCTGCAGATACAGTGTGCAACTACCAGTGTGACTCTGAGTGCCTGTTTCCTGTCTCTGCACCAAAGCACCAAAAACAGATTCCAGGCTGAAGCAAATAGGTTGTTTTATCTGTTAAAGAGAACGGGGAGCTCAAACTAGGGAAAGGTATAAAAAAGGCCCTTTGAATTTCCTAATACCTATAGGTACATGAAAACCCATTTAAATAAACAGGATTATTTCCATTTATAATACAAGGAGGCAAGTTTAGATTATTACATAGGTAATTGATGAGGATTAGCCAATGCATGTAATGTGTCTAACATGGAGTAAACAGACAGTACCTAGTGCCTATACCTGAACACATTTGGAAATACGCGGTATTTATTATTTGAGCAAAGACCTCCAGCAGGCTTCAACTCTTTGGACAAAAAGCTAATGTGAAATACTGAACTCAGGTTCCAGTGAACTAAACTTTATAAAAGCACTATTTATGGGTTTGTGCAGGCATCTTTCTAAAGTTATCCGGTCTCAACATCTTAAATAGCAGGAAAAACCACAGTGGCTCCTCGCTCCAAGAATCCTTCCTCACTGATGGCTATCCTTACCTTTCTCCTTCCCCACCAAAGAGACGGGCACAGCTAGGGTAACAATGGAGCTCATCTGAGCTTGGCTGCTGGAGGGCAGCAGGGGGGTGATCCCTGGGGAAGGACAAGACAGGAAGTGAATCTCCCCCGGTTACTGCCTCAACTGTTGCACGACAAGCAGATGGTGGGCAAAGGTTTGGATTTTGCATTCAGAGTCATGTTAATGTGTAATGGAACAGAGAGACAATGGTACAAAAGTCGGGAGTTAACCTGTGTTCAATGCTTCACCATCGCTTGTTTACCTGCCAGCATTTTAAGAAGGATGAGTTTATCATCAAGGCCTTGTTTAGAGTGGGAGTGAGGGGGTGATTTGCTCTCAGGAAGGAAAAGTGAGCAGGATCTGGATAGCTCCAAGGAGCTCAAAAGCCTATGTGTGAGCACCATGGCTGGGGATGGCTCAAGGGTAAAGGCCACTTCAGGGGCACAACCCAATGGACACCGAAAGGATAGGTAAGGAACACGAGCTTGCTTCCTTCATAGATTAGCCTGGGCCCGAGCCCAGCCTACTTTGACAGTCTTTTATTCTATTCATAAAGGTCTTATGCAGGAAAACTAAGACTCATCTAGCAGCTTTCTTTTCTTAAGCAAAGAAAAAGGAATGTCATTAAAAAGGTGAACATCACTTTGGTGAGCTCTATTTTTTTTTTTTTTTGAGAGAGGGTCTCGCTGTGTCGCCCAGGCTTGGGTGCAGAGGTGCAATCATAGCTCACTGCAGCCTCAAATTCCTAGGATCAAGCAATCCTCTTGCCTCAGTCTCCTGAGTAACTAGGACCATAAGTGTACACCACCATGACTGGCTAATTTTTAATTTTTCTGTAGAGATGGAGTCTTGTGATATTGCCCAGCCTGGTCTTGAACTTTTGGCCTCCGACAATCTTCCCATCATGGCTTCCCAAAGCATTGGGACTACAGACATGGACTAGCTCCATTATTCTTGATGTGAGGCCGTAAGCAGAACCAAGCAGACTCAAGGCCCTTGGTTGCTTGGACACAAGTAGCTATTAATAATATCTAGGAACAAGCTCAGTCTTCTGAGTCAGGAAAACCTGGGCTGGAGTCCTGGCTACACTGGTCACCAGCAGCAGAAGCCTGGGCAAGACGCTTCACATCCCTGGCACCCTTGTCTTCTTTGTTTATCAACGTGAAATCATAGCTGTTTCATAGGATGCTAGAAAGATAAAATGAGATGTTTACGAAGGTCCTAAAACCACACATTTCACTCAGTAGGTTTTCAATAAACAGTACCTATCTTAAGTCTGCGTTAGTGTTGGAGGGTATTAAATATAGCAGCCTTTCCAAGTTCTAAGTAAGAAAGAAGCCTGTTAGGATAATGGAAGCAAACTGAATTAAGAGCTGGGTAGAATGACAGAATGCGAGGTCAGGTTGGCATCTTAGAAACCATCTGAACCACTCTCTTTGCTTAAAGGTGAAGGAACGGTCATGTGTGGCAATAGGAAAAAAAAAACAAAAACAAGAAAAGATGTCCCTTTAATTTTACTTTTGTCATAACATTTTCAAGATAACTTTAATTTTTACAAAATCATTTAAGGGAAAACTAGTGAGTTTGTTGAAGAAAACAAGAAATAGATTGACCACGAAATAAGCATTATGTTTCAAAGACCATGAAAAAGTTATTTGTCTCTTTTTGGTCTCAACTAGCGAGGGAGGTGAGACCAAACTGCTCAACTGCTGGACAATCTCAGCAAACACACCCACTGTTGAGACTTACTGAGTGACTCAGTGTTGGCTAGAATTGTCCATTTAGCTGGAGGGGAAGAGGGAGGGAAGGATGGATGGAGGAGTGAAGTATGGAAGTAGGGATCAGGCCACTTTCCGTACTTCTCCCAAACTCCAAAGGCAATGATCACATTGGAGGGTCAGCTAAACACAAAGGGAAGTGAAGAAAGAAGTTGGAAGATATTCCTGTTTCCAAAAAAGCACAGATTTTCCTCTTTTGAGTATTCTATAGAGTAACTCTCTCTGTTTCCTAGTTTGTAGAAATTTTCTCTATGGCATAACTACTCTAAATTGTGCAATTTTCCTCATATCAGACTTATTTTTCTCTATACCTGGTTCCCTAGCAAACCTGAGCTTTATCTATATATCTGATATGCACCCCATCTCCACAGCTGGCATTCAATTGCAACTCTAAATTCTAAAGTGCTCAGAGTCAATATAATGCACTGACGATTCATAGACCTGACTGGGCATTTTCACTGCATAAATCTAAAAAGTAAACAATCTTATTATGTTTGAGAGGATGGATGGGGAGGAGACTGGTCTATATTTCCACTAAGGTAGCCAAGAAATATTCACATGAAGGGACAATGGGAGAGGAGCTAGCAAGAGTTTGGGCAGTACTTAGAAGGAAGATGCATTCGTTATCATATAGATTACATATGGCAGTGAATTGACAGAGGATTCACTGGGACATCTTCAGAAATCATGACTTCTTTTCTTCTCACCAGTATGAAAAGTTAGACAGGAGTCACTCCCAAGAATAGTAAAGGACACTCGCTGGGGACAGTCATGATGCGTGAAGAAGGGATACATATTTTTAAGGCAGCAGGAATAAATTTCATCATCTTTCCCAGAAGACAGCAAGAATTATTCAAGGTGGCCACCAAGTCTGGAAACCAGGCAAATCTTTTAACAAATGGTTTACTAATATGTTATAATGAATGACAAAATATTAGTATCTAATTCTAGACTTTATGGCCACCCCATAGGATGAATCTTTGGAACAGGAAAAAAAAATAAAGATTTTGTTTTCTCATAATCATAAAGCTGTTATACTCAGTCCAGGTACAGCTAGTACAACATTCTGCTCAACCCCACAGGCTCTATTCCCTTTACCACATATTTATAATATGTTTGGGTCACTCACAGGAGTGAAACACCGTCAGCATCAATAGTTAGCAGCACTTTCAAAATACATTTTATTGTCCTGAATAGAAACCTTAACTATTCGATTAGTCCAGTAATTCCAAATGGTCTTATTACTCCTATACATAAGATATGATCTTACAACATTTATGTAGCTAAATACTTAACTTTCCATGCTTTTTGGGGATTCCCAAAAGACTTTAGGGGGTTCCCAAGACTTTTAGGGGTTTTTTTTCCCACAATAAAAGAAAGGAACAGTGTCAATCCATAGAGTCAGACCAGCAGTTTAATAAGATCCTCTTCATAGCTCAGTTCTCAGTGCATACAGAGATTCAATACAGCCCCATCGCTCTCAGTACTTAGAATCTGAGAGGGATAAGAGCAATAACTATTGTTTAACAGCCTAAGAGTGAAAACAGATGTCCAAAAAAAAAAGAAGCCAAATTCTTTCATCCCAGGATGTTGAAAAGGAGAGACTCTATGGAGTGTGGATGTAGAAAAGGAGTTATTCCTACTGGAAAAAAATGAACTGTGGACACAGTCACTCCAGAGAAACAACCACTGTGAGTAAGTAGCTTCAATTTCACTGTTACCAGGAGGGCACACACCAGAAAGCCTGGGACAAAGCCTGGGCTAGAGCCCTCAGGATTCATTCTCAGGCTTCCTGGTGCTGTGGTTCAACAGCCTTTGCGGGGATGGGGAGACCCAGAGATTATCACCATCACGTGTAAAAAATATTACCACAGCAACAGCTGTCAAAAACCAGCTGGAGCTGAAGTTACACACCATTTGAAATCCACACTGCACTTGCTTTCTTGTGATGGGCTTGAGACATGTGCAGAGACACCTTAAACATGTGTAGGTGACCACCCTTTTGAAAGGCAGAGGAGGGCCTCTTCGTGAACTCTTTCTACTCATTTGTTTTCCTATCAGTTCACCATTTCAACTAGAAAAGATGCTGCAAGCTACCTCAGCTAGCTTCTAATTTGGACACAGCACCGATACTACACACACTATTGAATGAATGACCACATCTTCCTGGTTCTTCCATTGGGCAGGGTCAATATGCTTCTTTGGACTGAATAGGTGTGATCTTGTTCGAGAAAAGTGTGTAAACGTAGGGCCAGATTTTGTTCGTCTCCGTTCCGGAAAATTGGTGGAGCACTCCTCGACTCCTGAAATACAAAGTCCAACATACAATGGCTTTTTAAGTTTCTTTTCCACATATTAGTGAAGAAGATCCTAGATATAAAACAAGCATGATCTCATGGTCTATATCATATACCACACTAAGTGCTAAAAGAGCCCCTTTCAAAGGTATCAACATCTCCGCTGGGTGTACCTAAATAAGGTCATAGCTTTTGCAATTCTGGTATGCTTGTCATGATGCCACCTTTTTTCTCCCCTTTAAAACATATCAAAGAATAGCATTATAGGGGCCATTCCAAACGTGCCCCAATATATAATTTTCAAAAGGGAACCACTGAAAAGCTTTACTAAAACCTTTATTACTTAATCAATCATGGAACACATAATTGATGTATCATAATAATATGATCATAAAACTCTGATCTTAAGGTTTGCTAAATTTTGGGGGGACTACAAGGCCAGAAAGTGATTGTGACAGAGTATAAACTGCTGTTTTGAATGCACTCAGCATAAAGTTTTGTTTGACTTGCATGTTATTTAAAAAATTTAAATATGTTACCAATATGAAAACCGAGATTCCCCCTCACACACACACACAGAAAACCAGATTTCTGCTATTCCTGAAAAATGGGAATCATTGGCCTGTGTGCCCTAGAATGATAACTGGCTGGAGCAGCCCAAGACCTGTCCAGTTCAACTGTCACTCAACTGTCTAGCTTGACAC
Source organism: Pongo pygmaeus (assembly GCF_028885625.2). Lineage (NCBI taxonomy): Eukaryota > Metazoa > Chordata > Mammalia > Primates > Hominidae > Pongo > Pongo pygmaeus. Next base: position 165,057,189 of record NC_072373.2, read on the forward strand.
ATCCCCCACCATGTTTGAGACTCATTTCCAATACCTGCCCTAGCCCCTGCAGCCATCTGAATTTTTAACTCTGGTTTATGGTTTTAGCCTTTTTTTGTTAAACTCCTTACAGACACTTCAAGAAGGGACACACCAAAAGTCTCTTCTAATCTTCTATCCAAACCAGATATTTGTATGTGGGAGTATCAACATATGTGGGACCACTATCTCAGTCACTTAAATTTTTAAGAAAATGAAAATAAATCTCAATGTTGTTTTACATCCAGAACAGACAGAGATGATCAGGTTTGGGTCCTCATGTTCTAACAGTTTCAGGATAAAAGTATTGAACCTTATCTTTCACGTACAGCTCCAGCATTTCATCTGACTTCTGGGAAGGTTTTGGATCACTAGTGTTTATCTGTCTTAAAGAAACACTACTCTGCCTCAGCCCCGTGTTCTTCCCAGCAGGCTCCACACCTTTCCAGTCTGTCCTTTGTCATGAAAATATTGAAGCACACTCACTTGTATAATTCAATGACTGGCTTTGCCACATCTTTGTACTGTCTTAGCCTGGCAGCAACTGCTTCGGGTTTATCATCCTCCTGCTGGACTAATGGTTCACCAGTGACGTCATCAATACCCTACAAATACCAAATAAACCAATTAATATAGACAACAGTTGGGCCATTTCATAGGTTAAAAACTTTTCTGTGCAAAACCATGTATTCACCTTTAACTCCTACCACATGATGAATTAGGCCTTGGTGACAGTGGTAATTTTAAGAGTAGTAGAAAAAGAAATAGCACACTTAACAGTATGTTAACCTTATTTCCTGGGAGCTGACATTAAATCTTTATTAACAGTTCAGATCTTTTCAAACATGTTCCAGTGCTGTTGATAAATGGTACTTTCCATTCAGCCTAAAATTCCATGCAACCTCTCCCAACAACAAACCTTGTCATCTTGGTCTCTAAATATCCCTAAAACTACCTTGTCTTCTAAAATAAAGCCTGAGTTCTTAATGTGGAAAACAAAATCTCAAAAAAACAACTTGGCTTACTTAGGAAAAATACTAATCTAGGAGAATACAGTTCAGTACCATCTCTGCCAGCTTTCCAATTCTATCCTGGAGCTTCTATGAAATTTCTCTTATTCAGGTTATTTTACTAGATCAAATAATGACATACATTGTAGGAACATACAGAAGGGAAAAAAAACTGAAGTGACTGTGTCGTCACCTAAATTATATTACTCAAAAGGGAAGCTGGTGTTGGATTTGTTAAATCCTTTATTTTAGCTTTTCTTATGTGTTGCTTCTTTCTCAATGTAAAACAATAAATATACCTTAACTGCTAGTTCTGATTAATACAGGTTTTATTTTATTTATTTATTTATTTTAAGACGGAGTCTCACTTTGTTGCCCAGGCTGGAGTGCAATGGCTCGATCTCGGCTCACTGCAACCTCCGCCTCCCGGGTTCAAGTGATTCTCCTGCCTCAGACGAACAGGTGGGATTACAGGTGCCTGCCACCATGCCCAGCTAATTTTTGTATTTTTAGTAGAGATGGTGTTTCACCATGTTGGTCAGGCTGGTCTCGAACTCCTGACCTGAGGTGATCCACCCGCCTCGGCCTCTCAAAGTGCTGGTATTACAGGCATAAGCCACTGCGCCTGGCTGGTTTTATGTATTTGATTTGAAAATGTATATGATTTTCTGCAGTATGTTTGTCTAATTATTTTGCTAGCTTTCTATTCTCTCCCAAAAATCTCATGAAGGACATTATAATAAAGTTATAGCTGATATCATATATAGGGTTAAATATTGAATACACTTACTATAAGTTTGGGGAAAAAGGCAACAAGCCCCCACTCTCATCATATGTAATATTTATCAGTTGGTTGGGGCGCAGTGGCTCACGCCTATAATCTCAGCACTTTGGGAGGCCAAGGCGGGAGGATCACTTAAGGTCAGGAGTATGAGACCAGCCTGGCCAACATGGCAAAACCCTGTCTCTACTAAAAATACAAAAATTAGTCGGGTGTGGTGGCGGGTACCTGTATTCTCAACTACTCGAGAGTCTAAGGCAGGAGAATCACTTGAACCCAGGGGCGGAGGTTGCAGTGAAATCATGTCACTGCACTCCAGCCTGGGTGACAGAGTGAGACACTGTCTCAAAAAAAATTTTTTAAATAAAAATAATAAAAAATAAAAAATAACATTTATTTTAGTGAAACTCTTAACCACTAAAATTAAGGAAAAGAGAAATAGAAGGCATGAATTAGAATATTTAAAAAACGACATATTTAAAGGTGTATTAAAATAGGAATTATTAAATTACCCATGACAATCAGGGACAAACATTCTGAGAACTGAAAAAATTTAAAAAAACACAAAAAACCTTGATTTTCAACTTGTTTTAATCTCCCCAGGAATCATGCCTCCTTAAAATTGCAAAATGGACACGTTTTGAATTTTGCCTCCCACGTCCATGACTATTACTCATCAGGGGAGACAGTCACAAGAAATAAACCTGTCAAAAGGTAGGCCAGAACAGAACTGAGAGGCACAGGCAACTCAACTGGATAATCAGAAACTGGCTATAAATTTGAAACGCACTAAAATTCCATTACAGCTCAGGGCCTCGGGTATATGACTTATTCTTATGATTTATGAGTGAGCCATGTAATTATCACATGTGTATTCCGTGGTTGTTAACCCAACATGATAAGAGAGATGGGGATGGGAGAAGGCTACATATTACCTCTATTGCCACCTTCTTTATTTTACTTACAGCCACAAGGCTCAGAAAGTCATTTCCAGAATTTCAGAGCATCAGCAAATACAACCCTGTTTCCAGAAAGCAGAATGATGCTACAGCAACAGCGTCCCTCCTTCCCAGGGAATCCAGCCACCACTGACATCGGAGTTAAGAAGAAATCACTTAGGCAGATGGTATAAGGGCATGGGAGTCCTCAGTAAGGCTTTTCTCTTTAATGAAAAGCAGCCCCAAATCATTTTCTAACAAAGAGCAGCCTGTAAAGTCAAGCTGCAGACATAGACAAGCAAGCTGGGAGCTTGCACGGGGGAATGCTGGCTGGAACTAGGGACTAGACATGTTCAAGATGGCGGCTCCATCTTCCCTTCTCTTTGTCAGCCACGTGTACAATAAGAAGCGGGGCAGGGAGAGTTCATTTGTATAATGAGGTTAGGTTGGGGCTACCAGCCTTTCCCCAGCACTATGTAAACGTCATGCCTGATCCAAACAATCTGTGAGCCCTATGTAAATCAGACACCATCTCTTCACCCTGGACTATAAAATCCAGGGCATCCACCACCAGCTGGTCTTTTCCACTTGGACCCCCCTCTATCTCTATAGAGAGGGCTGTTTCTCTTTCTCTTCTCTTCTGCCTATTAAACCTCCGCTCCTAAACTCCTTGCATCCGTGTCCTAAATTTTCCTGGCATGAGATGACGAACCCCAGGGTATATATCCCAGACAACATAGCCACTTCCCCACAGCTGGTAGAGTTGGTCTAGGTTAGCACTTTCACTATGGTCTTCAAAAGCAGCATGGTAATTGCAGATGTTCTTTGAGGGAAACCCAGGCTTTGAAAAGCAACTCAGTGGTAAGGCTTTTCAAATTTTATGAGAATCTCTGCGTCAGCAGGTCTGGACAAATGCAAAATATAAAGCGTCTGTGTTGGACTTCAGTGTTCCCATCTGTATTGTCAGAACTCCTTTTTTACTCCCACCCATTTTTTCCCCCATCATAGCTTCTCGAGACAGATATCAGGAAGGGATCTAATACAAGAATTACAGAATTTTTACGTTTTTTGGAGGTGGGAGGGAGGCCAGGTCTTACTCTGTCGCCCAGGCCGAAGTGCAGTGGCACAATCACAGCTCACTACAGCCTTGACCTCCCAGGCCAACAGGGCCTGCTTTTACGTTTTTAAAAAGAAGACTTCAAAAGGAGTGCTTAGTAAAAAAGCCTCACTGGGACTTTACTGACACAATGGCACCCAGGAGTTGGGAAGCCATTCTTAGCCCCTTGAAGAAATTTTCTATAGTAATTACTGACTCCATCCATAACCAAGTGTAATGTTTCCATAAAGACTAACCTAGTAAGGTATGTATTCCACATTTGAATAACAAGTAATACTATTAACCATCCAAAACTGGAGTTCACTATTATATGATAAAGACAGCTCAATCTGTCTTTATCAGATAGTCTTTATCATAAACCAAATACTCTTTATCAAAAAAACAATAATTCTTTAAGAAAATTTGTTAAAATATCTTTACACATATACCTTTACACATGTCTAAATTTAGGTAACTGTATCAATGTTATACTTTGAACTTTTTAAGGGTAATCTTTTTATTAATTTAGCCTGCCCTAGTCACTTAACTACCCACTCTGCACATCAACTATGATTACTTTCCCTCATCCAGTTCCAGCCCAGGATACAGCCCTCATGACTTTCTCCCTGATCTTATAAAGCTAGAGGTCACACACTCACACACACAAACAGATATACATAAAGAGGTGTAGTCCCTGTTTTACAAAAATGGGATCATTCTGCTGTTTGCACTTCTCATTGAAAAATACTTTCAGGGCCATGTGCAGTGGCTCATACCTGTCATCCCAGCACTTTGGGAGGCCGAGGCAGGTGGATCACTTGAGGTCAGGGGTTCGAGACCAGCCTGGCTAGCATAGTGAAACCCCGTCTTTACTAAAAATACAGAAACTAGCCAGGCATGGTGGCACATGCCTGTAACCCCAGCTACTCAGGAGGCTGAGGCAGAAAAATCACTTGAACCCGGGAGGCGGAGGTTGCAGTGAGCTGAAATCATGCCACTGCACTCCAGCCTGGGTGATGGAGCGAGACTCCATCTCAAAAAAGAAAAGAAAAAAGAAAAACACTTTCAGAAGATTTCTCCATGTCAAAAAACTATAATGCTCACCTGGTAGAATGGCTGAAATCTAAAACACTTACCACACTAAATGCTGGTGATGATACGGAGAAATAGAAACATTTATTGCTGGTGAAAATGCAAAATCAAATAACCAGTTTGGAAGACAATTTGCCAGTTACTCACAAAGCTAAAATATACACTTACAATCCAGCAATTACGCTCCTTGGTCTTTACCCAAAATAGTTGAAAACTTACATTTTGCAGAAAACTCTGCACGTGAATATTTGGAGCAGCTTTATTCATAAATGCCAAGACATGGAAACAAGATGTTCTTCAAAACGAATAAACTGTGGTATACCCATACAATGGAACATTATTCACTTACAAAAATAAATGAGCTACCAAGCCTCCAAAAACACAGAATGTGTAGTGCATATCACTAAGTGAAAGGAGCCAAGTCTGACAAGCAGACATACTATATGATTCCAACAATATGACATTCTATAGAAGGCAAAACTACAAGGACAGTAAAAAGATCTGTAGTTTTCAGAAGTTTGGGGAAAATCAGGGAGGAATTAATAGGTAGAGCACAGGAAATATTATAAGACCATGAAACTATTCTGTATAATGCAGTAATGATGGAAAAATGTCATGTCATTGTGCATTTGTCAAAATCCATAGACTATAAAACAGAAAATGAAAATGTCAATGCAAACTATAAATTTTAGTTAATAACTTTTCTATATTAGTTTATTAACTGTAACAAATGTACCACACTAATGCAAAATGCTAATAATGGAGAAGCTAGGGTGAGGGAGGGGATTTTCCATTTAATTTTTATGTAAACCTAAAGCTTATCTAAAAATCAAGTATATTAATTTTAAGTAGTGCTAATTCATTCTTTTTACTGACTATATTATATTCCAAGATGGTGTAAATATTCTCCAATGTATTTAACCATTCCACTACAGATGAACATTCATTTATTTTTTTGAGATTTTTTTGGTTTTGTTTTTTGCACACTACAGCAACACTGAAACAAGTATCAACATATACATGACCTAACCTGCTAATGCTTCCATTTCCACAGCTATTCTCTTAAAAGTAGCCTGAATTAAATATTTACTTAAAATTCTCAATGTACATTGTTATGTTGCTTTAAAAAGAGGCAAGTAATACTTTAGCTAACAAAAAAAGGGAGTATTATTTTCCCCAGATCCCACCAGGAATAGACTTTTAGTTTTTTAAAATAAAATAAATATATAATTATATACATTGTATACATATATTTATCAGTAATAAATATAAAATTAAAATTTTTATATTTTGATTTTGCCAGTCCAATGGATCCAAAGTGATATCCTATTTAAATACTTAAATGTCCCTTCTCTGACAACTACATTTGAACATTTAAAAAGTGTTTTTTGGTCATGTAGACTTGTTCTTTTTTGAATGGTCTACTCATATCGTTTTCTCCACTCTTCAATGGAAATTGTTTGTCTTTTTCTTGTCAGATTGTGAAAGCACTTTGTATATTCTTACATGTACATGAGGTGGATTGAAGTCCAGGTTATATACCCTTCCACTAGGAGGGTGAATCCAACGGCGGCTGAGACGATCTTTAAGTGTTTCAAATGGAATATTCAAACTGATCACTAGATCCACTTCACAGATTTTGTCCAGGGCTTCGGCTTGTCCTAATGTCCTAGGAAAACCTAAATGCCAAAAACAAAACAAATCAAATGCAAGATATTGCCCAATTCGAGTTAGTTCTTGAAACATTTTCAATGACAGAATTAAATCTGCATACACCATTCTAAAAGGAGCTTTACACTATCTGGGTGATGGGATCATTTGCATCCCAAACCTTAGCACCGAATAATAAACCCATGTCACAAACCTGCACATGTATCCTCTGAATCTAAAAGTTGAAATTATTTTTTAAAAAAGAGCTTTAACCAAGAATATCTATCTCCATAAATGTAATATTAAAATAAAATATGCTATTCTATAACCTAGCTTCTGCATTTGGAAGACTCAAAGATTAAGGAATCACATGATAAAAATTTAAAATCTGCTAAACTAAAAATCACTAAACCAGTCCTGGCTCTAGTCCTTTCTCTGCTCTTAACTACCTGTTTGACCTTGGGGAAGTTACATCACCTCCATTTCCACTTCTGCTAAAGAAGTGAAGGGAAAGCATTATATCTTACATCCTTTTAACACTAGCCGTTTATGAGTAGGTTCTTAGGTTAGCAAAAATAACTATACGCATTTATTTTAGAGTCTAAATCAATTAAAGTATGATCCTCCATCCACACCTTCACCTGAGTCTGCACTTTAACCAAGGTAGGCAATCTGATTAACAGCATGGTGACTATCATAAATACTGTATCGTACACTTGAAATGTGCTCAGAGTTGATTTTCAGGATTCTCGCCACACACATAAGAAATCATACCTATGTGAGGTGATGGATATGTTAATTATTAAACCTGACTGTGGTAATCATTTCACACTGTATATATCAAAGCATCACACTGTACACCTTAAATATATACACTTACTTGTCAAGTACACCGCGATAAAGCTGGAAGAAATTTTAAATTGTTTTAGATCTATTTAAAGATTTTAAAAGGAACTAGAGTTTTTAAATCTATTGGGATAATGCAAAACTTATTCTTCTTACTTTTCTAAATGTGTGGAAATAACAAAATTAAAATTCGGGCTCATGGGCATCTCTTCCTTTTCTGATTTAAGTATAAGCTCTGGATGACCTCAGGAGTTAGGTCATATGACCCCAAATTACACTTTTCTTCAGAGATTGACCTGTTTAAATGTAACTCCAGGTTTGGCTCTGGTGGGGCTACATAGTGGTAACTTTTTCCTAAATAAATCACTCCAGTTTATCTGCTCTGACAAAAATCTTGCTGGATCTAATTCACTTTTTAAAAAATGTCTTTATATCCTAGTTAAAGAACCAGGTGGATGAAGAGCTGGAAGTATAATAAAAGATGCAACATCCAGAAGAGAAACTTTAAATCCATTCAGATAAGGATACCAGCCCATCTCTACCCTTTCAAAATTGGAAGTATCAAGATGACAACTTAAAAATGGGTATTCATGGCCCTGTAGCACTTACAATTCAAAGAATTCCTTTCCTTACTGCAGGAAGTTGGTGGCTCAAACATGAATGTGCAGCACTACATTGAAACCCCTAAGTCTGTGCGAATGCCAAGCTGATTTCTGAGTGCTCACTGAGTTGAACGTGACAAAATCCACCCACGCTACTGCTTCAGATACCTATTGCTTGCAAACTCTCCAATGCTCCCTCCAAAGCCTTCCTTACTGCCTGTGAGCCATCCACATGAAGTCCCCTCTCAATGACTGTCAGGTTCTGCCTTTCCCTGGACAACCCACTCTTCACTAAAATGTCAAGATGACAATTGGAATAAAAAGTTACCTGCAAGGCCAGGCACAGTCACTCACGCCTGTAATCTCAACACTTTAGGAGGCCGAGGCCGAGGCCGAGGCAGTGGGATCAAGTAAGACAGTGAGCTCCTGTCTCAAAAAAAAAAAAGAAGAAGAAAAGAAAGAAAAGGAGGGCAGAGAGACAGACAGAAAGAGAAAGAAAGAAAAAAGAAGGTACCTACAACCCAAACAACCTCAAGATCATCTATAAACTCTTTCCCCGCAAACCTCTGCCACATCAATGAAAAGCATTTTCTAAAGCAGTGGCTTCCAAAGTTATCTTCATTGAAATACAGAAAGAAAATATTTGAACTCTGGGGAAAGGGGAGGCAGGGAGGGCTTGGCTCATTCTTTTAAAAGAATGTCGTATTAGTGGTCGGGCATGATGGCTCATGCCTGTAATCCCAGCACTTTGGGAAGCCCAGGCCAGTGGATCACTTGAGGCCAGGAGTTCGAGACCAGCCTGGCAAAACTCCATGTCTACTAAAAATACAAAAATTAGCTGGGCCTGGTGGCGCATGCCTGTAATCCCAGCCACTAGGGAGGCTGAGGTACGAGAATTGCTTGAACCTGGGAGGCAGAGGTTACAGTGAGCTGAGATTGTACCACCGCACTCCAGCCTGGGTGACAGAGTAAGACTGTCTAAAAAAAAAAAAAGTATCGCAATCACATTAGTGAAATTGCATGGGTAAATAAATAATTTATACATAATTATCCATATAATGAAGATGTAAATTCAACCTTCTCACTGATAAATGTAAACAAAGAATTTTAGAGATCCCTCTTCTAAAGACCTGAAATCTTAGCCACAGTCTCTGCCTTGTTGTTCTAGCATCACTAACTGTGACCTTGACAAGAAAACAGTCTTCATATCCTTCGGATAGAGGTTGAGAGCTGGGAGCGGGGGAAGCACTAGAAAAGAAAAGAACAGGAAGCTCTAAAAGATAACATAACATTAGTTCCTCCAACAAATAAAAGCTCAAATCTTATTGGCTAGTTTCTTTGTCTAATGAGGGTAACAAGCCAGTCTGCTCAGCTGAGCTCTAGAGCCCTCTGGAGGAGTAAAATGCAAAGTGTACAAAATAGGCTGAACTCAACAAGACAAATTTCAAAAACATGTTGGACAGCACCTGCTACCTACTGGACTCTCACATTCAGACCTGCTAATGACCACAGATGATAATTAATTCCAGTGGTTTAGACTACAAGCAACAGGTAACTGAAGCTGGTTTAGAAGGAACAACTATAGAAATAAACCATTCCACAACTTCAAGGGTTCTCCATTTGATGAGCACATCAAAATCACCAAGGAAGACTCAAAAGAAAAAATCAGAGTCGGACGTGGTGGCTCACGCCTGTAATCCCAGCACTTTGGGAGGCTGAGGCGGGTGGATGACCTGAGATCAAGAGATCAAGACCATCCTGGCCAACTTGGTGAAACCCCATCTCTACTAAAATTATAAAAATTAGCCGGGCATGGTGGCAGGCGCCTGTAATCCCAGCTAATCAGGAGGCTAAGGCAGGAGAATCAATGAAACCCGGGAGGCGGAGGTTGCAGTCAGCCAAGATCGTGCCACTGCACTCCAGCCTGGTGACAGAGCAAGACTCCGCCTCAAACAAAAAAAAAAAAGAAAGAAAGAAAGAAAAGAAAAAAAATCAATGATGATGGATGCTCAGATCCTGTCCCAGACTTCCTAGAGTAGAACATCTAGGAGTGAGAGCAGGACTTGGGTATTTTCTAATATTTACCCCGATTCATGACGAACCACCAAACTTCTCAGTGACAGCAACAGTGCAAGTATGATACTAAACACTCATCTGCCCCATTTTTCTGTCAGGCTTAACTCTACTTCTAAGCAGGTAACAAACCACTTTAAAGAACAAGTCGCCTCTATCTCACTTCATCAGGAGTGAGCTGGGAAGGAAAGTCCCAAACACATGCAAATCTTTCCAGATTTACGAAGTCCCTAACTTAGTCACCTGTTTGTGACATTCTTCTCCAGAGGCGCTCATGTACTTGTCCAGTATCTTACCTCTAAGGAAAGTGGTGGCAGGGGAGGCAAGCATGGTATATTAGTAAGAACAATGAACCAGACATAAGTCAAAGATCTGGGTGCCACTCACTATTTCAAAAGTGAGGAGAAACAGCCTTAAGGTAGACACACTCAGGACTCAATAACACATTAGGTATAAGCACACGCTGTGGAAACAGACACACCTGGATTTAATCCCTAGATTTATCTCTACCTGGAATCAGACACACCTGGATTTAATCCCAGGACTTTACCTAGCCGTAACTGTGAGAACTTTGGCAAGTTTCATATACTCTCGGATCCTTAGTTTCATCAGATGTGAAACAAGGGGCTGCGCACAGTGGCTCACGCCTGTAATCCTAGCACTCTGGGAGGCCAAGACGGGTGGATCACTTGAGGTCAGGAGTTCAAGACCAGCCTGGCCAACATGGCAAAACCCCATCTCTACTAAAAATACAAAAATAAGTCAGGCATGGTGGCCCACGCCTGTAATCCCAGCTACTCAGGAGGCTGAGGCAGGAGAATCAGTTGAACCCGGGAGGTGGAGGTTGTAGTGAGCCGAGATCGTGCCACTACACTCCAGCCTGGGCAACAGAGAGGGACTCCATCTCAAAACAAACAAACAACAACAAAACAACAACAACAAAGACGAGGGCACATTATTTTGCTAGGGCTGCCACAGACTGGGTGGCTTAAACAATCCTGGAGGCTGTAAGTCCAAGACCAAGGTATCAGCAGGGTTTGTTCCTTCAGAGGCCTCTAATTGATTCACAGATGGCTGTCTCTCCTGCTGCCTCCACATGGTCTTCACTCCATGTGTCCAAATGTCCTTTTCTTATAAAGACACCAGTCAGATTGGATTGGGGCCCACCCTAATGACCTCATTTGAAGTTAATCACCTCTTTACAGACCTTCTCTCTAAACATAGTCACAATTTGAGGTACTGGGGGGGGGCAGTTAGGGCTTCAACACAGGAATTCAGGGTCAGAGGACACACCCACAACTCAGCCCATGACAAAGGGTAATGCCTACTGCACAGGGCAGTTTGAGGATTAAAAGTGACAATCCCTGTCAAATGTGTAAGATGCAAAGTGCTGGGCACATGGAGAGTGTGCTGATTAATAAACGGTCGCTGCTGCTCTTGGTAGAGCTCACCTAAGAGCTCAGCTCATTTCCCAATTCAATAAAAACGCAGCAGCAGGAAAGAAAGGCCCTCATCCACCCACATTTAATTTCCCACATTTAATTCCTTTTCTGGGTTTTTTCTAAGAGCTTGGGGAGTCCCTGGTGCTCTCCGTGGCAGTTACAGCTCAGCACAGGTAGTCATTAGTCACAGGGAGCTCAACCCCAGCACAGCACAGAACCTGGGCACAACACAGCCACTACTTTCATTAGCCTCCTTCCATTGGTTTTCAGTTTGCCCCTTTCATCACCTACCTGACTCTTTAATAGTAAAGCTCCTTAATCTACTTTCCTGATCTGGTTCAATACCTTATCATGGTGAGGTTTCATTTGGGTTACAGATGGATAAATTCAACACAAAGACTCACTCTTAAGCTGTTGATAGTACAAATGTACCTTGAGGCAGCAACATGGCATAACTTCCAAGGAACTAGTGCATGTGCAGGCTGTGTTAACTGTAACTAAGGATCCAAATCAAGAAAGGTGGCAGCTTTGTGGTATTTTCCGTAGTGAGTGCCCTTTTCTAGAAGCATTCACAAAGACAAGACAACTATGCCTTGGAAGGAGCTGGACTACATGGCTTCCAAATCTGCAACTCAGCAAACATAGCCTTTATGCTTCACATATACTAAACTGTTCACAAAGCATTTCTATAAATTTACTTATCTCTTACTCTTCTCATTAACCCTATGAGGTGGACAGAGAAGTTATTAGCCTCAGTTTAATTAAGCTTGGATTCAGGGAAAGCCAACAGCACAATGCATATGACATCAGGTCCTTAGATTTCTGCTAAAGTGCTCTCTCTTTCTATGCAACGATGCTGCTATATCAGGCATATAAAAAGTAATTGTTAAAAAAGAATCCTCCAGCCTGGGCAACATAGTGAGTCCTCATCTCTACAAAAAGTACAAAAATTAGGTGGGCATGGTGGTGCCCATCTGTAGTCCCAGCTACTTGGGAGGCTGAGGTAGAAGGATTGCTTAAGCCCAGCAGGTTGAGGCTGCAGTGAGCTGTGATTGTGCCACTGCACTACAGCCTAGGTGACAGACCAAGATCCTGTCTCAAAAAAAATAAAATAAAATAAAATAAAATAAAAAGTTGGAAAATAAAATAATAAAAAGTTGGAAGGGGGGAGCACAGTGGCTCATCCCAGCACTTTGGGAGGCTAAGGTGGGAAGATCACTTGAGCCCAGGAGGCAGAGGTTGCAGTGCACTGAGATCGTGCCACTGCATTCCAGCCTGGGAGACACAGGGAAACCCTGTCTCAAAAAAAAAAAAAAGAATCCGAAAATGTTACCCTATCTTTCTTCTACCTACCTAAAAAGCAGAGCATCATGGTGGCATCCTTATATCACAGTTACCATTTGTAGAGCATCCCTTATGTGCCAGATATATTACATGCAGAGGAAAAGCCAAAATTGTACAAGCTTGCAAAGGCCTACCCATCTGGACCCCTGTCCTGCCACCTCTCTCACCTCATTTCTCTGTCCATGTCTCCGTGCCAACCATACCGGCATCCTTGCAGCTCTCAAGCAGGCAAGGATGTGCCCACCTTGGACATTCACAGTTCATATTCCCTCTGCTTTTGCTCCAGATACCCATGTGTATCCTCAGCTCCTCCAAATCTTGGCTCCAGTGGTGCCTTGTTAAGACTTCTCTAACTGTCCTGTTAAACTGCACCTCTACCACACGCCAACACTCCTATTCACCCTTTATTTTCTTTTTGTTTTCCTTCAGAATATTCATCACCATTTGCCATATATGATTTACCTTATTTTTTAAGTGTTTCTATTCCTACCAGAAGTAAACTAAATTAGAGTAGAACATTTTAAGTTCTTGTTTACTGCTATAACTTTAGTGCTGTAAGCGTGCTTTGCACACAGTAAGTGCCAAATAAAAATATTTGTTGAACGAGTAAATATTATTTCAAAAGTCACAATAATTCTGTAAGGTAGGCCTTATCCCTGTAAGGTAGGCCTTATCCCCATTTTAAAACTGTAAAAACCAACGCTGGGAAAAGCGAAGTGACTTGCTCAAGATCACATGATAAGTGACAAATCTAGATTCAAATCAAGTGCTATTTGTCTCTACAATCACACGCCATGTACCACACCATGCTGTCTTCCTCCTGAACAGAAAACTGCAGACTGTGAGAAGCAAATTCTCAGACAGGGAGAAATGCCTGATCCTGATGTCTCTGATAGGCAGCTTACAAAACGACTTGAGAAATCTAAATCTTATATGGCTTCAGGAACCACCTGATCCAGTGCTACACGCACAGACCAGATTTTCTCCCCACATACACACAACAAATGTTCTGCACCTTGCTTTTTCTCTTTGGAGATTTTTTTCTGCATATTACATATTACTGTCTCATTCTCTTCTGCAGAGACAGGGTCTTGGTTTGTGCCCTAGGCTGGTCTTGAACTCCTGGCCTCAAGCAATCCTGTCGCCTCAGCTTCCCAAAGTGCTGGGAATCACTCTCTTTAATAACTGCAGAGTACAGCATGGTTTGGATAGAGCATAATTTAACCAATCCCCTAATGATGGACATCCAAGTTGTTTCCAGTCATACTGCAATGAGCATCTTTGCACATGACCTGAAACACATGACTAAGGAAAAGCTGATTCACAGTTAGGAATATAGATCCAGAGGCAAGCTGCCTGTGTTTGAGGTCCAGCTAGCCACTTACTTGTGACCCTGGTTACTTAACCTCTCTGTGCCTATGAAAATAATAATACCTAATTCATAAAGTCATTGTGAGAAATAAGCAAATTACTATATGTAAATTCCAGAATAATGGCTGGCTCAGGATAAATTGCATGGCAGGGGGCAGGCAGTACTGGGAAAAAATGAAGGCAATGTGGGACTCGAGGTAAAAAGACAACAGCAGGTTTGAGAAGAAGAAAGATATGAAGGATAAAGATAGATTTGAGCTTTTAGAAAAGGATGAAAGACACACTAGGAGACAGAATAATAATACCACCACCACCATCACCCAACATGAGATTTTCACATAGGAGAAAGTCCTTGGTAACAGAAAAGACAAGAAAGAAAGTAGCATCCTAAGGGGAAATCTAGGTTTTCTTTTATACAGAAAGTGGAGGCTTCTGCAAATAGCATGTGTATGTGGCGAGGAGGGTGGGGGAAACTGTTAAGGAAAAAGGATTCCAGAGGGTACGGTGAGGAGGGGAATCAATAATAAAGAAACCAAAGCGGATATAAAAGAAAGGAGAACAGGAGGATGGCTTACCTTCCTCTCAGAAATGAAAGGCAGAGTTGGAAGTGACTGGCCTCAAAGAGTGCCATTTTCAGGGTAAGTGTAGTGTCCTAGACCCAGCAGTGGTCACAGAGGCCCTGGGGATAGGCTAAGGCTGCCTCCAAAGTTTGGGGTGCTATGTCACAGGTCCTGAAGAGGGGCTCTCTCTCACTCTGGTTAGACATAAGGCAAAGGCCCTACCAAGTGAGTAGTAGTATTTATTCATCTACAAGACTTTTAAAGTATGGATACTCAGCCAAGAAGAATGGCTAACACCTACAGTCTCAGCATTTTGGGAGGACTTCACTTGAGCCCAGGATTTTGAGACCAGCCTGGGCAACAAAGTGAGATCCTGTCTCTACAAAATAATTTAAAATTAGCCAGACATGGTGGTGTATGCCTTTAGTCCCAGCTACTCAGGAGGCTGAGGCAGGAGGATCGCTTGAGTCCAGGAGGCCAAGGCTGCAGTGAGCCATGTTCATGCCATTGCACTCTAGCCTGGGTGACAGAGCAAGACTCTATCTCAAAAAAAAAAAAAGAAAGAAAAAAGAAAAACATACTTTTCAGCCACAGATAAACTTTAAGGCTTCAGGGCATACAATATGAAATGGTGTCTTAAATGATGGATTCTATAAGGTAGCATGGGAGCTTCAGCATTCTTTAAATTGACCTACACCCGTGTCTCAAGTTGGGCTAAACAAATCAAAGCAATTCAGGTGTACTTCTCACACCAATCAGCTGCCAAGAACAGAAAGTCAGATAAGGTACAGTCAGACCAGCACATTTTAAAGCATTTTTAGCTGAGGGTCATTATTCAGCCAGTAAGATCCCCTGTGGGCAGGGATCACTGACAAAGTGGAGTAGAATGCACCCTCAAATTTTGTCAACAGGTGGCAGCATTTATAATTTTTCCATTTAGAGAGAATTACAAGTTGAAGTATGCTTTTACATTTACTAAAAGTAACACTCCACGAAAGGCTTTCTAAATAACTGACTAGTGTTATTCTAGGTTCCTTAATTAGCCTATTCCAAATGTGAATATATTCCATTAATTGTTGAAGAAGTAGAAATGCCAAGAGCTAACATAAAATAAAGATCATGTTTAAGCATGGACTGCTTGCTTTCCTCCCTTTAGCTCCTCAGAGGGTCTGTTCCACCGCATGCTTTATCATGCTTCCACACCAGACTCCCTATCCCTCATCCCCTAACCAAGCCTAGAAAAGCTGCTCACTCTTTTCATTCAAACAGCCAATCCAGATTGAAAGCTGAAATTTTATATTTTTAAATTTCTTCCAGAATCTGTCTTGTTATATCACTAATTATGACATCTACAGGTTGTTTTTTTTAAGACCCCCCAAAATATTTACTAAGTGCAATGAGATATCATTAAATTCCTGACTGGTACTGTGTTCCCAGCAGTGCTGGCCACTGGGTCTTGGCACCTGGCTCCTCCCAGCCATGCCAAGAGCCCAAGGAAGGGCAGCTGAAGCAAGAGGTGCCACAGCAACAAGCTGAGGCAGTGGTGGGGAATAGAAAGTAGGACACTTCTGTTTTTCTAATTTGGAGCGCATTCACTCTGCAGGAAGGGTGCAGAGCCAGAGTCCACCACCACGTTCCCAGACAGCAAAGCAAGCCCTCCGCCTGATGGAAATGAAAGGGCAGTTCGGAAGGGCAACTTCCAACATCCGCCTGGGGTTGGCAGCTTGTGAAAAGGCTGTGCGACATCAGCCCCCTTCCTACCTCCATTAAGATCTGGACCTAACATAGTTGCTTCAGACCGCCTATCTCTTCCCAGTTGTTGAATAAGTAAGAACCAAGTTACAAATGCAAGCCATTGTTCATGACAATCAATCACTGATGATTAGCTTAAAGTTGAAAGCAGGTGGTTGGTTATTCTTCCATAGCCTTCCCCAGCCCAGGAGTTCAAATCATTCACACCACCAACTGGAAGCCTTAGTAGCAAATTAATTACCACCAAAACCTGCTTCATAAAGGCCTTTTCTCTCTCCTATCTTATACTTTCCTTATCTGTTTACACAATGTTTATTTGTACGTGTATCAAAGACCTCCATATTCCATGTCATCCAGTTATTATTAAAAGATGGTGAAAAGCAGCAGCAGCTGTCCTACTATGAAAAAGTCAAAAAACAACAAATGCCAGCAATGTTGCAGAGAAACAGGAATACTTACACACTGCTAGTGGGAATGTAAATTAGTGCAGCCACTGTGGAAAGCAGTGTGGAGATTTCCCAAAGAACTTACAACTACCAGCAAAACTATTATTGGGTATATATCCAAAGGAAAATAAATTGTTCTACCAAAAAGACACATGTATTTGTATGTTCATCACAGTACTATTCACCATAGCAAAAACATGGAATCAACCGAGATGCCCATCAGTGATGGACTGGATAAAGAAATGTGGTATATATTCCATATACCATGGAATACTACACAGCCATAATAAGAATAAGATCATGTCCTTTGTAGCAACATGGATGCAGCTGGAGGCCACTAGCCTAAGAGAACTAACACAGGACCAGAAAACCAAATACCATGTGTTCTCACTTAAAAGGGATAGCTAATCATTGAATACACATGGGCACAAAGATGGGCACAACAGACAACAGGGACTGCTTGAACCAGGACCAGGGTGCAGGTTGGAAAGCTACCTATCAGGTACTACGCTACCTTGGTGACAGGACCATCTGTACACGAAATTTACCCGTGTAACGAACCTGCACATGTATCCCCTAAACCTAAAATGAAAGTAGAAGAAAAAAAAAAAAAAAAAACCAGCAGCTGTGCTCCAGATGTTGGCAACTGAAGTTTATGCTCCCTCCTACCACTCTGTGAGCCCCACACTCCCCACATGCTGACAGCTCTAGAACCCACTTCCTGCTCATGGCAGCTTCCCGGGACACTAGTTATAGATCCCAGGGTTTAAGAGATTTGAAATAAGTGGGTCCTGCCCTCAGGAAGCTTATAGGTTAATAGAAAAAGACCCCAAAACTGAGGTGGGAGGATTTCTTGAGCCCAAGGGACTGAGGACGCAGTGAGCTGTGATCGTGCCACTGCACTCCAGCCTGGGTGACAGGGCCAGATAGAGGCAGGAAGGGAGGAAGGGAGGAGGAAGGAAAAGAGAGAAAAAGAAAAAGACTTTAAAAACCTAGATATGCTACAATCATTACTTGGTGATCCACTGATAAG
This sequence comes from Pongo pygmaeus, assembly GCF_028885625.2. NCBI lineage: Eukaryota > Metazoa > Chordata > Mammalia > Primates > Hominidae > Pongo > Pongo pygmaeus. Next base: position 165,075,243 of record NC_072373.2, read on the forward strand.
CAGAAGATAAGTACTCCAGAAAATTTGGTTTTAAACCACAAGTGTGCATCTTCTAAGAGGCTTAGGGAAATAAAAGATGAATTCCTTTCAGGTAGGAATTCTTGGGGAAATTCCCAAATGGCTTCACTGAGATCCTCTGGGATCATCGCAATGATTTTTCCTGAATAAAGACACAGATAAAACTGTTACCTTATAACCCTTATTCTTAAATAAGTTATACAAAAATCACTGAGCCCTTTTCCCATAAGGGAAAATGCATATTCCATTGAGGAAGGAGCTGTCATCTGCAAACCCCTTGCTTAAAGGCTCTTCTGTTTAAGAATTCTGCTTGGTTTGTTTCTTTTGTTTTGTTTGAGACAGGGTCTCGCTGTCACCCAGGATGGAGGGCAGTGATGCGATCACAGCTCACTGCAACCTCTAACTCCTGGGCTTAAGGGTTCCTCTTGCCTCAGCCACCCCCCACCCAAGTAGCTGGACTACAAGCAAACATCACCACACCTGGACATTGGTTGTGTGTGTGTGTGTGCACGTGCACACGCAGATGGGGTCTGGCTTTGTTAGCCAGGCTGGACTCAAACGATTCTCCTCTTTGGCCTCCCAAAGTGCTGGGATTATAGGCATGAGCCACCGCGTCCGGCCTGCTTGCTTGTTCTTTGAATATAAGTCCCCATACACAAATTAGGGGAAAACCGGTCCCACTGTATCTCAATTAAGACTAAAGAAATTTGTAAATGATTTCACCATAGGCCCATATTTTTATCCCCAGAAAAGTAAGAATTCAAGTATACCTTCTAAAGGCTCAGCTACAGATTGCAGGCATGACCTGTCTACAAATGAACGTATAAGTCTTTACTATATGCCAAGCACTGTTATAGGTACTGGCAATATAGCCATGAACAAAATGGACATAACTTGTGCTTTCTAGGGCCTGCACTGGGGGTAGAGGGATAGGGGAGGAATGGAAAATCAAATATGCTCATAAATACATAATGTCACATTATAATAATGTAAGAAGAGTGACGTAGGTAGACAGAATGGTACAAGACAGACCTTCTGAGGAAGGGTTATCTGTGTAGGGATCTGTATCCAGCAATCTACACGGATATCTGGAGACAGGGCACTGCTGGTAGAGGGAACAGTAAGTGCAAGGGCCCACAGCACAGGTGCATGGCACATACAGGTTGAAAAATAATCAGTTACGGAATATAAACAAAGTTTCATTCTCTCCTGCCCTCAAAATAAAAGATATGAGTGTGCCTGAAAGTAGAAGGAAACACAGAAGCAAGAAAAATTTAAAGTATAAAAACAAAAAATAGTCAATAGAATATCCAATATAACTAGTATTATTGAAATAGAAATCTGAACAAATGACAAAAAGGATATGATATAGGAAAACTTCCCTGAAAGGAAAGAACTGAATTACAGATCAGGAGGATATACTCTATATAGGACATACATAAATAAATAAAAACAACATCAAGTTATTCTATTGACTTCAAGTATGAAGAAATAACTCTTTAGAAAGTCTATACGGGGTGAAAAAAAATCACCGTGAAACAGGTGGAAAAAGGCTGTGCATAGTGGCTCACGCCTGTAAATCCAAGTACTTTGGAGAGCTGAGGCAGGAAGATTGCTTGAGCCTAAGAGTTCGAGACCAGCCTGGGCAACATAGCAAGACCCTGTCTAAACAAAAAATAAAAAGCTAGCTGGGCATGGCAGCATACGCCTGTAGTCCTACCTACTCAGGAAGCTGAGGCGGGAGGATCCAGGAGTTTAAGAGTGCAGCAAGCTATTAATACGATTGCACCATCGCACTCTTGCCTGGGTGCCAGAGCAAGACCTGTCTCTATTTAACAAATAAAAATAAAATAAAATGGGGAACCAGGCCAGAAGAAAATGTAACAATGGTTGCAACGTTTTGAAAGACACAAGAACAACTCAAAAATATCACAGTTAGCTAATTGTAGAAAAATTAGACATTCTCAAACATATTATGAGCTCTTCTGCAGGGAGGGGAGAGGAGGGAGGGATGAAAAAAATATCCAGCAAAATCCAGTCAACCCAGTGTTGAATGAAAAAGTTGTGTGAAACAGCAGTGCACCTTTACTCAGATATAATTCACATACCATACAATTAATTCATTTAAAGTGTACATTTCAATGATTTCTAGTACATTCACAGAGATATAACCAAGAGATTAATCAAAATAAAATGAGTAGAGGTGAGTAAAAGAACGAGTGCACAGAATTCATCTAAATTTTTTTAATGTAAGAAAAAAACTGAGGAATTACATTCACAGAAGAAAATTGTAATAAAGTTTTAATGACAAAAGCCAACAAAAATTGGGAGAGACGAAGAGTAAGAGGAGGTTAAAGGAAGTATAAGTTCCCTCAGGGTTCACTGTGGAGACAATGCCTCCTGTCTAAATTTGAAATGTGAATTTAAAACAAAAGAAAACAAATACGTCAGTCTCCTAGTGGCTTTTATAATGTTGAAGAGCTCTCATAGGAATTAATATCCTTGGTGATGAACAAAGATTTATCTGAAGCTCAGTAATAACTCCTTCAGGTTCACTTTAGTTTTGTTATTGTTAAATTTGAGTAAAATTAAGGCTAGGTACGGTGGCTCAAGCCTGGAATTCCAGCACTTTGGGAGGCCAAAGTGGGTGGGTCACTTGAGGTCAGTAGTTTGAGACCAGCCTGCCCAATATGGTGAAACCCTGTCTCTATCAAAAATGTAAAAAATTAGCCAGTCACGGTGGTGCGTGCCTGTAATCCCAACTACTTGGGAGGCTGAGGCAGGAGAATCGCTTGAACCCAGGAGGTGGAGGTTGCAGTTGGCCGAGATTGTGCCACTGCACTCCAGCCTGGATGACACAGCTAGACTCCATGTCAAAAAAAAAAAAAAAAAAAAAAAAAAAATCAGTAAGATTAAATACTTTTTTAAAGCATATAAAGTCTGATGCCTTCTTACACATTTCTATCTACATATGTGCACAGGGAGGTATCTAGAATGATGCTTTTCAACTGTTCAAACTGGTTGTTTCTGGCTGGTGGAATTTCAGGTGATTTGTTGCTTTCTGTTGCATTTTTCCATATGGCCTGGATGTTTTATAGTGATCATGTATTACAGAAAAAGATAAAATTAAATTCTCTGCAGTTTTCCACATCTCATTCTCCCTTTAGCCCTAATCAACCTGTCCATCTCTCCAAAATCTGGGTTGTCTTATTGGTGACAGGACAATCAAGAGTTTTACGTTGTTTTGTTTTACATTACTACACAAGGTTTAACGGAGGCGGGGTGATTTTTTTTTTTTCTTTGAGACGGAGTTTCGCTCTTATTGCCCAGGCTGGAGTGCAACGGCATGGTCTCACTCAGCTCACTGCAACCTCCGCCTCCCAGGTTCAAGCAAGTCTCCTGCCTCAGCCCTCCCAAGTAACTGGGATTACAGGCACACACCACCACGCCTGGCTAATTTTTGTATTTTTAGTAGAGATGGGGTTTCACCATATTGGTCAGGCTGGTCTTGAACTCCTGACCTCAAGTGATCCACCTGCCTCGTCCTCCAAAAGTGCTGGAATTACAGATGTGAGCCATCATGCCGGGCCAAGCGGTGATTTTATGCTTTGCCCAAATGTGCTTTATGAGGGGTGAATATGTTGATCCTTATTCATTAGAATGACAGTATTTTTTTGTAAAGTTTCTCAGTAAGTTATTATTGAAATGTTAAGTCCTAACATCTATGTAAGTATCAAGGTATTTCTATTGGAGCTTAAAATCAATTATAATAAATAATAATATCAAATGTCTACCATTTGATGACCTATTTTCCAGAACTCCACTAAGAGTTTTACATTTGTTAGTCAATCCTCTCAAACCTATGCCATGAACATGCTAATTTTGTGGATGAAGAAAAAGAATCCAAGAAAGAAAACTTTGCTTGCTCAAGACTATACAACTTGGCACAGTGGCTCATGACTGTAATCTCAGCACTCTGAGGGGCTGAGACAGGAGGATTGCTTGAGGATAGGAGTTCAAGACTAGCCTGGGCAACATCGCAAAATCCCATTTCTACAAGAAGTTTTAAAATTGGCCAGGCGTGGTGGCCTGCATCTGTAGTCTCAGCTACTCAGGGAGCTGAGATTGGGAGGATCAATCACTTGAACCCAGTTTGAGGCTGCAGTGAGCTATGATGGTGCCACTACACTCCAGTCTGGGCGACAGAGCACAACCCCATCTTAAAAAAAAAAAAAAAGACTATGCAGCAGCTTGTAAATTACAGACTGATATTCAGGTCTGATTCATAAACCCATGCTCTTTCTACCATGTTAATGTCTTCTTAGCATCATGGTTTGTGCATTGTAAGTGCACAACAATTATTATTAAATTAGCAATTAGCAAAGTATGCCCTCAAATGCCTTGAATGATGCTTTGTAATGAATTTTCTTAATTCATCCAATTCCCAGGAATTGGATGAATTACCTGTTTCATAAATTAGGGAAGCAGTTTCTCCTAACACCTAAACTTAGGAGTTGAAGTATTTCATCCTGTACCTTACTTTATCAACTTCTAATTAAGCAGCAACGGCAAATGGACTAGGTGCCATCTGAACATATAAGTCAGGACACACCCAAATACAGAGAAACCACAGTTTAATGTCAAATGTAGATCTAAATTTAAAAGGTTAATAATCCAGTTAATTTTTATTTTAATTTTTTTTTGAGATGGAGTCTCGCTCAGTTGCCCAGGCTGGAGTGCAGTGGCGTGATCTCGGCTCACTGCAAGCTCTGCCTCCTGAGTTTGTGCTATTCTCCTGCCTCAGTCTCCCGAGTAGCTAGAACTACAGGCACCTGCAACCACGCCCAGCTAATTTTTTGTATTTTTAGTAGAGATGGGGTTTCACCGTGTTAGCCAGGACGGTCTCGATCTCCTGACCTCGTGATCCGCCCGTCTCAGCCTCCTAAATTGCTAGGATTACAGGCGTGAGCCACCACGCCCGGCCAGTCCAGTTAATTTTTGAATGTTGGAAATAGAGTTAAAAAATATGTTGTTCACACTTTTAAACTCAAAGTTTTAAGTTTCACTTTTAACTCCCCCTAACTCATTTTTAATATTAACTTTGATGCTTACTCAACTCCCTGTTTCTAAATTTCATGAAAGGTTTAACTTTTGCCCCTGTCCACTTGTCCAGCCTCATCTGCTCATATTTTTAGCTCCAGGGTTACCCAACTACTTGTGGTTTCCAGAATACACCATGTTGTTTCATACCTCTAGAGCTTTTCCATGTGATCTTCCCTACCTCTAAAATGTGCTTCATTCCCACCTTCCAATTATGGTTCTGGGTGTCAGCTTCTCCAGGAAGCCTTCCTAATACCTGCCTCCCTCACCTTCAAAAGAGGGTCAGTTACTTCCCTCTCTGCGCCAGCCGTCACCTTTCACTTCCTCTTCACTGGTGCTCCCAAGACCCTACCTATTCTGCAACCATTTGTGTGGCACTCCTGGACTATGAGGTCAGGAAGCATGCTACTCCCTCTTGGGAATGACGGATGCCTAGCTTATCAAGACACAAAAAATGTATACTCAATTTGTTTATTGATCCATGAACCAAGCTTTGCTAGGGTCTAGTCAAATATGTGTATACATATGTTTTCCATATTGTCCCCTTAATGTTCCTTAATGTTAAAATCTAGTCAATCTCTGAGACACACATAAGATAAGCCACCATTGTCTACTATACTATGGTACAACTGTTCCTCACCCCAAAGCAGCAGTCAGATCAATCAGAAGAGAAACACTGGAAATGGACATGGAGGACAGGAACGCAGGACAGAATCTATATCAAATGAGAAAGAGATTCGAGATCCAAGGCTTTATCATGTTTTTCAGTCAGCTACTCTGAGCTCATATTGACAGCAAGGATGCAGAAAGTAGGAAAAGTCACTAAGAGAAAAAGTGAGTTATCAGGGTTTTGATTTAAATTAAAGAAATTAAAGATAATCCTCACTGCCTAGAGTAGCAAAAAAGCTGAAAACTGGCTGGGCGTGGTGGCTCACTCCCAGCACTTTGGGAGGCCAAGGCGGGCAGATCACGAGGTGAAGAGATGGAGACTATCCTGGCCAACATGGCGAAACCCCATCTCTACTAAACATACAAAAATTAGCTGGGCGTGGTGGCACTGCCTGTAGTCCCAGCTACTTGGGAGGCTAAGGCAGGAGAATCACTTGAACCCAAGAGGTGGAGGTTGCAGTGAGCCAAGATTGTGCCACTGCACTCAGCCTGGTGACAGAGCAAGACTCCATCTCAAAAAAAAAAAAAAAAAAACCCAGCTGAAAACACCACTGGATTCTGAGTATCAGGAGAGCCAGGCCCCACCTAGTCTCTTTGTTGCTCTACTGTGGTGTCTGGCACACAGCTGCTGATCAATAAATACTTATCTAAAATTATGAATGCTTATTAGCACCAGAAGAAATTCATGTGATCACCTGGGAGCATTAACAAAGGAGTTGCAATAGCTTCAGTGGAATCAGCAGCCAGATACAAAGTCTGATCAGGCTGTGTACTTTGGATAAAGTGTGTAAGAAGATGGCAGTGTGCTAAAATTTCAGGTCACATGTCACCCAAATGTCTCTTCATAACTTAACCCCACTGAATAGTGGTATTTCCTGTGTAATTCAACCAGTATTACTCTGTTTAGAAAACTGTTACCTAGACCGGGCACGGTGGCTCACGCCTGTAATCACAGCACTTTGGGAGGCCAAGGTGGGCAGATCACCTGAGGTCAGGAGTTTGAGACCAGCCTGGCCAACATAGTGAAACCCCGTCTCTACTAAAAATACAAAAAATTAGCCAGGCATAGTGGCAGGCACCTATAATCCCAGCTACTCAGGAGGCTCAGGAGGCTGAAGCAGGAGAATCGCTTGAGCCTGTGACGCAGAGGTTGCAGTGAGCCAAGATTGCACCACTGCACTCCAGCCTGGGCAGCAAAAACAAAATTCCATCAAAAAAAACAAAACAAAACAAAACAGAAACCTGTTACCTAGTCTTATGTGAAGTAGATACACTCTTTCTTCTTATTGCCCATCTTCTTCTAGCAAAGTCATTTGGTCTCTCTTAGTGCACTATTTAACTTGAAATTAATTATATGTCTACAAATTATTTTATTTGAGAATATCCAAATACTTATCATGTTAGAAAAGCCTATTGGAGCATCTCAGATTTTGCATTTTTTTGGATTAGAGATACCCAACCAGTAAGTATAAGGCAGATATTCTAAAATCCAAAAAATCTGAAATCCAAAATACTTCTGGTCCCAAACATTCTGGATAAGAGATACTCAAGCTATATAATCAAACATAGGTCTTGGGTTTTACAATTCCTTCTTCTAACATGATAAAAATCGTCAAACCTGCTTTACAACACAAACTTAGAGACACAGCATTCTGGGGAACACTGTTACAGTTATCTGGCTACAAATTTTTTTTTCTTTTTTGAGATGGAGTCGCCTGGGCTACTGCGCTGTCACCTAGGCTAAAGTGCAGTAGCACGATCTCGGCTCACTGCAACCTCCACCTTCCGGGTTCAAGCGATTCTCCTGCCTTAGCCTCCTGAGTAGCTAGGACTACAGGCGCCCACCACCATGCACAGCTAATTTTTTGTATTTTTAGTAAAGATGGGGTTTCACCATGTTGGCCAGGCTGGTCTCGAACTCCTGACCTCGTGATTCGCCCACCTCAGCCTCCGAAAGTGCTGGGGTTACAGGCGTGAGCCACCGCACCCAGCCCAAAAATAATTTTTTTATGCAAACCAAACTCAACAAATAACTGCTGATCCTTCATGCAAACCAAACACACAGTAAAGAAATGCCTTGATCAAACTCTACCTTCAAAGTCCAGGGGGGAAAATGCCAACAAAGAAAATAACATTCATCTAAGGGTCACTGCCCAAATTCTTTTTTTTTTTTGAGGCGGAGTCTCGCTCTGTCGCCGAGGCTGAAGTGCAGTGGCACGATCTCGGCTCACTGCAGCTTTGACCTCCCCAGGCTCAGGCTCAGGTGATCCTCCCACCTCAGCCTCTGACTAGCTGTGAGAATAGACAGGCATGCACCACCATGCCCAGTAATTTTTCTATATTTTTGTAGAGAGGGGCTTTCATCGTGTTGCCCAGGCTGGTCTCAAACTCCTGGGCTCAAGTGATCCTCCTGCCTCTGTCTCCCAAACTGCCGGGATTACAAGCATGAGCCACGACACCCAATTGTCTCCTCAAATCAGAATTTTGGATGATGAAAAAAAAAAAAACTGTCAGGCATATTTACATTGTCTTGGGGCATGGATAGAGTTTCCAAAAATGTAACACTAAAACTAATCTAAACACACACCCACCTTTTTTCATGCAATCATTTTGACCAAAAATGCCACTCCTTACTTGCAAAAATCATTCCACTTACCTCTTGGAACACCTCACCTGTACCACGTGTGGCTGAATATATGTCTCTGAACCCTCCTATGTCAGGAACTCCCTGACAAGCTTAGTCTACCTCTAATCCCTCTTTTCCACACATTCTTCTTCGCTGTCACCAGCCTAGTGCAAAGTTAGTCATACTTGCACTTTATTCACTTTAGAAATATCCAGGACCTATTAGATATAATAATGCTTACTGAATGAACAGAGCTACCGTGAGAGGGGCAAGTCATGGTTATGTCAAGAAGAACAATCCCGGTGAGGAACCAAACATTTTAATTGTGCAATCCACATTTGGCAGGCATAGATGGCCACAGCACCCTAGTAGAGTTCCACAAATTTTACAACTGTTCTTCATTCTTTAGAAATCACAATTGCTTTAAACTTTCCATTCAAGATACCAGAATACACATCACTGCCTTAGTAACAACCTGAGATAGAAGGGTTATGTGGCTATGATTTTTCAGGGCTAAATATTTAAAGATAAATGACTAACTACTGCCCTCCTACACATAAACACATACACACAGGAAGAAAAAGCTGTTTTTTTAATTATTAAAGCAGAATTCTTCAGTAAACTTCTAAACAAATCTATTATACACTTTATTCTTGAAACATACCCTAGACTCACAAGGACAACAGAAAAAAAAAAATTACCCTTGGCATTTCCTAAAAGATGTGATTCAGAAGATACTGTTGGCTTTTTTCTATAGACATATGTTGCCCAGTGGGATGTGACACTCCTCAGAGGTCTGAATCAGAAGGAAAAATGTGGAGAGGATAAGGTCAGAGTTGTTAGGTACTAGCCTCGTATGGTAAAACACATTCGCAAAATCAAGGCAAAATACTCTGGCTCCAGCATCTATAGTTTAGTTGCTGAACATACACCCACACCAAGGGCTCTGAGTGACTGTGTAGCCAGGAACATCTCAAGTCTGAAATCATTTAGCTCTCAGGGAAAATAGACACAAACACTGCACACATTCAAACAACTCTGACTTATGCTAAAAACAGAATTACCTTCAGAAAGCACTTGTTAGTGTTCAACATTGCACAGAATGAAACAAACAAACCAGGTTCCAAATACAACCACGGACCAAATGATGACTCTTGTGCTAAAGGTTATCATTATTACCAATGAAAAGGATTAAATTACATTTCATTTACAATTCCAAAATTTAAGGTTGTTTTCTACAAAACCAAACTTTGAAATACCAATTTAAAATATTTTGATAGCTACCCCTAAAATCATATGGCAGATAATTCTACTACATCTTGGTACATAAAGATAAATTAGAACTGATTTGGGGAACTTCTAGATTACTATTTCAAGGCACAGGTAAGCAGGCAAGTTTAGAAATGAAAAAAACAGTTACTAATACATCTCTCTCTATGGCTATACCTCACTGCTGGGCTGATGTGGTTTGGCTGTGTCCCCACCCAAGTCTCATCTTGAACTGTAGCTCCCACAATTCCCACGTGTCATGGGATGAACCTGGTAGGAGGTAACTGAATTATGGGGGCAGGTCTTTTCCATGCTGTTCTCATGATAGTGAGTAAGTTTCACGAGATCTGATAGTTTTAAAAATGGGAGTTTCCCTGTCAAGCTGTCTCTCTGTGCCTGCTGCCATCCATGTATGATGTGATTTGCTCCTCCTTGCCTTCTGCCACGATTCTGAGGCCTCCCAAGCCACATGGAACTGTAAGTCCGTTAAACCCTTTTTCTTGTATAAATTACCCAGTCTCGGGTATGTCTTTATCAGCAGTGTGAAAACGGACTAATATGTGACCCTTTTTTAAAAAAGTGAAAAATTAGTCGGGTGCGGTGGCTCACGCCTGTAATTCCAGCACTTTGGGTGGCCAAGGCAGGCAGATCACTTGAGGCCAGTAGTTCAAGACAAGCCTGGCAAACATGGTGCAATCCCATCTCTACCAAAAATACAAAAAATTAGCCAGGCATGGTGGTGTGCACCTGTAATCCCAGCTACTCGGGAGGCTGAGGAAGGAGAATTGCTTGAACCCAGGAGGCAGAGGTTGCAGTGAACCAAGATATGCCACTGCACTCCAGCCTGGGTGACAGAGAGAGACTCCATCTCAAAAAAACAAAACAAAACAAGAATATTTCTTACCCAACTGGAAAGCACGGTGAAGGGAAGGTAGTGCCGAATGTTTTTTTTTAGCAAGAGCAAAGCTGACCAAACCACAGAGCACTCACCCTCCCTCCCCTCCCCACATCCCCACTTGGGGTTCCCTTGGCTTGGATCCACTCTACTCATTTCCACCCACCATTTGCAGGATGCCTCTCTACAGCCATATGGACCAAGATGATGAGTCATCTGTCATCAGAATGCCTTTTTCGACCTTTCCACATTCAATCACCTTTAGCACGCTCAACAGGGACATCCTCCGCAGAGCATGTGCCTGTGTAACATAAGGAGTCTAAAGCTGAACATAGGAACCAGGCATCCCTCGCACTCCACACCTTGCCAAATGGATTTATTCCAGAGCTTTAAAGAAAAATTGCAACTGAAAAAGTGACCAGATGGGTTTTCAAGGAGAAAAATACTAACCAAATCACTTGGGAGGCTGACGTACTTTACTAAAACAGGCCTATGATGTCAAAGAACTTCAGTTATTCAACCCTGAGAGGAAGTCATGGCAAAAGCAAGCACTGAAAAGATACAGAAAACATTCCATAACTGAAACTGACTTTTATTCTGCCTGGCTAAATACTTTTAGAGCTATTTTTGAAGTGAACACTTCAAATAGTCACCCCCACCCAAAAAACTTCAAAACCTGTACACTAGTGACAAAACAATGACAAACACTCATATAGCACTTATATAGGGCAAGCACTCTTTTAAGCACTTTACATATATTTGCTCACTTTGCCCCTCTTTGCTAATTTGTGTTTCATCAGCAACCAGAGGCCCAAGGTCACACAGGCTGCCAGAAAGTGGCAGAGCAGGGATTCAAGTCAGGCAGTCTGGCAGCACCAGGGTCCATGCTCTCAATTATCACACCAACCCTCTTTCCAGGGGAGTTTAACACAGATGATCCTTTTTAAACACAGATTTTTAAGTTCCCTAAAACTACACAAATTCATTTTGCAAGGTGAGAAGACTCACAATTTAAAAACATAAACTAGAGAAATTACTGTTAGGTGGTGGCAAAGTCAAAGTTTATCAGTCATGATGAATACCCACACAAAAAGCATTGGGGGGTGCTATAGTTTGAATGTTCCCTCCAAAACTCATGTTGAAATTTAATTGCCAATTTAAAGGTATTGGGAGGTGGGGCCTTTAAGAGATTATCAGGTCATGAGAGCTCTGCCCTCATGAATGAATTAATGGATTGGTTATCTCAGGAGTGTGCTCCTGATAAAAGCGTAAGTTTAATCCCTTATTCCCTCTCTTGTGTGAGCCTTCTCATCATGTGTTGCCTTCCAACACCCAGCAAGAAGGCTCTCAACAAATGTGAGAACCATGATCTTACTCTTCCCTGCCTCCAGAACTGTGAGAAATAAACTTCTTTTCTTTATAAATTACCCAACCTGAGGTATTCTGTTACAGCAGCACAAAACAGACTAAGACAGAAAATGGATACCAAAGAGTGGGGCTGTTTCCATAACAAATACCTAAAAATGTGGTCATAGCTTTGGAACCAAGTAACGGGTAGAGGCTGGAAGAATTTGGAGGAAGCGGCTAGTAACACCCTAGATTGCCATGAATGATGCATCAGGGCAATTCTGGTGAGGACCCAAAAGAAGAGGGGAGCTGTAGGGAAGGTCTGAATCTTCTTAGAAATTACTCAATGGGCCAGGCACGGTGTGGCTCACGCCTGTAATCCCAGCACTTTGGGAGGCCGAGGTGGGCGGATCACCTGAGGTCATGAGTTCAAGACCAGCCTGGCCAACATAGCAAAACCCTGTCTCTTCTAAAAATACAAAAATTAGCTGGACATGGTGGCACATGCCTATAGTCCCAGCTACTTGGGAGGCTGAGGCAAGAGAATTGCTTGAACCTGGGAGGTAGAGGTTGCAGTGAGCTGAGATCAGGCCATGGTACTCTGGCCTGGGCAACAGAGACTTCATCTCAAAAAAAAAAAAAAAGAAATTACTCAAGTGGTCATGACCGGAATATTAGCAGCATTTGGACAGTAAAGTCCATTCTGATGAGATCTCAGACAGAAATGGAAAAGAAGGTGTTAGAAACTGAAGTAAAGGTTATTCTTGTTATACGGTTGCAAAGACCTTGGCAAATTTTGTCTGTGCCCTAGGGCTTTATGGACTGCAAAACTTAAGAGCAATGAACTAGGATATGTGGTAGAAGAAATATCTAAGCAGTAAAGCTTTCAAGCTGCTGTGTGGTTACTTTTAATTGCATAAAATGAGATGTGAGAGCAAAGAGACAATCAAATACAGTCGACCATTGAAGATACATACGGGTTTGAACTCTGAGGGCACACTTTATACAAACATTTTTTTCTTTTCTTTTGAAACAGGGTCTCAACTCTGTCATCCAGGCTGGAGTGCAATGGTGTGATCATGCCTCACTGCTGCCTCAACCTCTCAGGCTAAAGTGATCCTCTCACCTCAGCTCCCAAGTAGCTGGGATTATAGGCACATGCCACCACACCCGGCTAATTTTTGTAGAGATGAGGTTTTGCGATGTTGTCCAGGCTGGTCTCCTGGCCTCAAGTGATCTGCCCACCTCAGCTTCCCAAAGTGTTGGGATTACAGGTGTGAGCCATAACATCGGCCAAGGATTTTTTCAATAAATACAGTCGGGCCTCCATATCACTGGGTTCCACATTCGCAACCAAATGCATACAGTATCTGCAGGATGCAAAACCCTTGCACATGGAGGACTGACTTTTCGTACCCATGGGTTCCACAGGGCCGACCACGGGGCTTGAGTAAGCATGGATTTTGGTATGAGGGAGTGGTCCTGGAACCAATCCCTTCCCACACCCCTTACCATCAGCAGATACGGAGGGATAACCATATAGTTAAAAGAGAAGCAAAACAGAAGAATTTGGAAAATTCTCGGCATGGCCATGTAAAGAGTGGAGAAGCATGTTCCAGAGGGAATATTAAGTGTGTGGTCAAACAACCTATTGCTAAAGAGATTAGCATGGCTAGAAGGAAGCCAGGTGCTATCAATCAAGACAATGGACGACAGACCTAAAAGGCATTTCAGAGATCTTCCAGACTGCCCCTCCCATCACAGACCCAGAGCTCTAGGAGGGTAGAATGGTTTCAGGAGATGGATAGCATTCCTTGGCCTCCTCAACCATAACTCAAACAGCTTCAGGCGTGGCTCCACCTGCTCGGAAAGGGATAAACCTTGGTGGCATCTCACAGAATGCAAGAGCTACAGAGATGGCTTCCTCCACCTAGACTTCAAAGAATGCCCCTCGTAGGCCCAGGCAGAAACCTATTGCAGAACAGAGCCACTGCAGACAGCCCCCATTAGGACAATGCCCAGTGTAACTGTAGGGTCAAGGCTGCCACAGAGTCCCCACTAGGGCAATGCCTAGTGGAGCCATGGGAGTGGGTCACTGTCAACACCCCAGAACTGTAAATCCACCAGTATACAACTCCAACCTATAAGAGCTGCTGAGTGGATTGAACCCAGCAAAGTCAGAGGGTGGGGCTTCTGAGGCCCTGGGAGCCCAACTCCCATCCCAGTGTGCCCAGGAGGCAGAATATGGAGTCCCCAGAGATTATTCCCCATCTTTAAGACTTAATGTCTCCCCTGTTGGATTTTGGACTTATTGGGGACCACCTGCCCCTTTCTTCTTGCCTATTTCTTCCTTTAGAATGGGAATGTCCATCATACACCTTCCTACCATAGCATTTTGGAAGTAGATGACTTGCTTTGATTTCACAGGCTCACAGCTGAAGGGAATTTGTCTCAGGATGAATTGTACTTTATAAGTCTCACCCATGTCTGATTTACCTTGGACTTTTGAGTTGATGCTAAGTTAAGACTTTGGGGGCTAATGGGATAGAATGAATACATTTTGTATGTGAGAAGGACAAGAGTTGTTTTCAGGGGGGAGGTGGGTAGGGGCAGAATGCTAAGGTTTGAATGTCCCCTCCGAAACTCATGTTGAAATTTAATTGGCAATGCAATGTTATGGGAGATGGAGCCTTTAAGAGGTAATTAGGTCATAAGGGCTCTGCCCTCATGAATGAGTTAATGCTCTTATCACAGAAGTGGGTTCTAGATAAAACAATAGGCTCCTGATAAAAGGATAAGTTCAGCTCCCATTCCCTCTCAGAGGCATGCACTTCTTCCCCATTTGATGCCTTCTGCCATGGGATGATGCAGCAAGAAGGCCCTCATCAGATGCTGACACCATGCTCTTGGACTTTCTAGCCTCTAGAACCATGAGAAATAAATTTCTTTTCTTTATAAATTGCCCAGTCCAAAGTACTCTGTTGTAGCAGCAGAAAACAGACTAAGAAAAGGGCTAACTTTTGTGAGTTAAAAGTATAGTCTACAGAAATTAACATGCCTAGGTAAGTGTAGAGAGGGTGATGAAAGCTAAGAAACTCAAAAAGCCTGAAAGGCAATAAAAGAAAACCCTGGGGCTGTAGTACCTGACATCAGCCACAACTCCTATCAATTCTTTTTCCTCAATCCACTCTCTTACGAATGGTGCCTCCTTTCCATCCCACTGCTATTATTGCTTAAATTCAGGCCTTCAACATCCCGTAGTCTAGTTATTCCAATGATCTCTGGTTTGTAGTCACAACTCTCCTCCATGCCCCAGCACCTAATCTCTCCTGTGCTGCTAACAGAATAGTCTTTCTGAGAGAAATATGATCATATTACACCCCTACTTAACAACTCTTCAGTGTTCCCTAAAGCCAACAAAATCCAGTTCCACCATCTTTACGCAAAATCAAAGGCTATCCACCCCAGGATTTCCTCTGCCAACCTCTGCTTGCAGGCTCAGAAAAAATACTAAGATAACTCATTCCCCTTTCACCCTGTTCACATTGTCTCTCTGCTGGAAAAAAAAACCTACCTTCCCTATCCCCACTCATCTATCTGAGGACCATCCATCTATTCATCACTTTCCATACAGTTGTTCCAACCCCTCCTCCTACCAACAGACTAATTTTCTTCTTTGTGTCCTCAGAATACCACATATATAATGATTCTTTTATAGTGTCAGTAACAGTGTCCTCTTATTTACCAATAATGCTGAAATAAACCTCCTTGCATCTTTAGGCAGAAATCCAGAATGGAACTGCTGGATCAGAAAGTATATATAATGCTAACTGCTCTACAAAGGTTGCTCATTTTATACTTTCAACAGTTATTTGTTTCCTACATACTCAATAAAGGATTTTCTGATCTTCTATCTCTGTTAATCTGACAGGTGAAAAATAATAACTCATAATTGTATTTTGTGTGTCCTGTGGTGAATGAAAGAACCTCTGATTGAAGAGGAATTATACTCAGGATGACTTACGGAAACAAAAGGGCTGAAGCAATAACAGAAATTTAGTGAATATTTGCTTCAAGTCAGTGGTTCTCACGATGGTGAACTGGAGACAGAAGAAATAAGAGGCTTCACCACAGTGGGTTCCTATCATATTGCCAAATTGCAATATTAAATAAATGACAGAAAGTTTAGAAAATAAGGCATTTTCCATTCGGTAAGAAGTTAAGGAGTGTGCAAGACCTTAACTGACTATTCCCATAAATTCGGTTTACCCACAGTTTCAACTCACCATCAAGGAGCCAGTGCTGGCCACGCCTATTCTCCAACTCGGACATCATTAGGCGTGTGATCACATGGTCTGGAACCAAAAGACTTTTCTCTATATACTGCTTTGCCATCTCACCAACTTCTATTAAAAAGACAAGAAAAAAAGAGGTATTCAAGAAAACTTCCCAAACACAAAGCTTACCAACTCTTAGTTTTGCCTTCTCTCCATCCTTCCTGATGTGGGAAGAATTCTAGGAAGTTGTAGGTATGTTTTAAGATTTTAAAATATTCACGTCAATAAGGTGGGACTGTTGCTTATTTAACACGTTTATCTCCCAAAAAACTATAAAAGCAGCTCTTTGAGATAGCATAGCCCCCCCCCCGCCACCCCCCGCCAAAAAAAAAAGGAAGAAACAAAGAGTGGCCAGGTGTGGTGGCTCATGCCTGTACTTCAGGTACTTTGGGAGGATGAGGTGGGAGGATCACTTGAGCCCAGGAGTTTGCATTTGCAGTGAGCTCAAGCGCATTGACTGCACTACTGAATGCCAGCCTGGGCAACAGGAGGAGACCCTGTCTCAAAAAAAAAAAAAAAAAAGAAAGAAACCAAGAAAGCAGGAAAGAAAGAAAGATAAATTGGGCAAGAAAAAAATAAGAGTAGAAAATAAAGTCAAGAAGCAGGATGGTACATAAAAAGGCCGATAAAGAGAAGCCCTGGATAATTCCTAGAGGTAGGCCACAAATTGGGCACTGAGCCTCTCAACAGTTTATGGTAACAAGGAACATGATCAACCACACAATGTACAGAAGACTAAAGGAAGATGAGAAGCACAACCGTTTCTTACAGACACCAAAGGAAAAAAGTTCCAGTGGTCTAAAAAGAATGCCACATAATACAAACAACAGCTCTACTTCTTTTCATCAACTTCAATGTAAGCAGATGGCACCTTGCTGACACAGTTGTAAAAGCAACTCAGTGTTATTAGTGGAATGCCAAGTTCATAAAAGGTTGTGAAGTTTTAACAAAACCACATTAATACTTTCAGGGGAAAACTGCTTCTATCTCCATTTAAAACATGAATTTCCTATATGTAGAAATTGTGAGTTAGGTTCAGCAGAACAAACTATCAGTTTAAATCTGTACATTTCTAAGAACTAAATGTGTGGGTTTTTTTTTTTGTGTGTGTGTGTGTGTGTGTGTGTGTGTGCGCGCGTGTGTTTTACCACAAATGAAATCCTCTGCTCTCTAGGGAACTTATAATGAATGCTAAGAATCACATTCTCAGCTGGGCGCAGTGGCTCACGCCTGTAATCCCAACACCTTGGGAGGCCGAGGCAGGCAGATCACCTGAGGTCGGGAGTATGAGACCAGCCTGACCAACATGGAGAAACCCTGTCTCTACTAAAAATACAAAATTAGCCAGGTATGGTGGTGCATGCCTCTAATTCCAGCTACTCGGGAGGCTGAGGCATGAGAATCGCTTGAACCCAGGAGGCGCAGGTTGCAGTGAGCCGAGATTGCGCCATTGCACTCCAGTCTGGGCAACAACTCCATCTCAAAAAAAAAAAAAAAAAAAAAAAGAGAATCACGTTCTTGACAGACCAATTCAGTTTTTTTAAAAACACAAAGAGCCAGGTGTAGTGGCTCACGCCTGTAATCCCAGCACTTTGGGAGGTCAAGGCAGGCGGATCACCTGAGGTCAGGAGTTCGAGACCAGCCTGGCTAACATGGTGAAATCCCATCTCTACTAAAAAATACAAAAACTAGCTGAGTGTGGTGGTGGGTGCCTCTAATCCCAACTACTTGGGAGGCTGAGACAGGAGAATCGCTTGAATCCAGTAGGCAGAGGTTGCAGTGAGCCAAGACTGCGCCACTGCACTGAGTGACAGAGCAAGACTCCATCGCAAAAAAAAAAAAAAAAAAAAAAAAATTAGGTGGCGGGCACCTATAATCCCAGCTACTCCGGAGGCTGAGGCAGGAGAATCACTTGAACCTAGGAGGCAGAGGTTGCAGTGAGCCAAGATCGTGCCACTGCATTTCAGCCCAGGCGAGAGCGAGACTCCATCTCAAAAAAATATATAAGTAGGCCAGGCGCGGTGGCTCACGCCTGTAATCCCAGCACTTTGGGAGGCTGAGGCGGGTGGATCACAAGGTCAGGAGATCAAGACCATCCTGGCTAACACGGTGAAACCCCGTCTCTACTAAAAATACAAAAAATTCGCCAGGCGTGGTGGCAGGCGCCTATAGTCCCAGCTACTCGGGAGGCTGAGGCAGGAGAATGGTGTGAACCTGGGAGGCAGAGCTTGCAGTGAGCCAAGAGTGCGCCACTGCACTCCAACCTGGGCGACAGAGCGAGACTCCGTCTCAAAAAAAAGTAAAAATAAAAACACAAAGCAGAATTATATTACTAGAAAAAAGCTCAAGAATCATTTCACCCCACTTTCTTTTGTTTTGTTTTGTTTTGTTTTGTTTTTTACTATGGAGTCTCACTCTGTCACCCAGGCTGGAGTGCAGTGGTGTGATCTCTGCTCATCACAACCTCTGCCTCCCAGTTTCAAGCGATTTTCCTGCCCCAGCCTCCCAAGTAGCTGAGATTATAGATGTGCGCCACCACGCCCAACTAATTTCTGTATTTTTAGTAGAGACAGGGTTTCACCATGTTGGCCAGGCTGGTCACCAATTCCTGACCTCAAGTGATCCGCCCACATCTGCCTCCCAAAATTCTGGGATTACAGGCATGAGACACCATGTCTGGCCTCCCCACTTTCACCTTTAATTTAGGTAGAGGCCTTGCCTCCCCAGACTGAGTCTGTACCCCCTAACCCCAACTTAAGCACTGAAAGATGGGCTGTGAAGGGCTCCATATCTCTTGAGTACACCACTAGACAAGAAGCTCAAAACACAGGCCCAGCTGATGCAGATTCACTAACATGCTGCAAAAGGCAGAACAAGAAAGACAGCCACATTGGTGAATGTGACTGAACATGAATGTGAACAAGCTACATTCATTTGACTAGTATTATAATTATTGGCTACATACTCCATAACAGGTCATATTCTGGAGATGTAGCAGTGAATAAATAAAAGTTCCAGCTTACAGATATTTAAACCATATTACTTTAAGAGCGACAACCACCACTGTTAATTAAGTGCATACTATGTCCCAGGCACTGGGCTTTAAGTGCTTTATGTTATTTCATTTCATTTAATCTTCATAAGATCCTCACCTTCAGATAGAAGGTAATCCCAGCATTTTTTATGACAGCTTTATTGTGATAATTCACACACTATAACATCTGCCATTTTTAACTGTAGGACTCAGCAGCTTTCAGTATATTCTCAGTGTTGTACAACCATCACCACTCCCTAATTTCAGAACACTTTCACTACTTCAGAAAGAAACCCTGACCCATTAGCAGTGACTCCTTCTTCTCATCTCCCTCTCACCCCCGGCAACTATCAATCTTTCTGTCTGTAGATCTGCCTACCCTGGACACTTCTTATAAATGGAATCACAGTTTTCTGTGACTGTTTTCTTTCACTTAGCATAATGTTTTCAATGTACCACATATCCATATTTCACTCCTATTTATGGCTAAATAACATTTCATTGTATGGTTATACCACATTTTATTCATACATATAATGGATATTTGGGTTGTTTCTACTTTTTGGCTATTATGAATAATGCTGTAGTGAATGTTCATATACATTGTGTATGTTTTCAGTTCTCTTGGGTAATACCTGTGTGGTATCTATGTTCTATGTCTAAACAATCACTATCAGAAAAGATGCATGGAGCAACTGACAACTTGGGTGCTGTCCCACTCTGCAATAGTCATGCCAGGCCCAGAGCCCCATTCTTAGTCTCATCCACCAAACTTTAAGGTAGATAAACAACAAATACACATCTTCCAAGGTGAAAGACCAAAATGTGTATTTTGCATTGTTTTCTAGAGCTCTGGATCTAATTATATATAGAGGTATTTGTTCATTCACTTTCTGCCCCCTCTACTAGAAATTATTAGCTCAAAGAAGGAAAAGTTAAAACAGTTTGTTCAATGCCACATCCTCAGCGCTTAAAATATAGTCTGGCATATATTAGATGCCCCGTAAAAATGTGTTGCATGGGCCAGGCTGACGGCTCATGCCTGTAATCCCAGTGCTTTGGGAGGCCAAGGTGGGCGGATCACTTACGGCCAGGAGTTTGAAACCAGCCTGGGCAACTCGTTGCCCTACTAAAAGTACAAAAAAATTAGCTTGGTATGGTAATGCATGCCTGTAATCCCAGCTACTTGGGAGGCTAAGGAACAAAAATAGTTTGAACCCAAGAGGCAGAGGTTGCAGTGAGCCGAGACTGCACCACTGCACTACAGCCTGGGCAACAGAGCGAGACTCTGTCTCAAAAAATTAAGTTAAATTAAATTTAAATTTAAAAATTTTAAAAATATGTTGCATGAATGAACACCCTGAAGATAAGAGAATTTTCTTTTACCTTGCAAAAATCAATATGATCATCTTGGAGAGTTATTATAGAACCATTATCCCAAAAATCAAATATGGCCCAACCTCACCAGATAGCAACCTTTTGAAAAGAGGTATGATACAAGCAAAGTGTGATCATGAGTTAAGATGGTCGTATTAGGCCAGACACAGTAGCTCATGCCTGTAATCCCAGCACTTTGGGAGGCCAAAGTGGGCAGATCACCTGAGGTCAGGAGTTTGAGACCAGCCTGACCAACATGGAGAAACCCCGTCTCTACTAAAAATATAAAAATTCACCGGGTGTGGTGGCATGTGCCTATCTGTAATCCCAGCTACTCGGGAGGCTGAAGCAGAAGAGCTTGAGCCCAAGAGGCGGAGGTTACAGTGAGCCAAGATCACGCCAGCCTGGCTGACAGAGCAAGACTCCACCTCAAAAAAAAAAAAAAAAAAAAAAAAAAGATGGTCATATTAGGTTTCACAGCCCAATCTTATTTCTTCAGCATTTCAAAACATGAATAGAAGTGAACCAGTTTGGGTAGGGGAAATGAGAAGAAGGAAACAGCAACAGCAAATGTTGCGGAGGTGTGGGGCCATTCGGTATACCTGGAAGAACTTCTTCAAGCACTGACAGTCAAAGAAAAGCCCACCACTAATAGATGGTGCTGGATGGGCAGGATATGGAGTGTGAACTTTGAGGAATTTTAAATAGATAGTTTTAGAAATGCTATTCCTAGAGCCAAGACCAGCTACTGAAATCGTAGGGACTAGTACAAATTGAAGATGTTCCTCTTGTTGGAAAACGAAGAATTTCAAGATGACAACAGCAGAGCACTAAACTACGCACAGGGCCTTACGTGCCTACATGGGTCGCAGGCCCATGGAAATGCGACATTTGGATGTGGTATGGTGGAAGCAAAGGAGGCTGTGATAATAATCCAAGCACAAGATGAAGGCCTGAACTAAAGCAGAAGCAGTGGAGGAAGACCTTCATGTGCCCCTTGAGAGAGAACCTTGAGTTAATTCAACACAAGCAGTACGACCCCAAGTTTAAAATAACTCTGTGGAAGACTTCCAGAGGCATCTTACTCTAATTTACTAATTGAAAGATCTAAGTGCAGCATACTTTTGCAGCTATTCCTGCCAGCTTTGGCTCTTCTCTGAAGCAGGGCAAGCAACATGTCCTCTAACCTGATACAAGATCAAACTTGTCCCACATATCTCAATCTCTACCACGAAAACCCAGAAAGATCCTCAGACAAAGCAAAATGACCTTAACATATCTACATCTGAATGAAGACCTCATGACAACAGCAAACTACAATAAAACATCCTGTCAGAAGACTGAGGCCCACTTCGGAAAACTGGACCTTCATCTGCCCTTGTCAGTTTGCTTGGAAGAGAAAGCAGCATCATTAAATGCTGATGATAGCATGCATGGACATACCTGCTCTAATTTCTGAAGTAGTATTCCAAAGAAAGACTGTGGACACACATACATGGTCCCACACAGCTTCTGAATCCTGAGTGTGTTCACACACACACATCACACACACAAATAATTCAGAAAGCACTAGGAAAGTTTCAAATAAATGTAATAAATATAGGGTGCCCCAAATAGGCCACTATCTTTGCCTTTTTCTTAAGTTTCACAACAAAACCAACAAATAAATCCATCATGTGTTTATAAGATTAAACAAAACACCAATGATTAAGGCAACATATAAAAAATCTTTCTTCAGAAAAGGAAAGATGAAGTGTCAGATTACAAACATTATATATAACAAAATTATGTGTTCATATAGAGAGAAAGATAGATGATGGTATCATCCACAATGTTAAGTATATTAGAAGAAAATCAATGTTCTACCTATCTTACAACAATATAAATTTTGTGGCAATTCATCTTAACAACCTATTCCATTCAATCACTACTAAATTCAAATAGATATAATCTTGGTAACCTTGAGAAATATATATTTTCAATTTCTAACTAGATCAGATAATATACAAATTTTCAGGATTTAAGACTATCTATTAAACTGTGCATTAAGATAATACCGCATTTAAAATTATACGATAACACAAAACTTAAGACTATCTATTAAGTTGGTCATCTCTCCAAAATTCATGTTTCCAGGATATGGAAAGATATTCTGTTAGCCTCAATTCCTACACATTAAAGCTGTCCACATTTACATCAACAGACTGAAATAGATCACTGTATTCAGGGCAGCACATATGCCAAAACACTGTCAACTGCTGAAGGAGTAGGATATTGGACTTACATTCTGCATCATCTTAAGGCTGGTTAAAAAGATAATACCTGTAAGCAGAAGAGTCAATAAGCAGATGACATTTCTTTAGAAAAACCATGAGAACACACACACACAGACACACACACACACACACACACACACACACACACACACACACACACACACACACTGATATTTATATAGCACAAAATCCATTCTACGGCAACCCTAAATATGCAGGACAGTCAGCATAGACACTGCAGGGACTGAATGACTCTCAAAAAGAAAGAAATATTGGCCGAGAACAGTGGCTCATGCCTGTAATCCCAGCACTTTGGGAGGCCAAGGTTGGGTGGGTTGCCTGAGCTCAGGAGTTCAAGACCAGACTGGCCAACATGGCAAAACCCCCAAAAATACAAAAAATTAGCTGGGCGCGATGGTGTGCACCTGCAGTCCCAGCTACTCTGGAGGCTGAGGCATGAGAATCACTTGAACCCAGGAGACAGAGGTTGCAATGAGCCAAGATAACGCCACTTCACTCCAGCTTGGGTGATAGAGCAAGACTCTGACTCAAAACAAAACAAAGGAAAGAAAAAATAAATAAATATGTAAAGATCCAAAATACAAAAGGCTGATTTTGGTCCTGAAATGGGAATAAAAAAAAAAGGTACACTGTTCCCTCTGACAATATAGGGTATGGTTAGTTTTGTGGTTTGAATACCCTTTAAATCCACTAAATACTCATTCAGCTGATATTTATTAAGCATCTATGTGCCAGGCCCTATATCAATCTAGCATGAGGCCTGTTCCAGAGCTCAGAGTCTTAAACACCGGGATTGGGTACTAATCCACCAAAAGCTTTCAATAGCAAAAGTTTATGGAATTTTACTCTGTGTCAGGCAGAAAAATTAAACAGTCAGTAGTTATCACAATTAAGATACAAAGGCTCTTACACTGCCGATAAAGTTCTACATAAATACATTATGAAAGAGGAATAGGCTATAGGTCACAAGCTAAATGAAAGTGTTTAGTCAAACATTCAATCTGCCAGCCAATCCACCTTTCACTATTGAAGAGATTGTCTCTAAAATACTAGTCCAGGGTTACAGAAAGCCAACCAGGCTACCTTAGTTTCTTGACACTGGAGTCAAAAAGATTTGTTTTAATAAAAGTGGTGATTAACACCTCAAAATAATTGACTTTAGTTAGGTAAAATCCATCAACTGGAATGAAAGTCTCTCAGGATCAAATCTCAACTACTAATACTTTAAGCAAAGGCAAATGAGATCTTTTTTTTTTTTATCTGAATGTCTTATTTCTGTCTGTCATATACTTTTTTCAATAAGTAATGCAGGTGGGGCCAGCATAAGGACAATGACGAGTGTGTTTTGTGACACAGGAAAGGAAAAGTACATGCCAGAAGTCAGCTGTGCAGTAACCTATGAGAGAGCTACTCCTGTTTCACCCCAGATCATCACCTCGATTCCAAAGCCACTCCAATCACTCAGAACCACAGCTGAAAATTCTCTGAACACACCACTTCTCCAACAAAACTTTCTGCAAGTCTATGCACCAGGTACCACACAAGGCACTAAAGATACAAACATCGTACCCTTGAACTGAGTGTGGTAGCTCACACCAGTAATCCCAACACTTTGAGAGGTCAAGATGGGAGGATCCCTTGAGGCCAGGAGTTTGAGACCAACTGGGGAAACTATTAGTAACAAGACCCCATCTCTATAAAAAATGTAAAATTAGTCAGGCATGGTGGCACACACCTGTAGTCCCAGCGACTCTGGAGACTGAAGTGGGAGGATCACTTGAGCCCAGGAGTTCCAGGGTGCAGCAAGCTATGACTGCGCCACTGCACTCCAGCCTGGGCAACAGACAGAGGCACTCCTGCCTCTAAAAAATAAAAAATTTACTGAGCAACTACTCTGTGCCAGGCTGTGGCACATTTCCCTAAGTGTCAGAGAAACCACAAAGGGAGAGGGCATCAGAAGTCATCTGTGACCTTCTTCAGATTGCTTGGCCAGGTGACATCAAACAGATGACAACTTGGCCTATCAAAACAACGTCAAGTTATAAGAATGGCTTCCTATCATTTACTGGCACAACCCAAAAATAAAAATAATAAAGGCTTAATTCTGGCCGGGCACGGTGGCTCACACTTGTAATCCCAGCACTTTGGGAGGGCAAGACAGGCAGATCACTTGAGGTCAGGAGTTTGAGACCAGCCTGGCCAACAATGGCGAATCCCTGTCTCTGCTAAAAATACCAAAATTAGCCGGGCATGGTGGCACATGCCTGTAGTCCCAGCTACTTGGGAGGCTGAGGCCTTGAACCTGGGAGACAGAGGTAGCAGTGAGCTGAGATCGCGCCATTGCATTCCAGTCTGGGAGACACAGCAAGACTCTGTCTCAAAAAAAAAAAAAAAAAAAAGCTTAATTCTACAGCTTTTTGCTTTGGGAGCCTGCTGGTTTATGGAAAAGTCTAACACAGACACAATTATACAATATAATGTTGAGGGCTACATGCATATACAAAAGTATATGGTAAAGCAAGAGAATCATTACAAGACGCAGGATAGTGCTGGAGGAGAGAGATGGAAAAGGAGCTGTGGGGGTACTGATAATATTCTGTTTCTTAGGCTGGGTGGGAGATACAAAATTGTTATCCTTTGTAGCACCCACACACCCACACATCTGTATCCTCTTTTTGTTGTGACTGTCTATAAAGTGAAGGCAAACTAGATACACAAGACAGAGCTGAACAAATGTTCACAAAACAGCAAATTCCCAAGATGCCTGGCTAAGTCACCAGAAAGAGATAACTACTCAATGTTCTTTTCATTGTTCTACAGAATATGCTGAGAGTAAGATCCCTGTAAATGAGCTCAATTCCCTTGTAAGACCGCTCTACCCTGAAGTATCAGACTGTGTGTATGGGACAGAACTAGGAGAAGCCTTGCTCACCCTGGTATTATCCCTTCGCCAAAACATCACTAATAATGGCAGTGCACACGCGCACACACATACACGCATCTCAAGGGGCCTGGTCAAAGAAGAACTGTAGAGCTTTATAATTCTTCAAGCTGCAAGTTCTTTATCTCCTCACTTGTAAGAATATTTTGGCACTGAAGTAGAAATAACTACTTTGGGGGAAAAAAATACAGTGAAGAAAGACTTCATTCTATAAGTTATCCCTAATATCACTCTGATGAATCTCTTCCAGTAAGAAAATAAGCTTTAAAAAATAAAAAACCTTGGTTAAAAAAATAGATGTCAAAGTCCTTTAGAGGCAGAAATTATGGAAGAAACTCTTAAATTTAAGGCATTTTGGCACTTAAGTGACTCATTTCAGACATCCAGTATCCACCTTTCAATTGGTATTTGTTCAAAGCTTGACTTTCTTTTCCTTCATACCAAAAATACAGTATTAAATCACTCTCTGACACTTGCTATGGGTAACTATGAAGAAAACACCTCAGCCTCCTGAGTAGCTGGGACCACAGGTGCACGCCACCATGCCCAGCTAATTGTTGTATTTTTAGTAGACATGGGGTTTTACCATATTGCCCAGGCTGGTCTCAAACTTCTGACCTCAAGTGATCCTCCTTCCTCAGCCTCCCAAAGTGATGGGATCACAGACATGAGCCCTAGCGCCTGGCCCAAAGGAAATTCTGAATCCAGTATAATTGGTCAAGTACACACGCTTTAGAGCCAGACTGCCTGAGTTCAAATCCTGACACCACTACTTAAAGGCTATAAGACTTTTGTCACGTATGTTTTTGCCTCAGTCAAGTTTGTGCCTCCATTTCCTCATCAATAAAATGGGAATAATATCACTTAGGGTTGTTCTGAAAGTTGTATGTGATTAATATATGTATAAAGGACTTGGAATGATGCTGCTTTGCAAATTTCATTCAACAACATGGAGATACTAAGTATTTGTGTCTATGTGCCAAGGGTTGTTCTAGACCATTTCTTTTTTGTTTTTGTTTCGGAGACAGGGTCTCACTCTGTCACCGAGGCTGAAGTGCAGTGGTGTAATCACAGCTCACTGCAGCCTTGACCTCCCAGACTCAAGCGATTCTTCTTCCTCAGCCTCCAGAGTAGCTGAGACTACAGGCACATGCCACCATGCCTGGCTACTTTTCTTTTTGTAGAGATGGGGGTCTCATTATGTTACCCAGGTTGGGTAACATGAGTTCTTGGGATCATGTTCAAGGGATCTTGAGTTCAAGGGATCCTCCTGCCCGGGCCTCCCAAAGTGCTGGGATTACAGGCATGAGCCACCGCACCTGGCCGATTCTAGAAAGTTTATATATATGAACTCATCAAATGCTCACAAATATCTATGAAGTCTAGGGTATAATATTCCCTATTTCTTAGATAAGGAAATTGAAACACGGAGAGTTTCAATTGAAACTCGGAGAGTAACTGAGTTAATAAGTCATACAGCCTAGACTCAACTTCAAGCAACTTACCCCAGTCCATTTTCTTAACCACTACATACTGCCTCTCAATGTTTGTATTTCCTTGAACAGAAACAACTTTGCATGTTAGCATACATGCTGCTGAAATATGACGCTAGCATCTGTATAAAAGGGACAGGTTCTTACTAAAGAACAGAGCTGCTGACTGTAGGGAAATACCTGGTCCTGCTCTGTATAACCAGTGCTTCCTTTAGGTACTCTATCTCTAACTAACCAAAAACTTAGTTTCTATGTGGCTGTTTCCTACCAAACTATAAGCATCCTTTGATTCCATACCTCCTCACCAGTCAGCTTCCTTTCCTCTCTCCCAGACCTTCTCCCTCCCTCAACCATCCTAGACACAACTCCGAGATAGACCTTCCAAAAACACAAGGTGGCACAAGTCGCTCCCTTGCTGACACCACAGTGTGTTCCTTGGCTTGTAGGATGGCATGGATGAACACTCCTTAGGATAGCATTCAAGGTCTCTCTGATCTGGCCAGAAACTACTTCTCAACCTCACCTCCCACCCTCATTTCCTTATCATTCATCCTTTGACCCCTTGTCTGTGCCAGGCACAGAGTCAAGTGTGACTGTGGTTCCTACCTTCCCACAATCTACAGACTCGTGGAGGAAAGACGGGACAGAACACAGAGGTGGACACCCCAATCTGACCTCAGGTCCAAAAGAAGCTTCCCACACTGGAGCTTGGCTTCTGAAGGGCTAGCAAAAGTTGGCTGGAAGAAATACCCTTCAGTTTGTGTGTTCCTCTAAGAAGCTTTCCCTGATCATTTTTCTCCTATCTTACTTTGAGAGTTAATCCCCGCTTCTGTAATCTACCAGCACATGGGCTAAAGCTAGTCCATTCAGTGTCTGTACTACAGAGGTGTTCCCTTTGGGAAGAGGCAACCCTGTGGGCCCCCAGCTGAGTAAACACATTGTGGCTATGCACATATTTCAAGATGCTCATTTCTCCAGGCAGACTCAGCCGTGTGCCGGAGAACACAGCTCGGTGGGCAGAACTAGGGTTGGACTGCAGGCCCCACACACCCCTTAGCCAGGTTCCCCCTGACAGGTCACGATTTGTACAATCATATGCAGTGGCCTTGTATCTTCACCTGACATTTCACTCCTCCAGTGGAACAGACATTGTTTACAAATCCTCCAGAGCAGATTATAATCCCCTTGAGGCCAGAGGCTATCTTAACAGTCAAGCAAGAGCCACTCTCCTTGAGATAAAGAATTTTCATACCTTTAAACTCTTCCACCTTCCCATCCACAGGACCCTACAAATTATTAGATGAACTTCTCACTACACCCTTTACCATACCTTACTTTTTGTATCGTTCACCCGACAGCCACGGTCATGACTTTCAGGCAAGTAAGACTCAGAAAAGCCTTCTCAACAAATGAAACATAATGTGCAGCAATGTTTTTTTTAAAATGCTATCTTATAGTCTTGATTCTTTGGCAAGCCTTGAATAACTCAGGAAAATTACTGAATTAAGCAAAGCATTCTCTTACCTGATTAGACTACATAAGTGGACATTTGGTGCATGTTGTCCTTGGTTCTCACAACTGTTGCTTCAGTCTACACAAGTTGGTGCAGAAAGATCATTACCACAGATTGTGTTTGGATCCCAAGCCTGATCTCTTAACAAGGAAGGATCTGTTCCCACAAGTGGATGCTTGCTCCTCCTGAAGCTATCTGACATTCTTAAACACCCACAAAATCTATGAGTCAACTCTGAAAGATTTCTGAGATTAGGATTCCAAAGTATTCTCTGACAGAAGCAGCAGAAAGTTTAGCATTAAGGAAACAATTTACAGTTTTTAACATATAGGTACACGGAAGTCACCTCAAAGGAGATTGTACAAGGCTTCACCAACAAAACCCAACTGCTTCTCTTTGAGCCATGTCTTCTGGGTGTCTGTGTGACACAGCTAAACTTTACCCTAAAAGTGTCCTAATAAATCCCAAGCCAGCAGGGATTTGTAAGCTATTTCTAAAGAAGATAACAAAGACACGTTTATAACTTATTTAATATAATTTTTAAAACTTTGAAACTGTAAAGACTATAATCCTACTCATTTTTGTTCCTTTGGATATCAGACTAATATGCTCGTGGCATCAAGTCACCGATCACTGGTCTCTGAGGGAAAAAGAGACCTCACATGGAATACACCTGTCTTCAATACCTTTCCTTTGCCATTTAGTCTGCAATATTTAGCTCATGATAGGGGCAATTACTGCTGGTCTTCAACCAAAGGAAGTTGTAGCCAACATTACTCAAATCTGTGATCTGCACAATCGATTATCACCTAAGTCAAAAGCAGATTAACAGTAAAATGAAAAATTATTTAACCTAGATTTGAGCCCAAACGTACAAATGTGCGTCTCTTAATCACTAATTGTGAGATTAAAAATAAAAGAATTTGTAATGTGATTTTATTTCCTGACATCTGCATTTCATTAAGGGACAATACCTTTTTAAAAACATTGAATACTGGAATGGCTTCATACCGAGGCAATGGCAAATATGACACCAGGAACTACTACTGCCAGGCTGGGAATCAGGAGTCCCAGCTCTTTGTTCTGCTTTCAGCTCACTGCCCACAGGACTCTGAACACAGCAATGTATTTCACTTACCGTGGCCTCCAAGTTTCCTCATCTGCAAGAGAGAGGTAGACCGTTCGACCTCTGCTATCTCTGTGGGGGCACTTCAATTCCCTGCATTTGGGGCCTTGTGTGAAGGGTAGAGGACTAGCCTCCCCACACTAGCTTCCCTTAAACCACAGAGGTTCCATCTCTGTGGTGAGGAGGGGACTTTACAGATTAAGGAGAGTCTCCCGGCATTCACGGGCAGCAAAATCAACTGATCATTATGCCCATTCTAAACGTGAGAGGTGGAGTCGGGACGGGAACTCAGGCTTGAATCATCAGTTAGTGTTCTTTCAACCATACCTTCCCTAGAACGCTTCCTGAGAATAAGGGCCAATGCTTCGTGAGGCCTCTTCACTCTTTTCTCTCTAGCCAGACTGGCTATTTATATTCACTTAGTCTAATTTTGTACCCAGGGTCCAGAAATGTGTTGGCAGTGGGTATGCTTCTATAATAGCCAAGATAAAAAGATGCATGGACAACAGCCATGACTTTGGGTAGGGGAGGGGCTGGCATTACTGAAAAAGAAGGTGATCCAATCTCTAAGCACAAAGGATATCCAGCCAATTCTTCCTCCTTAGGCTTTCTCATTCCGCCAGCAGATCAATTATTATTTCACCCTTCATATTTATTCAAAGAATAAAACAGTACAGTAACCTTCTTTTAAAACTAAACAAGTCGTGAAAATAAAAGATACTGGAGCTTCATAAACCAAAAAATTTTGGACGTCCTATGTCAAGTGTATTTTCTTGGCCCAGGATAGGAACACATGCATTCATAAACACACCATGAACATCTGGTGTAATACCACATGCGGCTTTATATAAGCAGCAGAGGAGAAAAGCAGATTGGGATGAATGCAACAGAAGTTGGGCAACGGAGCAAATAGGAAAACGGCAAGTAATCTGAAAGATTTGCCAAAATCACAGAAGAGTTTTAAACCCAGAATGTTTAACCGTCTCCTCAAGCTCATGTTCTGCAAATCTGCCTTGGTATCCACCATAGCAGGCACTTTCAGCCCTACGGAGTAGGATTACATTGGAAATCTCAGGGGCCCTCTGGATTTTCTTACTCTGTAAAAACCACAGAACAGGCTCCCTGTAACCTGAGCATGGCCCAAGTACTAGCTGCATTCAGAGGATAAGGAGGAATGTCACTTTTAAAGCAACACAAATAGTAATTCCTTGCCATTGCACAAGGCCCAGAGTGTGAATCTATCCGGCTGTGCCGTGCACCTTGTTGGCTGCCTCTCTGAGCAGGATCTTGGCTGCAGCTCAGCAGAAGCAAGGCTGCTATTCTCCAGTGCCATCTGCTCACACAGGATGGATTGCTACCCATGAGAGTCTTCCCTCTCTCTCTCTGTAGTAACTCTGGCAATGCCCTGTTGGAGAACTACAGCAAGGGCTCCAAAAATGTGTGCAGCTCAGCAACCTCCGGAAGGGAAACGGGAACAGGGAGCGAGCTGATGCGGACACTCTTCTGACAGGACCTCCTCAGCTCTCAGCAAGGACAAGCAGTCCACTGAGCGGGCCAACATGCAATCATCCTTCAACAGCCAGCAAGAACAACGATACCAGTGGCAACAGTAATGAAACACTTAGGAAGTACTGGACCGGGGGTTGTCAAATGAAGGTCATGACCACTATTTTGGTTGTTTAAAATAAAAAGTGTTTGGCACACAAAAAGAGAAAATATTATAAATTCTTAAAATGTGTTTCACTTAATTGCAGGATTAAGCTAATTCCTATCATGGAGCACATTAAAAATAGATATCCATAAAAATTTTAAAAAGAAAAAATAAATAAGCAAATATTGGGTCAAGTCTTTTTATATTCCCTTGTACGTATTATCTCAATTAATTCTTACAACACCCGTATGAAGTAGTACCATTATTATTCTTGGTTTGTGGTTGAAGAAATAGAAAGTGTTTGAGTAACTTGCCTGGCTGGCTTCCCAGTCAATGTGGTTCCAAAGCCTGAACTCTTAACACATGCCCTACAGCAAGTAGCTCCCTAGACCCTGTGTCCAAAGCCTTCGCTCACTTCCTCAAGCAATTTCTCTCACACCGTAATTCTTTGTTCAACCATCTGTCCCTTTCCCCTTGTGAACTGAGAACACCTCAAGGGGAGGTCTTGTTGAGCTGAGTGACTTAAACAAAGGCTCAGGGAGCAAAGGATCCCATCAGTATTTTTTAAATTAAGTGAGTAAATGAAGAATGTTGAAAGAAAAAAGAAGGCAAATTGTAGCCAAGAAAAAAATAATAAGTCCTGACACTCGAGGGTCTGTCTTTGCCAAAGGGAAATTCAGTCTCTGAACTTAAGAAAGAAAATTAAGAAAACTCAGTCTCTGAATTAAGAAAACGAGTTCCTTGCATTCTTAGAGAGACTTGGGGGAAAATAAACTTCATCTAAAAATTTAATCAGGTTAAAAAAAAACAACTAGAGTGTCAAAACATCTGCCTATGCTTTGTTCTGGGCCCTTCATTCAGGAAAAACTAATGAGTTTCTGGATCAATAAAGGTAAGGCTAGGGTTTATTTGGGGGGTTGAGGGTGAAGAGGGAAACTATTTTGGATTAGAAAGCCAAATCCTTCTGGTATTGGAGGACTGAAAGCTGAGAGATAGAAAAAGAGCACAGTCTCCAGAAGGGAAAAGAGCAAGAAATCAATGAGCTGAACCTAAGCCAGGGGAGGGGCAGGCAGTGACTGAAGGGGTGTGTGGGGAATGGCTGATAGGTTTTTAGGACACTGGTGTCTAACATGCCATGTCAAGTTCCTTGTGCCAGACTCTAATCCCCATCACCCCAAACCTTAATACAACCACCTTACCTAAGTAGTCTATTTTTTTTTTTTTTTTTTTTTTTTGAGACAGGGTCTCCCTTTGTCACCCAGACTGGAGTACAGTGGCACAATTATGCCTCACTGCATCCTCAACTTCCCGGGTTTAGGGGATCCTGCCACCTCAGTCTCCTAAGTAGCTGGGGCTACAGGCGTGCGCCACCACGCCTGGCTAATTTTTTTGGTATTTTGTAGAGATGAGGTTCCACCATGCTGCCCAGGCTCGAACTCCTGAGCACAAGCAATCTGCCCACCTTGGCCTCCCACCGTGCTGGGATTACAGGTATGAGTAGTGCTTTGGGAGAATGAAAGAAGGAGGGTCGGGTCCAACATGGGATGAAGTCATACAGAAAGGGCAGCCTTTCCAAGGAAAGACTGAAACGCAGAAGTGAAAAATTACAGAGAAGCATGCAATCTGCGGAAGAGGTGACCAGACAGAATATTCAGTATTAGAGATGTGGTGTGGAGTGCTGTGAAGCCACTGAGTAAACGATGAGGACCCAGGTCTTTCTAATTCGGTATATAAAGCTGGAGGACAGGGACAGCTGATGATCTGTATGTTAACCCTGTGGTGCAAGCCAAGTGCCACGGACTGTTACCCAAGGTCACTAATATCCCCCACCATGAGAACACATTTACTCCCACATGTGCAGCCACTACCATGCCACACACCATAACGATTCAATACTGACAACCAAGACTTGTGGTTCAAAAATCTCTTGCTAGGCAGGGCGCAGTGACTCACGCCTGCAATCCCAGCACTTTGGGAGGCCAAGACAGGTGGATCACTTGAGGTCAGGCATTCGAGACCAGCCTAGCCAACATGGTGAAACCCTGTCTCTACTAAAAATGCAGAAAATTAGCCAGGCTTGGTGGCACATGCCTGCAATCCCAGCTATCTGAGAAGCTGAGACAGGAGAATCGCTTGAACTCAGAAGGTGGAGGTTGTAGTGAGCACAGATTATGCCACTGCACTCCAGCCTGGGCAACACAGCGAGAGTCCGTATCAAAAAAAAAAAAAAAAAAAAATCTCTTGCTGGCCAAGATGGCCCAGAAGTAGAAATAGTGAAGAGGAAGAGAAGAAAGCATCACACTTCATCTTACAACTCTGGAAGTCTTATTCTACTAATTAATCTAAAAACGAGCTGATAAAATTACCCAATAGGAAACCTCAAACTCTGCCAGATTTTGCTTTCTGGGTAGGACAATCTATTCCCACAGTTGTCTCTATTCCAATATGAGTTCCTGGATATCTGAGGGTGTTTCCGTCATAAATCAAACTGCCTGTAGTGCATTAGGCCCTTGATTTCCATCCGTAAGCTTATTCTATAACCAAGTCTCTGCATCTTATTTGATTCCATATTGCTATTCCAAATAGCACATTCATGAAATTGAATGCTCCACCAGATATACTAATTTTAGAGTCACTTTAAAATTGTCACACTTTCTCCACCGCCAAATAAAAGGAGGAAAACAAAGCAGGCATATGTAATTCAGCAGCTGCCACAGCTGCTCTCTAAAAACTGGTACAAAGAAGGTGACATATTCGAGACAAGAATCTCCCCTCCCTTTTTTCTTTTTATTTAACACTAAACCAGAAGATACCTACAGTCTTTAAAGATGATCAACTTGGTGCAGTAGAGCTACTCCACCAAGGCAGCAATGTCTGGCATCAGTCAACAAACAAAAGATACGTTTTAAAAAACGTAAAGTTTACGTTTTAAACTCATTCCAAATATATATATATTTGGGAAGTGTAATGAGTTTAAATATATATATATATAAATATATATATATATATAAATTTTTTGAGATGGAGTCTCTCTCTGTTGCTCAGGTTGGAGTGCAGTGGCATGATCTTGGCTTACTTTAACCTCTGCGCCTGGGTTCAAGCAATTCTCAAGCCTCAGCCTCCCGAGTAGCTGGGATTATAGGCATGTGCCACCATGCTAATTTTTTATTTTTACTAGAGATAGGGTTTCACCATATTGGCCAGGCTGGTCTCAAACTCCTGACCTCAAGTGATCCACCCACTTCAGCCTCCCAAAGTGCTGAGATTACAGGCGTGAGCCACCATGCCTGGCCCTAAGTATATAATTAGATTCCACTTCTTTGAGACTTAAAGACATGACAATCTTCAGATAAATTTAAACCTAATAAAATCCAATGATAGCTGCTATGGTGATTATTATCAGTCTATTCAGCCCTATATATTTTAGGCAAATCATCAACAACATTCGTTTTACCTGACCTTTTAAGAGCAACTATTGGCTGGGCGCAGTGGCTCATGCCTGTAATCCCATCACTTCGGGAGGCCGAGGCGGGCAGATCAGGAGGTCACGGGTTTGAGACCAGCCTGGCCAATTTAGTGAAACCCCGTCTCTACTGAAAAAACAAAATTAGCCGGGTGTGATGGCCGGCGCCTGTAGTCCCAGCTACTAGGGAGGCTGAGGCAGGAGAATCACTTGACCAGGGAGGTGGAGGTTGCAGTGCGGAGATTGTGCCACTGCACTCACTCCAGCCTAGGCAACAGAGGGAGACTCCATCTCAAAAAACAAAAAAAGCAACTATTTCTGAAACACAGAGTAAGTCTATATCCAAAAAAAAAAGCCTATAATTATGCCTGTAATCCCAGCACTTTGGGAGGTTGAGGCAAGCAGATTGCTTGAGCCTAGAACTTCCAGACCAGCCTGGGCTATATAGTGAGACCCTATCTGTACAAAAAAAAAAAAAAAAACAAACAAAAAAACAAAAATTAGCCAAGCATGGTGGCATGTGCCTGTAGTACGAGCTACTCAGGAGGCTGAGGTTGGAAGATCTCTTGAGTGATAGGTGGAGGTAGCAGTAAGCCACGATCGTGCCACTGCACTCCAGCCTGGATGGCAAAGCAAGACCTTGTCTCAAAAAAAAAAAAAGGAAGAAGAAGACAAGACAGACCAATAATTACAACAGGAATGACACCCTAACAAGGAGACACCTAGCCTGAAACCCTTAACAGAGGGCTGCTTTGCCTTGCATAACACTTGAACTATCAAGAACAAAGGTTTAAATAGTTGATTCTGCAAATTTTTTTGGCCTTTCACTAGTCACTAACCATGTGACAGATTCCCAAGATATAACTAAAGGCAAGGAAAAAAACCAGTATTACAGGAAGATCCTATCATCATAATTTAACTTCTAGAAACACCACAGTGAGTTCCTGGCTCCCGTCACTTAGAACATCTCGCGCCGACTAACAGCAGTTCCAGCTAGAGCTCAGCCACCATCTGTGGCTGTCTTTCACAATCTCAGCCATAAAGGAAAAGCAATGTTTCAAACGTGCTGTTTGGTTTGGCTAGGCTCCTCTACACATAAGCTAAGTGCACGCATTTTTCATTTTCTGGGATCTGAGCTCCAGCAGAGTTTGAAACATGACATTCAAAGCACCATTTAACAGAAGACAAGAAAGAACGACATCCTCTAATACCTTAAAACTGATTTTTTTTTTTTTTTTTTTGTGAGACGGAGTCTTGCTCTGTCACCCAGGCTGGGGTGCAGTGGCACGATCTCGGCTCACTGCAAGCTCCATCTCCCAGGTTCACGCCATTCTCCTGCCTCAGCCTCCCGAGTAGCTGGGACTACAGGTGCCCGCCACCGCGCCCGGCTAATTTTTTTTTTTGTATTTTTAGTAGAGACGGGGTTTCACCGTGGTCTCAATCTCCTGACCTCGTGATCCGCCCGCCTCGGCCTCCCAAAGTGCTGGGATTGCAGGCATGAGCCACTGCGCCCGGCCAAAACTGATCTTAGTTATGAGATTTGGATTGGGACTCTGAGACAACCTAACAGAAAATATCCTGGAGGTGGGAGGGACTTTCCATGAGGTACTAAAATTCATTTCCTCTACAAAACTAACCCTAGAGTAATCACTAACAACAAATACCAATACACTGGCCTCACACCACCTAGAGTGAGGGAGTGAGGGACTGTGAGCAAAAAATTGAAGAGGGGCCACACACACACACAAAACCAAACAACCAATGAGCAAGAAAAAATAATACTTTACTGCAATACTTTTAAACATGCCCCAAAAATCCATGATAAAAAAACTGCAGAAAGTTTAAATAACAATAGGACCTGATCCTACATATGCCTGACTTAGTCTTACTTCACCCTCATCCTGACCAGGCCAGATCTGGAATTTATTTGAAATTTTGGTATGTTGTTCATTTTATCACATTAAACTATTATTTATCTTGATTACTGAGTGTTTTTGGTGCCCCCTTAAACTTTTCATTGGCGGACAGTGCCTCAGCTTCACTCCCCTCACCTTGGCCAGGCTGTCAATATATATGAATCTGTGTAATACTAGAAAACCCTGTGTGTTAGCTCTACCATTACTCTCATTTACAAATGAGTAAACACAAAATATTGGCTACTCTGCCCAAAGTCACAGAGCTAGGGTGGTCAAATCAGGATCCAAATCCAGAGCCTACACTCTTAAATACAACTACACTATCTCTCTGAGCTTTGCATCACTAAGTCATTTGGCATAAATCAATACAGTTCTGGATTTTAAAAAATCCAGATATGTGGAAACAATCCAAATAAACTCTAAATAAAGATAATTTGGGGAAATTCAGTCATGAGTTGTTCACCGCTGAACAATATCCTGCAATATTTAGCCTAAGTGTGTTTTTTTCTTTTCTTTTTTTTTTGAGACAGGGTCTCATTCTGCCAACCAGGCTGGAGTGCAGTGGTGCAATCACAGCTCACTGTATCCTTGAACTCCTGGGTTCAAGCAATCCTCCCATCTCATCCGCCCTAGTAGCTGGGACTACCGGGGTACACCACCACAGCTGGCTAATTGTTTTTATTTTTGTAGACACATGGTCTTGCTACGTTGCCCAGGCTGGTCTCAGAAGTCCTGGCCTCAAGTGGTCCTCCCACTTCAGCCTGCCAAAGAGCTGGGATTACAGCCATGGGCCACTACACCTGGCCTAGGCTAAGTGTTATTTCCACCATGCTCCCAGCATTTTTGTCCTGCCATTAATTTTAAACAGCCATCTTATTCTTCAGCATAAGCCAAGGGAGAAAATCTCTGGCCTGACTCAAAGGACAGGACTACAGATTTGAGTAACCTGGAGTAGCTAGTAGGTTCTGAAACGGCCCTGGTATGTACCCTCAAATATGGTAGGTAGGCTTTTATGAGGCTGAGCTACAGTGTGCCCTGCAGGACAATGTTCAGAAATACTTTCCAAATAATGTGTTTATTTAGAAAGAGAATATGGAGAGCAGGCCAGGTGTGGTGGCTCATGCCTATAATCCCAGTACTTTGGGAGCCTGACAGGGGGAGGATCACCTGAGGCCAGGAGTTCAAGACCCACCTAGATAACATAACAGAGACCCTCATCTTTACAAAAACAAACAAAAAGAACATGCAGGGCCAGGCACAGTGGCTCACACCTGTAATCCCAGCACTTTGGGAGACCAAGGCGGGTGAATCACCTGAGGTCAGGAGTTCAAGACCAGACTTACCAACATGGTGAAACCTCGTCTCTACTAAAAATACAAAATTAGCTGGGCATGATGACACATGCTTGCAAGCCCAGCTATTGGGAGGCTGAGGCAGGAGAATAGCTTGAACCTGGGAGGCGGAGTTGCAGTAAGCCGAGATCGCGCCATTGCACTCCAGCCTGGGCAACAAGAGCAAAACTCTGTCTCAAAAAAAAAAAAAAGAATATGCAGAGTAACCTACTAAAGCTACAGTGGTTCTACCACACTTAACCAGTTGTTAGTGGTGGTCATTGCAGTTTAAAAGGGTCATGGTGAAAGGCTGAAAAAGAATTAGAAACGACACGGGAAGAATGGTAGACAGAACTGGAGCTATTTTTCTTGGGGAAAAAAAGACAACTTAAGTCAGAGAAGTGCTGCCTAGCAACTATTTTCAATTATCTGAAGAGCTAGTGGATTTAATTTATGTGACAACAAAAGACTGAAGTTGGACAAATGGATGACAGTTTATGGATGACAGTTTCAAGGAGCTGGCTTTCATCTCAGTATAACGGGAAAAAAAATCTTCCAACAATTAGACCTGTCCAGCAATGAAAGAGCCTGTTTCCAGAGAAGGAGAGTTAGCTGTCAGCTGCTATAGAATGGATCCAGCACAGAATGGCCACTTGGAGAGAATGACTTAAAATCCCTTCCAATTCTAAGACATTAAGAAATGGAACAAATCATTAAAATTAACACATTCATTGTTATGCATAGTGTTTAGTCTCTAAGAACCCTAGAAAACCAAAACAGAACTGAGCTCCACGGAAAGGAGATCTTGCATTTTTTTCGCGCTCCAAGCTAGATCCTTGATCTTTTTTTTAAACTAAGCCACTAAAGTAATACAAGTAAAAAAAAAAAAAAAAAAAAAAGTCTATCTCCCTTTTGGAAAAACTAAATTATGTCCTGAGACAGTATTTATAGTTACCATTTAAGAAAACTGGGAAACTGTACTCATATATGCAATCAATATTTTATAGTTCTCTTGTAAACTACATTGGCTGTTCTACCACAGTTATGCAGAAGAAAAAATATAGAAGCAGCTGAGTGCAAAAAACAAAGCAGACCAGAAGTTGAATCAGATATATCAGCAGCCCAGCATATTAAAAGATCCTGAAAAAAAATCCATCCGATTAGACCTACAGGAAAACTTAGAAAACTGCCCCTCTTGATGATGACATAATTTGTTTCTTTTTTTTTTTTTTGGAGAGAGTCTTGCTCTGTCACCCAGGCTGGAGGTGCAGTGGTGTGATCTTGGCTCACTACAACTTCCACCTTTCAGGTTCAAGTGATTTTCCTGCCTCAGCCCCCTGAGTAGCTGAGACTACAGGCACAAGCCACCACACCTGGCTAATTTTTGTATTTTTAGTAGAGAAGGTTTCACCATGTTGGCCAGGCTGGTCTCAAACTCCTGACCTCAAGTGATCCACCCGCCTTGGCCTTCCAAAGTGCTGGGATTACAGGAGTGAGCCACTGCACCAGCCAAGATGACACAATTTTTAAAAAGCAAGTATGGCCAGCCCCAGTGGCTCACACATGTAATCCCAACACTGTGGGAGGCCAAAGTGGGAGAACTGCTTGAGTCCAGGAGTTCAAGACCAGCCTGGGCAACATAGTGAGACCCTGTCTTCAAAAGAACTTTAAAATCGGCAGTGTGGTGTTGAGCACCTGTAGTCCCGGCTACATGGGAAACTGAGGGGGGAGGATTGCTAGAGTCTGGGAGGTTGAAGCTGCGGTGAGCCTTGAAAACACCACTGTACTCCTCCAGCCTGGGAGATAAAGCAAGACTATTTCAAAAAAATTTTAAAAAGAAATTATGGATTCAAGGAGTCTTCCAAATGAGGAACACACATAACTTTAATGCAAATATTTTTGTTTGGACAAGACTGAACACAAGAGAAGTCCAAGGGAAAATAGAAGGACAGCACAACTAATAGGAGGTTTACAAACAGTGAGCAAGTGTAGCCTCTGCTGGGTGGTACACACACACACACACACACAGCTTAAATCCCAATGGATTGTGCTAGTGCTTCCATTCAAAGCACCACATTCACTAAGGAAGATTATAAATGAAATCAAAGCATTAGGA
The DNA here is from genome assembly GCF_028885625.2 of Pongo pygmaeus. Classification (NCBI taxonomy): domain Eukaryota; kingdom Metazoa; phylum Chordata; class Mammalia; order Primates; family Hominidae; genus Pongo; species Pongo pygmaeus. The sequence continues at coordinate 165,115,762 of NC_072373.2, forward strand.
GTCCAGAAAAGAAGGGAACAAACAATAGAAAAAAGCCTCCTACTTCCCAGGCATTTTACACAGAGGACCCCATCTGACCCTCAGGAATGAAGTTTAATTAACTTCCCCCAAAGTTTACAAAGCCAGTAAAAGGTGGAGCCAGAGTTATGCCTGCCTCTAAGCCCACCTATATTTTCTCTACAGCATATAGCCAACTCCCTGTGCCTACCACTTCTTGTGCCGAAGGCCACCAGATACCTCCACCTGAAACTTCTTACAGGCATGTTAAGCTCATTATCCTCTTCACGCCTGGACTGCCCTCCTTGTGTTAAATGGGACTACTTTCCTGGCACACTCATTCAAGTTCACCCCTTCAAAGGGCAGCACTTGGCTCTGCCCCGCCCGCCATTCTCCTACAGTCCTATCAGACAACTGCCATCACTACCCCCACTCCTCTCACTTCCCCTTTTATCCATTACTGTTACCCCAGACCGCATCTAAACTGTTGTGGCACCATTTTGGCTGTGCTCCAGTTTCCCACCACTACAATCCACTTCATACCCTGCTACGAGAAACAGCCACCAAAAGGAGTTTGAGGAACTCGATCTGGAATTACATGTAAGCCCCAACTCTACATATAATTCCTCCAACTCTAGATTTCAGTGAAGGTTCCTTTTTTTTTTTTTTTTTTTCCCAGACATGGGATCTCCCTGCGTTGCCTAGACTGGAATGCAGTGGCTATTCACAGACAGAATCATCATGCACTACAGCCTTGAACTCCTGAGCACAAGTGATCCTCCTGCCTCAGCCTCCCAAGTAGCTGGGACAACAGGTGTGGTGTGTGTCATCTCACCCCACAAAGTCCCCTTAATTTTAATTGTCTACTCACAGACGTGATACCTACATCAAAAATACCCTGCTTTCACATGTTTCCACCTGCTACTCATCCTTCAAGGCTCGGTTCTAATGCCATCTTTCCCAAAGCCCTCTAACTCTTTTGTCCAGAGGTGTAACAAACAACTATTAAGCAAGGTATGTTAGACACTAGAGATTTTTTAAATGAACTTAATAAAAGTTCATAGAAGTAACTCTTCTCTCTACCGTTCTTAAAAAAGTGTTTTCATTCCTATTTTTATAGCACTCAATATAATTTGCTTTATAAAATAATTGAGTGTATTTTTATCTTGTAAATTGTTGAAGGTAGAGACCATTTCTTACTCTGATTAACAAAATGCTTTTGGAATAGACTGATTTTACAAGTGCTTAATAAGTTTAAAGTCTACCCATTTGTCTGCCAATACTGACAAGCCTCTTAACTGTTCTCCCTAGTTTCACTCTAGAACTTTCGACCCCAGTTTCCAAATAGCCTGAGTGATCTATTCAAAATGTGAGTCAGATGTCAGTCCCATGTTTAAAAACAATGGCTACACTGTGGGTTAGGCAATGGTGTTTTAGCTATGACACCAAAAGCACAAGCAACAAAAGAAAAAATAGATCATCTGGACTTCATCAAAATCAAAAACTTGTGCTTCCAAGGGAGCCATCAAGAGAGTGAAACAGGATAGGAGAAAATATTTGTAAATCATATATCTGATAAGTGACTTGTATCCAGAATATATAAAGAATTCAACAAGACAAATGAGCCAATTTTAAAATGGGCAAAGGATTTGAATGGAATTTCTCCAAAGAAGATATGCAAATGGTCAGTAAGCATATGAAAAGAAGTTCAGCATTATTAGTTCTCAGAGAAATACAAATCAAAGCCACAATGAAATACCACTTTATACTCAATAGGGTAGCTAAAATGGAAAGAGAGAGAAAGGGAGCGAGGGAGGGGTGGTTAAAGCAAACTAAATATGACCTGAGAAGGACTCCATACTTCTGTATTTGAGTCTTTGTGAAACCGCCTTTGCAAAATTATAACTGAGGAAATTATGACAGTGAAAGAAATCAGACCTAACTGACTCCATCTTGCTTCTAACCTTTAAGCTGCCCTTGTTCATTGCTGGGTGTAGGCCAAACCAACTTTGGGAAGGAATTCAGTACATGGGTTTGACTCTGAAACAAAATTGATTAACAGCCCTTTCCTGAAAAGATCCCTTCTTGCCTGGGGACCAGTCTGCCTTTGCAGGACTAACAAATTAGCTACAAGATTAGAAATTACAGTTTAGGGGTCATGCAGCCTCTGGCTCCAAGAGTCCAAACCTCCCCAAATTGCTCCTGGGGATAACATCACTCTGTAAAATCTAAGATCAGTTCTTGAGATATTTTGCAGATCCTGCACTCACTGGATCAGCTGACACTACCCAGACCCATAATCTGGCTCAACAAGTTCTGCCATCCCACCCAAGAACAGAAGACAGCAAGAAAACCTCACTTTGACCCCCTATGATTCCATCTCCAACCTGACTAATTAGCACTCCCCCACTTCCCAAGCCCTACCCACCAAATTGTCTTTAAAAACTCTGATCCTTGAATGCTCAGGGAGATTGATTTGAGTAATAATAAAACACCGGTCTCCCATACAGCCAGCTCTACGTGGATTACTCTTTCTCCATTGCAATTTCTGTCTTGATAAATCAGCTCTGTCTAGGCAGCAGGCAAGGTGAGCCCATCAGGAGATTACACTTGTGGACAAACTGCAACCTGGCTTAGGTAGATAAGACTAAAAACCTAATTTAGGAGTATGTGACTATAACAATAGCTGAGTCTTGGCCAATCCCAGTGGCCATACTTCAACCACTCATACACTGCTGAGTGTTCAAACTGTGTTCAAATAAGGCAAACGCCGAGCTATAACCAATCCAGCCATTCTGTATCTCACTTCTGATTTCTGTAGTCATTTCTCTTTTTTTGTCTATAAATCTTCTTCCACCATGTGGCTGTACTGGAGTCTCTGTGAATCTGCTGTGATTCTGAGGGCTGCCCGATTCGTGAATCATTCATTGCTCAATTAAACTTGGCTGAAGTTTTTCTTTTATCAGAAGGTAAAAGTTGACAATGATGAAAAGAAACTGGAACCTTCATTCATTGCTGGTGGGAAGATAAAATGATGCAGCTACTTTGGATAACAGTTTGGCACTTCCACAAACTATTAAATGTCAAGTTACCAAATGAACCTGTATTTCTATTCTTAGGTATATACCCAAGAGAAATGAACATTTACATCCATACAAAAACTTATATACAAATGTCCCATAGCAGGAAACAACCCAAGTGTCCATTAACGAATGAATGGATAAACAAAATGTGGTATACCCATTCAATAAATTACTTGGCAATACAGATAAACCCTGAAAACATGCTAAGCAGCCAGACACAAAAAGTCACATATATTAACATACGACTATCCAGAATAGGCAAATCCATACAAACAGAACTAGAGTAGTAATTGCCTGGGGCTGGGGCAAGGGGGAAATAGGGAGTGACTGCTAATGGGTATAGGGTTTCTTTCTGGAGAAATGAAAATGTTCTGAAATTAGATAGGGGTGATGGTTTTACAACTCTGTAAAATATAGGAAAACCTCTGATTTTTACACTTTTTTTTTTTTGTAGAGTTGGGGTTTCACCGTGTTAGCCAGGATGGTCTCAATCTCCTGACCTCATGATCTGCCCGCCTCGGCCTCCCAAAGTGTTGGGATTACAGGTGTGTGCCACTGCACTCGGCCCTGAGTTGTACACTTTTAAAGAATAAATTTTACTGTATGCAAATTTTACATTCAGTATGGCTGTTACGTATAAAAAATAAATAAAAGTAACAACCTAAAAACCATCCATGGATTCTCATCCGGTTACAATGAGGCCCAAACTCCTGGCCATGCCTCAAGGCCCTATACCTACCTTTCCAGCCTCCACTTCTACCATCTCCTCCCCACTTACAATGCTCAAGACACCAGCCTCCTCCCCCATCCTCTCCACTTACTGAGAGTTCACTCCTACATTAGGCTCTTTCCACATACTGTTTCCTCCGCCTCAAATCTTCTTGTTTAAGACACTTCTCACTCTATCGCCCAGCCTAGAGTGCGGTGGTGTGACCATAGCTCACTGCAGCCTCCACCTCCTGGGCACAAGTGATCCACCTCAGCTTCCCAGTAGCTGGGACTACAGGCCTGCACCACCACATCCAGCTAACTTTATTTTTATTTTCCATAGAGACGGGGCCTCACTCTGTTACCCAGGCTGGTCTCAAACTCCTAGCCTCAAGCAATCCTTCTGCCTCGGCCTCTCAAAGTGCTGGGAATACAGGTGTGAACCACTGTGCCCAGCCTGCTACCAAATCTTCACATGCCTGACTCCTACCCTTATTCAGAGCTCAGCTTAAGTATTACCTCCTCAAAGAGGCCCCTAACTTCACAATCTCAAGTAGTCTTCCCACTCTTCCTCACTGTACTATCTCATTTTCTTTAGAGTACTTCCAGAAGATATCAGGTACAAGGCATACGGTATATGAGGTGTCTTATTTTTCTGTCTCCTCTCCTCTCATTATAGCCTATTAAAACATCAGTTGAACTGAACCGTCATGAAAAAAATTTACTATTCAAATGGCAACAGACAATAACTGAAACTATGAAATAGAACATCTTACAAGAGATAATGAATAACAAATTAAAGGTATCAACAGGTATGAGAGAATTTTAGAGAAGAAAATGACCTGTAGCTACAACAGGTATGGAAAGGCTTCATGGAAGCAATGAGAGTAAAAATGGACTTCGAGAGATTAAAGAAGTGTGAAAGGCATTACACGCAAAAGGTACATGTGAACAAAGCACTCCTTGCTGCCTTGTCTATGACCCCCATGCTTTACCTGCATGCATGCACACCGCCATGCCTCCTGGGAATGTAATGTAGAACTCAGAGCTCAAACCCTAGACTGTCAGTACCTCAAGGACAGAGAACAAGTTTTACTTTTCTGCACGCCTCCCCATACCTAATGCTGGGACATGTGACAAATGGGACAAATGAATAATAAAATAACACCAAGTTCAGGCATTATTCCTGAACTCTTACCATTATGATGAAAAGCAATTTCCACCTCCTCACAACCAAATGGCTTCTATTTTTGACCTCCTTTGGTCCTTTTGATCATGGGAGGAGGAAGTTATTGCTTCCTTTTTTAGGTTTTAAAAAAAAAAATGTTTTAGGGACAGAACAACAACAACAAAAAGTGCATCCCTCTATCCTACCCTTAAAGGGCCTTCTGAGCCTCAGCATACTTGTTCCCTGCTATCCATGGTGCTATGGTCTGAACGTGCCCCCCAGATTCATATGCTGAAACTTAATAACCAATGTGATAGTATTAAGAGGTGGGGCCTTTAAGTGGTCATAAGGGCTCCTCCCCTGTAGTGTGGTGGCTCACGCCTGTAATTCCAGCATTTTGAGAAGCCGATGCAGGCAGATCACTTGAGGCCAGAAATTCAAGACCAGCCTGGGCAATATAGTGAGACCTTGTCTCTACCAAAAATTTAAAAATTAGCCAGGTGTGGTGGCATGCGCCTGTAGTCCCTGCTACTCTGGAGGCTGAGATAGGAGTACTGCTTGAGCCCAGGAGTTCCAGGCTGCAGTGAGCCAATATTGCATCACTCCACTCTAGGCTGGGCAACAGAGCAAGACCTCACCTCCAAAAAATAAAAAACAAAAAAAAACACAAAAACAATAAATTAAGTCTTGTGTCTTATAAAAGAGGCTTCACCACCTTGGGAGTCTGAGGCAGGAAAACTGCTTGAGTATAGGAGCTCAAAACCAGCCTGGCCAACAAAGTGAGACCCTGTCTCTAGTGGAAAATTTTTAAAATTAGAAAAAATAAAATCAAAGAAGCTTAATGTGGCCTTTAGCCCTTTTCCTCTTCCATCCTTTCTGCCATGTGAGAATACAAAGTTCAAGGTGCAACCTTGGAAGCAGTCAACAGGCCTTATTAGACACCAAACCTGCCAGCACCTTCATCTTGGAATTCCCAGCCTCCAGAACTGTGAGAAATACATTTCTGTTGTTTATAAATTACTCGATCTCAGGTATTTTGTTATAGCCACACAAACAGACTAAGACACACTGCCCCTACATGGCATTTATAAGACATGAGTATTTCACTAGTTTCTAGAGTACTCAGATGTCAGCAAGACATAATGGGAAGAAGTTTAATCCTAGCTATGGAGCCCCAGGTTTGAATGCTAGTTTCTCTTTAACTAGCTGTTTGACTTAGGACAAGTTACTCAACCTTTCTGAGGCCACATATTTGTCACTCAACTTTTTTTTTTTTTTTTTTTTTTTTTTTGAGACATAGTCTCGGCTCTGTTGCCCAGGCTGGAATGCAGTGGCACGATCTTGGCTCACTGCAACCTCCGCCTCCCGGGTTCAAGCGATTCTTGTACCTCAGCCTCTCGAGTAGCTGGTACTACAGGCGCACACCACCATGCCCAGCTAATTTTTGTATTTTTAGTAGAGATGGGGTTTCACCATATTGGCCAGGCTGGTCTCGAATTCCTGACCTTGTGATCCACCTGCTTGGGCCTCCCAAAGTGCTGGGATTACAGGAGTGAGCCACCACGCCTGGCCAACTTTTTTTTTTTCTTTTTGAGACAGGGTTTCGCTCTGTTGCCCAGACTGGGGTGCAGTGGCTCAAACACAGCTCACTGTAGCCTCACTATAGACTCACTGTAGCCTCCTGGGCTCAGGCAATCCTCCCACCTCAGTCTCCCAAGTAGCTGGGATTACAGGCATGCGCCACTACTCTGGCTAACTCTGTTTATTTTTTGTAGAGACAGGGTCTTGCCATGTTGCCCAGGCTGGTCTCTAACTCCTGGGCTCAAATGATCCATCCGCCTTGGCCACCCAAAGTGCTGGGTTACAGGCGTGAGCCACTGCACCTGACCAAGTTAGTTACTCAACCTTTCTGAGGCCATTTATTTATTTGTAAAGCAAATGATATAACAAAAACTGCTCTGGAGATCTGTGTGGGAATTAGAGATAATATGCATTCATTAGTCAGTCCAGGGCCTGGCAGTTGCTTTGCCCCCTGCAAATGTTGGTTATGACCAAGTCACAAGAATCATAAAATGCCAAGGTCACAGGTTACTGCTGCCCAGACAGAAGGTGCTGAAGATCAGAAAATAGTTGACTTCTAGCTTCTTGGAAGCTAGATGATAAACAAGAATGACTCTGCATTATTTCAGTATTATCTGTCTGGCTAAGTAAGGGATGCTTGCTCCTGGATCTGTTGTTTAACTAGTACAAAAACTCTCAGAACTTAGAGGTGAGACTGTTAAAATATAACATCAGCCATTTAAATTCAACTACATGAAGCTGTACAAACAAGACCTTTTGTACTATGTCTTAAAGGCCAACCTGAGAGCTTAAACATCAAGTGGAGGGGGTAAAATACACAGAGTAATCCAAAAGCCTCTATTATCTACTCATGGTTTTTTAAAAAAATCTAGTTTGGGCCGGGTGCAGTGGCTCACACCTGTAATCCCAGCACTTTGGGAGGCCGAGGCAGGTGGATCATCTGAGGTCAGGAGTTCAAGACCGGCCTGGCAAACATGGTGAAACCCCATCTCTACTAAAAATGCAAAAAAAAACTTAGCAGGTCATGGTGGCAGGAGCCTGTAGTCCCAGCTACTTGGGAGGCTGAGGCACAAGAATCGCTTGAACCCAGGAGGCAGAGGTTGCAGTGAGCCAAGATCACACTACTGCACTTCAGCCTGGACAACAGAGTGAGGCTCCGCCTCAAAGAAAAAAAAAAAGTCTAGTTTGCTAAAGGAAAATACATGGTTGAGATATCTGATCCATTGTCCATTGTGAAAGTACATCATCTAAAAAACTTACAAAATTTCCAAGTCCTTAAACCTTCTCACAATATGCGCCAATACAGATTGTTAAAGAGCAGACTAGCATAATATAATACCATTTAACAATTTACTTGGTAGATTTTGAAGGGAACAGGTAATTCAACATGCTTTTCAGAATGGATGAATTTATAGTTAACAGTTTGAAGCCCAATTTACTAATTTTAAGATTGTTTGCCATCCTTCAGTTCCAGAAGTTAAAAGCCGAAGTTTAAATGATATACTACAATGCCACTATGTTTATGTATATCTTAAAGGCAAGCACAAGCAATGAGGGCTGGAAAGGTGATATGGGGCAGGCATGATAACCCTTTCCTTTGACAATATCATTAGAGATGGATGCAGACTAAAATGATAATAGAAAAGGCAAGGCCAAGCCATAAAAGCAAGGACCTCTTGTGGACCATAAACAAACTTTACAAGAGGAGTTTCAGGTATGCTGTCACAATGACCACGCCATCTTTTTGTAGCTGTGCTCATTTGTCAAAGCTCAGCTCAGGAATCGCCTCCTCTAAAAAGCCTTCCCAAATCTCACCTCCTCCTAAATGCTGGGTTAGCTGCCTCTTCTGTAAGCATGCACATCTTGTAGCCTCAATTAATTTTTTTTTTCTTGGAGACAGGGTCTTGTTCTGTTGCCCAGGCTGGAGTGCAGTGGCATGATCACAGATCACTTCAACCTCAACCTCTTGGGCTCAAGTGATCCTCCCACCTCAACCTCCTGAGTAGCTGAGACTACAGGTGTGCACAACCACACCCAGCTAATTTTCTTACATTATTTTTAGTAAAGATGAGGTCTGGCTATGTTATCCAAGCTGGTCTTGGACACTTGGTCTCTAGCAATCCTCCAGCCTCAGCCTCCCAAAGTGCTGGGATTACAAACATGAACCACCACACCCAGCCCAAATGTGTTATTTTCTTCTTGTTTGCTTGCCTGTCTGACTGCCTGCCTCCACCAAAAACAGCAGCTCCTTCAGGAACAGACCTTGTTTCACCTCTTTGCATCCCACAAGCCAAGATTGCCTGGCACTCAAACATTTGTTGAAAGACACATTTACCAGGACATTCAGTGCAGCACGCTCTGTATATCGAATGACTATAAATAACCTAAATTCCAATCAACAGGAGACTGATTAAATTGTGGTCCCAGGACTCCCGTGGGTCCATGAGACCTTTTCAGGGGTCCATGAGTTCCCCTTTAATTACATGTGTATAAAGCCAGATGTTCTTCAAATACTTTAACCAAAACAACATAGCACCAAAGACTGAATGAAGAACCAGATATGAGAATAAAGTTTTCTTCTATTAGGCCAGAAAGATTTGCAAATGTGCAAAAATAACAGTACTTTTCTCATTAGATTTCATTTTGGAAAACAGTTAATTTTCACAGAAATCTGTTAACATACAGTGGATTATTGTTATTTTTGATGAATTAATATTTTTAAATTTTCTCAATTTTCTTTTTTTTTGAGACACAGTCTCGCCCTGTCGTCCAGGCTGGAGTGCAGTGGTGCGATCTTGGCTCACTGCAACCTCCGCCTCCTGGGTTCAAGCAATTCTCAAGCAAATCTCAGCCTCCAGAGTAGCTGAGATTACAGGCATGTGCCACCACACCCGGCTAATTTTTGTATTTTTAGTAGAGACAGGGTTTCACCATGTTGGTCAGGCTGGTCTCAAACTGCTGACCTCATGATCCACCCACCTCAGCCTCCCAAAGTGCTGGGATTACAGGCATGAGCCACTGCGCCCGGCAAATTTTCTCAATTTTAATTTCAAATCCATGTAACATCTATATATGTAACCCACAGAAACAAAGCTTCTTTGGTTCTCAATTTTCAAATGTGTTAAAAAGGACCTGAGGCCAAAATGTAAGAGAAAAGCTAAATAAACTATGATATATCTGTACAATAAAAGATAATGCAGATATCTTTTTAAAAGAATAAAGTAAACTGATACATGCTGATGGAAACCACTATCTAAGCTTTACTGCTAAGTTTTTCTTAAGTGCAATACAAAGAACAAATATGTACATTAAAAAAAAAGGTACTGCTATACACACATAAATGCTATAGATACATGACAAAATCTTTGGATACACATCCAAAAAAAGTTAAAAGCAGATGCCCCTGTGGAGAGAAACTGGGGAACCAAGAGTCAGGGATAGGCATGAAACTTTCCACTCTATTCCTACTGTATTACTTGAAAATTTTACCATCTGCATGTACCTGTATTACCTTTTCAAAATTAAAAATGGAATAACAAATTATATTTGAATATTGGAATTGTACATGAGTATTTAACTCACATTAAAAAACGGTATTTAACAGAATTGGAAAATATTAGATGATACATTGTTAAAGCAAGCAATTTTCAAAACAGTAATACTATAATACAATGCAATAATAATGTAACTCAAAATGTGTGTGTGTGTGTGTGTGTGTGTTCCTGAAAAAGTCTAGAAGGATACACTGTATATAAAAGTATTAGCACTGTGGATGGTGGCTCATGCCTGTAATCCCAGCACTTTGGGAAGCCAAGGCGGGCAGATCACTTGAGGTCAGGAGTTCGAGACCAGCCTGGCCAATATGGTGAAACCCCGTCTCTATTAAAATACAAAAAATTAAGCCAGGCATGGTGGCAAGTGCCTGTAATCCCAGCTACTTGGGAGGCTGAGGCAGGAGAATCACTTGAACCCAGGAGGTGGAGGTTGCAGTGAGCCAAGAGCCGAGAACACGCCACTGCACTCTGGCCTAGGCGACAGAGCAAGACTCCATCTAAAACAAACAAACAAAAAAAGTATTAGCAATAACTTTTCCTTCCAGTTGGTAAATTACAAGTGATTGTTTTCATCTTTCTAAACTTTTGCTAACTTATACATATTATTTCTATAATCAGGAAATCAGTTTATATATGTATGCTACATATATCCATACCTAAATAAAATGTTTTTCATTTTATTTTTTTATTTACTTTTTGAGACAGAGTCTTGCTCTGCTGCCCAGGCTGGAGTACAGTGGCGCAATCTCAGCTCACTGCAACCTCTGCCTCCTGGATTCAAGAGATTGTCCTGCCTCAGCCTCTCAAGTAGCTGGGACTACAGGCACATGCCACCAAGCCCAGCTAATGTTTGTATTTTTAGTAGAGACAGAGTTTCGCCATGTTGGCCAGGCTGGTCTCGAACTCCTGGCCTAAATGAAACATTTATTAAGCCAAAAAGTACACAAATAAAGTAGCACCTATAAACTACCAAGAACTTGAGTGAATATTTGTAAGTTACGTTTAAAACTCTCCCTATGTCGGCCGGGTGTGGTGGCTAACACCTGTAATCCCAGCACTTTGGGAGGCCGAGGCAAGTGGATCACCTAGGTCAGGAGTTCAAGACCAGCCTGGCCAACATGGTGAAATCCCATCTCTACTAAAAATACAAAAATTAGCTGGGCATGGTGATGGGCGCCTGTAATCCCAGCTACTTGGGAGGCTGAGTCAGGTGAATTGCTTGAACCCGGGAGGCGGAGGTTGCAGTGAGCCAAAATCACGCCACTGCACTCCAGCCTGGGTGAGAAGAGCAAGACTATGTCTTAAAAAAAAAAAAAAAAAAAAAAATTCTCCCTATGATTTAAGTTCTATTTTGGCCACTAGTTTTATTCCTAGAAACCTATCCCAAAGAAAGTATATCTGTCCAGTGATTTGTACACAATGACATTTGTAAGAGCATTCTTTATTTGTTTGTTTAAATGTTTATTTTATGTATAAAGAACTATCGTGGTTTTTTATTGGGTAGATGCCTTGGATAATCCTTTGAAAGAGGATCATTTAGTCCAACTTAATAAAACTGATGTTGTTCGCGTACTGACGGAAACACTGGCAGCACATATTGAGGCCATATTTCTGGATCAGACAGTGCCGGTTTGAACAGACGCGACAAGAGCGAGAACCCTGGTGGAATTTTCAGCAGTGGCTCCAGTACAGCTGCTGGTGACCCATCTTGCTGACAGGAGTGCAACAAGGTAAAAGGAAGGAGCTAGCCCACGCATGTGCTCTTCCAAGGGCATTCTTAATCAGCAAAGTATGCAAATAACCCAAATGTTCCACAAAAGATTGGTTAGACACATTCTAGTTCATTCAACCCTATAGCACATTCACCCAGGCAGGCGCTCAGGGCAAAATCCTAGGATTCATTGTAGACTTCTTTCTCTCCATCACCTCTCACAACCAATTCATTATGTCCAGTCAGCTCTGCCTTCATACATATCTCAAATCCCTTTATTTCTCTCCTCCTCTGCCACCAACAAGTTCAAACCACAGGCCACTCTCCTCATCCATACTGGTCTCCCTCTTGCTCACCTAAGTCACCTCTCCACACAGCAGGCAAAAGATCAACTTTTAGAAAGTAAATCTTTTCATGTCATTGTCCTATGTAAAACCCTTCCTTGGCTTTCCAGTGCCCTTGGAATAAAATCCAATCCTTAACAGGATCCCCCAGGCTCTACCTGATCTGGCACCTGCTCGTCTCTCTGACCTGACCTACTTCCACATCCCTTCTATATGCTAGGCTCCAAACATACTGTCACTTCTTTCTGTTCCTCAGACACGCTATGCTAATTCCCACCTTAGGGCCTTTGCACTTGCTGTTCCTTCTTCCTGGAACACCCTGTTCCTAATCATCACAAGCTCATTGTTTATGGTATGAATAAGGACATTCACCTCCTGGAGAGGCCTTCCCTAATCACACAACCTAAGACAGTCACTTTAATTTATTTGCTTAAATTACCCTTAAGGAATTAAGGGTGACTTTTACTTGCTGCTTTCATTTCTTCTACTGTTTTACATTTTCTAAATTTTGTACAAGGCATGACTTTGATCAGAAAAAGCTACTTCTAAAAAATGATCCTGGCCAGGTATGGTGGCTCACACCTGTAATCTCAGCATTTGGGGAGGCCGAGGCGGGCACATTGCCTGAACTAAGGGGTTCAAGACCAGCCTGGGCAACACGTAGAAACCCTATCTCTACAAAAAAATACGAAATTATCCAGGCATGGTGGCGCATGCCTGTAGCCCCAGCTACTTAAGGGGCTGAGGTAAGACAATCACTTGAGCCCGGGAAGTCAAGGCCACAGTGAGCCGTGTTCATGCCACTGCACTCTAGCCTAGGTCACAAAGTGAAACTATGTCTCAAAAAGAAGAAGAAGAAAAAATCCCACTGGAAGAATGTGCAAAGATTCAGATGTACATGTGGCTAAGGCAGGCTTACTGTCATGGAATGCCTTACTCAAGTCACAAATAGTGTTCTTCAAATATCTGTAAAAAATCCTCAAAGAAACCAAAAAAGCAACAACATTAAGTGGATATGGAATGGACCTTTGGACTGGAGAGGTCTCAAAACCAGTCAGACCCTTGCTTGACCTGTGCTACATCTTGAGCCTCACCAAGCTAGTGGGGGAAATGGAATAGAACATACTCTAGAAACCCTGTAATAAGCCAAGACTCTGTATGATCTATAAAAAGGATAACTATTGAAACCTGTTTTAGATACGTTGTTGAACTCTGGCTCCCAAGTCTCTCTAATACAATGTTTCTATCTTCCAGTTCTCAGAAGTTTTCCCTCTTACATAAGACACACATTTATACTTAATGAGCACCAAAAAAAACCCTGAGCCCTCTGAACTAGGCCATCTTTTCAAAAAGAGGCTGGGCCCATAGACTAACTTGAAATGCTAGTCCCATCAGCAAAACTCCAGCAAGAGCTGCAGTTAATATTGAGAGCAGAGGCCAGGTGCGGTGGCTCACGCCTGTAATCCTAGCACTTTGGGAGGCCGAGGCGGGCAGATCACGAGGTCAGGAGTTCAAAACCAGCCTGGCCAATATGGCGAAACCCCATCTCCACTAAAAATACAAAAATAGCCACGCGTGGTGGTGTGTGCCTGTAGTCCCAGCTACTCTGGAGGCTGAGGCAGAAGAATCGCTTGAACCTGGGAGGCAGAGGTTGCAGTGAGCCGAGATTGTGCCACTGCACTCCAGCCTGGGTGACACAGTGAGACTCCGGTTTCAAAAAAAAAACAAACAAACAAAAAAAAACAACAACAAAAAAAAATATATATATATATACATACAGAGAGAGAGAGAGAGCAAGCGCAGAAACAGGTTTGTTCCTTAACATCTTTTATCTCAATTAAGTCCAAGATGCTTCCAAATGGAGATGTGCCAGTTTTCCTGCACTTGAGATGGTAGATCCAGTATAATGTGGTTTTAAAAAATACCACTATTTCTCCAACCTTTAAAACAGGATTTGCATATCCTTTAGATATGACCCAATAAAAGAATCTATCATTAAATATCAGAATTTGATCAGAGTTTGTAATAGGACTCACTCAATAGAGTGCCAGTCCCTGTGTGTGTGTGTGTACTCACACATACGTGTGCATACCCATACACACACAGAGAAAAGCTAATATTCCTTATAACAGAGGTGAAGACCCAACTCCTGGCAATCTAACAGAACTCTCCCTTCTATTTACTCTTGCAGTGTGCTAAAGAAAATCTGAGCCAGAGATACGGGGGTGACTCTTCAAATGAGGTATCTGATAAGCCTCAGCCTGTACCACTCTAGGCAGTATAGGAAGGGCCAATGGGTGACAGCTACCATGAAGCTAATCTCAGATCCATATTAAGTATAAACTTTTACCATAAATCAGAGTTAATTAAACAAAATGGACTCTATGCTATAGGTTGCTTGACTTCTGGACTAAGATGTACTGTCTAGAATTTGTGACCCAGGCCTTTAACACAGACTCGGTAAGCTCCTTTTATACATTAGGTACTTCGCCTGATCCCTGTCCTCCAAGTTTCAGAGTGGAAATTGTACAATGGTACAGGCAGAAAGAACAAAAGGCCCAAGAATGGGCCAGGTGCAGTGGCTCACACCTGTAATCCCAACATTTTGGGAGACTGAGCCAAGAGTTTGAGACCAGCCTGGGCATTAAAGCAAAACCCCATATCTATAAATAATAATAAAATAAAAGAGGCACAAGATTATCTTAAACAATGCTATTGCCCCCAGCACCTAGAACATTGAGGCACAGCAGCCACTCAGCAGACATCTTACTGGGTGTGAGACAGGCATTTTTTTTTTTACACTGCATGATATGTGACTGCAACATTAGAATCAATAAGACATGTGCAGCGGAGGCCAGGTGCGGTGGCTCACATTTGTAATCCCAGCACTTTGGAAGCCAAGACAGGTGGATCATCCAAGGTCCCGAGTTCGCGACCAGCCTGACCTCGAACCTTCGTAGAGATGGTGAAACCCTATCTCTACGAAAAATACAAAAATTAGCCGGGCATGGTGGCAGATGCCTGTAATCCCAGCTACTTGGGAGGCTGAAGCAAGAGAATCGCTTGAACCCGGGAGGCTGAGGTTGCAGCGAGCCGAGATGGCGCCACTGCACTCCGACCTGGGTGACAGAACGAGACTCGTCTCAAAAAAAACAAGTTATGTGCAGAGGAAAGAGATGAATTCTGCCAGAGCAGGTGAGGGAAGACTTCCAAGAAGCAATGACATCAGAATGGCCCTTTCCTGAAAGAGCAGCTTTTCACCAGGCTGCAGGAGGAGGAAAGCCATGTAGACAAGAGTGTGCCCAAATCTCGGCTGGAGCAGATGGCCGGAGCTACTTTCCAATTCAAATTCCTACACGGTTCTATTTCCTGGGTTTTTGTTGTGCTTCATCGTCTCCTTCAAACCTTCCATTATGAAGGGTACATACAGAAGGGTGGTTGTGCTTCCCACCAGGAAATCAGCTAAAAGCAAACAGCAGGTAACAGACAGAAAAATAAATACCGTGGAATGGAATGTTTTATTTACCAGGCAGTAAGCCTATAAGATTCTCAGACCTTCTGAGAGGGAAAAATAATCCGATAACCCGAAAGTTCACTAGAAACAAGCCACTTTCAAAACATATTGCTGTCCCTTATTTTTCTTCTTTCTTTGATAAAGTTTTTTTTTTTTAATTGGCTCATGCAAAAAGCTGCTTGATTCCCAACAGAAAAAAGAAAATCTAAACATTTCATAGTCACTTCTCACTCCAAGGAGGATCACTGGGGAGGAAATGAAGGCATTTGAAAGAGGATGAAAACTAAAATTTAGAACACAGGAAAGTTGAAATAAAAAAAAAAGAGAGAGAACAAGGGAAAAGAGCAAATGGAAAATTTTCAAAGCCCCTAAGAAAGTGCAGAAATAAGCTACTTCCCATCACACTCTCTTTAAAAATGGTAAGGACTATGAGTCCAGTCCCAGGATGGACAGTGTGAAGCCCTTCATTCCAAAAGGAAACAAGTCACCAAGTAAGGTACAGAGAATTATGGAATGGGCTCATCTCTTCTCACTGTCTTCCTTCACTGACTTCATGCCCCTACCATGAAGAAGCCCAACCTAAACACAAAACCCTTAGGATGAGAGCCAGCCTTCCCTCTCAGGCCGCTCTCCCCTCAAACCGCAGCATTCCAAGAATAAAATACATTTGAATGTATTAAAATCAAAATAGGCGCACTTGAGGTAACAATACCCACACCAGAAAACTCAAGTGCAATCTGGTACACATAATTCTTCCTTTTGAGACATGGGGGTGGGGGAAGAGTTTCCTGTAAAAGTCCGCTTTTTCAACCTGCTTAAGAGATAAGCAATAAAACTCTGGAGATACTTCTTAATTCCTTGCTTTTAAGCTTTCCTTTTATTTTCTGGTACTGTCCTCCACCTTCCTTTTCAAATCACTCTGCTTCTGAAATGCAGCTCTCCAGATAATTAGTCCATGATGGGCAATAACCAGCCCGGACACCCTTGAGAAGTACAGCGGACAGTAAAGGACCCCTGCTGGGAAGAACAACTTTTCATAAAGGAGTTGCTAATTACCAGCATCTCCATCCCAGAAGGGTTAAGAGCCTCGCAGCAGCACAACCGCTACCACTCGCCTTTTAACGCCAATTCTTTTGGAACTGGTGTGCACGTGGAGTGGGAAGAGAGGGGGAAAGGGACGCACTCAACCCCGTCAGACTAAGAAATCAGGCGATCTATATATCCCCAAGTTCACCACGCCAGCCAAAGGAGGCATCTCATGCCAAGGGAGGCAGCTCAAGAAGCCATTTCCAGGAAAGCTGTATTCAAAATGTAATTTATCAGAACGAGTCTCCTCCGAGTCTCCTGACGGCCAGGCCCTGCGGCTTCGGGAGGAGGGGGAGTTGCTGGGGAGAGTTTACCTTAGAAGGCGACAGCGAACAGACAGGCCTTTCAAAGCCACCCAGGGCTCTGCCCCGAGGCCCGAGGCTGCGTGGAGGGGCTCGAGAGAGGCGAGGCTCCGAGCCCCCCGGCACCACAGGTTCCCCGGCGCGCGGCCCCGCCCGACTGCCACAGGTGGGCGGCGCTCCGCCTCTGGGCTCCCGCGGGAGGGGGCGCGCGGCTCTCTAGGGACTCGGGGGAGGGGGTCAGAGCTAAGGGGTACGGGGGCGGCTCTGTCTTAAGGAGGGCAGCGTGAGACGGAAGCTCCGGGTTTTCCCTGCCTAGTTCTCGTTCCCTCGGCCGGGTGGCTCCGGCTTTTCCTCGCGGCAGGAGGAGCGGTGGAGAGAGGAGCCGTGGGCACCTCCCACCGGCTGCCACTGGAGCCTCGGCCTCCTCCCCGGGCGCGGTTAAGCCGCGCGGCCGCCAGCTGCATGCGCCCCGGCACGTACAAGCCTGCACGACCACACGCGGGCGGGGGAAGGGCGCCGCGATCCGGGAGCCCCAGTCCCTCCAGGGCCTCACCCCAGCCCAACGCGGCTCGCCCCCGGCCCTCGTCCCCGCAGCCCCTCACCGGTGTTGGCCTTGATGTTCTCCCGCAAGAAGTGGCCGCTGGAGAGATGCTGGAGGCCAAAGTTCTGGGCGATCCTCTGGCACACGGTGCCCTTGCCCGAGCCGGGCGGCCCGAGGATGACCGCGCGCAGGAGTTTGGAAGCCATTGCCTTCGCGAGGAGGGGGGCGGTCAAACGCGCTGCCCCGACCGCGGCCCCGGAGGGAGCCCCGGAAACTTTGTTTCTCGGCCCCCTACCTCTGGCACCCTCCGCTCTCACTGGGACTCGCCGGCCGCCCCTACAGGGGGAAGGAGAGACTTTTAAGACAACCCCTCCCCTCAGCCCAGCGCCGGGACCGAGTCGCAGGCGGAGTGAGCGCCACGCTACACCTCCCCGCCCTCCTCCACCTCCTCGCCCTCCTCCACCTCCTCGCCCTCCTCCACCTCCTCGCCCTCCTCCACCTCCTCGCCCTCCTCCACCTCCTCGCCCTCCTCCACCTCCTCGCCCTCCTCCACCTCCTCGCCCTCCTCCACCTCCTCGCCCTCCTCCACCTCCTCGCCCTCCTCCACCTCCTCGCCCTCCTCCACCTCCTCGCCCTCCTCCACCTCCTCGCCCCCACGCAGAGCTGCTGGAGCGCGCCGTGCCCCGCCCTGCCGTCTCGGCCTCCAGGGGTCAGAGGTCGGCCCGGCCAGTCCCACCTTCATCCTTTCCTCCAGCTCGCTCCCCACGCCGCGTCCGCGAAGGGGGCCGGGCGGCCGGGCATCCCCAAGCCAGTCTCCGCCAAGCCGGGGAAGCTGGCACAAGGGGGGTGACTCAAAGCCAGCCCCCGCCGCCCCACGCACCGGGCGGCCTAGGGGCTGAGCCCCTGCCCGGTCCTCGCACGTGGGCAACGTGTGGTCTGCGTCTCGCCCCCTTCCCGGCGGCTGTCACATCCCCCGGAGTCTCAGCTGCCGCCGCTGCCCGCCGCCCGCGCGCGCTCGGAGGGGCCCACCTCCACCCGGGGTTGGCGGATGCGCTCCCCGGCCGTGGGGCGCGCGACGAGCCCGAGCCCCGCGCCTCGCCACCAAAGCAATCAAATAAACACACACCTTGGCTGGAGGCAGCACTCCGAGAGGCTTCCAGCCCGGATCCTGCAGGGCGGCACCGCCTCCGCCCGCCCAGTCGCGGAGCCCCGGCCGGCCGCGCGGGACTCGCGCCTTACGTAAGCCCGGGAGACCGGCTCCGCGCGAGCCGCTGGCCGCCGCCCCCTCCCCTCCCCTCCACTCCACTCCCACCCAGCCTGCCTGGCCCACGTGCTCCCTGCGACCCAGCGAGGGCTGCGGGGGCGAAGCAAGGTGCAGACCACGCGAGGTAGAGAAACCCCTTTTTTTCCTTCGCGGTCGCCTGGGGACCGCGGTCTACTGCAAAGGAAGGGAAAAATAACAACTTGTTGAGCGCCTACTGTGCGCCAAGTTCGCGGCTGGGTGATTTCGTTGTGTTTACAGCCGAGGAATGGAGTGTGACCATTCATTCATTGATTCATTCAGCAAATGTTTATTGAGTGCCTACTGTGTGCCAGAAACTATTCTAGGCGCGTAGGATCTAGCCGTGAACAACAGATCGAATCCTGCTTTCAAGAAATTGCGTCCTAGCGAGAGGCTGGAACCCAAGACTGACTGACTCCAAAGTCTAGGCGCCTTGGGGAACAGGGAAGAAGGGGATGTCCCTCACCTGTGTTCAGGGCCTTCTTGGTAAATGATTCCAGGACTTCCATGCGCATTATGTTGGTGCTGCACCTATAACTCACCAAGTCCAAATGGAGTCTGTCTTCCCCCACTCCACCCTCCCCTGCATATCCCAATCCACATTCTGTTAGATCTGTGCGCACCTTACACACAGCCTTTAATTTCCCACCCCAACTAGTGGGATAACTGCCCATAAGACTCCAGTTTCTGTGCCATTCCATTTTCCATGCAGTTGCCAGGAATATTGATAAAGTGAAAATCAATTTCTATTATTTCCTGGCCTCAGATATTGTCTTCCCTTCAGGATAAAGTGAAAAATACTCAGCAGGGGCGCAGAGATGCCTTCCGTACACCTTTGCATTCTGCAGGCCCCCTCCTCTGCCTTCCTTCCACAGGCCACCTGCCTTTCAGGAAATCTATTGCAGAGTTCCCAGCGCCAATACCCAGGACTCAGAGAAGGTGAGGGACACAAGTAGTGGGATGGTGTGGAGAAGAACCCTCTCTGAGTTCCTGACTGCTCTTTGATTGGGGTTGGTGGAGGACAGGGCCTGGCATAGTTTCCTGACACCCAGTGCCTCTCCCCACTGCTTACTCCACGCACAAAATTGGCCAGACAGCACACCCAGACCACCAACCCCAGGCCAGCGTTTGTTCCATAGACTGATCTCCCTGTAAAATGTCTCAATGTGGCCGGGCGCTGTGGCTCACCCCCGTAATCCCAGCACTTTGGGAGGCCGAGGCAGACGGATCACTTGAGGCCAGGAATATGAGACCAGCCTGTCTAACATGGTGAAACTCCATCTCTACTAAAAATAGAATGATTAGCCAGGTGTGGTGGTGCACGCCTGTAATCCCAACTACTCCAGAGGCTGAGGCAAGAGAATCACTTGAACCTGGGAGGTGGAGGTTGCAGTGAGCTGAGATCACGCCACTGCACTCCAACCCGGGCAACAGGGCGAGACTCTGTCTCAAATAGATAAATAATAAATAAATAAATCTCAGTGTGCTGTAGACCTGATACTGAGCCCCTTCAGACTTTTTCTGGGAACAAAGAGGAAGAAGAACTTGGGGGTCTGGGGGTGGGGGCATATGTGTATAATATGTAGCAGACACTTCTTTGGAGTGGCTCTCAGAAGTGAGCATGCATCAGAATCACCTGGAAGGCGTGTTGAAACATGTTGCTGAGCTCCCCCTGCACAGTGCCATGCGCGTCCGTGTGAAGAGACCACCAAATAGGCTTTGTGTGAGCAATAAGGCTGTTTATTTCACCTGGGTGCAGGCGGGCTGAGTCTGAAAAGAGAGTCAGGAAAGGGTGGTGGATTATCATTAGTTCTTATAGATTTTCGGATAGGCGATGGGGTTAGGAGCAGTGTTTTGCGGGCAGGGCGTGGATCTCACAAAGTACATTCTCAAGGGTAAGGAGAATTACAAAGTACATTGATCAGTTAGGGTGGGCCAGAAACAAATCACAGTGGTGGAATGTCATCAGTTAAGGCTATTTTCACTTTTGTGGATCTTCAGTTGCTTCAGGCCATCTGGATGTATACGTGCAGGTCACAGGGGATATGATGGCTTAGCTTGGGCTAGAGGCCTGACACACAGAATCTGATTCAGTGGATTGAAGGTGGGCATTTCCATCAAGTTCCCAGGTGATGCTGAGGTTGCTGATCTGGAGACCACACCTTGAAAACCACTGCCATAGTGAACAGAGCATTGAGACACAAGATGTGTGGTGTCCTGATTCCTCTGCCAATATATGACCTTTGGCCCTTAACGTCTTTACTTTGTAAAATGAGGAGGTTAGATTTAGTACATCCTGAAGATTCCTTCATATCTATTAAGAATTGACTGTAACTTTCCACAGGAAATATGGCTTTTAGCCCGCACAGACTAGCTATCCTATAGCCCTACCTTACCCTACCACCTAGTTCTTTTGCCTACTTTTGAAATGTCTTTACCAACATCACCTTATAGTGTCATGGAACAGTGCTAGCCACCCACATGATTCTAGGACTTTATGCTTTTAGAAGTATAAATTATGAAACAAAGAGTTCTGACACACATTAGAGAAACCAAGATTGGAACCTCACATTTCACAAAAGAGCCCTCAATGGACCATCCCAGTGCACGGCCATCTCAAGATCCCTCAGCTCAGCTGCTGCTGACTTGGAAGTGAAGCAGAAGATGAAGAAACAGACTTTGGAGTCCAACACACCTGAGATCAAATTGCAACAGCACCATTCACTAACTGCAAATTTCATGATCTCTGTGAGCCTTAGTTTATCTGTAAAAAGAAAATAATACCTCAAAGTCTTGTGGTGAAGCTTAAATGGAGATCATGTATATAAAGGACTCAGTACAGGGCTAGGCATACAATAAGTATTCAGTCGTAAACATCATCATCACCAGTATTAATCATGGGTCAATTATTTAGCCTCTCTAAACCCAGTTCCTGAATTGTGAGAAATAAATGAGATAATACAACAAAGCACCTAGTCAGTTCCCTGGCGCTTGAAAGAGACTCAGTAAATGATAGCCATTCTTTTTTTTTTTTTTTTTTTTTTTTTTGAGACAGAGTCTTGCTCTGTCACCCAGGCTGGAGTACAGTGGCACGATCTCGACTCACTGCAAGCTCCGCCTCCCGGGTTCACACCATTCTCCTGCCTCAGCCTCTTCAGTAGCTGGGACTACAGGCGCCCACCACCACGCCCGGCTAATTTTTTGTATTTTTTTAGTAGAGACGGGGTTTCACCGTGTTAGCCAGGATGGTCTCGATCTCCTGACCTCGTGATCTGCCCGCCTCAGCCTCCCAAAGTGCTGGGATTACAGGCGTGAGCCACCGCGCCCAGCCTAATGATAGCCATTCTTATCATATACGTACACTCAGGTAATTAACTTCTTCCCATTTCCTTTGTCTAGGGTTTTTAACCCATTTGTAATACTTATCACAGTATTTGAGTTACTACACAACTATTTATGTTTTTGTCTCCCCTCTAACACTATGAAGTCTGAGGTTTCTGTACTCAAACATATACGCTTTGTAATAATCCGTTAATGTTGGCAAGTCTCTATCCCTCATAACGCACTCAGTATCATGCAGCATTGCCTGCCTGGGACGATAGTGCAAAGGGAGCTGGACCTCAACTCAGATTTCCTCATTCTGAGCACAGTGCTCTTGTTCTTCTAAACTTCAGTTATTTCCACACTATTTTTACAGTTTTGCCATAACCTTGTACCACCTTGGCTGTTATTTGCTTATCATTTATTTTTATGTTTTTTATATTGACTGAGTTTGTTTACATAATAGATTTGAGGCTGAGTACAGTGGCTCATGCCTGTAATCCCAACACTTTGAGAGGCCGAGGCGTATGGAGGTCCGGAGTTTAAAACCAGCCTGGCCAACCTGGTGAAACCCCATCTCTATTAAAAATACAAAAATTAGCTGGGCGTGGTGGTGCATGCCTGTAATCCCAGCTACTCAGGAGGCTGAGGCAGGAGAATCCCTTGAACCCAAGAGACAGAGGTTGCAGTGAGCCAAGATCACATCACTGCACTCTAGCCTGGGTGGCAAAGTGAGACTCTGTCTCAAAAATAAATAAATAAATAAATAAATAAATAAATTTGAAAAAGAAATTGTATATAATAATAACTCACTAACCATAAGTAAAAGGATACACTAAAATAAATACAAGAAAAATCAAATAAGGTACCAAATACCAGCTGGAATCTACCACTTGTTGATTTTCTGAGCTTAATCTTTGTCTAAATAAAAAACAACAAAAAAGAAAAAAAATAACAGAGCCAAGCAGGGTGGGATGAGGGTTGGAGAGTTTGTTTACCAAGTGTTAAAAGGTGTTTAAGACATACAGCATCTAAATGAGACTCTGTTAACTGAAATCACAGGGCTCAAAATAAGACAGGGAGTACTTTCTAATATTCAGTTTAATTTTTTTTACTATATGGAGTCTTGCTCTGTCACTCAGGCTGGAGTGCGGTGGGGTGATTTTGGCTTACTGCAGCATCTGCCTCCCAGGCTCAAGCAATCCTCCCACCTCAGCCTCTCAAGTACCTGGGACTACAGGCATGTGCCACCACACCCAGCAATTTTTTTTTTTTTTTTTTTGTATTTTTAGTAGAGACGGGGGTCTTGCTATGTTGCCCAGGCTGGCCTGGAACTCCTGAGTGCAAGCTACTCCACCCACCTCGGACTCCCAAAGGGCTATGATTAGAGGTGTGAGCCACCATGCTGGGCCTCAGACCACGTACCACTTTGAATCATTTCTAGTACCACATCAAACTGTCTCCTCCACTATCGGTAATACATTGCACATAATCTAATGTACCTCAAAGTATACCTTTGAAACTTAATTTAATATGACTCACCAGATTTTTGTAATGCTATGATTAAAAATATCACCCGAACCACAGTTCATAGGCACGACACTGACCTCACCTCTAAGTTCAAACCCCCATTGTTGCAGCTACCGCATCTCTCCATCATTGTCATGTATCATAATTTCATGTTTATTTCTGTTGTATTTGATGAAGACTGTACGCTCCTTTAACATAGTGGCTTCATCTTTTTTACCATGGTTTCCACACAGCTTAGTAAAAATGCAGCACATGGAGGATATTAAGCAAACATTGTTAAAAGACGGACTGCTGCATGAATGAGTGGATAGAGTTATGTCTCTCTTTGCCTTCTGTGAAGCTTCTCTGGAAAGACAACAGAAAGGCTAGTGGCTTATATGTGCAAAGATTCAGAAAAGAAAATAATGGAAAATAATGGGAAGGAGTAATAAGATATCTGTCCCAGCATGTGCTGTTCCTTTCTCTCTGTAGGCACTCAATAAATACGCAAAAAGCCAAAAGATTGTATTGAAAGAAG